>NC_138579.1:6398826-7070936 GCF_964289735.1 Phaethon aethereus
GTAAACATACTCTTTGTGGCAGTTGCAGTCATCACAGGAAAATGCCTTTTATATTAGAATCTGCAACATAATCCTGAGAAATTTCCCATGTCATGCTGAAAGACAAGAATAAAATTATTTCCTGGGCATAAAGAGCTTCAAGGAGAAATGCTTATATAAGTAGTGATACCAATGCTACATGTGGGAAATAATTTGCTTGGAGGGGATATGGAGAAAACAATGTTATTTACAGGCACTTGTTTATTTTTATAGAACTCAGAATACTCCTGTACTTAAGGAGGTGAAGGTACAGCTCTTAGGAAATGCCTCCACAGAAAAAAAAGAAAATGTTGGTCATGACACCAGGTCAATACACAGGGAAGTTGATTCTGCAACAACCATTGCCGCAGCAACTGCTGCTGCCATTGCTACTGCAGCTCCACTTCTTAAAGTAAGTAGCATGTGGTAATACTAGTTTTGTGTCCACCTAAAGCAGTAGATGTTGAAATTGTTCATAGTACAGCCAGAGAGACTGAATGTGCCTGCTTACTGTTTTCTGTGTGTTAGTAATCTCAGACTTACTGACCAATATACCAGAGAGAACTCATTTGGATTTGGCTAAATGGGCAAATGGACAGAGACCATTTGATTCATCTTTTAGAAGAGTTTCATGGTATTGCTAAACCACCAAAAGTTAGGGCTGACTAATATTTTCTTTGTCTTTTGGGAAGCAGATCTTTCCATGATGCTGGAAAGGTTGTTTTGGTTTCTTCATGCTTGCACCTCTTTTGCAGTAAGGTTTTTTCCCTTTCCTTTTTTTCCCCCCTCTCTCGCAGGTTCAAAATGATTTGGAAGCAAAAGTTAACTCCGTTTCAGCATTACTTCATAAACTACAGGAGACAGACAGACAACTTCAGTGTGTTGCTGAAGAGCAAACAAATATGAAGACTCAATGTGAGAAGCCCCACTGTCACGAAAGAGTCAGTGAGCTTGAAAAACAAATGAATGCTTTCATGGCTCAACGGATTCAGCATCTGGAAAAATTACAGGAGCAACAAATGAATATTCAGGTATCAAAGTAACAATGCAGAAGCTTTAGCTTAATAATTTCTTCTGTATCTCAGTGTTAATGTTATAATAATTTGGATTATATCTTAGTATTAAAAAGAAAGAAAGATCCAGTGGCCAGCATGTAAGCTTAGAGCTTTTTGGGAAAAGTTTTATTTCTGGTTCTGTCCCAGATATCTGCTCATCTACCCCACCCCTAATTTTTATGTCTGTGGAAAGTAAATGCAAAAATTGTGGAATGTTCTCATTCCCACTAAGAAATTGTTTAGACCTTTGTTAATTGAAGAAACTGTCATTTAATGAGTAGCCAGTCAGACTAAACATCTATGAACAGTTATAAATTGTTTCTTTGGAGAGTCCTCCACGCTTTTTGAAAGGCAGACTAATGTCCAAGCACGTCTCTGATCCGAGGTTGTTGTTAATTCATTTTCTCTCAAATACCATGTCAAAATCTGATTAATATGATTATGTGACAAGTATTCATGTTTAGAGTTTTACTTGGAAACTAGTGCATATATGAGAAATACTTCGTAATTCTGTCCCTTAGTCTCATCTCATTAGCTCTGCAGTCAACATGCATGGTTTACAGCAAATTCATGGACCTTCCTCCAGTCTCCTGACAAAACAATCTGAGAAGCCAGAACAGCGATTGCTTGCTAACGAAGTATCTTCATGTCAGAGGGGTTTACTTCCTACCAGTGGTCCGCTTGCCCATGGTGAAGACAAATTCTTAATATCTTACTTCCAGCGATAGTTTTGTATTAATTTTGTTTCCATTAATATTGGATTGTACATCACATCAGTAATGAGTAGTAAACATTTCTTCTGTATATTTGATTTTATTGCCTAATATACTATATAATGTATACCACTTATTCTGAAAGTGTTCCAGTTTAAATTAAAGTGAGAGTTTGGTGTTTACTAACTGCTTAGTCTGTACCAAGAGAGGCTTAGACTTAACCTAAAATAATCTTACTGAGAAATAATCTATGTGGAATCTTGTCATGAACTAGCTCATACTATGGCTGGGTGGTTTTTTTATCCTTCTATAATGGCACTTGTAAGTATGAAACTTTCTGCATGTTTACTTTTTTAACTAGTTCTGTAATGTTTTGAATTTTTGTAAAAAAATTCATGATGTTGGCATGATTATTTTTTTCTAGATTTGTTTTCCTGTGAAGAAAATTGTTAACATTTAAATAACTTTTTCCCCCCCCGAAGCATATTCAAGCCAGTTTCAAAGTTGTGGCATTCATACACAAAAATCTCCTCTAAAGACACCAGTTCCTCGGAGATATGCTCCAGAACCTGTATCAAAAAATGTGAACATCTCAAAGAAGGAAAACCCTGTAACAGAAAAGGAAAATATTCCCAAATCCAAAAGTGAAGGTATTGTAAGACACTCCTGCCCCCCACTGGCATGAATGGTATTGCCAGGGGATTACTTTCTGTGGTCCTCGCCAATTCTGAGCTGTTGGGTTGCTGGCACTTAAATACATATATTCAGAAAGTATGTTTGGGAAGGGTTACTTTTGTTAATAAGTCACTTTCTCTTAACTAACTGAAAATTTAATGACAGTACTGGTCTAACCTATTTCAGTGAGCAGTCATGTCGAGACATTATGTTTTCTCAGGTGAAAAATTGAGTGACCTTTCATTGTCAGGTTTAAGGAAGATTATATAGAATAGTTAAAAGCTTGGGATCTACTCAATATCATTCTCATTGAATGAATGAATCAATTGAATATTTTTTCACAAAAACATGCATTCATAGGGTCTCTAGGCCATCATAATGAAAATAGCATGTGTGAGGCAAAGGAAGTACTTCTACTGCTTTTGATCAGTTTAGTGCCATGAAATTAAGTTTTGAAGATTTCATCAAAAAATAAAGCTTTTTTTTTTTTTTTTTTTAGCTGGTTGTGTTTAGAATTGTTCGAGGATCTAAGATTGAGGAAGAACATTTAAAAGATCCAGCCATTGTACTCTTATCGTAGACAAAATGCCTGTTTGTGTCTTCATCAGATCCTTCTCAGAGACTGCTGCTTCTATCTCTTTTTTTACAAAGCATTCACATACTCCTTTTGTTCCCAGACCCCTGGGTCTGGGAATAAATGAAACGAGACAAAGGAAGAAGAGCAAATCTGTGACGTTATGGACAGAATGTTTCTCTGTGACTCAGTTAATTGCTGTCACAGTTTCTTTCATCTGTTTTCTGACTTTGCTAATGTAAAGATAATGTAAGATAGTGTGAATGGTTTATGTGACTTGTCTTATCTGAAGTAAATCTATATTTTAAAATCTAAAAATTATTTTTACTGTCCTTGGTGAGTATTATATAGTGGTGAAATATCTGGAAAGGAGAAGAAAGTGTTGAATACATTGAACAAATTTAGCTTTCTTTTTTCTGCCTTAGGTGAAGGGACCCTTCTTGAGCATATTCTGAATTCTCAAGAAATTCCACTGGGGCAAATTGAGCCTTCCAAGAAGGCAGCATTAAACAGTAATAAAATGAGCGGGCATTCTGAGAGAGACAGGTAAATAAACAAAACAATCCAAAACTGAGAAAGACTTGTTTGTTTTAATGAAATTGAGAAAGGCATAGTAGATATTGATGGTGTAATAGAGTCACTGGTGTGGTCCTTGATTCTGACTAAGTGGTACATGAAGTAAAACCCTGGAGCACTGGTATTTGTTATAGAATCATAGACTCATAGAATTGTTTGGGTTGGAAGGGACCTTTCAAGGCCATCTCGTCCAACCCCCCTGCCATGAGCAGGGACAGCTTCAACTAGAACAGGTTGCTCAGAGCCCCATCCAACCTGACCTGGAATGTTTCCAAGGATGGGGCATCTACCATCTCTCTGGGCAACCTGGGCCAGGGTTTCACCACCCTCATTGGGAAAAATTTCTTCCTTAGATCTACGTTAAATCTACCCTCTTTTAGTTTAAAACCATTACCCCTTGTCCTATTGCAACAGGCCCTGCTAAAAAGTCTGTTCCCGTCTTTCCTGTAAGCCCCCTTTAAGTCCTGGCAGGCTGCACTAAGGTCTCCCCGGAGCCTTCTCTTCTCCAGGCTGAACAACCCCAACTCTCTCAGCCTGTCCTCACAGCAGAGCTGTTCCAGCCCTCTGGTCATTTTTGTGGCCTCTGGACCTTCTCCAACAGGTCCATGTCTCTCCTGTGCTGAGGGCTCGGGAGCTGGATGCAGCACTGCAGGGGAGGTCTCCCCAGAGCAGAGTAAAGGGGCAGAATCCCCTCCCTTGACCTGCTGGCAGTGCTGCTTTTTCTATGCTACTTTTGTATTTCTGTCGTGCTGAACATAGGTGAAAGCTTGTTGCTAAGAATAGTTTGTAACGCCTTCCTCAGGGGTCAGTGGGTGTCACTTGGAGTGCTTTTCTGTCTTATGGGTGTAAGTATTCTATTGCAGCAGTTTGTGTAGTGTCAAGGAACCAGCTATACAGGCTTTGTGTTAAAGTGAAATTGCCTTTGTCAGTGAGACTCCAAGCTGCCTGCTTATGGGAGCTGTATGAGAACACTTTGTTGGGAAGGAGCAGCATCAGCCTACCCATTTCTAAGCTTTAGAGTCAGTTAGAAAATTTTTTTAGCCATCCAGTCTGAAACATCTTTTCCCCAGGCAATAATTTGATGTCATAGTTTCACTAACGTAATGAGAAACAGCTTCATAGATACTGTCTTATTTATGATAGTATAGACAAAAATCTTAAGTGCTTCAAATGGAAAGGTATCCAAAGTTTAAATGTCGCTTTATTAGATCTGAATTGTAGATGCAGTTTCACTGTTCAAAATACATGGGTACAGCTCAGGGTGTTAAGTGGTAAACAGAGATAACCCTGTTATCCCTATCTAGCCTCAGGTGAAAAAGCAAATTCCATTTTATAAAAAGGTTTGGTATTCTTGCACTTTAAATTAATGCTCAGTTTCAAAGTTGTCTACTTTGTTGGGCCTCATGAAAACCCATGAGACTTTTAATCAACAGTGTTTCTTCCATCAGGCGTACTGCTTTACACACAGACTCATTCCCTGCTTTTGAAAGCTCCTTCCAGAACTGCAATTCAATTGAGAAAACGGTGAAAAAAGCAGATTATTTACTTCAGGATCTTAGCCAGTTGAGAAGAGAAATGCATGACATGCTACAGGTAAAGCCCATGTTATTAGAATGACCAAGAGTTTGATTAAGGGAAATAAAAAGTGTGGAGAAGGTCTGGTATCAGTAAAAATGCTGTCCTTGCTTCTACCTCTGTAAAAAGACTGACATATGTTTACAATTACTTGAAATATTGCAGTCTTGCTGTGTGGAAGGGCTTTGAGCCTGTGTAATGATGTCTCAGGCAGTATGCAGTGGACAATGGTATATCATTGTATTGTTTCTCATGCTAATGATTTTGTACCTTTGGTGTTAAAATGGTTCTGTGCTGGCAACATGTAACTTGTCTCTGGCTTTCGAAAATTGAGGCTTTTATCTGTATGTTAACCTGGTTCCATGTAGAAGCAAGGTATACCTGATCATTTAGCCTGTCTGCTGTGATCCTCTGTTCTTGTAAATACATGTCGTGGGAAAGAAGAAAGACTTGAAAATTCACAGGTTTGTGAATTGGCTTGGAACATAATAGCTTTGATTCTGTTGGTTCATTTCTGTGGTTGAAGGTTTCAGCTTGCATATTTCCCTAAAAATATTTTGTATTATGTGCCAGTTATTTGTTCCTGTATCTTTAGAAAACGTAGCTTCATCTGTCATATCTCACAGTATAGCTGATGCATTGTTTCACAGATTTTGTGACATATTAGTGGATTGCACGTTTAACTGTTCTTACTAGTAAGAGAACAGATGCTATGTGCCCCATTTATGTTGCAAATATGTGCTTACTTATTGTTAAAACACTTACGTTGAATAACATACCTTACTATAGGCAACACGGAACAGGATGAGATGGGAGAAGGAATGGCAGGTGAGAAGGACAATGTTGACATACATGGCTTCAAATCTCTTCTTCTTTCTTACAAAAAAGGTCAATAGGGAGATAGAGGTGATGACTTGAGCAAATGTGGAGTTGACTCAATTAGATACTTAGCTATTGACTTCTCATCATGGAGAGATTTGAAGAGTGAGAAAATAAATGCTTGGGATAAATGACTGCTAGCTTTGTCACACAGGCAAACGAAAGGCCTGAATTAACTGAGATAGGTTGAGATGGAACAGAAGGTGGTGCTCTAAACCAAGAAGTGTGCAGTGAGATTTAGTAGTTCACAAGGAATTCATTGTGCCCATTTAAATTGATCAAATATCTACTGTAGATTTTACCTTGACAGATCTGTCTTTAGATAAGTTTCAACAGCTCTTCTTTCTTTTTAGGAAGCAAATTTGTGGAAATCAGACATGAATGATCTTATTAAGGTATACCTTGAATTATTTTATTTTCTTTTTAATACTGAAACAGTTTTGAATATGCTTGCAGTGAGATAACACTACAGTAACTATTGCATACCTTTATTTTTTTGAGAAGGTTGCTCTTATGTGCAGATTACACTACTCAAAGTAAGATTTCACTTCTTCTTTGTCTTGTCTTATTCAATCTTAGTGAACTATTCTGAGGGAATAATAAAAATGTCAGGCAGAAAGCTGCTGTCTCAAATGAACATAGTGTGGACTGCTAATATAGTTACCATTTCGTGATCTGGGTCTAACTGGCAAGTCTACATTATTTTGTGGTTGAACATGTATCTGTATTTCTTACATTTTCTCACAAATTTTACCTGTCTTATTGAGGTAGTATTTGTCAAAAAGTTTCATTTTAAAATAAAAACCTATGTAAAATTGGTAAATAATTTGGTATATTGTCCTTTTCTCACCAGGTAAAACCAAGATCATGGGATCAGTGTGTTGATTTCTGTTTTATGATATCCATTGTGCTTTGGCAGTACACCTGTTAGAATTAAACAAAAGTTTATGTTCTGATTTGATAAAAGAGTAGTCTTTAAGCCAAAACTGATTTGTGATCTGTGAGATAATTTTCTGTTCTTTCAGTTAGTGATTTCAGAGTCTAATCAAGTTTGGGTATTTTGGTTTTGTTTTGGGGCTTCTTTTTCTTTACACACATTTATCACATTTAAAATTTTTTTGTTTGTTTCTTTTCTGGAAAATGAAGCACTTTACTTGGGGACCTCTGGGTTTCATCAGGAGCGTGAGAATGAATGGTAGAACTATACCTGTATGACTGCTTGTTTCCCATGTGCTTGTGTCCCTTCCTTTTGTATTTAGCAGCTAATATATGCTCGATTTTTATCTCTGTAAAAGGGTTCTGCAAAGCAAAAGGCTAATAGTTGCTTCTTTCACTGATCTTCACTTTTCAGAAGAAACAAAGGGAGAGATGATCATGGTGCTGTTGAGGGGTTTATTTTGTTGTTGTTGAAACTTACATATATTGCTTGGTGTTCCTTGGGGTAGGTTTATGCCGAGTGAGTGCATATATTTAGAGGATGTTGGTTTTCATTCGGCTTTTAATTATACTTAAATGCTGTTACATGGAGAGATTTGCATGTGATACTTTATGTACCCAATTGGTATCTTTTCACATGCTTATTAGTTTCATTAGCATTGCTTCTCATACATTACATCATTTTGCATTTGAGAGCTTTTTCATGTCTTTCCTATTGCTTGACTTTTAAATACATTTGCAATATATTGAACGTTCTTGAGTAATTGAAGGTGATGATAGTACACGTGGACAGTATTTCATATGACAGGCATTGATGTGATAATAGAATAATAGGAATTCTGATCAGTGTGTAGAAAATTGAAATTTCAGTCTCTGATTAAAAGCTAGAGGTTCTGTTTCAATTTTAGACAAAAAAGCCTACTGTTGCACCTGATCTTCCTGAACATCATCTGCTCAATAAAACATCCATCCTTCAAAATGTTAAAGTGCCAAAATCTATACTGAGGGATGCTGAAATGATTTTGAGAGGAGTTCAAAACAATAAAAAAGTTCTTGAAGAAAATTTGGAAGCTGTTATTCACGCGAAAGATGGAGATGCCATGTATACTTTTATTAACGCCTTGACTACAAACAGGTCAGACCCTAGAATTCAATGCTTTGTATGACTACTCATTGTATCTGCTCACCTTTTATCACCTATCTTTCAATTTTTTTGATTCCGTGCATTGAAGAACTAGTGCAGTCCCTTGGAAAAGGGGGACTTATCATTAGGTGATTCTCTTGAACTTCAAATGTTTTTTGACCCTCCTGGTATGAATTTAATTTCTTGGCAGGTACATGTTACTTCTTGGTAAACCTGAATTATGAGGCTGTATCATCTGGACAAACTGCTCTGCTGTCATGACACGGGGTCATTTAGCTTTTTGTAGACCAACTTGCATTAATAGGAAAATTAAAGAATAATTTCATCATTCAGAACAGAAGAGGCTTCCTATGCCTCTAAATGTTACAGAATTAGTCATACTACAGCAGATCTTTGACTTTTGAACTTTTGCCTTGTTAGTTGTGTTAAATACTCCTGCTTGAATCATAATGAAAGTTTTCCTATTAAAATACAACTTAGTCTTGCGTTTTCCTGGGGAATGTATCTGTTCTCGTCATGTAAAGATTTTTTTCAGGCATGATATCTGCTATCATTATCTTTTAGAGGAAATAATAATTTGTGTCATCTGCTTTCTGTCTTTTGAGTTGGAATATTTTTGTTGCCTTTTTTTCAGTTTTTGATCAAAACAGGAACTGACACATAGCTGTCGTTTATTTGTAGATGTTTGTAATAATGTTACCAATGGCAGGGTGGGGTTTGCAGGTAGCACTATGAAAGAACAGATTTAGGTTTGGGAAACTCGGGTAGGCCATGCTTGGTGCCTTTTGGAGACTGTAGAGGTACATAATCTTACTGTCTGTGTTCTGGCTTTCTCTCTTTATAGTGTTTATAGGTCACTACTTTCCCAGGAACAAATCTGTGCAATTTAAGAAGCACTGACCTAAAATAGTTCTTTCTTCTATTTCAGAGATGTATTGGAAGAGATTCGTATCAGAAAGACTGTGGATGAGTGGATTAAGGCAATCAGTGTAGAAATACAGGTATGGCTGCAAAAAATGAATTCAGGTTTTTGCATTATACTTTTTTCACCTTACATTGTTCTTTCATGTCAGTAGTTAAACATGATTCACTCACAACTTGAAAACATGAGAAAACGGCTTATTATTACTAGTATGTAGTATGCTATAGTGAAATATTTACCTCTATTTTGAAACTTCAATTGCTTAATGGAAATCACTGGTCACAGTTGCTGTCTAACATGACAAACAGGCCATTTCTCAGAACTTCGAAGTTATCCACAGACTCTTCTGATAGCCTTGAAGATAAAATCTCCTTTTATTACGTTTATGTTTTATCTTTAGGCTGAAATGGCAAGAAATGATTTGGAACAAGTGAAATATGATCAAAAGGTCCCATGGATCAAGAGAGCCCAAAACATCAAGGCTATGAAGACCAATAAAGAAATTAAAGCAAAAACTCAAAAAATCCAAGGATGCTCGACAAAGAAGCCTTTATCTGCAGCTAAGCCATTGCAGAAGCAAGCAGAAGATAACACAAGCAAACAGAGGTTTAGAACTTACTTTTCTTCTGAAAGTTTGCAGAGGAAAGAAAAAAAGGCAGATGTGAGTCCCCAAGCAGTTGGTTTCTTTTTTGGTAATGACTACTATGCTTTAGATTGCAGTAGTCGTGTGAAAAATTGTATGTGTAACTGTAATAATTTTAAAAGAAAGCGATAGCCCTGTCCTGTGGATTTCTGTTGTCAGGATTGTCCTTGTTTTCATGTGCTGTAGAAGCCTAAGCTAAGTTTGTATAACAGTGTAGAATTCATTGTTATGTTACGAATTTGAATTTGTCTTACGCAGTACCTGCTATTTTACTCAGATGTTAGTAAGCTTCTTGTATGTATTCTGTATGCGTAAGTTTTCATGTGTGCTTGCAGTTTATACTGTTTGTTGCAGAACTTACTCTTTTTACACTAGACTTTTGCAACACTGCCGATGTGTTCAAATTTTCATACGTGAAAAATTGTAAACTACACTTTTTTTTTTCTTCCTCTTTTTTTTTCCTGGTGTGTGTCAGGAACCTGTGAATGGAAGTGCAATTGTACAAAATGAAGACTATCTGTGTCAAGTGTATGGGAAACCAATTTACCAGGGCCATCGTAGCACGCTTAAAAAAGCACCATATCTGAGATTCAACTCTCCCTCTCCCAAATCTAAACTTCAAAGACCCAAGGTGATAGAATGTGTCAGAGGTAAGTAATTCTTTGATGTGAATAAGATGTTCCTTCTCAGTTTTTCTATTAGGAATTCCTTATAGAAATTAAACTATTTAATTGTAGTTCACCTGCTCTTCAATTTAAAGCTTAAGCAACTTGCAGTAGGCTTCCTAGAAAGGTGGTCAATGCCCCATGCTTGCCAGTGTTTAAGAGGTATTTGGAAAATGCCCTTAATACCGTGCTTTAACTTTTCATCATCCCTGAATTGGTCAGGCAGTTGGACTAGATGATTGTGTAGGTCCCGTCCAACTGAAATTATCCTATCCTATCCTAAACTCTTTTCAAAACTAAAAAACACCAATAGGTTTTCAGATTTTCTTAGTGTGTATCTCACTTATTTTAGATTGTCAAATTTATACTTCATTAAATTTGGAAATTTAATAAAGTATAAATTTGACAAACATATTAATATATATTGTTGCCCAATTCTTAAGGAGCTGAATTGCTAGAACTAATGAGATAAGCACCTGAAAGCTGAGTGTGTTGAAAAACTAAATCAGCTTTTGATAAAGGTTACTGAGAAATGTATTCTTCCTGTCATATCATTTAAATGATTGATTCATTCAGAGTTAAGAAATCTAACGAGATGTGAAAAATTAAGGAAGCCTGATATTTCATTTCCCACTTCTAATACATTAATTGAAATACAAAAATTTAAATTTATAGGTGTGAATATGACATCTATTAACTTGAAAATATTGAAAGACATGTTAATCGGATGCATGGGTTAAGTTCACTAAATCCAGGTAACTTCTTTTGTTAGTCAAGTCACGGTTAAAAATGGAGTATAACTCTCTTTTGTACTAGCTTGTTAAGGTTATTTAATTGATTAAGGTTATTAGTGGATTAATAATGAATTCCATGCAGTAGTTTTGTAGGCAAAGTGTTAGGATCAGAAGATTCTGATTTTCAAATCTATTAAAAATGTGTAAAAATAATAAGAAAGTGAAACTATATGGTATCTGACATAGGTAAGTGTAGATAAACTTTATCCTGAGTTAGTAGAAATGTTTTAATTGGATCTGTTTTATTTCCTAGTTATCTTTTCAAAACTTAGCTGATTCTTAATACAGAAACTAAGATTAATCTTTAACTGATATGTCAGAAAAATAAATATGTATCATCTCACTGTGGAAGAGAGTGAGCAAATTACATGGTAAAAGATAATGATGGAGAAAAAGAGTGTGGTAAGTGTAAGAGGCAGTTAAAGTGATAGTGGGCACAATCAAGTTAATAGGATCAGCGTCAGTGGAAAAATATTGGTTGGCTTCCCTCTATGCTTCTTGCACTTATGCTGTTGTTACCCATGCAGGGAAAGTATACTTGATGCAATCTTAACTGTCATGTTTAAAAAATGGTGTCCGAGTTTTTATTATAACTGTCAAAATACTATATTCTGTATGAAATAAAAGAGATTAACATGAGAAGGCAGTCAGTTGATGAGACCATTTTTTCAGGCCATTAAAATGTATGGTATAAAACATTTATATGTCTTTGAAGACAAGCACTGCTGGTTTTTGTTTTGGGGTTTTTTTTTGACGTTATGATGTATATCCACAGCGGCAAATCCTCAAAATAGTACAAGAATCTATTTTTAAGCTTAGTGTAGTCTTTATGCTATTTCCTGGCAATTTTCTTACCTGTGCTCTGGACCCCAGTTGTGATCCATGAAGGAAGATTGTTATTGGTAGAAAGTATTTGCAATTCTCATAACCCTCCTGGAAAATGGGGGTTATAGTCCTGGCAAAAATCTAGAAGACTTTTTAAAACTTACTTATTTTTTAAAAGGTGGGCACTTGGTATATGAAAACGGCTAGTCTTGTTGCTTATATATTTTATTTGACTCTCTTGAAACACTTCTATTTTTGTGAAAATTGCTGGTATACTCATTTGAAGGACCAGCATGATATAACACCCTTTTTGACTACTGGCTATGCTGCACACCTGTAGTTTAGTTTATTCTGTACAGATTTTTTTGAATAAAATGTGTGCTACTAAGCACTTAATCACAGAATCACAGAATCACTAGGTTGGAAAGGACCTTCAAGATCATCAAGTCCAACCATCAATCCAGTGCCACCATGTCCCCTAAACCATGTCCTGAAGCACCACATCCACATGTTTTTTGAACACTTCCAGAGATGGCGATTCCACCACCTCCCTGGGCAGCCTGTTCCAATGCTTGACCACTCTCTCGGTGAAGAAATTTTTCCTAATATCCAATCTAAACCTCCCCTGGTGCAACTTGAGGCCATTTCCTCTTGTCCTATCACTAGTTACTTGGGAGAAGAGACCAACACCCTCGTCGCCACAACCCCCTTTCAGGTAGCTGTAGAGAGTGATATGGTCTCCTCTCAGCCTCCTCTTCTCCAGACTAAACAACCTCAGTTCCCTCAGCTGCTCCTCATAAGACTTGTGCTCCAGACCTCTCACCAGCTTCGTTGCCCTTCTCTGGACACGCTCCAGCACCTCAACATCCTTCTTGTAGTGAGGGGCCCAAAATTGAACACAGGATTCAAGGTGCGGCCTCACCAGTGCCGAGTACAGGGGCACAATCACTTCCCTACTCCTGCTGGCCACACTAGTGCTGATACAGGCCAGGATGCTGTTGGCCTTCTTGGCCACCTGGGCACACTGCCGGCTCATGTTCAGCCGGCTGTCAACCAGCACCCCCAGGTCCCTTTCTGCCGGGCTGCTCTCCAGCCACTCCTTCCCAAGCCTGTAGCGTTGCATGGGGTTGTTGTGGCCAAAGTGCAGGACCCTGCACTTGGCCTTATTAAACCTCATACAGTTGGCCTCTGCCCATTGATCCAGCCTGTCCGATCGCTCTGCAGAGCCCTCCTACCCTCCAACAGATCAACACTCCCACCCAGCTTGGTGTCATCTGCAAACTTACTGAGGGAGCACTCAATTCCCTCATCCAGATCATCAGTAAAGATATTGAACAAGACCGGCCCCAGAACCGAGCCCTGGGGAACACCGCTTGTGACCGGCCGCCAGCCGGATTTAACGCCGTTCACCACAACTCTCTGGGCTCGGCCATCCAGCCAGTTCCTCACCCAGCGAAGAGTAAACCCGTCTAAGCCACGAGCTGCCAGTTTCTCCAGGAGAATGCTGTGGGAGATGCTGTCAAAGGCTTTACTAAAGTCCAGGTAGACAACATCCACAGCCTTTCCTTCATCCACTAGGCAGGTCACCTGGTCATAGAAGGAGATCAGGTTGATCAAGCAGGACCTGCCTTTCATGAACCCATGCTGGCTGGGCCTGATCCCTTGGTTGTCCTGCAGGTGCCCTGTGAGCACTCTCAAGACCAACCGCTCCATAATCTTCCATTGTACAGAGGTCAGGCTGACAGGCCTGTAGTTCCCAGGATCCTCCTTCCGGCCTTTCTTGTAGACAGGCGTCACATTGGCAAGCCTCCAGTCTTCTGGGACCTCCACTGTTAACCAGGACTGCTGATAAATCATGGAGAGTGTCTTGGCAAGCTCCTCCGCCAGCTCTCTCAGCACTCTCGGGTGGATCCCATCAGGCCCCATAGACTTGTGGGTGTCCAGGTGGTTTAGCATGTCCTTGACTGCTTCCTCCTGGATTATGAGGAGTACATTGTGCTCTCCATCCCCATCTTCCAGCTCAGGGGGCTGAATACCCTGTGGATACCTGGACTGGCTATTAAAGACTGAGGCAAAGAAGGCATTAAGTGCCTCAACCTTGTCCTCGTCCTTGGAGACAATGTTCCCTGCCATATCCAGTAGGGGATGGAGGTTCTCCTTGCCTCTCTTTTTGTTTTTATATATAGTATAGCAATAACTGTGATACAGTGACCGCTAAGATTTGGATTGAGAACAGACACTTTAAAAATATTTATTCAGCAGTTCTGCTTTTGCTAAGTCTTAAATGACATTTTTCTTCTGTATTTATTGGGCTCTTGTCCTTTATAGAAGGTCAGAACCTTTCCAGGGGGGCCAATTTCATCATTCCAGAAACAATACTGAGTAAAGAGTCAGAAAAAGTGCCCCTCTCCCTCCCAACCTATTTATAATACATAGGTCATTTGATACTACCACTTTTCTGCTGGTAACATGTTTAATTCAGTATTGTCAGTGAAATGTAAAGGTACAGGTTGCATGCAGTTGTAATAAGCTGCTCTTGTGCTTTAGCGTGTTTTCTGTTGGAGGTGAATAGAAATGAAGGAGAAAACTGTGTACTGAAGTGTACTGGATCCGTTGCTGTATTCAATCTTCAGAACTCCTGCATGTGACAAATACAGTTTAAAAGCTGTTTGCTTGAAAACAGAATGAACTCTGGATAGCCTTTACTCAAAGTGATTCTCCTCCAAGTCATTAAGTCATACGACAGCAGTACAGCAACATATGTGTTTGCAATAATAAAGCTGCCATAAAATTTGTTTCTCTATTTCACATCAGGCTGCAGTTACAGAAAGTTATGATTTTGTCTCTATCTTGACAGTAAGTAAAGTAAGACACCCCCTTGTATTCTTATCTAAGGGAAGAAAGGAAGAATATGGAATGTTTTTATGTCACTTAAAAGAAAGCATTCCAATTAACCTGTGTCCTAGTTCCAAGTTTTCTGATTTTAATGGCTTTACATTGAAGTCAGCCTTTGTTTGATACATTGCCTGTCTTTGACTCTTCTTATAAGACAGTTGGTCAAGCAGCTTAATTTTTGGGCTTTCCTACATCCTGCCAATAAAATGGAAAAGCAATACTTCGTGTTTCACATGGGTCTCATGAAGATAAAATGGTTAAATGTTTTTGAGGGCTGCTTTTCTGAAAGATGCTGTTAAGGCAGGAAAGTATAAATAATAAAATTAGAAACAGATCTGTACTCCTCTCTAGGAGGAGTATAAATACAAAGAGACAAAGTTGAATGAGCACTTTAAAGCACCAGGTTCTTAAAGAAAGAAATCTTGCTCGCATTAGCCATGGTTGTTTTTTTCCTTCACGGATCTGCACCCACAGATTCCCTTCCTGGCCTTGATGTACCAGGTGATAAAGGCTTAAAAATTATTGGAAGTTGTTGGCCTTGGGTTTGATTGGCTGGAAAATCCAGACTTATTAAATGACTCTATTTTGTTAGAGCAGTCCACTGAGCTTGTTTTAAATTAGTGTTGGAATAAGGATGTTTATTTAAGACTGAAACGGCCATCTGGAGAGTCTCTTTTCAGTCATTTTATAACTCTCAACCATTTTCTTTGCAAATAAACTCTAGTGACTAATGCTTGGTTTCTTATGGGAAGTTAGGAGAAAAATCCAACTAACACTTTTATGAGTAAGAGAGCATTTCTAAAAAAAGATGTTTTCTTGCATAATTTGAACTGATAAATATATGTAAAACACTAGTTTTTTAAAGCTAAGTTTAATTAAATGTCTCGTTTCTGCCCAGTGCAAATAAACTTTTCAGGGGGAAATGAAAAGTTGAAAGCAATTAAAATGAGGTGCTATGTGTATACAGTACTTAATCATTCTTACTGTGAGAACCTTGTTTTTACAAGTTGGCGGTATTACAGATATGTTGCCAATTTCTGCTTTTACTCAAAAGTTCAAGGCCAGGGGGACTGTTAGATCATGTAGTATGACCTCTCCTAAATCACAAGCCACTGAACTGTATCTATTTATGTTACCGAGTCCAGTAATTTGTCTTTGACTAAAGAACAATTTTTCTGGCTAACCTATGCTTTGCAGAAAGGCACTTGCTCATCATTTAAAGGCATCAGAAATTCTGCTCTTAATTACTTCTTCCCATGGCTAAATACCTTACGGTTCAAAAGTAAATGGCACACTTAAATTTTAGTATCTGATTTATAATGAGTTTTTGGCTTCAGTTTACATCTAATTCACTTTCCAGGTGATTTTCCTTAAAAAATGAAATGGCCTTTTAATGTCCAATCTATTTTAATATTTAGAGATACAGAATTAGTACTGAATGCAATCCTGGGCTGCATCAAAAACATCATGGCCAGCAGGTCAAGGAAGGTGATTCTGCCCCTCTGCTCTGCTCTGGTGAGACCCCCCTGCAGTGCTGCATCCAGCTCCCAAGCCCTCAGCACAGGAGAGACATGGACCTGTTGGAGCGGGTCCAGAGGAGGCCACAGCAATGCTCAGAGGGCTGGAACATCTCTGCTGTGAGGACAGGCTGAGAGAGTTGGGGTTGTTCAGCCTGTAGAAGAGAAGGCTCCGGGGAGACCTTATTGCAGCCTGCCAGGGCTTAAAGGGGGCCTATAGGAAAGACGGGGACAGACTTTTTAGCAGGGCCTGTTGCAATAGGACAAGGGGTAATGGTTTTAAACTGAAAGGGTAGATTTAGACTAGATCTAAGGAAGATTTTTTCCCAAGGAGGGTGGTGAAACCCTGGCCCAGGTTGCCCAGAGAGGTGGTAGATGCTCCATCCCTGGAAACATTCCAGGTCAGGTTGGACGGGGCTCTGAGCAACCTGCTCTAGTTGAAGCTGTCCCTGCTCGTGGCAGGGGGGTTGGACGAGATGGCCTTGAAAGGTCCGTTCCAACCCAAACTATTCTGTGGTTCTGTGATTATGATATATGGAAGTCTTCTCCTGCTTCACCTCACTGACATCCTGTTGAGACATCTGAGGATTACAGTTATCCCATTGACCACAGCTTTGTATTGTGATGTCTCATTGCATTGCTTATCCAACATGACCTTAAAGCCTTTTTCACAGACACTTCTTTCTGACCTGTATTTTCTCACTGAAGAATTATGACTTGCCATTCCTGTTTCTAGGCTTGTAACCCATAATCTGTGTGTACAAAAATACCACTTCTTGAGTGAATTGCCTTACGTGGCTTGTCTGCGTTTGTTAAAAGTCACATTATCAATCTTTATTATCCCTAAATTTTATAATCATTGACTTTCACTCTTCAATTAATTAGGAAGCTATTAAATGTGAACAGAGCTAAAAAGTGCTTGTTGCCATGTGTTAACTGGCCGTTAATACAGGAAGGGTGATGACTAGAAACAACAGAGGAGTAAGATGACATTTTTTGACAGTATTGAAGATGTGGAGTTGATTACCAATGTGATTCTTTCCAGGTTCATTTTCCTAATGCCTAGAAAATAGCAGTAGAAGCTCTTTTGTTTGATTCAGGATTGTTGACTCCTTTTTTGGGGATGTTTCAGGCAGTTTTTATCCATTTAGATTAAAGTTAATGATTTCCTTAATAATATCCATTGTTTGCAAAGAATATAGGTTGAATAAGAGCTTGCATGACTGTTTAGTGAGAAATGCAACGTTGCAATAAATGTTCCACTGCTTAAGCATTGTTACATACAAATTACTTCTTGGTGGCTACTTAGCAATACATTTTCAAAATTGGACCAAAAAATCTGCACTTCCTTGATGTTGCAAGTCAAGGCTTATGGATATTAGTTATGGATTTATTTATCAGGAGCAGTGAGTTGTTAAACCAGGAATTTGTAGATTATACCTGTTCCTTTGAGTACCTGTCAATCTTGTGGCTGGAGACAAACTGCATGTTTATAAAATTGAGGCAGTTAACCAGATGAACAACAGATGAAAGTCTGGCTATATTCTATATCCTGTCTATTTTTTATGCCAGTCTGCATGCTCATCTAATGCTGTATTTCAAACCTAAATAATTGGTTTCTTCTTAGCTGCTACATCACACGTTTCATTCCAACCTACTACCATCCATGTGTCCTTTCCTTCCATGTTTCTGTGCCTTTATTTGCTCGATTCAGATGCTGAAAAACTGTAATTTTAACTCCTTCGTTGCTGTCAATACTGGGACGCTAAATTCATTGTCATGGCTTCTGTATTTTTGGGCCTTCAATAGAACCTTTATATAGGCCTTGTTTCAGGAAGGTTTAGTATTATATTGACATTTAAAGAAGATAATTATTAAAAACAAAACAACATCTAACTTAGCACTTTTAGATTCTGCCCTTCCTGTCTGTCTCCCTTGTTCCCTCCATCCCACAGCAAAAACTTCTAACTGTTTCAGTAGAAGGGCTTAAATTAGTAGAGTATTTGATGTTACTGGATTTGTATGTGTGTTGATGACACGCAGTTTATCTGTTCTTGTTGCAGGTACAAAGGTAAAGTCAGCAAGAACACAGACCTGTTCTCACACACAGAAGGTGGTCACCAGCCCTAGAAAACAGCATCCTTTATATGTAGTTTCCCAAGAAAATCAGTATCTTTTTAGTCCAAGTCAAGATGTGCCTGCTGTCTGTGGTCCACTTGAAGGTCACCTAATTCCTATGGCTATTCCACTAGGTAGGAGCAAATAACCTGTAGAAGGATGTGTGAAGATTAATTACTGCTACTTCATGGAAATACAGCTTACATCTTCTGAAGTCAGTGATTTGTGCCAGCCCATGCGATTTGCAGCTGCCCTTCTTGTGGGAAATCTACATGGGAGAACAGTTTAAAAAGTTCTGGTTCTCTTCATTCCTCATGCTGGATGTCTGGCGACACCCTGACAGAGCAATTATTTGCTTAGCTGTACATACCTCCTTTGGTACACTTTGTACTTCTAGGATTCTTGTCCTGGCTTTAAGTTTGGTATCCAGGTAAGCAGGAACTGAATCATTGGCCCTTGGATTCAACATTTACGATTATTTCAGCCCAGTGATTTCAGTAGGATTGTGCCAAACACGCTAAATTCATTGTCATGGCTTCTGTATTTTTGGGCCTTCAATAGAACCTTTATATAGGCCTTGTTTCAGGAAGGTTTAGTATTATATTGGCATTTAAAGAAGATAATTATTAAAAACAAAAGGTGTCTCAGACAAAGATTTCTGGGATGCTATAGTAAGTGTAATAGTATTTTGAGTATGATTAAGAAAATGTGAGGTGGGGGAAGCATGTTATGTAATTTTTGAATGGCAAACACAATGTAGTTATTCTCACTATCAGCAGTAGGTGTCACCATAATCAAGAAAAGTGAATAACTTAAAAAAATGGTAGTGTTGCGTTTACAGCTTCTGCTGGGAAAGCCTTAAAATTACCTGGTGAAGCACTATATTTTAGCTAGTGTTAATAGGGGACTTTTTAATTGGTCTGTAATTGCATGTGAGATCTCAGTCTGTCTTATGTGAAACACAGACACCCAGACTTTAATTAATCAATTTACCAATTTTGGAGTTTTATATATGTCTTTAATTATTTTTTAACTGTCCTTAGGTCAAACCCAGATTAGTGACATCTCACTGCAGCCTGCTGGAGTAGTTATAGGTAAACCACACCCTGTAACAGTTACAACCTCTCTTCCTCAAGTGCCACCAAAACCACTGGTTGAGGTTAAAAAACCCAACATAGCTGTAATAGAGATGAGATCAGAGAAGAAGGATCCACCTCAACTGTCTGTGCAGGTACATGTCAAGAGTGATCATTATTTGTTTGTTTATTTGAATAAATGCTAACTAAAGACAGTCTCATCCATCAGTAACTTACTTTGACATCAGAAGATGGTTTTCAGTAAGCATTAGAAACATATAGAATCAAGGGACCAAGAAGTTGTCATGCTATGCTTGTATTTTTATTAATATTTTAACAATGATCTTTATTATTTGAACAAAATAGAAAACCATTGCTTCCATAAGTCACCTATGCAGGGTGTTTGTAAAATAGTTCTATGTCACATTTTCTTTTTTTTTTTAAATGAGATTTTTTGAGCCAGAACAAACTTGGAATTAAAAAAGTATTAATATAAATGACAATTTTCTTGGGTGACTGCTTTGGCCTTCAAGATTTCTGTTTCAAGCATGAGGGTCAACCCAAGTATTTCACTCCTGATTAATCAACCATTGCAGTCCTTACCTAGTGGGTTGGTTTGGGTTTTTTTAATTTTTTACATGAGTCTGTTGTCAAGGAAGTTAATGTTTCTTACATGTTCATTATTTTGGATTCAAATTGTTGAGAATATAAACACTCCTACACACACCTTCCAGATACAAATGATTCATGGAACTCAAAGTTAAATACAGGTAGAGTAGTATGTGGTTTGTTGCCTTGCTGTATCACTGAATTCCACCCACATGCACTTTACTGTTATTTCCCCCAGTTCTTAAATGTTTAAGGTGATTTCTCCACCCACTCCCAAAGAATTAAGAAAACATTTAAAACTTCATTCTTAGAAAAAAAGCAACATGTTTTGATGCTGTAATGGACATGCCTTTATTGCAAACTATATTGTAATACAATTATCCCTTTATTTTACTATACCAGATGTATGACAATGTGAAGCCAATAACCAGCTTACACAGTGGCTTGCAGGCCAACATAGTGTAAATGAATTGCAAGTCGTCTGCTATATGAATAGTTGTAGGTATACTTACCTTCTCTCACATGCAAAGCAAAGGATCAGGGAATTAAAGAACAGGAGAAATCGGGTACTGCAAGAAAAGAGGTGAATATTTCTGAGGTTAGTTTTTGTACATTACAGTATTTTGGTTTTCAGAACCAATTTATTACCAGGTACAGGTATGAGAAAAGGAGGTTTAGCGGCTCAGTAGCAAGCAGAAGAGAGAATCTAAAAAGTTCAACAATAGTAGCCAAACTAACGCATAGATTTTCAGATTGGTGCTTTTTTTCTGCCTTAGGTGTTACCAAATGTAGATATTGACAGTATTTCAAGTGACGGCGTGAGTGTAAATCACGTTCTTCCAGGCTCCGAACCTGAACTTCCTCGTGTCGATGCTGTAATACAGGTATTGATTGATCTAAATCTCTGTCAATTCAAATTTGTTAAAAAAGAAAATATGTTAAATTACTACAAAGTTAACTCATTATCCTGTTTTAGTTAGAGAAATTAGATAGTTCCAGGAAAAATGGAGTAATTATTCTGAAGAATTTATAATATGGGGTATTTGTTTAAGAAAATGAAAAATTGCAGCAAGACGCTGTTCTTCCAAGACTAAATAATCACCACAGCGAAACTCTAAGAAAAATAGTGTTTTTCTGTCCTGTTAAGAGTTGTAATCCCTTATTGGCCCATGTCTGTGTTATTTATACTGGCTTCAGTGTTCTGGCATGAAGACTGAGGATGTTCTTCATTCCCCTATCTGCTCCTTGGCTGTTCTTGAGTGGTTAGTTGCATGTATGTGTAGCCTGTTCACTGGTAGCCTGTTGTGTGTGGAGCTAGCTGGTCTACTCTGTTCTCTTTTCACATAACTTTTCAGAAGTGTTTTTAATTGAATCTAAGCAGTAATGAAGGTTTTTGTGCAACTAAAAGGTGAACTGCTGCATGCTGAATGGTAAGGTTGTAAACTAGGGCACATGTTTACAAGATGGCATGTTATTTCTTCCAGTGGACTTCTGTCTTGTGCATTGCACAGACTGGACAGTGTGAAGGTACAGTGATGCAGTGATTATTTTTGTATAGTTATTGTACCTTCTATTTTCCCTGTGTGTTCACTGCTATTCTGACTTCAGGAGTTAGGTCCTTCAGAGTCCTGTGGTCAAGGTGGTCACTGAATAAAATGGAGACCATAGACTAAAATAGTAATTATTAATTAAAAATTATATTGTTCAATAACATGGTAGAAATCACACATAAGTAAATTGCTTAAGACAGTTCTAGACTCTTGTGTGCTATGTTCTACAACATTTTGTCTTGCTGTTTTTTTGGTTTTCTTAATAAGAGTTACAGGTTACCCTAGAACTTTTGATGTTGAGATATTCCATTAGATTTGGTAACAGCAGGTTTTGGTTGTCAGCAAGCAAGAAAAAGTTCTTGTAATCTCTCTTTATGTTATGCAAGGAGCTTTTAAGGTGGGTAAAGCATTTTTTCTGGATTCAGGCTATTGACAGTGAGTGGTCATTTATTGCATTCTTGTTACAAAGTTTTTCTGCTAATGCATTTTTCCCCCAATATGATACCTAACAATTTCAATCTGTATTTATAAGACACCAGAAGAAGTACATAGTGAGGAGGAAGACACAAAGTTTCCAGGAACTAATTTCATTAATGTTACTGATGTCATGCAGGTAATTATATTGCAAAGGTATCTTTTCATTTTAAATGTTTTTATATTTTTTTTTAATATTACTCTGTCATAACTGAAAACACAATGTAGGAAATCAGTATTCTTTACTAGCAATTTTAAAAATACACATTGTGAGCAATACTGAACTGTTTACAGTGCTATAAACAATATTAGAAATTACTGTGTGTTAATAAATAATGGACCTTTGAAGAATTACAATAAAAAAATAAAATTAGGTTTTTTTGGATGTGTTAGAATCCACTAGAAAGAAAAGTAGTCCTCTAAAATCAGCAGTGATTATAGCACTTAAATTTCACAATTTCAAACTCTAAATGTAATGCATATATAAGATGCTCTTACAGATTTTAAGTAAGGTGACCTATATTTTAAAATGTGAAAGTATTTTCTGAGAGTTCCCTTTTAGAAAATTTTGGTATAGAGCAATTTGCATATGCTTTTGAGGTTTCTAGAATGCTTTAGCATGATACCTCATTTCAGTCAAACACTATGTAACTTTAAAAAAAAAGACAAGCAGTGTATGTGAGTATATGCATACGACATATACTACTCATCTCATGGATCCCATTAAGAGTTTACAAGATTTTTGTTTTGCTGGATGCCCTGTAGTGTGTCTGTGCATGTTTTACAATGTTGGTTGTTTCTGGATTATGATAACATGGGTTTATTTGAGATGCTCTTTTACAATTTAATTTTTTTAGGTAGTGAGTTTGGGTTTTTTTTCAGTTAGCTGACTGCTTGTCAGTTAAAGCGGGGGCTGCCAACCTGTCAAGGTTGGTGAACCAGCCTGTATTTCACTTCTCCAGATTAAGAGCAGAAGCAGAAACCCAGTGGTAGCTGGGAGGGGCTGCCTCTGAAGGAAGCAAGAAGTTTCCACCCAGCTGTCGTGGAGTATCTTGCCTCTGTGGAAAATGGCAGCTTCCACCTCCCGCTGCATTTAGGCCTCAGTAAATACCAGGAGCTTGCAATTGCTGTTGCTGGCTAGTGTTTCCCTTGAAGTGCCTTTTCCTCAAGGTTCTTTCCACTGAGCTGGACTTGCTATGTACATATCAAAATCTACCCAAAAAATATAATTCTTTTTACCTGTTCGGTGTGCTCCTCATCCCAGGATTAGAGTGTACATCAAATATTAACTCTATAGGCTACAGGTCAGTATGGTAGATTTATTTTTAAAATGAATTCATCATTTAACACTATCAGTTAGTTAAAATAGTCCTAAAGGAGTAGTTTACCTATCAAAAGTGGGGAAATGCTTTATTCATTTTTAGTTTCAAAATTACCTTATGTTATTGGAGAGGAGGAGTTAAATCTATTTGGACAACTTTCTTCTGTTTGCACAAAAAAGCTTTGTTTTACAAAAATAAATAGGAAAGCTATTTAAGAAATCAGTTTATGAACTAACAAAAAAATGCTGCAATGTTAAATTTTTTATGTGTGGATAATAGCTATTAATCTTTTTTCATTTTTCTCCTGGATTGCTTTTTTCTTTTATTTTTGGCAATGGGATATATTTTAACCACAATACGAAAAAAGTTCCAAGTGAAACATATGCTTGGCCTATGACCACACAGACAATATTCTTAAAAATGTGCAAGACAAACACAATGTGGAAGCATAAAATCAACCTCTGCAGTGGCAGGGGTATTTAAGACATCAAAAGAAAGCAAAGTTATTGTTATAAAAGAGGCTTCAGATTCATGAAAAAATGTGCATAAAATGCTATACAGGAAAATAGCTTATTGTTGTCTTCCCCCCTGCCCCATCCCTTTTACTATGAAAACTTATTATGTTGGAAGTGAAGAGGGATAAGTATTTGTATGAAATATTCTCTCTCTTTTTTTTTTTTTTTAATTTTTTTTTTCTTCCCTGGTGGATATTGCAGAAAGGCTTTAGGACCCTGGCCCAAGCATTTCCTTTTCCTAGGACATGTTTTACCTTCCTACTAAAAGATGCAAATTTAAGAGATACTTAGGAGTTGGAATAAAGCTAGTTGTTAGCACTGGTAGCCCGATAAAGGCACGGCTGCTGCAGCTACCTGTTCCCAGGTCCAGGCAGTAGTGAGACTGAGCATCTATTGCCAATCGGCACACATGGAAACACACCTATGCCATACATCTATACATACATGTACACAAGCGGGTGCACAGATCAGCACTCAAACAGCACCAGCGTGCTCATCCTGCTCCCTTCTCTGGCAGTTCAGGATGGAGGTCTAGCATATGCATGTGCTTGTGTGTATGTACATATATGTGTGTGTGTGTATACATGTATATATACACGGGCAGTGTGGATCCCTCCGCTTTCTGGTGTTAGACAGTTTACCCAGTAGCTGGCCCTGTGTCCTTGCCCTCCCCAGTTCTGGCACCTGGACACGCAATCCCCTGAAAGCCCCTTGCTCAGGAAAATAGTTGGAAATGACATTTAGTGAGGAGGCAGGACAGGCTGTACTGATCAGGCGTAGGGCAAACATACTGCCCGGCCACTCGTCTACATGCAGCCAGCCCCTTTTGTCCCCTTAGCCCTCCATTTTCTCACACCTGGATCTCTCCAAACCACCTTTATCCTTCCCTTTCCACACTTCTGGTTCCTCCCCGTAAACACCACATAAAAAATGTTCCACCATCCTAAAATACTCTTCCCTGCATTCCATAATAAGTCATCGTGTTATCACCTCATCCAAATGCACTTGCCCAACCTTAAGAAATGGGCTATGAAGAGTCTTTCCGTGGGCTCATCTTGCTGGGTTTCACTCCTGGACACTGGGGCTGAGCCCTCGCCTGTGATAGCCCTGGGACTAGCGGGGTTGGGGTGCTCGGTTGTCAGTTAGTCTTCCACATGTTGTCACTCCTCAGTGTGAGTGGAGACAAACCTTTTATTACATCACCTAAAACTGTTAAAACAAATTACTTTTGTGGACTAATGCAGTGCGTCCCAACTTGTAAAATGCACGTCCTGCCATAGGAAGATGTGATGTGCCTTGTTCCCCCATTGCAACCTTGGGGTCTAATGTTTAAAGATCCAGAGCTCCATCTTCCAAAACAGTTGAATTAGGTGCTTTTATTTCACAATTCGAAAAATCACATGTGGAATAAAGCAGAAAAGGCTGTTACAGCTTTGATTTACACACTTCTTTATTTTTGATCAATGGTTGCACCTACAACAAAGTAGGTTCAGACTTCCTGAACAGAAGAGGTTTCGCAAAGCCAGCCCTTGCATGGACCCTGCCTTATTCCAGAGCAAGAAGCTTGCTCAGCTAACATGAGCCCAGAATGGACTCTCATATTTATTGAGTCTGCTCTCTAACTCTTATGAGCAGACACATCCTGCAATACCTTTAACAAACTTGCTAGGATTTAATATTAGAGACACTTTTTGCTCTCTTTGAACATGTCCTAATTGCAAGGTGGGGACTTGTTTCTCTGAATTTTTGTTTCCAATTTGAATACCACCACAAAATATAGAACCTGCAGAGATCAAAGTAAACTTATTTTCCTCAACCCTGGTTTCCTGTAGATGCTCTTTGGAGCAGTGATTTTTTTACGCATATAAGTCTTCAGACAAAAAATTACAGGTGGCATCTGCAATGCACACTGACGCTGGTTGTGAAAATTGCTTTAGAAACCTGTCCAAAAGAAATCCACAACTAAGTTTTGGATGGCTTTAATAAAAGACTACGCATATACATGTTAGGTAATGGCACAAAATTAATCTTTACCACCTAATCATTTCAAACATTGATTTGGTTATCTAATGTAATTTGAGAAATAGAATTTCAGCTTGATACTTTATAATAAAGTACAGTGATTAATATTCCAACCATATCTGAAAGACTTTCTAATTTATGCCATATTTTGATTGGGACTCATGATAGAGATTTTCAACAGTCTCCAGGGAGGTGAAATGCAGAATTGAGTGCAGATTATTCAGGATTGGTCTACAAGGTGATATATGTGCAAGTTCAATCTGTATAATTAAATACTGATTTTTTTTTTTTTTTTTTTTCAGCAGAGATAATATATCACCCCAAAATGAAAAATATTTCTTTTGGATTTGTGCACTATTAAATATACAATATTGTTGCACATAGTTTAGAAATGCAGGAGAACTGCAAAAGTTTGTCAGAAGTTACTAAATATATATATAAGATTTATTGTGTGTACTTGGTTTATTTAATCCAGATGTTTGTATTTTGCATACTTTCGGAAAAGATTATATTAAATAGGCAACATCAAAGAAAATTTATGGAGTAATGCAGTCAGAAGAAAATTCATAGTGAAACACTGGACAAAGACATCTTTACATTTGCTGTCAGAATGAATTATGGTTATGAATACATATATCCTAACAGAATGAACTGCTTATCAGCTTGCAAGGCATCCAGTGCCACTCTGAGTTTAACTTTACTGTCTTATCTCTATGCTTAGAATAGTTTAGAGATCTTTGTTTGTCACCCAAATATATTCTGTTCTGCCTGCTTTGTAAGTTACAGCTTTTCTTTGAAGAATTATTACTATTTAAAGATCCAGAAAGATCCCGCTCCCCAGTAGGTATCTGTTGTAATACCCATTATGGACCTATCTGACTTTTCAGTTTTAAAGTACATCAAGGTAGGAGAGAAATATTAATGATGGGTTGGGGAAGGAGACAGGAAAATGTTATCTTCTTTTTTCTTTTCTGTTCTTTCTGGTTTTAGTGATTTGTTCTTTTATTCATAGCAAATATATAGTAATTTTTTTAATTTTACGAGTTAAAAGTAAATTTAATTTATATAAGGAAAAAGAAGATTCCCCCCCCCCTTTCACTGTGTCAGAGATTAATCTTAGTAAATGTAGATTTATAGTGTGCTCTCTTACGTGACATCACATGCTTCTCACTGGTAATTTAGGGCTCAGCTCTTCATCTCTGGCATGCCAAATTTTCTTCTTGGAGAATCATATTACTATTAGAGACATTTGTTTTTAATATTATGAGGCAGGATGCAGGTTCTCATCCATCAGGAGACATTTCTAAAGTGTTACATTACAATATGATGGGTTAGTGACTGATTTTTGGGACTCAGTGCTGTGTATGAGCTCAGGGGGAAGAGGAGGGTGGCATCTT
Organism: Phaethon aethereus; assembly: GCF_964289735.1. NCBI lineage: Eukaryota > Metazoa > Chordata > Aves > Phaethontiformes > Phaethontidae > Phaethon > Phaethon aethereus. The sequence goes on from NC_138579.1 coordinate 6,426,316, forward strand.
TGGAAACAGTCAAACATTATAATGTGCATTGAGTAACTTCCATAACTTTTAGAAATAGCACATTAAGATTAAATTCAGAGTGTCTCTGAAGATCTTTTGAATTGATTACCCAGAAATACCTTTTAACTTTCAGCAGCTGAAGTTGGTGAAAATGTAAACATACATGTAACATATGTGTAAACTATTAATGCCTAGTCTTCAGTGCTGGCAACTTTATTAAAATTTTGACTGACTGCATGCTCGTTAACTTTTGGGACTGTCTCTTTTCAGACAGGAGACTTTAGACTAAAGGTTTAATTTCTAAAAAAAACAACAAGCAAAACCCAAACAAAAAACCTAACCCTAACAGTAGAAAGTTTCCTAACCTTTTTGTTTAAAGGAGAAACATTTCTGGAGTATATTTAAGAAAAAAATTACTTATGTCACAAGTAAATTTCTCAAGTATTAGCATTACCATTGGCTCCCTGCCTTGTGCAGCACAGGCAGGAAATATGAGCCAAATCATGTTTTACTTAGCAGTTCCTATAGCCTTATACCTTTACAGATTTATGATTTGCTAAGTTTAGAATCGTGTCAATTAACTACAACATACTAAGAAGGGAGAATGTGGTTTGTGTGCTGTGACACATCTACAAATATTTCTCAAAGAAAAAAATCTGACTGTTACCTCAATGATACTGCCTTCCAGAAACGCACCATAACTTAATTTACTATTTATTTATTAGGATCAGGAAGAGGAGAGGGATGAAATTCCAGAATTCTTTGAGCCTCTTGTGGAGCTTAATGGACAGTTTAAAGTTGCCTCGCCAAAATACAATGGTCCTTTATTTCCTCCAGTGGCTTCTGCTCTGCAGCAGACTTCTGATGTTTTGGATGAACTGATTCAAAGGAGAGAAACTGTAGAAAACAGGTTGATAAATTGGTGAGTTGCAATATAACAAAATGGCGAGAGAATATATGTGGAAGAAGGAATGACTCCATAAGAATACCTTCCCATTATTCTCCTCCCCTCCCTTCCCTTCTACTCTTTCCTTTGAGCTACCTTTCATTTTATGGCAAGAATGCTCTTTTGTATGCTTTTAGGTGTCTTGGTGTTTGTGATAGTTAAATGGGTTTTATTCTGCTAGGGTGGAACAAGAAATAATGGCAAAAATTATCAGTGGGATGCACCCAGTTCAGAAAGAAATAGTGCCGCGTGTTAGCACCTCAGAGAGTGAAGACACTGAGACTGTAGCCTCTGACATTGGTAAGTAGGAGTTATTGTTCTCAGCAGATGGATTATCTCAATTTTTAGCTAATTTTAACAAGCTGTGTAGGTAGTTGTTGCCTGAGCCTGAGTGGATAATGCTGAACCAGTGAAACTATAAAATGCAAAAGTGCATGCTTTAATTTATGTTGAGACAGAGCAAGCATTATAAGGCCATTGAAATAAATTATCTAAAAAAAAAGAAAAAGAACACATAAACCACACCACTGTACAAATCAACTTCTGTTATTTGCCATCTAAATCAGATTTGGCATTTTGCCAAGCCTGTAATGTTTGTTTGCCTTTCTTTTGTTAATAGATATGTCAAAAATTACTTCCCTTATGAATGTGTGAGAATGGGATACAAATGCATTTCTCTTGTGATGCCACCGCCCTTTGCTGCTTCTTTCTTCTGTGATCATGAACTGCTTCTCTACTCTTGTTTCTTTATCTGTAAAATAAAAAAATCACTTTTTGCAAAGGAATGTTTAAAAGTTCACGGAGAATAAAATGAGTGGCTGCAGTACAGTACATGCAGAAGTGAAGCCTGGATGTATGCTTTATATTTCTTCATTTTCAGTTGAAGTTGCAGGTGGTGGAGGATTTCAACTCTTTATCAATGCTGGCGTGCCCGTGGACTCAGAAATGATAGGCCATTTCATAAATGAAGCTCTCAGTGAGACAATTGCAACCATGCTGGGTAACAAGCAGTCTCAGAAAGCAGTTCCTGCTACAGACATTCTTCCAAGTACAACGAAGATGATGGTAAGAGTCTGTTTTATTTAAGCTTTTCTGCTGAAGTTCTAAGGGATCATTTCTTTATGGCATGATGGTTCAACCGTGTGCAAGACAAAGATGACCAAAAAAGACTGATGAACTGAATGTACATGATTTGCATCTTTTGATGTTTTCTGATTATACCCCAGCAAGCAACAAGATTAAACCCTTTTCAGTTTAAAAAAAAAAAAAATTGAAAAGAAAAAAAAATGAATTCCCTTGTGCTGCTATATTTATTTATTTACTTTAAGGCGGAGCACAAAACTGGTTTCTAAGGGGAAGACTTGGTATTTAATTTCACGTTGTCAAAAGAGAGCTCATGTTATTTTCAACAAAAATAGCTATGCTACTTTCTTGCAAAGAAGTGAAATATGAATAAACTAGTTTCTTCATATAAGAAGAAATAGAAGCTAAGGGCAATGTTATTTTTGGTCTTATGAGCTTGCAGCCATTCTTTCATATCTGTAAAAATGAGTATTACTTCTGTCTAAGTTTTGAGTTCAGTAGTTTTCAGTAAATGCTTAAATGATTAGTAGAGCTTCCTGTAATACAGGATAATTTTCTCTATTCCCTTTGATAATCAAATGACAGCTGGCTCTTATTTTGATAACAACATGGCTGTGCTACAATCTGGTGTTGTATAATGTCTTTGGGATGAATGTGGAAATTGCTGCGCTTAGAAATCTTAACTATTCAAAGCTTTGTTGAAAGTGAGATCAATTATTCTATTCTGCTACAGTGCATATAGATTGAAATACTGCCTAGTACCTGCTGTAAGTGACCAACAGATTATTCTGTAGTCAAAAGTAATCATGTCACTGCTGTGAGCTTAAATACAGCCATCCTGGGTCTAAAGAGCTCTTCCCCACTCCATTACAGATTAAGGAGGATATGATGTTAAAGAGGACTGTTCTTTGTAGCTTGTTCTTCTGATACTTAGAAACCCCTTAGAACCATTCTACATTTACTGATGGCCTCTTAAGCCTTATTGTTTCTGTACCAGCTTAAACTGAAATGTCCTTAGGCTGACATGGTTGTTTTCTCCTTACTATATATATTCATTTGCGCTCTTCAAGAGATTAGTTTTGTCCTTTTTGGCCTCTGTTTGATTAGGCCAAAGAAAGCCATCGTCCACACGTGTACCATTTTTCAACTCTTGCTGATGGGCAACACTTTTATGTTTTACAATTTAGATTGGTCTTGACCAGGGGTAACACTGATATGCTAATAGACAATTTTAATAATGATGTAGTATGCGAGATGGGGTTTCCTCGGTGCCTTGTACTATAGTAGTGATACTCTCCCACCTTTATTGGAATCTCAGTTAGCTAGTTAATGTTTTTTTTAAAGTCTTTCCACATTTGTGGCTAATAGTTATCCTTGTACATATATCCTTGTATAATTTGTACATTCATAAGGTTGTTTTTTCCTTCTCCTTTTTCCATTTCTCCTCAACTTATAGCAGAAGTTCTTCAATATGTAGTTTATGCATTCTTGATCTACCCCTTCTTACTGTGAAGTTTCCTGTCTAGAATGTCATCTGCCTAGTTTCCGAGTTCTTTGGTGTTCACAATGTCATACTGTTGTGTGTGAACTGCCAAATGTATTACCATGTTCCACTGACCATAAGAGTCTTTAATAAAAATCATCAGTCTGAGGATTTATTCTTCAGAAACTAGCCTGGAAGCCTTCCTTTAGCCCCATTATCTTGTTTCCTTTATGAAATGTCAGAGAACAGGGCTGGGAAAAAAACCTGGAAAGGTCCATCATATTCCTCCATAGCAGGCTAAATGACAACCATCATACTTGCTTGTCACATTTATCTCCATTGCTGTCATTTTTTAAGGAATATCACAACTACATTTGTGCTTTGTTTGTAATTTTCTCTTTAGCTGATTCTCTTACTGTAAAATTACCATACTAACTCAATGTTATCCATGTCACAAAATATTTTCTTGCTTAACATTGTATCAAATGCTTTATCAAAATTCGTATAATCGTATAAGTCATATTTAAACTGGACATTAGGAAGCATTTCTTTACCAAGAGGGTGGCCAAACACTGGACCAGGCTTCCTAGAGAGGTGGTTGATGTCCCAAGCCTGTCAGTGTTTGAGGCATTAGGACAATGACCTTAACAACATGCTTTAACTTTTTGTCAGCCCTGAATTGGTCAGGCAGTTGGACTAGATGATAGTTGTAGGGCCCTTCCAACTGAAATAGTCCTATACATAATTATTTCCAAATGTAATAATTCTAATGCATAATTTGCTGGTTTTTAATTTATTTTGTCCAGGCATACCATTTAACCTTGTGTAACGTTATGTTTAGATGGAGGAGTTAAATCCATGAAGCATGTATCTAGGAAACGACTATTCCTGTGCTATGATAACCTGCCTTTCTCTCTCTCTTCCTCAGCTCTCTCTGGGGATACTTGGAAGATAGGAATTTTGCATTGAGATAATAAGTGGTTATGATTTTTTTCCTCTCAGGAGTCTCTTGTGCCTACTCCATTGCCAACACCCCAGGCCACACCACCACAAACACCACCTTCAGAAAAAGAATTGCCTCCGGTCAAAACTCCGGAGTCTTCTCTATCTCTTACAGAAATGAGTGGGAATGTTCATGAACATGAGAAAATTAAAGAAACAGGTAGTGAAAATAATAATTGAAGTTTAGTAAGTAGCAAATATGCTTTAATCTACTGCCTTTAATTTTCTTCTTCAAAGACACATTATCTCTCAGGATAAATATTCTTGAGGCTATAATTCAAGTGGGAACTCATGTAGTACAAAAATTATGGGCTAATTTGTATAAAAAGCAAACATCTTTTATTTGGTTTAGAACAGCTCTATTTTCAAACCTAATGCATATTTCTATGGTCTGTGTGATTTCTACCCTTCCCAGCCCCTCCACACTTTTTCACATCAGAAAAAATAGTTGTCTTTTGCTCCTTCCTGTGTTTCTAATGTTAATTAAGCCAAATTTTCACTCTCCAAGTAAAGCATTTTAGTTTTTAAAATGCAGAGCAGTTTCCCTTATTAAAGGAAGTAAGCAATTGAGGTTTTATTCTTCAGATGCCAATACTGTACTTAAAAGAAACTAGTCTTAATCTAGTCTTGTCTCCCTAACTTATCAAAAGGTATCACAGAAACTAAAGTGCTTAGTAGCACTGACTGACTGTCTGAGATTTACTTCCTGCTTTCCTCTCTGATCTGAAATTTGACTTCACGCATGCAGGAGTTGAGATTCCAGCTGCCACCAGCCGTGTTGGCACACCTGTGGTTACCCCTGTCAATACGCCTCCTAGAACAACCACACCAAGCCCTTCTGCCTCAGAATGGGTCTCCGAAGCTGCAAAAATGGAAAGTCCAAAGCCTCCAAACCCATGGGATGATGCAGAACTTCCTCTGGAAGAAGAGAAACCCAGTCCTTTAACTGAAGAACCATTCCATCCCAAGGCTGTGTGAGTTGAACAGGCTGCACGGTTTTCTCATTTCTTAAAAAAAAAAAAAAAAGAATATGTATATTCTGTCTAGATACATCCTCAAAAAGTAAGTAGAAAGAAATGGTTGATGTATATGTCAAGAGGCACTGAGATAAGCCAGGATTCTTTTTTTGAGTTCCTTGACTTATATTTTGGAGAAAAATTTCTTTCTAAAGATTTATCAGTCCTTATTCATTGTCCCGCTGAACGTTGTACTTAGTAAACTCGTGTAGTTACACCTGTCAGTAATAAATGTAGTGACAATGAAAGATTGTATTTTCAGCATTTTATTTTTTCTATCACCTCAGTGGGAATACACAAGGTAATTTTTAGTTATAACTAGAAATTCATTAATGATATTATTTAACCGTGTTGATTCTTGGACTATTCTGTAAAATGCTGTGCTCTTTCATTTGAAAAAATAATTGCAAATTAATTTCTTTTTAGTATTGATTTAAGACTTTAATCTATATTGCTCAGTGTGTCTTGGTGTATTCATAATGCATATTCTTACATTATAGTGAGATGTCAGTGGCTAATGATGAGGAACCAGAGGCCTTGATTTTACCATCTCAGCAGTCGTCAGCGAGGCCCTTCAAACTGCTTCCTTGCGATCCACAGGTTCCATCACCTGTGCCTACAGTTAGTTCTGGGCAGTCCACGCAGGAAAGCAGCCTTACCCTCACAGAAACAGAAAGTGCAGACAGACCCATCTCAGAAGGGGAGGTACTCTTCAGCTATGGTCAGATGCTGGCTCCAAGAGGTAACTAACTAGACAAATTTGTGGAAATTAGAATTTGGATTAATTTTCTTTTTTAATAAACTTCTGTTCCAGTCTACTGAAGTTACATCTCATACATTTTCTGATAAAACTGCAAGGGTTAACCTGGTCCTTAACTTTCAGTTCATGCTTTTAGATTTAAAAGACCTCATTGCTCTTTCTTTTCTCTGAACAAAATACTTCTGCTTACGAATGAAGAAAGATTAAGTCTGCTTTTATGTCACAAGATCAACTTGGAAAATAACTGGGGCTGTCTTGCATAAGTACCATGTGGTACTAAGTACTAAAGTTTTACTGAAAGCAAAGTGTAAGAGTGATTTTTCTGGGAAGCTGAAAATATGTCTTTATAATACACATCCGGCAGTAGGAATTTCCAACTTTACTAAAGCACTGTGTTGCAATTATTAAGGAACGTGGCCTTGGTTTTCTTTCATATAACTTGCATGGTTTTTTTAGTATTTGTAACTTAAAATATTTTTCAGCCTTAGCAGAAGGAGGACTGTCTTTTCCAAACCTCGCTGAGAGCTTAACCGGGACTTTACAAGATGCCAATGAAATGGTAAGGAAATGTTTCATAAGGAAACGGAGTTAGTGTTGCATTCTACCTTGAGCATTTGGATAAATTGGATGTGCTTTAAGCATTTTCACTTATAAACTTTTTAAATTTACACTTCTAAACTATACACTTACAAAGAATGCTAGAATTTCAGAACTCCAAAGAAAAAAAACATATTATACAGATCAATTTATATTAAGAAAAAAATTGAATGATTTACATACTTCTGTACATGAGAGTTAGCTAATATGCATTTTCATTTCTTTATTGTTCTTAGTTTTAAGACATCTTAAACAGAATAGAACACTCTGATTCTCTGAGCTGTTTCAGCTTTGAGCCTTTTTTTAATTGTTTGAGTGCTTAAATTACTGAACTAGGTTAGCTAAGCCTGTAGTTAGTTAAAGCTGTCTAAAACTTCAGTATAGTTTCTTATCTGACATCTGTTTTAATCCATTGTCCTGGAAGCCTCCCAAGTCAAGGTATTCTCTATTCACTTTCTCTTGTAACACTTCTTTTCCTCAAATGCCTGGACTCTCTGACTTTGTGTAATGCCTCTTGTAGGACATAGTTGTCGTATAAATGATAGTATCAAGTAGAGTAATACTATGCTTAAAACAAACTTTTCTTTATGAAAGAATAAAAAAAAATTGATAGTGACATTTAATCGTATTGGTTGGAAGGGAACTCCAGGGGAATTTCTAAAAACTTATTGGACTGCCTCCATAATGCTGTATGACTCTTCTGGAAGATGTTCAGATAGTTGAAATCTGCCATGAGGATGAAGACCTGCAATCATCAGACCCCTGTTAATGTTTTGTAGAAGGCCTCCTCTTACTTTCTGTTGGTCAGGTGTTCTGAAGCACAGACCCTGCCCACATCCTCCTTCACGTTCCTTTCCCCTCTAATCCTGACTCAGATCATCGATAGGCACATGGAGGTCTATGAATTCAAGGAATGATTTGACCTGGGACTGAAAATTGGCTGAGCTACTGGGCTGAAAGGGTTGTGGCCAGCGGCACAAAGTCTTAACTGGAGGCCAATCACTAGTGGTGTATGCCTAGGGTCAATAGTAGCGCTAGTGCTGTTTCACATGTTCATTAATGACTTACATGATGGGACAGACTGCATCATCAGGAAGTTTGCAGATGATACAAAACTGGTTGATACACCAGTAGGTTGTGCCACCAGTCAAAGGGACCTCACTGGGCTAGAGAAACGGGCTGACAGGAATCTCATGAAGTTCAACAAGGAGAACTGCCGTGTCTTGCACCCAAGGAGGAGCAACTCCATGCACCAGGACATGCTAGGGGCTGACTGGCTGGAAAGCAGCTTTGCAGAGAAGAACCTGGGGATCCTGGTGGACAGTTGAACATGGGCCAGCAGCGTGCCCTTGTGGCAAAGGACACCACCGACATCCTTTGTTGCCTTGGGAAGAGCATTGCCAGCAGGTCAAAGGAGGTGGTCCTTCCTCATTACTCAGTACTGGTGAGGCAGCGTTTAGAGTATTGTGTCCAGTTATGAGCTCTCCGCTACAAGAAAAATAAGGATTTACTGGAGTGGGTCCAGCAAAGGACTGCAAAAATGATTAAGGGATTGGTTCATCTGTCATACTGAGAGAGCTTGGATTCTTTAGCCTGAAGAAGAGAAAACTCGGGGGGGGATCGTACCAATGTATATGAATACCTGCTGGAAAGAAGTAAGGAAGGCAGAGCCAGACTCTTCTGAGTAGCACCCAGTGGAAGACAGGAGGCAGTGGACACAGATTGAAATTCAGGAAATTACTTTTGAACATAAGAAATGTTTTTACTGTGGGAGTGGCCTAACACTGGGAGATGTGCTGCCTTGAGCAGCTGGGTTGGACTAGACAATCTCCAGAGGTCCCTTCCAACCTCAATAATGCAAAGTTTAAATGTTTAAATCTTCTCCCTACCTATCCTTCCTAAACATTTCTGCCCATGCATGGCCATACTTCACCTGTGCATACTTTCCCACTGAATAACCATGATTTCATTCATGTCATAGCTGTGCCCTGAACTTGTAGATCTTTCTGTCTGTTGTCATGTAAGTGTATTGGCACCTGAATAGAATGCCCTCCTTCTTGATCAAGACTGTAAAAGTTCCTTTTCTGGACTTCCCTTTAGATGCCTCCTCTTGTCTGCCACACTTCCCCTCTTAAACTCTGGACTTAAGACGCTATTATAAGGTGAACCTAAATGAAAGTTCTCTTCATTAGTTAGAAAGCTTGCTTGCTAAGATGTTCTTCCCTCTCTTTGTCAGCTGGATCTGGACTCCTTCCAGGAGTCTTGCATCCTCAAACTAAGCTCTCTGGTTGAGGAAGCTAGATCCTGGCTGGTGAGAACAGCTCTGCAGCCAGATCGTTGCTCACACCAGTATGTGTGAGGATTTAACTGTTTCCCTGAACTTTGGAGGCCTAAAGAACCTTGTTCTTTAAATGCTGCAGTCTTACGTATCAAAAAAAGACTGTGCATGTCTGTGGGTAAAAGGAGAAAGTGTGTTGTCAGTTTGCTTATTTTTAATTGCCTAAATTTTCATGACACAAGTTCTCAGTGTGGAAACTGTAGCAACTTACTGTAACAGAAGAAAGGTTAATTGTCAACTAAAGTAAGAACTATTCAGTTTCCTACAAAAAACAGTTTTGGATCATGTACTGAGGATTTTGTTTCTTTGTCTTAGGATTATGATCCTCCCAGTGAAGGTCAAGTGGTGAGAAGACTGGATAAAGGCTATCACAGGGATCCTGTCCTGACTCTTTTAGCCAAGTTAAATCAAGCACCTGTTGCTGTGCAAGAAGGAATGTATCATTTGGAGGTAACTTACAGGCCTTTTCCTTCCAATACAGTAGTTTTGAAGTGATAATTTCCTACTCAAAAGTAGATAAAATATTTCAAGCTTATCCTTACTGTTGGCTATAGAACAGGTTCATACATTTCATTCTTTGCTGGAAGTAATCCCACTTCTGTTGGCTGTGCTCTTGTGTAAAACCTTTTAAAAACACGGAAGGTTAAGTGTTGTTATAAAGTTAACTGTACAGAGTATCACACATACCTAGTTTTCAAGGTGTGTATGTGACTAGTGTACTAGATTTGTCCTGTCACTTTGAATACCAGGGAAATTTTCTGTCACTTCAGCAATTTAGGTGGTATGTTTAACAGTACAAGTTCTCTGCACTTAGTGGCCATGTGAGTGTTTTAGGGAGGTATGAAGAATAACTCAGCAAATGTTTACATGCAGTTTTGCACATGCTGTTGATACTGATCTTGGATCAAAACCTCAAAATACTCATAGTCAGTTGGCAGAAAAAACAGACTAACATAAAAATAGAACTATCTGCATCACAAAGGACAAAAGTAATTTTTTGTCACACGTCTAAGTGTTTTCTATGTGGAAAATAGTAGTTTGGACTGGGCATCTATTCTAACTGACATAGCTGGAGGAATGTTTAAAGGAAGTGAACTCTGAATACTGCAGTATGGTTCATGAACACCTTTATTTACAGCAGATCTTCCTTTTTGTGATTTTATTGATGCATATGCAGTTTCTTCCTTCTGTCTTGGTCAGTTTAGCCTAAATAATTACTAACTTCACTCACCTCCTTAACTGTTCCTTTGTCTGTCTTTATTTTGCTTAATGAGCTCTGGTGGATGGACTTAGTGAAAAGCTTTCTACAGTGTCAGCTCTGAGTCTGACTGTAATTGTAGTGACATATTCTCTTCAGCGTTGCCAATTACAAATGCATCTCTAATTTGCTTTTTCCCTTTCCCATAGTCACAGACTGCTCAGTCTGTCCATGCAAAACACTAATAAACTCTCCCCCAGATTCTGGCAAGGTGTGTGCAAGCATACCTTCTTTTTTATAAGAGAACAAATATTCTCCTAGATGTTACTAGTATTGCCTTAGAATGATAGTGTGCACATGTGTGTATGTGTATTCAACCTGTTTTCTTGCATAGAGGCAAGCTGTTTTCTCTCTGCAGCTTTGCAAGTCAGAATCCAGAGAACCATCCCTATTTTAAGTGCCATCCAAACCTACGTAAAAATTGAACTCTTTATCTGACATGCTATACAATAGAGAGTCAATAGCTTTTAGATGCTTCCAATGTTACAAGGTCAGACAGTCAACATATATGTAACATTAAAGACTTCGTGTGCTAAAAATATAACTTAGGTTCTGATCATGTTGAGATACTACTAACAACATAAATGATGTTATTTGGCTATAAGTGATTCTTTTCTGTCCGGTACTGGTAAAGGTAGATCATCAAACTGTGTTTGAAAGTATCTCCTCAGTTTCAGTTTTTTTAATTCAATGCTAATAGTATAGGCTTAAGTTTATATATGCTTTAAGGGTTAAAGTATTTAGAAAACAATGCATGGTTTGAAAGAAATACATTAGCTTTTTTATACCTGCTGTTCTAATGTTGCTGTTCTATGTAGGATTCTGATGGTAGTGTTGGGGAGCTCAGTGAAGGTCAAAGACCAAGGCTGACCAGAGCAGCAGAGAGAATCCTAATGGGACATTCAGTTTGTATGGATCATCCAACTGCTCAGACTTTTGGGAACAGACCACACCAGGGCTTCCGTTCTCCATCACCAGGGCAGCTTGCCCAAATTGGAGGTACAGTTAGACTGTTATTTCTCCTCTGGGGTATTTATGTGGATTCTGAGGATTTTCTATCACAGTATCTGAAATAGTTTAAGAGAGTATGTTCAAAATCAAAAGATAAAAATTTACAGGCAGTAAATGCAATGAAATTATTAGCATTCCTATTCTGAGAACTGGATTTAATTTAAGCCTTGTCTTCACTCTTCTTTGTTTGTAATATTCTACAATTTGAACAAAAATCATGGCAAGTACCCACTTGTCTATACAAAAGTTGACTTGTAAAGTATGTATTTTATTCTTTTAACTCAAATTCAATTCTCAAAAACACTTCTTGAAGTTAATTTCCATGGGACAAGTATTAACACCGGCAGTTCAAGCTACTTCTTTCTGTCCCCTTACACAGCACTCCTCCTCATTGTTTTTATCACTCCATCAAGGTGATACTGCAGTGTCTCATAATTGGTAATACATTTTAGCTTCATATATTTGCATAAAAATATGGAAATTCTTTTTTTCCCAAATGGGTAGCTGAGGTACACACATAATGGCTTGTGCAAGGTAGTGCAGGGGTAAGTTGCCACGCTAAAGCGAGGAAATTAATTTTTTTCTTTTCAGTTGAAACTAGTGCTGTAAGCAATGGCCCATCCTTCCTCTCATTTTTTTTATCCCAGTTTCTCTATTGTTATCTGAAAATGTACTTCTATACTTGCTTAATTAAACTGTTGCAAGCATGTAGAAACTCTTTGTTTTGTTGACTGCAGTTTTAAACTAAACTGATTAAACTGAAATAATTATTAAACTGTTGTAACAGAAGTGTGGTTGCACTGATTCATCAGCAGTTGTATAAACTAAAGTGATCAAACAGCTGGTTTTCTGTCCTTTTAATTTTCACATTTACAAACTTGACAAGAGAAGCATACGTCACATTATCAACCCTTGACCAGCAAGAAGTGGATTGAAATTGAATGTGTTCAACATGTGGCAAAAAAATCTCAGAGCAATAAGAATATTTGCTTAGTTTTCAACTGATTTACTTTTGAACTGGTTACACAGAGAGTAAGCTTTTTAAGCTAGCTGTTACCTAACATCTTGGACCAGCTACATCACTGTCAGCCTTGAAAATACATTCTGGTACATTATATATTATCAAACTTTTACTTGAAAGTAGATTGCTGAATGGTATTTGGAGATTGGTTACATTAGGCTCCCTGGCATAAGACATTTCTCCAAGTGACTTGTTTAACACTGTGTTGTTAGAGGACAGTCAGCATTAAAAAACACTGTGATGTAGAAATAAATTAATGATCTAGATCAATCTGCGGTAAGTCTCTAACAGTGCTCAGGACCGTATAGCGAGTTAGAAGATACGCATTAATGGGACAACCTGTCTACTACTGGTACTACTACTATTTACTACTTATAAGGAGGAAAAGGGATATTTCCTTCTTACCCAGACTGTCCATAGTTGTATGTGGCGTAACATAGATTCATAGAATCTTTGGGTTGGAAGGGACCTTTTAAGATCATCTAGTCCAACCTCCCTCTATAGCTATTTTTTAAATTTCTTTAATTTAATTTAGGATACCCTTTTGTCTGTCCTGTAAATATCTAACAGTTTTCAAAACCAGCTCCTGCATGTGATGATAATCTAGAAGCAGCATGTTGCTCTAGTAAATTTTTATGTTCATCTCTCTAAATCTTGTAATATTGTTCCTGTTGTAGTATTTTTTTGAGAGGAGGCAAGTGCCCTGGACTAACTACCATAGAGAAATGCCCTGTGCTTTTACATAATCTGTATTAAGCCCGGACTGAGTTCTGTTGCATTCTGGTGATGTTTAATTTAGCTTTCCTCGCTCCCCACACACAGCACAGTATTCATTGATGTTGCTAGGGAAACAACATTGTATAAAAACTAGGATCTGCTTTCAAGACAAGAGTGTTTTTCATATCAGGGAGTAACAGAAAATCTTATTTCCAAGTCCTTTTTATAGTGAAGTCAACAGGAAACAATCTGTTCTTGGAGGAAGGTGAGAGGGGGTGAAGGAATGATCTGTGATTGTTTCCACTTTTCTTCCAAATCTTTTTCATCTGTCCATTGGTATGTGAGATTGCATGTCCTTCAGTCTATTGCAAGTCAGGACTAAGAGCTATTTCCTGATAGCCACAACAGTTACAATTCAGGTCCGTCTTTTTAGGGGTAAAATTAAGTAATTGTTACACCAATAGGTATAAAAGTTCACATATTTCAGAGTGTGTATCTCTGTTTATATATCTCACATATAACCTTGCAGTCGATACTTGGTTTCTCTGTCAGAATGAGTCACTCACAGATAGAGCTGTAAGAATTCTGGGGCTTGTGTGTCTATGGGTATCTTCAGTTTTGTGACCAGTTTTTATTAGTGTTATGGAAACATGATGTCTATTTGTAGGATGGAGCAGGTGTTGCTTATGTAGGTATATAACAGCATCTTGATCAATTTTTCATTTATAACTCCTTGTTTTCAGTGCTTAAAGTCATGAATATAAAAACTAACATGCAAATGAAATGTGGCACATGTACTCTTAAAGTGAACAATAATTACCGTTAATTAAGCAATGATTATATTTAATTTGGCTTAAAATTCATTCGTTGGCTGTGTATGATAGCAGAAGGCTAAAGTTAGTTCATGAGCTGTCAATACGTTTTTCATAAAGATGCTTTACACACTTGCAGGTGGCAAAAGCATGATAAATGCTGGATTATATAGCATTTAAAAAAGACTTTATACAGGTTTCTTTTCATTCACACAACAGTGAAACATTTTCATGGAGAAGCCTTTCCAGTCTCTTTCCAATATATGTGATAAAGCTCATTAAGCATATAATGATATGATGAACTATACAGCTTTGAAGCTATCGTAAATGCTTGCCATGTTAGATATCTACAGATCATAAAACTGATTTATTTTTTTCAATTTCCACAGGCATGTATTTCTTATTTCTTTTTTCCCCACGAAGAACAATTTAAGGGATACGCAATGAGCCATGTATGGAGGAAATAATTCTCTTTAACATTGCATGTACCATTGTTTAATCTTGAAAGGCTCCACATCCTGCCATGAGTTGTCCGGGAGATTATTGCTCCAGCTCATCAAGGAATTTTTTTTCCTTTTGTTTTTCCCTCTCAATAGAAATTCTTGGAGATGCAGATACAAGTCGTGGTCCAATGCTTATGTCCGAACTGGAATCGCAACCCGTTTCAAATCCTGTTCTGCAAGCAGCCCAACCAAGCTGCAGAGTGACATCTCTCTCAGAGGATCTGTCCCAGGTAAACTCAAAGGATCTTTTCCGTGACTAGTCAGAAAGTCCAAACTGAAACCTAGCAAAATAAATTTTCCTGCTTCACTGTGGTGACTGGCATGATAGAACTGGTGCCTCTAAAGGGACACAGTCAGCTGAGAAACTGAAATTAAAAGTACATGTGTGTAATAAAACTGATTGTGTTTAGTGTGACGGAAGCCTTACAAATATGCTTTCTGTGAGGCTCAGACCTCCTCTTTTACCTTTTTGGCACTTTCTTACAGCTTCACTTATCTCACAGCATCTAATACAAAGTCAGTCCACATGGGGCATTCCAATATTTTAGGGACACAGTGTTGCACATACAGAAGAATAACATGATGGATATATGGGAAAGAAAGCAACAATAGAGGGTTGGCCTCACAAATTGTAACCCACTGATTCAGCATTTCAGGAGCTTCATTTGCCCTAGTGGGGGCAGGGTTAGAAAGGCGGTAATGATGATGTTACCTCAGAAGGTAGAGGAAGATCCTATTGATCTCTGCTTGAAACCTATAAACTTAATCTGTTGCTACTTTATTAGAATGTGCTGTTACCTAGAGATGATGGTTTACTCACTAACTAAAGATAAATTCAAATAGCGAGTGGCAAAAGCTAAGAATGAGGTGGCAGACTGCTCTGTAATATGTTAAGCTTCACAATGTGTTTGAAAGCATGCATCCATGAAACAGTGTGTTTCATGGGTGTATTTTGTCCTTCCCTGATGTTCTATATTAAAACTAACTTAAAGTATCTTATATTGACCTGTCTTTAGCTTTATGTTTTTGAGCCCTGATGTGTATCGTGCCATTGGTGTCTGAGCAGTTCTTAAATATGTCAACTGAAGGGACGTGTTGCATCTTCAAAGAGAATTTGAAATGTTACACCTCTTTCACTTTGAGATCACCGGAACATATTATTTCATGGAATGATTGTTCACAGGCAAGGCTGGATTCTGTTAAACCTCTGTGTCTGTTGGGGTGAAGCTCATATCATAGAATCATAGAATAGTTTGGGTTGGAAGGGACCTTTAAAGGCCATTTAGTACACACACACACGCACCCCACCCCCCCACAATGAGCAGGGACATCATCAACTAGATCACGTTGCCCAGAGCTTCATCCAACCTGACCTTGAGTGTTTCCAGGAGTGGGGCGTATCCTTGCTACACTTTCACTAGCAAAAATAAAAAGGGACAGAGAGGATAAAACATGTTTTCTTCTTTTAGCACCATTAGTTGTGATAAAGAACACAGTGATACCTGCATCTCATGCTCTGGAGAATTAGCTGGTGAGTTTAGGATTGATTTTTGTTTGCCTGGGTACAGGCAAAAGACTATGTACCATGTGTAAGATTACCCATGTACATAGTCTTACCTATGCAAGAAATGGAAGGTGATCTGACATAGTGCCTTTCATAGAAAATATACAGATAGTTATATATTATCTTATCTTTAGAAACTTTTTCTTGCATCTGAACCCTTAGCGTGGGGTTTTTTGCCTGCTGACATATAAGACTCACCCTCCCTCCAAACTAAACAAATAAACCCTCAAACTTTGTATGTGTGATTTTGTTTGTGTTGTTTTTTTCCCCTAAACAAAATAATCTCTTCCTGTAGATGGGTGTTACTGATGTAAGACTCTAAATCACTGTTTCTCACGGCCTAACTTTTTAGCTATAACGTGACCGTACCTCTAAGCTATAACCACAGTAAACGTCTATCCTGGATGGGGCAAAGGCATGCTCCATAAGATCCTTTACTAGATCTGTACATCCTTCTCTGGAAAAAAAATAGAAATAAAACCCCTGTACCAGATGATTTGAAAACTTGTTTTGACAGCAAGCTATCTACCATGTAACAATGATGAACCTTTCCCCTAGTTTCAGTTAGGAGTGGCATCTGTATTCAGATCTATGGCTATATCTGCTTTATCACCTGCCTGTAGCAAACGGATTTTCTGGTAACATAATATCAGCTAAGAGAACAAGAGATACTTAGGCTTTCAGAATGATTCATTCTATGCAATGTTTAAGACGACAAGCACTTTAAACTTCTTAAAAGATTTCCTCCAAGTCACTTACTCTCACATCAGTTGTTTCACATCTTGTTTTTCATCTCTCAGCAGTGTTTGCCTTCACTGAAATGAAACTGTATCAGCTACGTACAAAGCAAGAAGACAAATCTATTTAGGAGCAAATCTAGGCTTTTCCTGGTGTTTGCTGAGATACCTAAGAAAATACACTGTATTTCAGATGTACAGCTAGGCCTTGTGTTTGGCAGAACTTTGTTCTGACTTAACTGGGAATGATCCTCCTGGATGTTAGGATTTGTTATGGCAAAGCTTGTGTGGTTTCCGTAATCTGTCTGACCAGGATCCTCGTTTCAGGGAGGTTGTGGGCAGTAATGTGGAACTGCCATATACACACCACTTGTTTGTTCCCTGGCACTGGTGTGTAGATCAGATTTTGACCAACAGAAAGAGCATTGTCTTTTCATGTAGGGCAGGAGCAAATGCCTTTTAGTCATGAAGAGTGAAGTCTGCGTGGTCACTCACTCCAAAACAAATGGCTTAAGTCATACAGGAATTTCTTATCTACCCAAATTCCTTGGCTGCTCCTCCATTTCTGGCATTGGACTTTTTTGAGATTTATATATGCTTTTAGTCACTGTTAGACAGAATGCCAGACTAAATGCGTCTTCGGTTTGACCTCTTCTGTCCATTCTTGTGCAACAATACAGGAATTGACTGTTATTTGTGACCACTTTGCCCCTGTGCTCTTAGCTCTAAGAAGCAAGAGAATGACTAGGAGGAAGATGGGCTCTTCCTCTACTAGATAAATCATTTTGATCATGGGAGTGACATGAACATTGAAGTCATATTTGTGTGGCTAAACATTTCAAATATGGTAAACCTATATCATTTGAAGTCCCAAATGCATTGTTAAAATCTTAGAATATCAGTTAGTTGCAAAATATTTTCATAATGTTCTTCTGTAACTATGAACGTTTTTACACAATCAACATTTTTTAAGTGGGATTGTCACTTTGGTATTCTCATTAGCGTTCATTTTTAGTATTTCAAAAGACATGTTTTTTTAATCTTCAGGAATGCATAATTGTAGGTTATGAATCTATGTGTTCTCTCTCAACTTTTGTTTGCACCTCAGTTCAGTTTAAAATGGTTTTTGGTCTGTCATATTAAAAACCCAAAACAAAACAAAAAAACACTTCAAATGGACTCACAAGTATAGTGTTATGCTGCTTACATTTAATGTTCTGTAACATTGGTGGCCTGCCTTCAATCACATTTCCATGAGACCTTCCTGCTTTCAGAAAATCATCTCAACTCTTTCTTATCTTGTCACCTTTAAATGATGAACAGTGGGTCAACATCGCGGTGTGTAGAGGTTCCCAAGTTACTGCCAATCCTAGCTGGTCTATCCACGTACATACTGCCTTGTGGAGATGCTAGCTTGATCTCAGGTGCATGTATATTCACTTTTGTCAGCTTACACTCATTGCTGTGCTGGTGAGGTTATATTGGTGCTTGTTAGAGATGACATGCTATCTACTAGTGTCGCCCTCTCTACGCTTTGTTTACCGGGGAGTGTAAACAAGTCCATGCAGCCATTGAGGAAAAGACAAAGACTGAATGGCTTATCTTTTTGTTCCTCTTGATTTTTGCAACCCTGGCTTAAATGGTCATTAAGTACATGAGAAGCAATATCATTACTGTTGAGATTCCCGTTATTGTAGGGGACAGTTGTTTGTTGAAAGAAATGGGAAGTCCTGATTGCATAGTTGGCACCATGCTTATTGTTTGCCAGACATAAAAATGTTTTTCTTGTCATCTATATTTTTGGCTGTTTGTTTCACTTGTGGCCTCCACAGTAGTGGAGGTTTTCTGTTACAGAACTGAAACGTACTTTCCTTTGCTTCCTTTTTAGCTTTTGGGGAGCAAAATACCACTGGTACTTTGTCATCAGGTCTTCAAGAGAATACCCATGGCATTGCTTCTCAGGGCATATAATTTTCCCAGAAGTCATACAGCAGTTCTCTCCGTGAGCTCCAAATGTTGTGTGATACGCAAACATTTACGATCTTGCTCGTGTTCCTCCTTCTTTAAGAATTTTCATTAAAAACTTAACATTCATCTATGGAATCAACAGAATAACTGATGAAATCAAATTCGTCTGTCTTGGAGAATGCTTAAGTCTTCTAGGACTCCATGACTCTATGGTTTGCACTTCTCATGTTTCCTTTCTACATGCAGTGGAATGTCCTTGGGCCACAATTCCTGTTCCAGTTAACACATAAGATAACAAGTGTGCTTGACAAATACGATGTCTCCTTCTTTAACATGCAGAGTGTTTGTTGCTTCTAAGAAACTGTTTTCCGATAGGCATTGTTGCAGACCTAGGTCCTGAAGAGTATTTCAGAAAGAGTGGAAAATGGTTTTAAAAACATGGTCAAGGTGATGAATTTTATACTTGGCATGGGTTTTCCAACCTGTGTGCTGAAATGTTTGTTTTTCTTTCCCCTTTTGACTTTCCCTTTTTACTCAGGAGGATAATACCTAGGGAGAAGTCCTGGGTATTGAAGAAAGCCAGAGAAATCTTATGTTCTTTCCACCACATGCTTTGAGTAGAAATTGA
The DNA here is from genome assembly GCF_964289735.1 of Phaethon aethereus. Classification (NCBI taxonomy): domain Eukaryota; kingdom Metazoa; phylum Chordata; class Aves; order Phaethontiformes; family Phaethontidae; genus Phaethon; species Phaethon aethereus. Next base: position 6,445,760 of record NC_138579.1, read on the forward strand.
GTGTCTCCTCTATCTTCAGGTCTAAATGGCACTTTGCCATACCTGCTGCTCCCAGGATGTTTGTCTAGAGGAAATAGCATTGCAATAGGCTAATTCACATCCGAATTCTTTTGAAGTCAAAAGGAAGGAGAACAAGTGCATATCCTTTAATGAATCTTTAAAAAAATCTTTGGATGTTTCTTGAAGTTTCACATAACTTTACTGTGCTTTTACATCAAAAGTCAGTTTGCTAAAATTATTTTCATGTATGATATGTAGGAGGAAAGCCGAGGAGCTGCACAGGTTCAGACTGTGAGACCCCGAGTTATTAATATGAGAAGGAAGTCTGAAGAGATGCAACAAGAAGGTAAATCAATGTCAATATGCAAACATAGTTCTTTAAGTACATCACTTTAAAATGTTGTACACTCATGTATAACAAAATTCTGATTTTTGAAAATTTTTTTTTCATTACTACCAAATTCCCAAAATTTCCAAACATTTATATGTGGTCTGTATAAATCTGTGTACATAGTTATGATATTGTTGGGGTGCACTGAAAGGATCGGAAATGTATCTGTAAGCAAGTCATCAGAATCCTTGCAATTAAGTATTTCTTTACATTTTTATTTGCCAAGAGCATTGTAATGTGCATGTTACGTAGTCAACTGAATCTTAATTACTTTATAGAATGTTGTTCAGCAAACAAAATATTCATAATGTAGTGATAGATGGCAGGGGTTCATACACATGAGAAATTGCAGGGGTACTAGAAGAAAACTGAAAGATAACACAAAGTTAAGATCATGCAAATGTGGAAAAAAAATTGAGACTTTCAGTGTTAAAATGGCCTGGTTTGAGATAGGCTTCAAGCTAGTGTGTAATAGATAGTGATTTTCTTTTGTGAAAGATACTGTGTATTGTCTGTGCATATCCATGCTATTTTTGGAGATTACTTAACAGTGTTTATTATAAAGTGTTAAGGATATTGCATGAGAGGGAGAGAATATTTTTTGTTTATTGTAGTTCAAGTCAGTGTTGAAATAACATAAACTGTGCATATTACTGCCATATTAAATTGTTTTAGCAGTTAATATATTTGTGGAGGTGGTAGAGTGAGATATGGAGCAATTTTAATCTTGCATGCTAAGAACTGGAATCTAAAAACCTGCATGTCTACAATATATGCAATTATAATTGCTCCACCCTACTACAGACAAATTCTTCCTTCAAGCCCTTTTAAAAATAGTTCTTTGAACTTCTTCCATTTAACTTTTTAAAAACATCTAATCAAATTATAATTCTGGTGGAATTACTTTGCTTCAAATATTTATAAATGGTAAGAAAAGCCCTAGGCCAATGTTATTGGTCGTGGGATTTGGAACCTAATTTCAAAACCATGGTTTACATATGAAGAAAGTTATGAATAATGTAAAACTTAGCTTCTGTGGACAATTAGTGGAAAAGCTTACAGAACTGAAGCGGCACACCTTAGCGCATGTGTGTGTTTTGTTGTAGGGACATTTATCAACACATCTTTTTAAAGTGGGTAAACAAAAGACTTAGTTTATTAGAAAATGGGGGTTAACTCTTTCATTTAATATTAGTGGAAAATATTGCAATGACTTTTTCTAATAGGAGGAACTGTATTTTTCCCCTGGTGTTCAGAAAATCCAAATTGCCTAAGGAAAGTGAATTTCTAGTAAACTGAGTATGACCTCTAAATCACCAAAACCAAAATTATGTGACAGGTCAGCCTTGCAGTGTCAACCTGTTCCCAACTTTAAAAGCAGTTTTCCTTAATAGCGGTTATAGGAATCTTCCTTTTCTTCTTCCCAACACTTGCTATTAAGCATGAGAGAGAAGGAGAGAAGGGGGGATAAGTCTTCCTAACGCTGTATTTCATGCTTTTACACCTCAACTTTGTCTTGTTAACAAGACAGCACTTCCAGCCAGTATCGTTGAGTAGGGTGTTAGCGAGGTATGGAAACGGAATACAATACTTTTTATCGAATCTATTGTTTTCTGGAATATTTAAAAAAAAAAAAAATTTACCTATGCTGTAATACAAGGTATTTGGGCACAGTCCAACTATGTCTGTGTGTCAGATGAAAATGCTTGACCACGAGGTGGCAGTAGTCAATTTTCTTTGAGTGGAACAAAAAAGAAAGATGATTTATATACCAGGATAATTTAAATCTCACTCAAAGTATACATATTTAATGAGCCAATAAAAATCTAGAGGATTTGCAAATGGAAACAACTGTCTGTCAGCTTTAACCAGAAGGTCTTGTGTCTATAAGCTTCACCACAGTGAACTTAATCAGGCAAAAAGTTGAGGGTAATAATTAATAAGAATCATTTGAAAGAAAAATGAAAACTTGCAACTTGATAAGTGTACGTGGGTTTAAGTACATACAATGTTTTAAAATTAAGCACATCTGTTACTGTAAGTTCAAAGCACCCTGTTTATAAAAACTTCATGTCAAACAGTTGCCTTTACTGAGGTAGCAAGGTACAATGAATACTTACCTGAAAATGGAAAAGCCTTTGAGAGGCAGGACCATTTAGGTATTTTTTCAGAGTTTAAAAGGTAAGTGGTTGTCTTGGTATTAGCTTAGAAAATCTAAAGCCATGAAACCAGGTGTGTATTCAGGGTGTTAGGTGAAAAGGGGAATAGTTTTGGACTTAGAGTTGGATGTAAAAAAAGCCTTTTTTATTTAATTCATAAATACATGACAAGATTCGATTCATATTTTTTCTATGGTCATAAATATATATATGTGATAGAGCTTTCTTTTGCTGTTTAAAAAATTTTTGTGGTCTACAGTGAACATGTGTTTTTACTGAAAGTTGATTGATGTTTTCTAATGAAAGTTGAAGTTCAGTAGGACTGTTACAATATCATGCCTGAAACGGTAATGTCTCCTGAAAGTTACAGCTGAAAATAAAGCCTGAATGTATTATTAATTGCAGTGTGTGCCTTCTCTAGACATAGTGGAGACAGTGGTTTGAAAATGTATATTTGTAGTATATAATATACATGCATATATATTTTTGGCTTTATAATACTCTTTAATCTTTGTACCATTCTGTCATATAACTTCATAAATTTAATATGATAATAATTGTTGTGGTTAGTGAATGCACATATTTCCAGAATACAAGCATTTTCAGGCTTACAATAACATGATTCAGAATTTTTAAATTAAAATGAAAGAACAGGTGGCAAGGCTTGACTGCAGAGCATTTTTAAACTTTAATATGAGCAGCTCAGAACCAAGAGGTAGATGTATCTTCACGTAATTCTTTTTCTACAGCACAGACTCACAAAATGTGACCTAGAGAGCACAACTTCATGGTAGTAATTCCTTTTTATCTCCAGCTAGTGAATTATATTCAGGCAGCCGTAAGTACATGGGAAAGTAATATTGGGACACTAAGCAATTGGCTTTGTTGCCACAGAGAGAGATTGCACAGTTGCTTGTGGGAGGAGATGATCTGTGCAATAAATGAGTAAGAGGGCAAGAAGCCCTTAAAACAGTTTGTATAGAAAATAAAGCTTCCAGAGTCCCTGTTCGGTATTGAAAATGGGCTACTTCTGTCTTAACATTGACATTACATTGTATTGAAAACTGTAATACTGAAAATATGGCTATAACTAAATATTTCTTTGCCTCTCTTCTTCAGCCAGGAATTGCTCTGAGTTAGGTTTTGGGTTATTTTTTCTTAAAACTATTGTGGCATGAGGCAAATCTCTAACAGATGCTTCAAGGAAGGAAGAAGATTAGGATAAGGCTAAAGGTCTTTATTTTTTCTTGGAACTGGAACTGTTTTGGTCAAACTCTTTAACAAATATTCTACTGAAAGTTTACTTTCTTCTTAGTATCCTGCTGTTTCTTTTTTTTGACTGAATTTCACTAAAGGCTTTTGCTAAAGACTGTCTGCGCCACCCTGAAAATAGCAGCTGGTGAAGCAAAACAGAGCTATTATTTCACACTGTAGAGCAACACCACAACCTGAGAGGTAGAAATAGTTTGCATATCCTACATGGCTTCTTGAAGAAATTGACTAATTTCTGAGAGAAGATCTTGGAAATTGAAGTAATGGAATCACTTAGCTATAATTATGGCATTTTTCAAGCAAATGTCCTGTTAGAGGTTTATGTAAGTTTTTCACTGCTTCTTCAGAACTCGTACTTCTGGTCTATTTTGACTCTGGTTTTCCTATATACAATTATGTCCCATGCTATCAGACAGCTCATTGACATAATTCAGTTAATATATTTTATATTCAGGCAAGGCAGGAAATGCAAAGCTGCGTTTCCCACATAAACTCTGTCTTTTCTATACGTAGTCATTAGCTTTTAGGTGCTCCAAGTAGTTTAGAACACCAGTTCTCAAAGAGTTTTCATTTGCTTTTTCTGCACGTGTCCATAGCAGTTACCTGATAGCCCACGCTTAGAAAACATGCATCTGAGTAATGAGTATGCATTTTGCATAATATCCTGACATAAAATCCTCAGTAGCCACACTTGAGCATTTCTAGTTTGAATTACTGTAAGTCAATATTTAGCTGTGTTACAGTACATTTGAAACAATAGTTTTTAATTTCTTGGCTTTTGTAAATATTATTTATCTGTTAAGAAGTGCCATTTACATCTATGGTTGCTTCTTTTCCCACTGAGTTACTTCAGTTATTTTTCAGCCAAAATGTTAAAACAGAAGTTTGATTTTTCATAGCTTAAGGCAAAATCTTGCATAGAATTGTTACTGTAGACAATGATGTCCTTCTGCTCTGGGTGTATTCTGCTGCTTCAAGTCAGGGTCCTGGGAAACCAAGCACCAGGAATGGCTGTGGGCTTCATGGGACTGTGCCCAACCTTGCACCCATTCCCAAAAGGTCTCTTTCTGGGAAATGATCCTCCAGTCTCCTAGACCAGTCATTTCATCCCCTCACTTAAATTTGTGCAAAAGGTGTGAACAACAGGAACTACTAGCAGCTGAAGCACGAATCTCTGGTATATTTTTTAGACTCCTAGAATATAATTTGATTTTTTGAGTCATCTAAATTAATTGAAATACAAGTAATCAGATGGAAAAATGAAAAACAAACAATAAAACCAGTCTAAACTTAAAGAAAACTGTACCAAGCAGGCTCATATTGCCTTGCAGTCTGAGGATTTCCTACTGAGTGTCATGCTTGGGTAGAAGTCATTCTCCTCTGGAGTCTAGTTCCACACCGTGTCTCACCTGGCCCTTTTGTTACGGATTGACATGCATTAGGTTTTTGTTCACTTGCCAGTTTTCTTCAACTTCTAAGAGGTTGAGAGTTAGTTCTCCTCTTACTGCATGCCTCCTTAAATGGCACAGAGGGATACAGCATTCTCTCACTACTGCGCTATTGTCAGGACATTTCTCTGACCTTGTGCTGAGGCTTTTGCTGTGGGAGGTATATGCAAAGGCAGAAACCTTTGGTTTCTGTGCCTATGCCGACGATGCTTTACACCCATCATGAAATCTGCACAGCTTTGTATATCTTCAAGTTTCCCTTGTACAGTCCGCATGAGAATCAACTTCTGCGCCGTGCTGGATGTGTGTATGGTTAATCTCTGGAGGGAAGATATTTTGCACTTTTCATACAGTAAAAGGAATAAAGCAGGAAATCTTCCAGTGTGGGCTTAAGGAGTGTTTCTGCTCCTATTCAGGAGGTGAGGCTGGTATCTATAGCCCCATTGCTGGAGCAGGTGAAAGCAGTTCACAGTTGCTTCTTGGTGCAACTTGCTTCAAGTGCCTCCTCTGGTCTGTACACAACAGCAGGGATTTTCACTCAAATTCCAGCACCAGTTGTTTTTTTTCTGCGGAAAGGGAAAGAAAAACTTATTCAAACTGACATGATCACTACTTAAAGGATTACTTCCTATGGAGACTGTCAAATACTTGGATTTTTGCTTGTCGTTTTTCAGATTTACTGGGGCTCAAGGTAAATATCCAGAAATCTCATTCGACTCCCTCTTCAAGTCTAGATTTTAAAGGAGTGCAGGCGATCTAATCCAGTGACCTGTGGCGTCCATCAGAGTGCATTTTATATATCACAAACTGAAGTTGAGGGCAGTGACAAAATTAAGTCTGGTATTTCACTGATACATGGGTATTGTAATGTGCAAATTATGAGATACCAGTCTCTTTTTTCATACTGGTAAGCTGAAAACCTGTGGTACTGCTGCATAAAGCATCCAATATACATTCTGGAGTTTATACGTCCTTTTTGCCTCAAAATATCATGTGGTAATCAGTATGGGTTCCTGCTGAGCATCAGCTGTCTGTATCACATTGCACAGACACCAGAGGGTTCTGAGGATCTTCTGTTCTTAAGTATATCTTAATAAAGTACAGGATTTTACTTCCAAATTTATTAGAATTTCTAAAAAAAAAAATTGATTCATAATTGCATTTGCTTTTCAAACACTTGTGACTGCCGGCTGGAACCAAAGCAGTCCAGACTGCCGGGCAGTTCTGCTAAGCTGCATGCATGCAGCACCGCTGCCTCATCCTGCAATGCAGTTTTCTCCATATTTTCACTTTTTTTCCCTTTTTGCCAGCTGGGGCGGGGGGGGCGGTTGATGTTTGATGTTTGGTTGGGTTTGGGGTTTTTTTGTAGCTTTTGTCTCTAGTGGCCAGGCATATTCTAGGCAGAATTCTCATTAAGGGGAGAGTACCTCTTGCTGCTGTATGTCCACTCTTAAGAGTTGTAGTGTACTAGCTGAGAGCTCTAAATTGCTATTTTCCACTTAGGCAGTCTATTTGATCTTTGACCAGTTCCAGTTTCCATTTGTATAAATCCACCTATTGTCAATCTGTCTGGGGGACAAGCTAGAACATGATGCTTTGTCTTTTGTGCGAGATTCTCGTGGTGTGGTGAATCAGCTGCAGTTGCTGTGCATTGCAAGCAGGGTATGGTCTTGATATCAAGTATTAAATACAGTCTCAGATGTCCTGGACACTAACACACTCCTCACCAGTCTATCCAAATTGCTGTGCCAAAGCAGTCTTTCTCACAGCCTGTGTAGGATTCATAAACATGCTAGGATCTGACTGAAGCAGCATTGTATTGTGTATTATGATTTGTATGCACTTTTACAAACTTAGAGTAATTGCTGTTGCCTTCATTGTAAAGAGCAAAAAATAAACACACACAATAAACCCCCTTAATGGGCACTGATCCCACTGGCACTGATCTTGAGTAACTCTGAATAAAAGCAGATGGTAGCAAGCTGACTAGGCTGACCTGCTTTCCCCTTTCACGCAAACATTGCTTATATAAATGGGGGACACACACAAAACATTAATGGGCTTGGGCAAGCCACCTAAGGACAGAGACTCCCCATGTACTTAATGCTTACATCAGCCCAAGGGCTGTTTGCAGTTAGCTCTTCTCTGGAGGGAGAAGTTTCTCACAAATTAGTGGTTCCACAGCTCTGAGCCCATAGTTTAATAAGAAACAACTCATGTGCATCTAGAAAGTAAGCATGCTTAGCTGTTCTATGGCCTGTGTTGTGGTAGGTCATGGAAGATGATCAGAATAGTCTCTCCTGAACCTGCTACTCATTTATATACATATAATTGAGTATGAAGTCCCTTTACACATCATCTTCTGTCGTAATGTTGTAAAGAGGCATTCAGTTTTTATGGTCTTGTACTACTTTAGTTCACATGCCTATTTGATAGCAGTGATGGCAAATGAATTTAAATTGAGATTCCTACTTGTTCTAAGTGATGTGCTTCAGTATGTCACTATAATAAGATGTGTTGTAAGAAACAGCATTGTCTTTTTCTTATTCAGCAGAGCATTTGTTTGGAGTTACTACCTCCAGGAGTATGCTACAGCCTCCGCCAGGGACTACAGCCTGCAAAGGCAGTTTACAGAGTAAGACATATTTACACACCTTAGCCACTATCGTTTTCAGCCTGGTACATACTGCCAGCTAAGCTGGAGTCAGGAACATTACAGCTGTCTCAGGTAGACTTGCTGCCAACTCTGTGTTAGTTCAGTTGGCAGATGCACCATAGGATCTTCTAGGATGACCATCCTTGCACGGATTAACAGTCATTTGAGTAGGCTTCTTATCTCACATTTCTTTTTTAGTGTGAAAGTTGCATTTCTTTTATAAAAGGCATCAGTATCAGAACGGGAAGTCTTGATGCCTTTGAATGCTGGCAACACATTGCATGGATACTGTATGGTGACAGGTGAAGACAAGGAGTGTTACAAACACATATTTCAACGTGGAGAAACATATATAGAACTGTGACAGGAGAAATGTAGGGTTTCTGTCTTCAGTATGTGCTGAGTTTGTTTTATTTTTCTGGTTGGCAGGGAAAGCAGATGTTGCCCTTTGTAATTCAGTGGCTTGTGCACGTCTGACAGCAACACAACAGAACGAACAGCTTCTGCTTTCCCCACTGGGTTGGTTTTGATGATCCTTGGGCAGAGGCAGCTTAACTCCCTTCAGCTTTACCTGTTCTTAAAGAGCTCTCAATTCAGCTTTCTGAAGCACTACATAAAAACTGGAAGGAGCCAGCTGTTTGTGTGGGGAGTGGCCAGATAGACGAGAAATTACTAGGCCAAGAGCATATATTCCAGGTGGAGGTAGCTTAATCATAGAATCTATGGGTTGGAAGGGACCTTTAAAGGCCATCTAGTCCAACCCCCCTGCAGTGAGCAGGGACATCTTCAACTCGATCAGGTTGCTCAGACCCCATCCAACGTGACCTGGAATGTTTCCAGGGATGGGGCATCTACCACCTCTCTGGGCAACCTGGGCCAGGGTTTCACCACCCTCATTGTGAAACATTTCTTCCTTAGATCTAGTCTAAATCTGCCCTCTTTTCATTTAAAACCATTACCCCTTGTCCTATCGTAACAGGCCCTGCTAAAAAGTCTGTCTTACAACAGACATCTTTCTTACAAGTCCCCTTTAAGTACTGGCAGGCTGCAGTAAGGTCTCCCCGGCGCCTTCTCTTCTCCAGACTGAACAACCCCAACTCTCTCAGCCTGTTCTCACAGCAGAGCTGTTCCACCCCTCTGAGCATTTCTGTGGCCTCCTCTGGACCCGCTCCAACAGGTCCATGTCTCTCCTGTGGTGAGGGCTCGGGAGCTGGACGCAGCACTGCAGGGGGGTCTCCCCAGAGCAGAGCAGAGGGGCAGAATCCCCTCCCTTGACCTGCTGGCCACGCTGCTTTGGGTGCAGCCCAGGAGACGGTTGGCCTTCTGGGCTGCCAGCTCATGTCCAGCTTTTCATCTGCCAGTACCCCCAAGTCCTTCTGGGCAGGGCTGCTCTCAACCCCTTCCTCCCCCAGCCTGGATTGATACCAGGGCTTGCCCTGACCCAGGTGCAGGACCCTGCACTTGGCCTTGTTGAACCTCATGAGGTTCACATGGGCCCTTTCCTTGAGCTTGTCCAGGTCCCTCCAGCGCGTCAACGGCACCACTCCACTTGGTGTCACCTGCAAACGTGCTGAGGATGCGGTTGATCCCACTGTCAATGTCATTGATGAAGATATTAAAGAGTACTTGTCCCAGTATAGACCCCTGAGGGACACCACTTGTCACTGAGCTCCATCTGGACATTGAGCTGTTGACCACTAATGTGATGAATAACACACAGATTCTGACTGTCTGCCCCCAAACCTCTTTTATAAAGGAGATGGGGGATTTACAAAAGCTGTCATTCTCAACCATTAGATGTTTTTATTTTTCTTTTTAATGCTTTGCAAATTTCTGCACTGCTAGTAGAAGCAAGGCATAGCTGTAAAGTTATTAATAAAACCTATCTGGCCAATAAAGATGGATATTTAGAGGATTGGTGTCCACAGTCAAATTGTAATGTTGGGTTTTTTTAATTTTACTGCTTATTATATTGTGAAAGGGTTTGACTTACAGGCAGTTTTCATGCTCATGAACAGTGTCATTACTAGGTACTTTATTTGCTTGTTTTTCTAGATACTTTAGGAGTAAACAGACCTTCTACTTCATGCACTGAAGAAAGGCCAGGTTTTTCCAGCACCACCTTCTTAATGCAGTCATACAAAGACTGCTTATAATTAAATATAAATATATGCTTCCAGTGCCCATGTGATTCATTTCTTAAGATTAGGAGCCCAGGAAACTTTCAAATAAGGCAACAGCATGGAGTAAATGTTATCTAGGACGTCCTCCAAATGAAGAATACTATATAAATAATGGTAATGCCTCTCTTTGATAACATGCTGATTTTGAGAAATGCAGTCTGCCAAAGTAGCTTTCTTCTTAAAAATAGAGTAAGGACTGGTGAGTGAAGATTGAAGTTGTCACACGTGACCTGTTGCTCACTGCTGAGGTTGCAAATGGGACTGCATTTTGTAATAGTGTTGAATAACATGTGCAAATGTAAAACTTGGTAAAACACTTTTCATCTTCCATAAAACTAATTTTGAAAGTAAAATACAACAAATTCTCATCTCTGAAACACCAGTTGCAAATGTGCTTTTGGTGACTGCATTTGCAAGGAACAGTAGTAAATGATGGAGATGGGTTAAATTTTGACTGTGGACTACTGTGTTCTGGTTTTTATCATGAATGCTGTCATTCAGGAAGAAAACCCTACACCTAGAAAAAACTTAATTTAGATTTAGAACCTTTGTGTTGTCATTCATCTCTAATCTAAAACTTATGTTTTGTTTTTAAAGAAGAACTGTTTTCAAGCACAGTTCTAAACAACCTGCAAGTTGTTGAGTGTGACACAAAATATGTAGCAGTTCTGTAAAATGCTTTTTTTTTTCCCCAGTGCTTTGGCCGCAGGGAGGTAACTGTTTCTCTTTGTGTATGGCATGACTTTGACTTTCTATTAACTCTTTCTTTTTTAATGTCAGATAGGCATGTAGTTTTAATACAAAATAATAGAACATCAACCATATGAGAACAATGAAAATGTGTATCTCACATTTTCTGGCTCTGGTGGAATTACATTTATGTTTTGGCTCAAAATTATGCAATCAAAGCAGGTTAGACTTAATATGGGATGATCTGCTAACCTCCATCCTAACTCAGGTTATTACACTAAAGTAAGAATCTCAGAGTTGCACATCATTGCTTTGTTTTATGCACTGTACATATTGCAAGAGTTAGGCAGAGCTGTTTGTTTAAAGCCGGTATAACAGCTGCAGTTTCTGTCCTTGTCAGGCCATTGTATCTTCAGTAGAAGTAAAAAGTATGGAATTTGCTGGCAGTTGCTTAATTTCTGGGGGTTTTTTTAGTTTGTTTTTATAATCCTAAAACCATAATTACAGATCTTGAGAAAATTATTTTATTTACTTAACAGCTGCCATTGTGCCCTGTTAAATAAGTAAAAATTATAAATGGGAATATTTACTAGTTTGAGTACAGTATAAATACACGATTAACTTCTTAAAAGTGCATGTTGCCTGTTTCAGTAATTGGACAGGCAAGCAGGGAGATTATGCAGGGATCGCTTGTTTCTGAAGATGAAGCTTCCTTCCTGATAAAAAAAAAAGAAGAGAGAAAAGAAAGCGGGGAGCAGTTTCCTGTTGGAGTCCTCACTTTAATGGAGAACTGCAGTCGTGCCTCCCGCTGCTCCAGCTGGCCTTTACATGCTGTCCTTTGTGGAGGCGTTCTCTGATGAACGATGTCCTAAACCATTTTTACAAGAGTGATTGGGGTTTGTCTGTACAAGCAGACCCGGGATTTAGAGAGGTTTTTACGCCTCTCTCATCTGCTTTTATATGCAAGGCTACGACAGCCAGTATCTCTGAGGCTAAGGCTTGATAAAGGCTGTTCTGTTCCTAAGATTCGTAATCTCTCCACAAAGAGATTCAACCCAAAATTTCAGCTGTATGTAAAACATGTGTTCTGACCTCAATATATATGATGTGAAAAATGAATAATAGCAGCACGGCAGGCAAAATCTTCTCTGCTACGATGTGACAACCCACCCCTTCATCGGAGGCTTCAAAAATTTGGCTGCGCTTTTGGAAATAAACCTCATGATTCTGCTGGAGAGATGTTTTAGCTCAGACAGAGTGCAGCACACAACGGCTTTGTTGGAGTGTTGGCTCTGTGCTTATGGCAGGAAACTGCAGTAAAAACCTTACTTTTCTACCTGTGGTGGTTGTTTTGAATGCGGCCAAGGCTGCGTTTTAGTCTCTTTTTTCTGAAGTAAAGCCATGCTCACAGGCTTGAGCACCCCAGCAACTAAAAGCTAGAACTACTTAAGATGACAATTAGGGCCTGACTCTATACTTCCTTAATTCAGTAGGTCTTTTTCTTTCGTTAAGGACAAACTCCCTTGCTCTGTCTGGCCAGCGTGGGCTGTTAAATGAGAGCCATACATTCAGTTCTTTAACCCAGCTACTTCTCGGGTAGTTGGGTCAAACTACTCCTTTTTAAGTCTGCATGGAAAGTGAAGCACTTTAGAAAGAAGAGCAGACTTTGTGGGTACTCGTTGTAGGTCCAAGTGATCTGTTTAGGAGATGTTTACATCATGCGACACGGCTAGCTCGGAAATCCGTGAACTAGCCATCAAGCAATCTCCAGAAGCAGTGAAGCTCAGCGGATGTGTGGTGGTGTGCTGAAGCTGATGGGTCCCAGGACGATGTGATTTCATAAGGCATCCACGACATCTGCATGTCACTGCATTTTGCAGACATACTTGCTTGGGTATCTGAGTATGTGACTGTCCTTGAGAATGTGCCATCTCACCATTCACTCTTGTGTAGAGCACTGCAGTGCAGAGCCTGCCAGAGGGAATATTTTGAAGTATATGAAAAGAAAGTTCAGATGTTTTTAGTCTGAGAGTGAAATTGCAGAAGGCCCTTAGAGGTCTGACTTACTGTGCAATCTCTGTAAGTAATTTGTAATCAAAATACCTTTGCACATGTCACTTTTATATTTCCTGTAATAAAACAGCAAGAACAATTAAGATTTTGGACCATAATCTTCTACAAGTTTCTAAAAGTGAATCGGTTGGGGATTTTTTGAGTTATGGCTGAAATAGCTGATTTTAAAATTTTTGATTGCTTCAAAAAAACCTTGGTAATAGCTATTTTAATAGATTTTTAACTGACAAACTAAACTGTTATGTGGTAACATAATTGATCTGAAGTTTACTTCTGAAAAAAGTTAAGTAAGAAACGAGAAGAACTCTTCACAAAACTGGAAGACATCTGTACTCTGGTAACCCAGCATGTGACCTACTGGGCTTTATGCATTTCAAATCAAAAAGAATCAGTAAATACACTTCTATATGCATGCAAATGTGTCTAATAACACACTGTGTGCTGTGTATCTGTAATGTTGTTCTGACACGGTTCAGAAAGTTGTCTGTGGTCTTGGCATTCTTCAGGAAACATGAGATTAATATAGCTGCCTTTGTCATATAATTTTTTTCTTGTTTAAGTAGGTGTGTGAAGGCTGGTGCTACATAAATGAATTATACGGAAGACTTTGGAGGAAGAGGGGGCTTGTAAACGAGACTGAAATTAATGAATATAAGAATTAGAAATCAAAACTTTATGTTTAGTCTGAGGAGAAACAATTCCTTAAACCGTAACCACATGGCTGTTTCTTGTTTGCATCAACTCTGGTTGACTGTTATTGTCTTCTGTTAATTCTCTGGGGCAGTGGCCTGACTTTGTTGAATGAGCCAATTGTTTTCCTTTGTGTTGCCCATCAAGTAAGTCCCCATCTGGTTTGTATCAGACTGTTTTCACAGCCAACAACTGCTGCCTTTTCTATATCCTGACACTTAAGGGCCCCATGCTATCAAAGCATTGCTGTGATAGCCTGTCTGGCTGGGCCCATACAGCTGTGCCTTGCAGCTTGAAACTATTACCCAAGTAATGGTAACTTAGAACTTGAACTGGCTCTTATTCCCATTGGTGTCGTGTGTACAGTGAACAGAATACATTTTTGTTGAACTCCGTGTTCAACAAAAAATTCTTTAAAGCTCCCATTTTCATTTATATGATTGATTAGTTTTTATTTTCCAGCAGCTTCCTGTATCTAGAGGCAGTTTTGTGTTCTTCTAAAACATTAATGAGTACAAGACAAGCAATATTTATTTAAGGCAGTGTTGTTATTACTTACTTTTATGGTACATTAAAGCTCAATAAGTGAAAATTAAACAAGCAAATGATTCTTAATGAGGATTTTTCTTATCAGATTTAGAATACATTTCCAAGAAACTTTCTGTGCATGACAAGCATAGGTTGTGTGAATGATGCTACACCTTGGCTATTACGCTACTCACTTTCCAAGCAGCAATCTAAAAATACAGAGCAATGGACAATGAGTCTGCATTAACCTGTTTATTTTTTCTCTGAAGGAATAGGGAAGGATTGGATAACTCTGTAACCTGGAAAGTAAAACCGTATTACGGTTTGCACTGCCGAATCACTGAGAGGCCCCAGGCATGATCCAGGCCCCTTTCTGCCAGGCTTCCTACATGGTAGGAGACAGTCCTGTTCCCAGAGACCTTGCAACATGTGCATTCTCCCCCTCCAAGATTTAAAAAAAATTAGCGTTGCATCAAACAGTGACATTCAAATGTTGTCTTGTATAAAGATGGTCTTTAAGCATTTGTTCTCTTTTGCTCTTTTATAGGCCATCCAGCCATGTAACTCAGTGACAGGGTGATGATGAGGGGAAATATATTCCCCAACTTGTATATGTGTTGAATTTTAAGCATATTCTGGACCCAGTTCTTTCATGATATTTAAGAGAGAGTGAGAAAGAAAATAATGGATAAGGCATTTAAAATTTCTGGTCTTACCATGAGCTTGTGCAAGAAACTGCTAGAAAGCAGATTGATTTATCTAATACTTGCAGAGTAAGTGTTCCTGAACTTGGGAGTGCATGTGTGTGTATATAACATGAATTCATTTGCTTAAAGTAAAATACGGGGTAGCCATTAAATTCCAGGAGACACATGAGATCAGATTTTTTTTGCCTTTGTGCTTTCCATACTGGTACACACTGGGTGTCGTTGTGGCAGATTAGGATTGTGCTAAATAATTGGGCTTGTGTCATTGTCAGGTATATGGAGGGTTTGCAAAAGCTGCTTTCTCAAGAGGCTTTCCATAATTGCTCTTCCTATGAAATTCAGGAGTTGCAGTGTGTGCTCTAGGGCGGTGAACAGACCCAGGCATCTGCACCGTTCACCTGCACAAGTCCTGTCCCATCAGCATGCAGTAGCCCACACCTCTGCAAGGAAGCTGCTCCCACACACGCTGACTGGATTTCCATACACGCTCCTTTCCAGTGCAGATTTCCCTATGCTGTGGCCAGGAATATTTAAACCCAGACAACTGATAAATGAATTTTATTCAGGCTGCTTACAAGCTATATTAATCATGTTTGCGGCCCAGAGCAATGAAGAAAGCTACTGATGAACTGAGTGCAGCCACATTTGGCACCTGGTTTGAACTGGGAAGAGTGAATGTCAAAGTGCTGCAATGCTTTCTAAAATAAGTTGGCACTGACACCAGAAGGAGCTGTCACCATCGGTTAATGCAGCCAGGATCTTCGAAGTTTCAACTTGCGCATGTATGTGCAGCTTCAGAGGTAAAGAACAGCTGCCCAAATGAGAACCTGAGGTAAACGAATATGTTCAGTGTCTCAGAAGGCATTGCTTGGCTGCTGCTCGAAGATTTGGGCAGAGCAGCTCCTGGGTTGCTAACAACAGTTCTTGGTTTTACTGTTGCTGCTGGGGAACCGTGGGTTGGTAGTGAAATCAAGAGGCACGGTGTTGCTGGGAGCAGTCTGCAGTGTTTTCACCGCTTTTTATAGCAATTAGCGGAGATGGAAGTGTGTGTCATATTAAAATCAGTAGCGATGTGCATAAGAGAGAGGTAAGAAGGTGATGTAGTGTGATGAATATGTAGCATCGATGTAGAGCAATACATTTCTGCAGTTCATTTATTCTACTGATTTAGAGCTCACATTCACCTGAGCATTGGAAAGGAATTTTGTTTTTACTCTTTCCCATGTAACCATGTAACAGGCCAAGGTTCTTGGATCCTGTGTTGTGGGGTTTGGTTTTGTGTCTTGTTTTTTTTTTTTTTTCACAAGGAGGAATGCTTATCTCTACTGCACAAAGTTTAAACTTCGATTTTAACAAACTTTAAAATAGTACAGGATAAAAATGTATATTTACTCTCAGACCTTTCCAAGTCTCTGGTCCTGGGCATTAAATTATAGAGGCAGCGTTACTTGTCATCACACTGGGTACTCATTTCCAGAGAAGGTTTAGACAGTCTTTGGCAGAATAGGGTCTGGACACTTACATAATGGCTTTCTCCTGGCAGATCTTCCAGTAAAGACATTTAATGTTTTCCTTATTTTAGCATATGCTTAATTATGTAGATTACAACAGTATTCTTTCTGAGCTAATAGAAAAATTGCTTCCCTCTCTAAACTTCCTAGAATTGCTTGTTCCTAATACATTTTTCAAAGTTAATTGATATGAACAAATGGTAAGACCTTTAGTGGCCATCTTCTGCTGTTAAACAAATGGCTTAAAAGGGGGTCTTTTTAACAAGTTTTTCAGTGGGTATGCTAGAAATGTGTGTAGAAACGTCCTAGTGTTTATTAGAACATATTACTGGAAAAAGCTAACTGTATAGGGCTGGTTTTGTTCTGTCTTGTTTTGTTTTTCCTGGGGAAAGCATTCACAATCTCCTTTTTAAAAGGTATAATTACAAAAATTGAGTAATTATGCTGTAGGTATAAGCATTTTAATATGCCACATCTTTGTAATGGTAGTACAGTAATAGGGGTCTTGACAAACTGGTTCCATATGAAGAATCCCATGACTTTTTAAGTGAAAATAATCAAAACAAATTAATAGGCTCATGTGAGTATTTGGAATGTAGAAGCATGGAGAACAGAGAAATATAGCTATTTTGATTGTGGTCATCTAGAAAAACACTTGGTATTTGAACAGTTTTTTATTTTTAGTGTATCTTAGATAAACTTTTATTATAAGAATACATTGACTGACTCCATTATATATGAAGAGTGACTTGCAACGAGAAAATTTCTGCCCTGCAGCACTGCCTGAAGAGCCATGTGCTACAGAAGGGTTTCTGTTTTCTTTCTGATGATGCCCATCCCCTAGCCTTCATTCAGATCTGGGTGCCAATTGCTGCTATGGCTGGATAGAATAAAACCTCCTTGCCCAGGAAATTCTCTTGGCTCTTTGCAAGCGAGCTCATCAAGGTCTTCCATCACACTTTTAAGCGATAGAAAGTAGCTTGTGACTTCTCACACTGATTCACTGAGAGTTGTCCTCTTACATTCCTAACAATTTTTTTAATAGTCACGTAGCTGAGTCGTTAATAGGGCTGGATAGCGTGCAGTGCTTAGCAAGCATATGCAGTGCAAACGTGGCTGCAGGTAACTTGCTCGGTCTTGACCTGCAACATACTGAACCTGTCTGATAAGTAGAGATTGTCATATGCGCATCCCAAGTGATATGGACAACCACGCATCAAAGACTGCACAAGAGCAGCATGTTGGAGCAACTGTTGGCACTTCAGCTGCCTGGGCCAAATTGATCTGAAGGCAGGAGGGGACTCCAGAGTAACCCAGTATGTATCCTGGCCAGTACGCTAAGTTACAGAAGAACATAATTTGCTTAGGGCACCCCCTCACTGGGACACCCATCTTCATTTTAAGTGTGAACTGGAAAGGTGTCAATTTTCAAACGCATTGCAACCCTAATTTATGATGAGACATCATTGAATTTGTTCATTCGACTTTAATTACTTGTGTAAATTGTTTTTTAATTATTTTAAAATAAAACTAGACCATGTAACTTTCAAGAATTAAAAAGATGCTTTGATTTTTTTTTTTTTACTTGCCACACCCCATGTAGGCTATGAATGCTATTATGTCTAGCACTGTGGTACTATGTAGATAAGCTGGAGGTGGTATTGCTGCAATTAATATCGTTAAGATACAAGGTCTCAGTGGAGCCAGTCCTACTGCTAGGATTGCAGTGAATGATTTTGCATCCTGAGGGAAGTCTGTATAACCATATCTTAGAATTTAGCGTGAATTTCCGCTATTGAGTCCATTTTGCTTTCAAGCTTCTTTATTTTGCTTCGGATGCTGGCATTAAAATGTCTTTTGGATCCCCAAACATGAAAGTGTGAATAACAGAGCTGGATATATTATACAAGCATACTTTTAAAATTACCTTCCTATCTACTTGCCTGTTACATTTTCAGAAAATGAGAAAAAAAGATTAGTATGTAGGTGATATTTAGTTCTACTGAATAAATAAAATATTAATTACACAATTAGATATGCAGGTTTTTAATTATCACTTGTCAGATTCTCCTGATTCCACCAGCTGTTTACCTAGGTTGTCTCCTGCGGATTTAGAGATTACTCCTCCCCCCAGTCCTTGCACAAGACACACATTTTCTAAGTGTTTTTCAAAGACTCTGGACAAACAAACCAACTCCTCCTCCTTTCTCACTTTGAAATAAAAGCTGCTGCTTCAAGGTTTACCGCAGACCCCTCACCTCCTTTCTCCTCAAGGAAACGATTGCAGTCAAGAAACGGCAGTGCTTAAAGTTTAAGTGAAGATGATTTGTTTCTAGCCAATTGCACATCCAAAAATCACAGGCATCTGTATGGAAAAATCAAATTGACAATTTTAATATTTCTTCTTAGTATTAATAATTATTGTAGTTATTTGAAAAGATCATTACACATGTTTTGGAAGTGATTTGCTGGGAAACAACAGCAAGAGTTGTAGCTGGGGAACGGACTTGTTAAGCAATGAGATATTCTACAGAGCAAAATATGCCAGATCTAAAGGAGCAGAGTAGATTTTAGGCACCAAAAGGAAATATTTATTTAGTAAACTCTGCAATCTCATTCCTAGATGTTTTTGGAGCTGCTTTCTGTCTACCCTTCCCTACCAGTCTCTGTGTTAGGATTTTGAAAAATCTGGTTCTAGTTTATTTTATGTATTTCTAGTTTTTGTTCTGTTTAGTGTTGCTATTGGTGGGAATATGGCATGTTTTGGAAAACCACTGAACCTTGAACTCAGACTCGAGAGGAGGAAAAATAATTTTCAAATATTCTGCGTTGAAAAATTTCTTAGCTGCTTAGCCTGTGTCCCACCCTCCTTTACTGACTTGGAATCTGAATTTATTTTCTTTTCAGAAATATTTATAGCTAGGATATACATTAGGGTTTAAACAAACAAACAAAAACAGAAAAGCGTGTGTCTGTATGCATGTTTATTTTCTGTGTGCTTGTATGCAGAGTTTCTGTAAGTACATTACACCATGGGAAGGTGGAATTTGCCAAGTTTAGGTCAAAACTTGAACTGAACTCATACTATATAGTTCTCTGTCTCCGCTGGTGTCTGTGGCCCACTTATGGAGGTTTATGAGTTGGCTGAAGCCTTTGAGAATGAAACTGTGTTTTTTCAGCTCAAGCAGTAGACTCATGCTTTTAAATCCAGACATTTTTGGCTCAAGTTCTACAGATGTCATTCCATTTCTGTAAAACAACTGAAGTGTTTTAATTGTAAATCTATCCCTTTCATGTAACACAGCCCTAGAAATTTGGCCTAAGTTTGCCTAGAGTCTTTTCTGTTTGTCATGAAGCTGGCTAAGTTAGGGGCAGACTCTTTTTGAGTTAGGAAAACAGAACTGTGTGCATTTGCAGAGCATCTTGTTCTTGCTTTCTGCATTTCCATCCTAGTGGAAGGCAGCGGTCTGACCTGCAGCCGGGGGCTCTGTGCTTAGCAAAGCATCCACACGATGAGAAGAGAGTCCCTGCCCTAAAAAGCACACATGCTTCAGCATTTTTTGCTTCATTTCTGGCAGAGCTGAGAAAGGACACCTCCACAGTAACATAAATATGCATATGGATTCAAAGTGACCAGGGCTAGAAAAGTGGAGGAGCTATCGTTTTTAATGAATGGAGAATAATTTTGTCCGAACGATTGGATTATTTGAGAAACTGTTGATGGTCTTGCTGATTCCTGAGAATATTGTATTCTTTACCATCTCAAGGCCATGTGACTAGTTCCTTACCATACCCACTTTCAACTGTGTAAGTCATTAAATTCCAGAAGCATTGACTTCTGTAGCTGATATGCAGGGTATAGCTAGATGTGAGTCTGAACTGGAAATACTGTATATAGTTATAATTAGTAACATGACTGACATTGCAGTGTATTTTCTCCTTTCAGTGTAGCCTTCAGAATTGCTTACATCAAAATATGGATGTTTCTTATCAGTATATGTTAGCCCAGCAAGTCTGGAATAATTTTGATTTTGCCAAAAATGCTGCTTCTTGTGTTGCTATACTTGGTAACTTGCCTGTACAGCGATGTATGAAAATGAGTGAATTTTTCCTTGGTACCATACAGACATCCATGGAGACATGGATCGGACACATATTGGCACAGATACATATCTCACATCTTTACTTACAGGTAAGAGGAGCAGGTAAAGTGTTTCTACTGATAGTGGTTCAGTTACCTTTGGGCTTGTAGGTATTCTTCTGCTTTACAGTCATTACTCTGAAGAATTTCTGACAATTCTGTTTCCCTGCTAATGATCTTTGGAACTGTATCCCATAAGTAAATCTTTTTTTGTAGGGAAAAAGCAAAATGGGGGAATGACACAGAAAAAAAGGCACTTTCATTGAAGATTTTAAGATGCTGAGTTACAGATCTGCAGGTGCTGTGCTATCCCCAGTGCTCTGAACACTTGAGATAATGCCATCTGGAGGAAGTTATTTGTTGGGACAGGACAGTGTTATAAACTTTGAAGTCAGTAATAAACAAAGCGAAGCAGCTGGAATCTGGCAGAAGAAGAAACAAGTCATTCATATCAACTTGTGCTATTAAAGGAATGAGAGCACTGCACTGGGGTTGTTTTTACATATGCTTGGAAGTTTATTCTTGCTCTAGAAGTTAGCTGCTTCAGTTGTTACATTAGAGGGTTGTTTTTAAATTTTAGGAAGTAATATGTAGGTGGTTACAGTAATTATGTTCCGGTTTTATACTGAAACAATAACCTGGGTAGTGATCCTTCAAACCCCTCCCTATTTATTGTCTTGAAGGTAGCTCCCTTCACTTATAAGATATGGGTCTGGTTTACCACTAGATAGATTAAAAATAGAAGTTTAAAAAAAAAATATTAGAAATGTATGGACACCGACTTGAAGGAGTTAAAGCACATGGCTTTTATTTGGCTTAAAAGTCAGACTTGTTTAGTCTTTTTATTTTGCCAAATAGAAAAATTTAAAAAGAAAGATTTAAACATTTTTCTTTGTTCTTATTGTTGCCATATGGTATTAGTAACCAAACCTCCCTTCAGTGTGTTTAATTCTTTTTCCATTTGGCATACTTTCATGGTACACTTGTATATAGCATACTCTCTGTGTGACAGTACCTCTTGGAGAAAAACTCCCTTCACAGGTCACCGGCTGGTTGACACACCATTAATTTTTATGTTTTTGTTAAACAAAGATCTGGAAATTTAGTACTGTACATGAATTTGTTATAGATTGCCAAGAACAGGAAAAATCCGTAATTTGAAATCTGACCTTTTCCATCAGTGGGTCACCAAGATGTTTTCAGTCACTGTTGAGTTTCTACCAGTCAAGGACCCTTACACACTTATTAGGAGTGTTGGTTTTCACAGTTTATATGAATGTATTCTATTAGACGGTGACAATGAATTTGGAGAACTGGAGGTCACCTCAGGTCACACGTTTCATTTATTGGATTTTAACAAGGAAAAATTTTTATAAATACATCTAAGTACATGATTACAAAATTATACTGAGTACTTCCAGAACCTCTAAAGAGGGAAAAAAAAGCTGTGAAGATTACCTGCCTTCCTGCCCTGCACTGCTTTGTAAATGGAGGAATTTTCCATTCCATTTTTATGGCATATCAAAAGATTATAATTACCATTGCAATTTGCATATTTGTGGCCGTGAGGAGCTCAATGTTTAAGAGGAAATCATCTTAGTATTGGTTATGAGCTCTTTTCTGCTGGGGGAAGAAATAAAGTGGAATATCACATTGTTGAAGAAGAAGCTGGCCAGGAACTCTACAAGCGCTGTCACTGGTGTACAGCAAAAGGCAGATACAGACATCAGTAAATAACATAAATGTGAGCAGGAATACAAGCATTTAAACCCGTGTCCTTGTATTTGTGTGTATATACTCACATATCCATCCCTATATGTATATATGGATGTGGTTTATGCACTGTGCATGCACGAGGTTAGATTAAGCAAAAGGTAGTAATGATAAAGCACATGTGAGAGTAACTTAGTAGTTGTGTCTTTGGGCCAGCATAGAGTTTCAGGACCGGCAGCTTGCAATCCTTGAAAGTTACAGTCAAGGAGCAGAACCTTCCGTGTAGCTGAAATAGGTTATCCATAGTTTTTCTACAGTTAAAATGCTGAAAATCCATGTTCTGTATTTTCTGCATGCATCTAACAAAGTCAAAGACTTCAGATTTCTGCCTTTAAAATAAGGGAAATGTTTGGGTATTTTTAAGTTCATCTTTAAGGATGTTTAGGTATCTCAGGACCTGGTAACTTTTCTGTTGAGCAAGTAGATGGAATTACTCTTTTAATTTTTCTGTCCTTTTAACATTTTATATCTATCATAATATTGAACTATAGAATATTTGTAAAATATGTTAGAGTATGTGTTAGGAAGAATGCAGACTCATATGATACTTTCTTTCAGCACCCCAGAATCAAATACTTGGGAAGTTACTACGGAGCCTTGGGATAAGGGATTTTTTTTTTTTTTACCTTCATTTTTTTCTCTTTTTAATAAACCTGAAAACAGCTGTTGAAACAATGACATCATGGAATGTGACATGACTGTGGAAATTATTAACAAAGTCAGGCTTTGAAAGCATCAAACAACATAGAGTGCTGGAGAGCTGCTTTAGCGTCTAGGATGATTTACAAAGCTTCCTCGGGCATTACACATTCACGTCTTTACTGTCTGTCAGCTTCACGTCTAACCGAGCAAACGCTTTGCTTTTCTTCAGTTCCCCTTCTGAATGACCTATTTTTATCACGCAAACATGGCTACAGACTAAGCTCGTGGAAGTACTTCTGGAAAAACAAAACACGTGTGTTGCTTGCACATCTTTGTGGTGTTACCATAAATGTGCTTTTCAGTCACATTGAGAAGACGTAGAATTTCTCATGTCTTCTTACTGCTCATGTGTTAGGTTTCCTCAGGCCCGTGCCAACCCAAACTTTGGCAGCTGTGCTTTGTAGAGGGATTCGGGCTGGGGGTGATGAAGGCTATCCAGCCAGGACGGTCTAGTGAAACTGTGGACATTGCTTCTTGCAGAGTGCGTAAGCGGCTGTGGTGGGCAGGTGACGTGTTCGTTCCCTGAGGACACAAAAAATGCTCCTGTGCTCTTGCTGCCCCTCCAGAGCCCTGCCTTCCTGAGGGGAGGAGGCTTGGCTGGCACAGGTTGCTCCATGTACTGGCTTTACTGTCTTTGGTCTCATTCGTGTTTGACTTCCTAGGCTGTTGGCAGCTGTTCTAGCATGAAAAACACCAGATGAAATTTTATTTTAGCAGTGGGTTTTTGTTCTTTTAATTAGCCATTTGAAGCGTGCTTTGCTACAAGTCAGATGAAAGCAGATTACTACTACAGTGACATAGTAGATAATTAACTGGGGTGAAAGAAAGCCTAACTTCTTGGTTTTATTGGGAAAATAGTGTTTTAATTATCTAGTCTATCACAGAGGAAGGGAAATTGTTGTAGCTTATTGGAATAAGAACAAACTCCAAGAGAGCCTTTGCTGTTGTACACAGACTCACATATGTTTGTTTTGCTTGTAGCTGCTGCACTTAAAAGAAATGTCCCAAGGACAACCGAAATCTCAAAGTGCTCTTCCTGTAGTTTTGTGAATGTTGCAGCATTCATCCAACGCCATTTCTCCTGTCCTGCTTCATTCTGTGTCTGTAGCCTGATTCATGGCTTGCTCCCCATGCTCCATGAATTGATTCATCTTGTCTCCTGCCTCTGGCTAAATATAGTAACTCTTTTCCATGACCCTGCCCCCTTCCCATCCGGTATCTGGCTGTGGGTTGTTTTCTACCGCTCCGGTGGCTCCCAGACAGGGGAACTTCCCAGCGCTGCGGTGAGCTTTCACCGCTGCGGGCAGCCCGTGCTGCTGGCAGCTCTGTGGGACGCGTCCCTCTCCCCTGCAGCAGCTACTGGCACAGCGGTGCCTGGGCTGTGCGGCGGCTTGTCCCTCTCCCAGGACATCCCACATTTTGCAGGGTCACATAGCAGGAAGGGGAAGCGGCAATGTGCCGTCTCGGGCTTGCTGGGAGGAGGATTGTGGCTTGTAAAGTCCTGCAAGCCACATCTCCGGGGGAGAGGCTGTGTACTTTTTTTTCTGGAGTCTGTCAGAGGATGAAAGAAGGGAGATAAACCACAAAGGAGTAGCAAGAAGACCCTTAATGAGTCAGGGACTTGGGTTGGAGATAAGGCAGAGCTAAAACAACTTACAGAATCATCGAATAGTTTGGGTTGGAAGGGACCTTTAAAGATCATCTAGTCCAACCCTCTGCAGTGAGCAGGGACTTCTTCAACTTCTCACTTGTGTTTTGGGCAGCTGAAGCATGGATAGGGTATTTTTCTCCATAGGACTTGTAGCCAATGGCTTGAACTTGCATGACTTTGCCTTTTATGATGATATATACGTATGTGGTCTTGAACCACCTGAGTGTTTTCTAAGGGTTTGATGTGAACAGATATACGCACGTAGATGAAATTTAGAAACACTGTTAATATCTACTGATCTCATTTCATTTCTGTGGAAAACACCAGGACACATATTTGAAATTATTCCGGGCCTACTGGTGATTATATGTGTGTGTGTATGGTGTATCTGTATGTAAATATACAGTCTATGTATGCACAGAAATTCATCCCTTTGTTACCTGATAAAGACTCTGATGGCTAAAACAGCACTCCTTGAAGTGCCTCAAAAC
Organism: Phaethon aethereus; assembly: GCF_964289735.1. NCBI lineage: Eukaryota > Metazoa > Chordata > Aves > Phaethontiformes > Phaethontidae > Phaethon > Phaethon aethereus. The sequence continues at coordinate 6,470,826 of NC_138579.1, forward strand.
TGTGGACACTAAGGGTGTCTGTGTATTTCCATGGCGTGATGTGATATGGAGACAACTTCAAGACCATTTAGTTGTTTGTCATGGACAGCAAATAATGTGTTCTGTTCTGCTTTTTAAATTTCTTTTTAGGAGAGGATGCTGCCCCACGTTTAAATTCACATGTTTCTGCGGGAAAGGTGTCAGTGAAGCTGCCTTCCATGAATACAGATAACCAAACAGAGAGTATGAGTAGTATACATGGCGATTCAGATTCTTCAGGGACAGATACGTTTTAAAGCTTATGGCTTTTTATGACAGTCGCTGTCTGAAGATTTCATCATTGGTACATTTGTCTGCCTAGTGTGATAGTCTGCATTTCTCACCACAATACTGGTCTTTCAGTACTGTTTATTTTCTACTATGTTTCTTAAAATTTTGTTATGATTATAAATTGAGGCAATGAAAATGTTTGTGAATATATCAAATATTTTTAAGCAAATAAAATGCAATTCTTTCAGAATCGTTGTGAGTTTAAGTCAATAAAGGTGAAGGCCATTTAACTATTTATTGTATGTATAGATGGATGTGGAAGTGGTTGGTATTAAAATCCGTGGCAAAAGTCTGCCTCACTGATGGAAAAAAATGCTGGGCTCAATATAATGTCACTACTGTTGAAATGTGGAGCCAGAGGAAAATACATTTGAAACCAAAGTTTGCAAGAAAATTGTGTTCCTAGATATCTTCAGAGCTTGTTCATCCCTAGAAGACTGCTATCACAAGTCAGTAATCCAAAACTGTATGTAAAAGAGACCATTAGAGTTTGTATTGTTATTATGAGGAATTTCTTTTTTTAGACCTATAAGAATTTTTCAGCATTTTGATGTTTATTTCCCTAAAGATTTTTTCCCATCTTGAAACATGGCTGAATGAAACATGTGGGTAAGGTTATTTGTTTACATTTTTAAATGTAAATTCCTCCTCTTCATGAGACAGAGTCAGTTGCTGCAGTCTCAGCCTTTCAGAAGCCAAATAATCTCTAGTCACCCTCCCAAGGATTGCTCAATTTTTTTATTGCCTGAATCAGGACAACGCGGTCAATCCAGCAATGGCTGGGGAGGAAGGTGGAATCATCTGCCCCAAGCAGTGTCCAAGCAAAATAAAAAAGAGGAATTCAGGCATGTTCCAGTAGCAAAACTAGGAAAGGAGCTCTTCTCCAAGCAGGGCAAACATAGCTTTTGCTCTGTTCCTCATCCAGTCTGAGCTTTTCATGGGATGTTTGTGGAAAATAGGGGATACTGTGGCACTTTCAAAGTCAGGGGACATGAAGGCATCTCTCAAAAGCTAGGAAAAAAATACTCCTTTTGGGCTGACTTGTACCTTGTTGTGACACTGGAGCATATAACTTCATCTGCACAGCTTCACTGCATCACTTAATGAGAGGCACTTTGTTGTTGCAGATACCCATAACCGTGAACAGTTCCCATTACTCTCATTTTACGGAGCCTGCACTGATTTCATCTCCGTAATAGAGACAGATTAGAAGTTCCTTTTGGTTTTATATTCATCTCATTGACCACAAGGTTCAGCTGATGTGCTGCAGAATCTGCAACGGTAAATGGAAAAAGAGAGAGCTTCAGCCGTTCAAGGTCGGTACTAGAGGACTCACCTTTAAAGAGAGTCTTTTTAGCATGTTATAGAGTTGATTTCTTGTCTGTCTTGACAGGCATGTATAGCAGATTGGGGTGGGGACGACAATCAGTGCTTTCTAAAACAGCAGCCTTTTTTGGGAAGCTGGAGATGTTCTTTTACCCTGCATCAGTTCGCTCCAGCAAGGCGTCGAGTGGTCGCACTAGAACAACTGACAGGACAACGAAATGCAGTGGGAAGAGCAGGAGCTTTTTAAACCAGCTTTCCTGCGAGAGAAAATCCTCATGAAACTCTGTCCCAAGTGCTCTGTCAATCTAGGTTTTTTAGGATGCTACTATATAATTTAGGGCCCCTTTGTTGCAGCGTAAATAGTGAATGAGCCTGTATTGTTCTTGCGCCCAGAGCTGTAGGCCTGGATCAGGACTGCGCTTTGCTAAACAAAGTACTGTAATCAAATGGAGAAGGTGCAGGCAGCTGACAAACCAAGGCTGAGACAGGAGACAGCAGTTGGATACACAGGCAAGGGGAGCGCACAGGAAAGGGTGAGACAGCCCTGGCTGGTGGGAGAGGCAGTTGTCTCATCATCCCAAGAAAATAAGTGTCAGGTTTTACTGGCTGCAGCGCTGAGCATCTCGCATTTTTCCCTAATTCTCTTCTTTTTCTCTTCTTGGGAACAAATGCATTTTAATCAAAGGTGTTGTCATTTTCATTGGCTGAATCCTGAAGAAATGAGCTGTGTTTTTAGGAAAGTATGTCAGAAAATGCCCAGTGAAGACCATTTTCAATCAGTTTTGAAAATTCCCCATAGATTTATGTTCTCTCCCAACTTGACGTGACTGATAGATCTTTTTAGAAGCTCCGGATGCCTGGCACTGTGCTTCAAAGGTCTGCTGCTGGCACGGGTTACACTGTGGCAGTGGGACCTGCTAATTGTTCATCCCCACTGTAGCCTCGGCTGTTCCCATTCAAAGAGAATTTTGGAGAGGTTAAGAAAGCGCAAACTATGTGCTTTTCCTTCCCCAAAGCTTCCCCCAAACAAAGTATCCTGTCACATAAACATAAGGGGAAAATCTCTGTAAATCTGGCACCCTGTGTGCGGAATGTATTGCACGTATTTATATTCCTAGGAAAAACTAAAGGCTGTGTGTAGGGGTGGGTTTTTTTGCTTTGGTTTTAATCAGAGTCTCCGTTTTTCCTTTGAAATGGGGGAAAGAAAAAAAAGTATCTTCTAGAAATGTATCTATTTCTTTCTTTTGGATTCAGTCTTGTATTTCAGATTCCTGTACATAGTTTTCCGGAGTTTGAAATGGTAAGCACATGTTCTGCGAACACAGCCAAGCCGTGATAAGGAATTCGTCTGTCTGCGTCTCCAAGTTCCATTTTGTTTCTACAGCTTTTATGATTGAAAATGCACGTTTCTCATGGGCACTCACAGCACTGAAACAGCATGATTTGCAAGCTTGCTAAATGGATTTCTTCCAAGCAAGTCATTGGGGTATGTCATCAAAGCTTAACAGCATCAAATAGAATTCCATCCAGGAAAAGTATTAAAAACCCACCTCTATACAGCTATATTTTTCAGTTAATTCTCAGCAGCGGGGAAGGGGGGCGGGGGTTGTTATTGGATTTCAGGATTGTAGCGTGGAAACGAAAACCCTGGCTATATTTTTCAGTTGAACTGAATTCCTGGTGAAGCTTGCTCGTGTCTTACATTAGGAAAGCGCTAGCATGAGGGTAATTTGTTCGTGGATTGGACTTGCAGTATAGGAAGTTGCAAAACTGAAATGTCAGAAGTGTTTATATTTGCCAAGCATCTTTTTGTCTGACTGCGGTAAGTTTGGCAGTGAGGTGCTCAAAATCCAGGGGGGTGGTTTCTCTTCCTCTCCCCCTCCCAGAAGAAAAAAAAGAGAGATGCTGTGCGGTGGGGGTGGCAGCAATGAAGAGCACGGGTGGATCTACGGGGACATCACGCAGTTCCTGGCACAGGCAGGGAACCCCGCTCCCAGGCCAGCACAGCTCTTGGGCAGAACTCCAGCCGTAAGCTGGTAGGCAATTTGTCTGATGCCAGTGTCAGCCTTCCCCGGCTCAGCTGAGTTATCTTAGTTTTCAGTATAGGAAGCAGAAAATTTCATGTGCACGCTTCATCTTATCTGAATTGTGGGAAATCAGATAAAGTCAGTTTTTTGTTATTCCTGTTCACCTTCATATCTCAGAGATGGAAGTTGTCAAAATTAGCTGCTAAAAACATATGCTAACCTTCCAAGGTGCTTTACAAATCACTACAGGATAATGTTTCTGTCCTGACTGAGTAAAGATGTACGTGCCGGCCTCCTCCCGGTGAATTGAGTACTCAGATGTTTTAAAATTGCACATGTGCAAAAATTTGCTGGATCCCAGTCTGAAATGTAGCCGTTTAGGAGCTGGAACCCTGCAGCTGTTTAACAGCTCGCTGTTAACACTAGACACAAGAGTTTAAGACGGAAAGGCAAGAGGATTGCCTCCTATGGAATTGGTACGACATGAGAAGGTCATCCTTTCTGGAGGTGTCCAACAGTGTTTTGTGTGTGGGACTGAAAGCTATTGTATAAGCATTGTGATATTTGTACTGGTTGGCAGGCGTGTTCCTATGGAGCTCTTTCTTTTTTTTCTCCCTTTCTTCTGTTGCACTCCTGATTTAGATACACGTCTTTCATAAGTTGTCACTAAAATATTCATTATTATGATTGTGTGTTGATGCCTCCCCCCAACATTCCAGGACTTGGATGTGATTTTGCTTCTTTGATCCTGCAAATGTGGCCAGATCATTTATCCAAGTCTTGATGTTGTGGCGTCCTTGAGCCAGGTGAGGGAACTGCAATAGAAGCTTTTTCCAGAAATAAAAAAAAAATTGAAATCTCACTATGGTGATGTGGCCAGGTGAGCAGAGGCCACCATAATGCCCTGGGCCCTGGGCTTCTGATGGCAATAATACAAACCCACAATCCTGCGTCCATGTCTAGAGCATGTGTTATATTTTGGGTGGAAGATGAAACCTGCTTTTGCCTTTTGCTGTCATGCTCTGCCTTGAGAGGTGAGTGCAGAAAGTGCACTCGTAGTTGAGGGGTTATTTTTCTTCCTTACGTGTTGCTTCATATTTAGCTTAGAAACCAGAAGGTAAGAGAAAGGTCAAATCAGAATTGTAATCAGAAGCCTGTGAGGTGCTTTTTTGATGAAGGAGGTCATTCTCTAATATTTCCAGTCCAAGAAAGGGCCGTTTTGGGAAGAGGTGCTTTTTCATCCCTCTGTAGAGCTTGCTTCGGGCAGAGAAGCATTCTTCTTCTGATCAGACTTCACCCCAAAAGCCTGTAGGTCTTCCAGGCTGATGGGTCCTGCCCTGACGCTGTTGAGTACCTTGAAGGGGTACGTGAAGACCATGAAATGGCTTGAACTAAAAGCCAGCGGGGTTCTTGCCCGTGTAGTTGTGGTTGCAGGTCTAGGGCAATTCTCAGAAAAATAGTTGGGAAAAAGAGAGATGCAAAAATCGGTCACCTGAAGAGTTGAGCAGGTGCTCAGCAAAGAACTTCACTAATACTCAGAAAACTAAAGCCAACTGGAAAGTCGCAATCCTGCTGCTGCTGACTGCTTTGCCGATGAGCTGGAAGCCCGGGCAGCTGCCAGAAGGGAGGTTCGGGAAGAAGGCAGTGGCCGCTGCCGGCAGCAGGCAGCAGGTCTTCATCCTGGCAGGCAAGGCAGCAGCTCTGACTCTTTAGGCCTTCCCTCAGCTCTGTCTTTTCCTGGCGGGAGTGCCCAGACCTGCAAATTAGGGTTTCTAACATTTCATTTTGCCTTGAACTGGCTGCAGGCAGGGCCCCCGGTGCAGGGACATGCTGCGGTCGGGTCGCTGGGGTCGTTCCCTCTCTACCGTCTCAGCGCTCCGATTCCTTACTGTCGGCTGAAAAATTCTCCCCCAGTTGGTGCCTGTTCCTTAATATATGTACAGTTGTACTTACCCTGCAGCCTGTTATCACCTGCATAGCTGACTGTTTGATCACCATGTAAAAATCTTGCCACTGAAATGATGACTTGGAGCTTATTTTTAATGGGTTCTGGGAAACGCTTCTTGCAGCGACTGGGGATTTTGCTGGGTGAATGGCATCCTGTCATTTTTTGCCCCCTTCTTTTTATTCTGACAGTCTTGGAAATTGTGCTCTTCCTGCTTGCTGTGCCCTTGGAGAAGGGCATTCGGCATCCTGCATCTATCACATAAATACCGTCTTCCGTGCTGCAGAGTCATGGCTCCTTCCCTGCTGCGTTTCCTTAATCAGCACCTATGGCAAAGCAGTGGGCACCGAGCCACGGATCAAACCCGGTACTTGCTGTGAAACTCAGCATCTGCTTAAATAGCACTTACGTCTGTTAATGCCGATTGTTTAATGCAACTTTCTAGGCAGTACGGTGCCAGGTGCTGGAGAGTAAGGGATTCCTCTGGCTGATAAGCTTTGCAGCTCAAGATTTCCCGTTCTGTGCTCGGGCTGCTGAGCCATTGCCTCTTTTGATGCCAGACTTTGAACAGCTGATTTTGGTTTGCTTTGTGTTGTTTCCCCAGATCAATTAACTAAAGCCATCTTTGCAATAAGTATTTTTTTTTTTAAGAGCAGTTGCACTTTTGCCTCCTCTAATTTCAGTAAGGATGTTGTTCAGGGCAGGGGCTGCCAGTGGTTCTGTTTAGGTTCTTACAGACGTTTATAGAGACAAGAGTGGCTGGTTTCTGCAAGTCCTGCTAAAACCAGGAGGGTGCAGAGGGATGAAATGGGGATCACCCCACAAAGAGGCATCCTTATGGAAAACAGAGCAGGAGTGTGGGTCGGAGGGTGACAGATCCCTCTTTCGTGCTTGTAGGAACAGTTCTGCATCTTCTTCGTGTACTGTTTGACAGGTAAAGATCCTTTAGGAAGGAACATTTCTTTTTCTCTGCACTGGGCCAATAAATAACAGCAAAGAACTGCTCATCCCTGCCTACCCGGACTATTTTTGTTATTATCTTAATTGCTTCATTCTCACAACCCACACTCAATCTTTTCTGAAAATCGGAGCCTTGAGCTTCATTCCAGGATCTTGAGGAAATCGCGCATCTCTCTACCATTTCCCAGCCTCCCTCATCTACGAGGACAAACCCTATCTCTCCCTGCCTGATGTAGTTTGAATTTCCTCAGGGATTATCTAAACAGAGCCCGTGTGATCCATTTCTCTCAACCCCTCTACAAATGGGAAAGCATAAATCATGGGTCCCTACAAATAAACACGACTGGCAAGATGTTATTTTTCTCTGTCTGAAGTAACACCGCTTCTTTTAATCTTCCGCCTCCTGGAAGCATGTCTGTTCAGAGAAAGTACAACCATTACCATGTATACCCAATGTTCTTCTGCCACTTCTCCTTGCAAGCTATAATGGGAACCCCACGCCAGAAACATTGAAAGAAATGTGACCGAGTGAATACCTCTTTCTGTTTTCACTTCTCTTCTTTGACTTGGCTTTGAGGCCAGAAAGCGTTCCTGCTTGGAAGGAAAGGAACGGATGGCTAAGAAAGGGAAAATCCTGACCGTGAAAACCCACTGCAGCTGAATTTTCAGACTTGTGACTTTCGTTCAAGTGTCGTGTTATAGTTGGGGAGGTGTTGGGACATCATGAATTCTGAAAATACGCTTTCTTAACTGCAAAAAGGGTAAGTTCTTGCTGTAACGAAAACAACTCCGAGCCGAACACTTAAAAGCGCTACAAAAACTGGAGATGTTTTTACAGTTAAACCTCGTCTGGAGTTCATTTAAAATAATCATGTTTACATGGAGGTGAATTAGTGCGCTGAGCTCTGCCAGTGCCTCACTGTAGTTAAAAGTACACAGCCAAGAATTATAACCCTGGTAATTCGGTGCCTGAGTGCTGCACTCCTGGGTATGTGCAAGAACCCAGAGGCAGAAGGGCCAGTCTGGGGGGTGGTGGGGAGCCAAAATCTCTTAAATCGGTGATGAACCTTGTAGGAATATTCCAGGGAGAGCAAGTGCTGGGTCCGCGCTTTGCCTTTCCTTACAGACAACTATTTCTGTATATGAGAAAGGAAGCCTAAGCGGAGGTCCTGTTGCTGTGTCTCCACTGAGGGTGGGATTCAGCTTGCTGGACGATGAAGATGTGCACATCTTTGCTAGCCCTCTGCAACGCCTTATGGTTTTTGGAACACACCTTCTAGGATGCGAGTCATCTCTGTTCCTGGAGACACCTCCGTTGGGGTAAGGCAGGTCTTTGCCTTCAGCATCGCTGGATGGCAGGGATCAGGGGGTGGTAGAGATGAACCCACCCCAAGGGTCATTTTCCAATAGCACCGTTGCCCTGAGAGCCTCCAAGTGAGAAGACCTCATCTTCTAACCTTGCTTTGAGGAGCGCTGGCTGCTAAATGTGTATTTGGAGTTAGGAGTGACCTGGATGGGTCCCTGAAAACGTTTCGCTGTTCTGCTCCCGCCCTTCAGTTCAGCTACTCCTAATTTAAGGGCTGCCTGCTTGAGAACAAAATGTACTTATGAAAAGAGTTTTGCGTCTGATACGCGTGTATAACACCTGGAAATGTCTCTGGCACCTCTGTGCTGTGTGGTCCTTCCAGGAGCCTGAGAAAGCATTTCTCCCACTAAAATTTTGAGTGGCAGGATTACTTCCCAGCTAAGGTCTGTGAGCAATTCCAGAGAGCAAAGCTTTCCGGTTTTGCTTTGATGGTCAAAAATGCAATTGCCTTGAGTGTTGGCTGATATGAGAAGGAGCTTTATTTCGGGCAGCCTCTGCTGTTTTCAGTTAATTGAAGCTCGTGGTTGTTGCAAGCCCTCTCCTGACCCTCGGCTCGTCTCCTATCTCCGTCTGCCGCTGTTGCGCCGTTACCGGAGGTGCTGTTCCTGCCTGGGCTCTCAGCCTGCTCCTGGAGATTCTGTTCCTGCTCAGCCTGGTCCTGGCAGACTGGACCTGCCCTTGCCAGGCTGCGTGTCGGCAGGGACGCGTGGCCTGGCAGCTGCTCCGTGCTGGAATCTCGGTCATTGCCGTCTTCCTTGTTCCTGCATCCCGTGCTGGCCCGGAAACCTCGGCCGCGGCGCTGCCGGCTGGGGCTTTGCTCAACCGCCCGCGGCGCTGTGTGCGTGCGCCCTGGAGAGGAAGGGAGGTACAGGGGAAAGGGAGACGACAAGAAGCAGGGTTACAAATTGTACCGAGGGCAGCGCAAAGCAGACAGGGACGAGCAGGGTGTGCGTGCTGGCCACAGATGGGCTCCGTGCGGGGTGCTTGCCCATTCTGTATGGCCTCGAGATCAATTTCTCCACGTGGAACGAGGCTGGGGGAATCTCAACGAGATCAAAGGGAGATCATTTTATTACAGCGGCCTGCACGTTCCTTTTTTGTGGATATTATTGCTGCTTAATGTAGGGGATCAAATTCTTAGCTGATACAAATCTGCGTGTAGCTCCGCCGACTGTGACAGCACGGCAGCCATTTACCGCGCCGTGTGGTTTACTGGGTCTGCGCTAGCGCCCTGCACGGACGGTCCTCACGCCGTTGTCTGCCGACGGCCGGAGTCACGACCACGGGTACCTGGCCCTCAGTTGGGTGTTTGCAGCCTCCTCCAGAGCATCTTCCGTTAAAGACTTAGTAATTAGACTGCCTTGTATTCCGCAATAAATTCTGTGTGTTGACAGCAGTCTGTGCTCCAAAAGCTACGGACGCCACTGCTCTAAACACTCCTCGCTAATTCATTAGCTTTTAATTTGTGTCAATATTCTCACTCTTTTTTTTTGTCACTTGTGGAGCTGGGGAAGCTCTTTGCCAGCAGCTTTGCCCAGAGCTTTCTTTCTCCAGATAACAAATCTTGGGACCAGCAGCTGAACCAGGACATGCTGCCATTTTAATGAACTGTAAATTTAGAGCATCTTAGCACACTTGGAAAAAAGTATAAATCATAGGTTGCTTCTGATTGTTTGGGGTTTTTTATGTTTCAAAAGTGAACAAGTAGCCAACCATTAGATTTCTTTCAACGGTGACAGGCTAATTGTTTCAAAATGGGGCTGTGTAATATGTTGAGCGCTGCGATGTGGGATCAGCTGGAACATCTGTTCCTCAAGAACGCCGTGTAGGAACATCACTGCTAAACAGAGATAAGCCGGTTCGAACAGGATGTGAGGGAACCTCGCAAAGCTGAGAAAATTACTGTCACGACAGCTGTAAAACCGAAAACCTTTTGGAAATGCAGCCTGGGAATGCTGCTCTTAAACAGAAGCAGAGAAAAACTGATCTAAGTTCCTAGGCAGGGCGCTGCGTCGCGGGGAAGCACGGTGCTCTTGCAAAGCCTTTACTGGCCTTAAAATGTTCCTTCCCGGTTCCTGCCTGCAAGAGCGTTTCATAGGCTCTGAGATTGCTTAGGAGGCCAGTTCTCGCATGAGGTAATTAGCTGAGAATTCAGATCGTTTTCAGGAAATGTGAGACAGTTGTCACAGATTGTATTTTTCCTGCGTTGTGGGCATCTGCGGTGGCCACCACCAGAAACACAACACAAAATTAGATGGACGCAGTACAGCCATTATGCTTCATCTGTTATTTTTGCAGCTCTTTCTGTATCATGCTAGGTATCTGTGTTAGGGAAAAGGTTCTTTTGGTTTGGTTTGATTTGGTTTCAAAGGGTGTTTGGTGTAATGGGAATTTTTAGCTCTGATACTTCACTTTTGCATGGCAAATGAAACATCTGAAGAAAACGGTGCTCAGATATGGGAAAGTTTAAGGGGTGCAAAGCTGAGCTCTTGCAGCAAGGAATCAATAAGAATAAAGGTAATGCATACCTTTCTGACACAGCCCAAGTACCTGGTCGAGTGCTGTTTTACCGTGACTTTGTCGCTGGGAGTATCTGAATTGTAAAGTAATGCTAGTAAAGCTGACACCGTATCCACACAAAATAGCCAATATTAATGTGCAAAGGTTTAGAGCACCTTGACAGAAGCTCAGAAAGGAGTGGGGCAGGGGACAAGCTTAGAAATGTGAAAGTATTTTAGATTACTGCGCCCAAGCCTCGTTTCACAAGATATTTAAAACACATGCCTCCATTTAAGCATATGAATACTTGTACTGGCTCCAATGAGACCCTTCTCTTGGGTAAATTTAGGCATAGGCTCAGATGTCTCACTGAGCGAGAAATGTAGAAGGACTCTGCGCACTTCCTCCTCAGAGCCCAGATAGTGACAACTCCGAGTAAATCCCAGTTGAGTACCTAAAGCAGATGAGTGCAAAAAGCACTGTGATAAATCCTCTACCAGTTCTTAAATCTTGCTGATCTTTAATCTGATAACTCTTCCTCCCTCAGACAAACTGACGGGTATAGTATTTCAGCTCTCAGACCGCATGCCGGCGTGCGTAGATGTATTACGTGCTGTGTCTCACGGCAGCGAGCGTATGCAGAAATTAGGAATTTCGGTCGTTCAATTAGAAATAGACAGTTTTTAAGCTGTCTTTCATTAAGTCTATTATTTAACAGAGAGCTTTCTCGCTCAGCCAGGAAATGCTTCTTTAGAGGTGCTGTTGCTGCCAGTTTACACACGGATTCCTGATGCTCGCAGTGGAGATGAAGTAAAATAATTTCTCCTGCTGCTCCCCATCCTCCACTGCTGTCTCGGCTGAGGGGTTTGCTCCCGATGGCGGTGGCGGGCTGGAGTGCCCTGCGCAGGGGGATGAGGAGGGAGGTGTGCTCCTTCCCTGCGCACACCTCACGGGCGATGTCCAGAGGAAGAAGGTGCCAAAGCCCCACCACCATCTGCTCCAGCCAAGCTGAGAAACGGCTGCGAAAGGACCTCCTGCTCCCGTCTCCCCGCCGACATCGTCCGGTCCTTCCCTGCCATCCTTCAGACATCACCGGAGGTAACAGGGAATGATTGAAAATCCCTGGGTTTGTGTTTTGTCAAAGGATGGAGCAAACCATCCTATTTTCTGCCCAAGGCACCCATGGGTCCCCCATTGCTCCCCAGACTGCGCGGGTCCGTGCTGCTGCAGATCACCCTGGACAGCAGGGCTGGCGGCCAGCCTGGCTCTGAGCCTCGGTGGGCTTATCCTCTTCAATTTGAAAACAACTTTTTAAAATAATATTTTAAATTTCAGAGCTCCTGATCAAAGATGTTGGAGCCACGATGGATCAGGTCGGTGGAGCCGCTCCCCATGAGCTGCCAGCATCCCGTCGAGAGGCAGCGTGGCTGCGGGAGCTGATGGCTATCTGGGGATGACGCCAGCCCTCGGCCGGGGTGTGGCCCAGAGTTTCCAAAAGTAAGAGGGGGGGTTGAAAAATGAAGCCACTCCATTGATTTCGGCCAGGAGAGGCCAAGGACAGGCAGAGCTGGCGTGGGAAAAGCGAGGCAGTCACGAGGCCCCGCTCCTTTCCCTGCTGCCGCTGAGGGCAACCGGCTGTGGAAACAGCCAAAGGGGACCATCAGGAGAGCTTTGAACAGGGCCGGTCCCCAGATATGAAAACTTCCCCACTGTCCAGAGAATTAGGGACCTCCTGCAGACTGTGCTTTATTGAGAGCTGAAGCCAGCGCTGTGTCACCATTACCTGCCAGCCCGGATACCTGTGGAGCGGTAAATACTGGCTCTGGCAAGGCTGTGGTTAGGTGACCAGCTCAGCTCGTTTTACTACTCATTTCTCATGAGCTTTGGGAGTAGGGGAACATCGTGCAGCAGCAGAGCCTGCTTCTGGTGCCTTGTTTTTGTGAAGAGGATTTCAGAAGAGCCATGGCTCCTGCAGCCAAAAAGCACTGATACAGGAGCTTCGTGTAAAAACTGATCTAAAACCTTTTATTTGGTTATGAGTTAATAAAGGCAAAACAGAGCTGCTGCTTGGGACATGAGATGTTGACTTCCCTGCATAGAACCTCAAGAACTGAACTAAATTCTCAGCTTGGAAGACATCCTTCCAGCTGGGGAGGCTGAGCTACTGGCACGAACACCTCTGCTCATGCTTTCATGTATGTCCTTTGTAGGATTTTGCGGTGCTGTCTCTGTTCTCCACCATGCAAGCGCTCTCCAAGTACCACGGTGATTTGGGTGTTTTGATTTTTGTGTTGGGTTCCTCCTCACACAGCGAGGAGAAAAGGTCAGCCCTGAATCCGGGGCAATGGATTTCAGCCCCATTTTCTGGCTGTGGTTTCTAAGTGCTGCTTTTGACCCATGCAGTCTGTTGTTTCCAAAGGTGTCTCTAACCGGCCGGGCTGGGGGCTGCTCACGTATCCATATCGATTTGCTCACGTGTCCAGCTGAGTTAATTTGGCTGCTCTGGCTATTTTGTGGATCCTCATATTAATCTGCCTGCAGACTCCTCTTTCAGCCACTTTGCAGCTTCTCATCAGCTTTGCCCAGAGCGTATTTTTCACCTTTCTGTTGAGTTTACACAAGGTGAATTTAGAGAGCTGCCAATGCCTGCGAACTTCCCAGGCTGCAGCAGAGGCATTGCTACCTTTAAGTGAAAACCCAAGACCGAATTGGTTTTCTCTTGTTTTGTTAATTGGCTCAGCGCTGTGGTTGGTATTTATTGCTTCTGTGCTGGTCCTTGATTTCTAGGTCTCTCTGTCATATTATGCTGTTCCCATGAAGCATGGGAATATCACAGTCTCCTTGGGATACACCAACAACTCGGGAAGGGGGTGAGTGTAACCGAACAGATTTCTCACCTTCAGGAGCAGGGAAAGTGCCTGCCGTGTGTTAAGCACGTGAGCTGCTATATAAATCATATTTATTGTGTTTATATCTCCAAAGAGAGCCAGCAAAGCAAGACTTCTGCCCTCATCGTGTTGTAGATCCAGGCACTTTGCTTGGTTCACGGGAGTTCATTTGAAAGGGGTTGCCCTCGCCTTGTCCTCTGCCAATCCACTTCTTGCTTCTGAACAAAGACAGACTCCTACTCCTCCAAAATAAGTGTTTTAAAGTGGTTATGAGGCTATAAAAAAAGAGAAGAAAAATGCTGGGAGAAATTTTGCAGAACATCTTATGACGCATCCATGACCAGCAATAGAAAAATGCACTTGGGCTGCTCTTTGATGCTTTCACAAGTGGTTAACTTCCGGCAAAGTTTACCTTCAATCCGTCTGGTATCAGCGGCAGCACAGCCGTACCTGCATGGAGGTCCTTGAAGCCCCCCGGATCCTTTGCAGAATGGGAATAAACAACTTCCATTACATTTCTTTGTAACTCTTCAATTTGCTCTTGGTAAACGCATGCTGGCAAGAGGAAGAGAAACCCTTGGGTGCACAACGGCGTGATCGGTCGTGTGCCTGCCCCTGTTGCTAAATCGAGCTTTTTGAAGCCACCTTGAGTGGAAGTCAACATGCAGCAGATCCTTGGCAAGAGGGAAGGTGGGGGCTGCATGGCCGTGGCGGTGGCACGGTGGTGTTTCTGGGTGGGTGAAGACAAGAGCAATGGAGCTGAGCTGCCTGTTTTGGCATTTCCCCCAGGCTCAGCTGCTCTGAGTTCATCAGGAGAGCACCAGCGAAGCTATTGCCTTTCTTACCTTCTTGATTCCTCACCATGCAAGGGGGAGCAAGGACTTTTTCCCCATCGTGCAGCTGTAACAAGTATAGTTTAACAGCAGCCTCTTTATAACTTTTTATGCAGCCACATTCTAATTAAAAAGAAAACTTGTCAGAAATTGCTTTCCAAGGGACCTAACCCAAGTGGGGTTTGAGGGCATTTGCCATACAGCAGCCAAGGCTTTAAAAAATGTTTGTTTTAGAGTGCAGCTATTTCAGCACATGAGAATGGGCTATTCCAGCTCACGGGAATTGGCTATTCCCCACCGGGGAGCCATGAACAGTGCTTTGCTGAGGACAAAAAAAAGTCTTAAACAAGTAGAAAAATCCCCTTTAGCTCAAGGACTCAGTGGATGGTCATGCTGGGAAAGTGAAGTGTCAGTGGGGAAAGCTGCTCTTTGATGCCTTAGTTGGATGTTGGCCTTTTGGAGGCCCAGCCATCCTGCGGGATTCATCCCATGCACGCAGCCCCCATCTTGGCGGATCCTGAAGACATTATGACACCTGCTCCTTGGTGACCTTCCAGGTCTCATATGTTGTAAAACAAGCAAGAAATAGGGTACCACCCCAGAAATAACAACTGGGAAAAATATGTAAGGCAGGATAAGAAAATCCTTATGTAAGGCCGGGATTGCTTATGCTTCTCATCTGTTTCTGGCATTGCAGGTCTAGCGGCCAATGTGCTTCCAGTGTTTTCCACCTCACCATCATGGGAGCCAAAGACTTTCTCTGTTTTGTTAACGGAAGCTGGTGTGATGTGATCCGACACCGGCAGGCAATGCTTTAGTCCTGTGCTAAATACAGTGACTAAGTACTGTGACACTTTTGATGGCACCAGGTGACTTAGGTTGTTCCTTGTGGCCAGTGGCTGGTGGGACACAGTGACAATATGGTCCTGGGTTGGGATACTTCATTAAGGGCATGGTGGCACCTAAGCCATTTAGTTTTGAATGGTTTTGTGAATGTTCTGAGCTCTTTACTCCAATGCTATCCCAGGTTTTAACATTTTAAAATATCAGGATTTAACATAGTGCACTGTCTCTCTAAGGTTTTTCTTATCTTAGTTTACCCATCCACACCCATGGCAGAACTTCCCCGTTCCCAGGACAGAGATGCTGAGCTCTAATTTTGCTACTATTCCTAAAATAACGTCAAAACCCTGGTGCTCCAGGTCGGCCTCTTTCCAAAGCCAGCCCGTCCGTAGATGGGTTGCCACATTGTTCACTGTAAAATGCTTGTACCCAAATCCTCTGTCAGGGTGAGCGGGGCTTACGAATGCCAGGACTGTGGGGCCGCAGAAGAGACCAGCTTCCAGCAAGCGGGGAAGTCTTCCTGCAAGCAGTGGAGTAATTTGAGACCTTAAACCTGGCTTTGAAATGCCTTCCAATTCAGGGAAGGGAGGGAGAAGTTTGAGGTGGGGGTAATGTGGGGCCATGCCCTTGGATACCCACATCTTAGGGAGTCTCAGGGTACTGCCTATATGTAGGTATACATATAAATGCTTACATATGTGTGGGTGAAATATTGCAATCAGTCTGTCTGCAGGCAGCTGCTGAAATGGGCAGTCCATCTCTCCCCTGGGCGGGGAAAATGAGCCAGATGATTGCTGAGAAAAGAGGGATATTGAAGTCAACTAAGAAAATGAAGGGGAAAAAAAAAAAGGACCGGTCTGCCGCTGGAGATGTGGGGGCACCAATCGTTCTTCTCTTTGCTCTTCTCCCATTTCTCCACCCGCCTGTCTGCCTGGCCAAGCTCTCGCCCGTTCTTGCTGCCAACTTGCTTTCCTGCAGCCGGTTGCACTTCTCCGGCGCCCGGGAACCTCCTGCAAAGCCTCCGCGTGGCCGTGGCAGGAGAGCGGTGAGCTTGATGGTGCTGCCGGCAGCCGGCTGCCCGCGAAGCAGCGCCGCCGGCGAGGGAGCCGGCCATGGAAAAAAAAAGAGTTGCAGATTTTCTTGAGCCCCAAAGCCCTCCCTCTCCTCCCTCTGACAACTGTTCACATAAATCTCACCTCCTGCTCACAGAGAGAGCCTGTCTCCCCCCTCCTGCGCTCCCCCACCAGCCCCGAGAGGGAGGTGGCCATCAGCCGGGCTGCAGCTCTCGCTGTTTCAGGATGCAATATTGGACAGAAAGTTTTGATGCAATTGACTGAAGAAAGCCTGAAGAGCTGCAGTGGTGGAGCTGAAGTTGCCTGTAATAACTGCAATAAAGCTGTGAGCATCTGTAACTCCCCTGCCCCATCCCCAGCAGGGATTGCCTTTGGCAAAGGGTCCCAGTGGAGATGCTGGGTGCTGGGAAGCATCCTCCGGGCAGGCTTGGGGCCATGGAGAAATGCTCTGAAGCTCTTTAAAACTGCACCCTGCTTCCTGCACGGGTTAGAAAGAAGAAGTTTGGTTGGTTTTGGGTTTTTTTCTCAGGGGCTATTTCCCTGCCTTGCTTTTCTGTGTGACACACACGGCGTTGCCTGCTCTCAGCTGCCAGACAAGGAGGGGTATTGGTGAGGGTGAGGGCTTGCAGCCGGCACAGGGACTGCAAGGCTGCTGGGGAGCTCGCTCCCAAAATGGGGCGGGGAGAGGTATCAGCCCCCAGCCCAGGCTGCCAGCCCAGAACCCCCATCACCAGGGCCTTAAAGTAAATTTTTTATTCAAAACTTGTGTTTTCCTTGCAATGGAAGTATTTTTGCTAAAAAAAAAAAGGATAATAGCTGTAAACTACATTTTATTTTCCAATCCCCCACCTAGAAAGAAGAGAAATCCCATTTTGAAAACTAAATTGTGGGAAAATGATGTGTCTAAGTGATACACACATATGTTTAATGCTCTGAAGGTTCATCATGTCAAGCACTTTATGTACCCTGACCTATTTTTAAGGAGAAGTCCTGTCCATGTTTTAAGTGGCTGCCTTGAGGTTGCCCCAGCAGTTAAGGACAGAGGCTGGGGAAAAGCCTTCGCTTTTTCAAATCCTCTTCTGTACTTTGAAGAGGGCAGCATTTCTCCTGCTGAGTTTGTTTTCGAATCAGGACTAGGCAGGGACACAGACGAGTCACCAGGGACCGCGTCCTAACCATAGAATTATTAATTTTCTTTCATAACTATTCATTACCTTCCCTTTTTTTAGGGCACTTTCTCCCTCATGCTATTGGCTCAGCATCATCAGGCCTGTGCGTAACACCAACACCACATTTTTGTTCTGGTCACCGAAATTTAATCTCGGGCTCAGACGGAGCATTAACAACCACCTGTGCGCGGGGACGCATGCCGTTCATTTTATCGTGGTGCGGAGGGAAATGTCTTGTGCGCTGCTGGGTTACATGGTTCCCCCATCAGATAGATCTATTATTAAAGATACTCCTGCCACTGAGCTCATTAAGAGATACGTTCCCCAGCTCCTTCTTGCTTGGCCCTGCCTCTTTTAAAATTGAACCTTTTAATTTCAATGAATCTTTAATTCAATTCTGTCTCCTTTCGTGCTCTCCTATAAAGAGCTATTCCCCAGGTTCCTTAGGACAAGGAGTTATTTGATCAGGTTTAAATGTGGATGTGTAGCCGTGGGATTGATCTAATTTTGTTGATGCAGCTACAGGATTTTATTACCTTCTTGTAGCTGGGACGCGTAACCGTAAAAGCGTGCGAGAGTGGGAAGCGCTGGGGTTCCTCAGTCTGCGCTGCTCATCTCCAATGGATTTAGCACATGGGGCAGTAAAGGGAAGGGCTCACGACTGGGTTGGTTTCCTCGTTTTCTCTGGGCGATGCTTCATTTTCAGCTGTGCGTTTTCCTGAGCTAGAGCTCTCCATGCAACAGGAAGGGGGAACAGGGGGAGAGCATTTAGCACCAAAAATTAATCCTTGGGGACTTTTGGGGGGGGGGTGCTTAATGGCTACTTTTGGGTCTTGATCCTATTTCTATAAAGTAAACGGCCACAGAGCTTGAGCCTTTTGTCTCCGGAGGACTGGACTGAGCTGGGGAGCGGAGCCAAGTGGCGAGAGGCTCCGTATTTGTGGCCTTTCAGATTTTGACCACAGGTTCGATATCCAGCTGGTGAACGTGTTGGGTAATCCGCACGGCTGCGATGCCGCTGCGATTAAACGCACATGGCTGCAAGGCTGAGCCGGGCAAAGCATGTCTGCTCCGGGCGAACCGTCGGCGGGGCCTGATGTGCCGCAGTGTGGTGTGATAGGGACGAAATCCCTTTCCTGCCCAGACCACAGCTCCTTCCTGCAAAGTCTTTCGTGTCTGACAGCGGAGATGGAGGAGGTGTTTACAGCTGATAAATGGGAAATCCTGCATGTTCCCTTCCTTCCCTTCACAGAGCTCTCCGAGGCGTCTCTTAACCGCAACACGATGTTCGTCAAACCGACGTACAGAAAAGCATCTTCCCTGCCTCTCATCACCTCTGAACAAACGGCATGGCAAAGAGCCCTGCTCTGCTCCTGCGCCCCTGCGGGCAGCAGTGGATGCACTCCTGATTTACGCTGCCGGAGGCGAGACCTGGGCCCCGACCACGCTTTCATATCCCAAGCGCTTTCATACCAAAATGACACAGAATCGCAGAATCATTAAGGTTGGAAAAGACCTCTAAGATCGTCAAGTCACAAGTCATCTCAGCTCCAGCCTCCTGCCCCGGGGTGACGTGGTGCCTCTGCGGCACCCGTGGCCTGCTCCAGTTCCCCACATTCTGAAGACTTTTCTTAAAATCTCCTCCCCGGGGTGTTCTCCCCGAGGAACCCTGCCCAGGTGTGTGTCCCTGGGGACGGGGCCAGCAGTGAGCTGGCGGTAAGCAGCCCCCAGGCAAGCAGGAGCTGCCTGTAAGGCTCCGCCATCGTTTCGCCGTCCTCCGCAGCTGCCAGCTGCCACCCTCGCCCCGCTCCCTCCCTGCCCGGTGCTGCAGTGGGGTTTGCGGGAGCCACCCCTTTTCGGGGAACAGCGCAGCCCTGTTGCGTCAGGTCTCTGCCCCCTGACCCTTGGGCTCTGGGGGCTGCCGTGGGTCAACTGTGCCGCTGTTGCTTGGCCTGGGGGGCTCTGGCTTGTGGCAGAGACGGCGTCACTTGGTCCCTGTCACCCCTTGCTGCTGCCGCGAGGCCTGGGCCGCATGAGCTTGCGTCTCCCGTCAGCCAGAAGGGCTCCCGCGGAGAGCGGCTGTGCTGGGCTGGGCTGTGGGCTTCACCTTTCTGCCGGTTCAGGCACTAAACTGCGCCCCGAAACTCCCTTTAGCTGGCAGCGGAGCGTGCTGCGGCTGGGATGAACCACCGTAAGCAGCCCCAGCGGAGCTGGGCGAGGGGATGGACTTGCCAGAACGCGGCTGTGGCTGCGGCCCACGGGGGTGCAGCCAACACCAGCCCCTGGGATCCAGAAAAGCTCCTGGGCGCTGCCTGCGTCCCCCCGCGCCTCAAGGAGAGCCACGACCAAGCTGCGGGGCTTTGCCCTCAGAGTTCCCCCAGCTCCCCGGGAGCGGCATCGGGGTGCAGGTGCGTCCCGGCTGCCCGAGCCCCCCGCTTGCCAGACCTGGCAGCATTTGCACCCCGCTTGGGAGGACGCAGCAGGGTTGCTCCTAAGGGACACAGACCATGCAGCTTTGGGAGACTTAAACCAGCCCTAAACCCCAGGCCTGGCTTTGTGCATGGATCTCATGAAAACGCTCGTCTGGTGAAGAGCTTATTTCCCATCCAGGGTGGGTGGACAACACAGCGGAAAAAAATGCAGCTTTTGTGCTGCCGGATCCAAATCACCATCTGTGTTCAAGAGCTCGGCGACTACGCACGCGGGCGGTGAAGCCTGGTTAACCCGTGCTTGGGGTCTGTGGGAGCGCTGGCATCCGAAACGTGTGCGCGGTGGTGCCCGTCCTGCCTCTGGGGTGGGAAGACGGAGGTGCTCTGGACTCCTGTATTTTTAGATGCTACTGATACAGATAAACCCAGATTTTGCAGCTGATCTAGATGAAATTTGACCAGCAGCACCATTCCCAGCCTGATTTTATACCTCTTTTCCTCTCCCCCTCTACTCCCCCCTTCAAATGTTTTATGGATTATGCAGCTCCTGCCAAATGATTTGAGTTTGAAACCATACTATATTTTGGCCTGTAAAGATGTTGAATGAACGATTTAAAACTCTGAGTCATTAAAACTGTCCAGGAGAACCTAATGAATGTTATTTACTGTGCTTCCCAGCTCAGCTAAAATCCAGCCTTTTCTTCTCCTGCTTTCTATACTTTTCTTTTAAAAACAGCAGCCAAAATTGTCTGGAAAGCATTCCTTGCTAGAGACTAACTGGATCAGTAAGTGGAAATGTCAGTTTTTAAGAATCTCTGCCACTGCTTTGAAGTAGCTTCATTTTTTTTTTTTTGATTGCTCTAATTCAAAAGCTTTATCTTCTAGGCTATCTCTTAAAAAAGGAAATTTAGTGGCTGCAGCTAGCATTTAAAAAAAAAAAAAGCTGCCAAATCCTGATCTTTTGATGATAGTCTCTTCAGAAGGCTGCCTAGGTGGGCTGGCTCCTGGGCTCCTGCGCTGGCTGGGCAGCACTGCAGAGCTGAACGCAGTTACTCCCCATTCCTGTGATGCCGGAGAGGTCAGAATAGGACCCCCCCTCTTTAATTTCTGTTTGTGTTGCTGAGCTTAGCCTTGGAAATGGAAATCTGACTTGAAAAGAAACTACTTGCGATTAGAGGCTGTGAAAAAAAAAAAAAATTCTAACGAGTTGCTGCTTTTAATTCCACATCTGAAAAGCAATCTATTACTGTCTTTTATCACTTCTGTCTCCTATTAGAGAAGCAATCTCATGCTGGGACTCTTTCAACAGCCAGGCAGTTAATATACATTATAATTATTGCCTAATGTATGAATAGCCTGGTATGCCCAAGTTCTCTGTTCATTTTTGCGTGGCTCCTGGAAAGCCCGTGCAGTACGTAAGCAGGGCTGGAGTAAGGATCTCAAGAGATGGATGACGGTTTTATTTTAAATTATTTATATTTTGCATTGCACTGTCTCCTCAGAGGCTCTTTTTGAGCACAAATGTGGAATACTCACGTAGGAAGAGACGATTCCTGCCCCCGAGAGGCTACAGAGAGACGGGTAGAGGAGGGAAAGGAAGGGGAGAAGTCCCAAGAGATCAGCAGGGGATGGTACTGAGGACATCCGCCGGCCGTGAGCTCGGCAGGTCTGGGTTTATGGTGGACTTCCCCGTGCTGTTAGAAAACAAAAAGGGGGGGAAAAAAACAAAAGATGAAATTTTAAACAGGAAAACAGTCTCAAAATTTCATTTCAACCCAAGCAAAAATATTTTTTGTCCTTGATTTGTAAATCTGTGCTCATTTTCAGGTTATTTAGCCAGTTCTAAAGCAAAAAGTAGAAGCAAAAAGGTTACTATTTTCAAAGCAACATGCTCTGCATGCAGACTGTCAAAGCCAAACCTTCCTCCCCACACTCACAGAGGGGTTTGATTTCGCCCTGGGTCCCCCAGCTGCGGTCTTGCTGCCGAATGGTGCTCAGGACCGGCATGGGGTTGCCGCTCAGTGCCCCAACGGATGAGCAACACAACCATTAAGCCCCAACCCCTCCGTGACCCGGCACGTGGGCTTTTAGACAAGCCAGAAGCTCACAGCAGGTTGTGAAAATCCTTTATTCCTCACCACATGTTGGGGCCGGCTTGATGCAACGATGTATTTTTGGTGCAGCAACGAGCACCGGGCAGCGCGGCACGGTTTTATCCCTTGAGCCTTCATCTGAACCTTCTCTCAAGGCTGTTTGCAAAGTCCTGCTGCTTCCTTTTCCCCATGGCAGCTTCTCTAAGGACTGTCCACACCGAAGGATGATGTGAACCCCAGACCAAGTCGATAAACCACCCTATGAACCACCATCATTGGGGGACCAAGGTCTGGGCTGTTCCTTCCACCCCACAGAGAGCTCAGCTCTTCTCTGCCAGGAGCCTACGTTGGTCGCAACACCCGGGCCAGCCGGAGCAGCCCGAACCTATAGGATTAACTTACTTGCCTCTTCCTAAAATTGCTCTTAGAGTGCAGTTAATTATTTACAAGCCTTAACACGTATGGCCACGCGGACCAAGGATAGAAGGGCATTAAAATTCCACTTGATGCTCACCAGGCCTGACTAATAAAATAATGTCCAACAAGGACATCAATTAGCCGCCGATTCGCTAATGCTTTGCAAGGCTAATGACAGCTGGAGCGAGGAATTTGAAACCCGAGTCATTTCTCCAGCCTGCACCAGGGTGCCAGGGATAAAAGGTTAGTCATGTGTACCAAATGCAGCGTGAGCTCCTCCATTATTTATGTGTGTCAAACAGACAAGGAGCGTTTCAATGCCTGCAGTCACTCCGTGGTAATTTGTATTATATAAACAGATATAATCTGGTCATTAATACACATAATTCTGAGTGAGCTGACAGTAATGAATCTGGAGTATATTATTCCACTGACTTGTTCCCTTGCTAAGTAACAGTCTGTATTAATAAGAACTGATATACTGTAGGCAGCAGCATCCAGGAGCATGGTGGGGTTCATGGTGGACGCAAGGTATGTAGCTTTGCTCTTTGCTTTTTGTCCTAAAGTTTTCAGCCGGGCCCTCGCTATAAACTGATGGGATTTAGGCTCCTCCCTCACCAGTCCAGATCTTTTCTGTCCACTGGCTCAGGACTGCTCATGTTGCATCAGTCACTGCTTGGCACTGCACGCCCCACATCTCTGGCTCTGGTAAGCTGGGTTGGGCTCATTGGCTTTCCTGTTCCTTCCCACCTCTCGGGAGAACGCTTTCATTCATAGTTAATAGCTGAGGGGTGTTTTTTGTAGCGGTGTAAAGGCATTTTCTGGGAAAGTGGAGGTGGGTGTGTATGGACATTGTTTAGAGACTTGTCTTGCCACGGCTGCACAAATACAGCAGATCTGTCCTTCTCTCACGAGACACAAAGTTGAAGACACCAACTGGTACACACCTCTGCACGTCTACGACGAATGAGTAGAGTGGCTCCACTATTGACTGTTGAGCCAACAGTTGTCCATGGGATAGGTTTACATGGGCTGATTTCCATGCAGCTGCAGTGTAAATGGGGCCAGCTGTGTGGGTCAATAGCAGGATGGCCACCATCACACAGCAGTGACATGAAGCATCAGTCTCCCCATCCTGAAAAGGGGATCTGGCTACCCATGGTGGGAAGGTGGTCAGCATGGGCTCAGTCAGGGGGTAGAGACCAGAGCGGTGCCTTGTCCTGGAAGTGAGCCTGGCCACGTGCTCATCAAGCTCTCCTGGGTTCGCCCTTCCTCTGGATCTGTCTCCATCAGTAAAGATTTCAGTGACTAACTCCGCCCTTCCGGCAACTCTGAGGATGTTTTAGGAGCTCCCTGGAGGGCTGCAGCTCTGCTAAATAGCAGAGAAGAGGCTGAGGTTTATTTATACGGAGTTTCTAAACCAGCTTTGCAATAAACAATCTCTGTTAACAAACCCAGATGAAATGGGGTTGGGAGTGTCCAGCTGGAAAGGCAAACACAGCAAGTCCCAAGCCCAGGAGCTGTAGGGGAGTGTCAGCAAGATCCTGTCCCACCCAATACCCTGGTCCTTCTTGCTGCTCCGAGGGCAGCATCCAGCAACAACAGCGCGGGCTTCTCATGAGATTTAATCTCTGGGATCCAGGAGGCAAAGCCCGCTGTTCTTTACGAGGACAGGAAAGATCTGTTTGCCAATGGTACGACTGGCTCATATCTACTGGTGGATATATGGGAGAGGTTTACCGTAAGGCTACTCCCAGTGTTTTAGGTATTGCATTATCCATTCTTACCTCACGCACTTTTTGGCCATGCCTCTGCACGGAAACTCCCAGTGTTGCTCGTGTCAACAAAGCAGCAGTGGGAAATTTCAAGGTAAAAGCCCAGTTCTGCCTAGCTGCATGTTGTACAAACCCATTTATCCAAAGATATCTAGCCTCTGTCTAATGATCACCTTAGTTACCACTGGAGTGAAAAGTATGTCATCAGCCCCACATGATGTAATGTTACCATCTGGCTATTTTCAAAGGGGACAAACCAAAAATGTTGCTTTTACATTGCTGCTTTTTCTGCAGGCTTATTGCCCCCGCATGGAAAACAAGAAGTTTCCTGTACGTAAAAAAAAAAAAAATAATGCTGCAATTCCCCTAATTCTCTTGGCTGTCTCCTGCCTCTTGTGCCCTTTTGTTTTCCTTATGAATGATCTATAGATCCTACCTTCCAACTTGTATTCACTGGCATCGGCTTCCCTTTTCCCTATTTGTTTCATAAAGGATATTTGTATTCTCCACTTGGTGAAGAAGGGGTTGTTGTTTTAACCACTGTAATAGGCTCTCAGTTGTTGGATTGTGGCTTTTGGTCAGCATAGAGAAATGTTCTTCTGTATACCCCAATTATAATTCTTGGGGTTTTTTTCTGTTTAAATTCTTTCTCTGAACTGACTTGGCTCATGACTGTTTTCAGGTTTGTAACAGCAGCCTGGGAGAGCAGCAAGGCAATATCTTACTGAGTTTGATTTTATTCTATCTGCACATAACAAGTGTTTTCAAGTGGCAATCACTTCCTACCTAAGCTGCTGTGCGTTTGTAGTCCTGTGATCAAATCCTCTGTATCTGCCAAGAAAAAGGGTCTAATATACAATTCTCCCCTGTTGGATGTGTGAGTGCTTTTGAGGGAGGCAATAATCACCGTCATCTTTACAACTACGGAAGCTGTTTCAGCGCTGGAGGCAGCTTTCCTGCAGAATTCACTCCATTTGAAGTCCGCCCGTGACAATCTGGCCCTTTTCCCCTCCTTGCCTTTGGCAGCTGCTGAGGGAGATGTTCAGATGGTTTGCAAGTTTGATTTTGTGCTCCACCACGGATGCTGGTTGGTCTGTTTTGTTCTTTCTACCTTAGATGATTGAGCCATCAATTTCCAGATTAATTTACTGCTGAGTCCAATGACCTGGATGCTCGTGGTCCTATTTCTAACAGTTCTCCATCTTGTCCCCACTTCAGCCTTCCTAAAAGCCACAATTTTAACACTCCAGTCAGCTTCCCACCAGGTTTCCATCTTTCCAGCTAGGGCAAATTTTTGCCTGTACAACAGTGATTCCTGTTTATTCGCCAGGACCTACCTTTGGTAGTTAGGTGATGAAAGAATTTCTCTCCACTTCCTTCAGTGCTTTGATTAATTTTGTTCTCAGCACCTTCATTATGTGCTAAATGAGTTTCCATTTGTTCCCTCTTTGCGCCTTTCCCTTTTGTTGTTAGTCTAACACCTCCCTGCCTAAGGAAGCCTGTCTTTGCCTCAGAAAATTGGTTTCCAATTTGGGAAGGAAGCTACCAAAATCCTCCAAACCTTCTCAAGAAGAGGCAATATAGGTGCTTTGCAAATCACACCCACCTCACCACTTCCATGGCCAGCTTTCCCATTGAACACCTTCTGTTTTTCTTTATCTACAGGAGAGGAGGGATCTCTGAAAGCTCCTTTGGGTACCTTTTCAGCATCCTTTCAAGTGATGCGGCCCAGAAAACAAGAGAGGGGCTGTGATCTAGGGACACTGGTGCTGGTATCGAGCTGAAGCTGGGCTCCTGGCTTCCCACCTCAGTAGTGTACCTGCTGGAGCCATCACAGGGTAGCTACCACTTTCATTTGGAATGGATCCGACCCCTTGGGAAGATGGCTTGCCTTGTTAAAATAGCAGAAAAATAACCTGGGGCGGGGGGGGAGAAATGTGCTCTGCTGGGCTAAGGAGGGAATAAGACTTTGCAGCCAGGAGAGGGAGAGAGGAAAAAAAGGAATGATGTCTCTTCTGCAGCTTGGTAACCACAGGAAGCCCAGCCCCAGTCCTTCCAGCCACTAGCCTTCTTGCAGGATCAAGCCATCTTCCTGGGACAGACAAAAATCCTCTTTGTGGGCAGGCTGGATTTACTTAGTATCGATTTATAATTGAAATGCAATTGATTTCACTGTGTTTGTGCTATCGCCTCTGTCCCAGCGGTGCCCTGTGCATAGGCTGTGAGTCCTGCAGTCCCCTCTGTTGCACTTCATCAGCTGCAAGTGCAGGGAGGGATTTTGTCATTTTCACACTAAGGCTTAGAGACAGCGGGCAAGTCCTCATGACACTGAGCTTCTCATTGTTTTTTTTTCTCTGAAAAGTAATTTCCTCTTTTCTAGGCAGAAATGATAACGTGGGATGATCCTTACTGATCATCCCATTGATTTTGACTGCCATTCAGAAAAATGCTTCCTCTCCCCCCAGACTGTAAGCATCTGTAGGCATCCTACTCATCAGCAAACACTCCAGCAGATGCAAAGCATCCCTTGGAAACCACGGCAAGAGCTGCGCACATGCTTAGGTGCTCCACTGAACTGGGGCCTCTCTAAACAAGAAGAGACCATCAGTTTTGGCTCATTAGCTTAACCGGGATGACTATTAAATCCCACTCCTCCCGCCACTTTCTGTAAAATAAACTTAGAAATGAGCCATCTTTGCAGCTGTGACTAGTAATAAATCCAATTAATTTCCATGTCTTTAATGTTAATATATGCGTTAGATGTGTCAGCTCTGCCTTTTTGTTTCCTTCATGGAAAAGCTTGTCTCAGAGATTCCCTTTTAATTAGAATGGGAATTTGCTCCTTTGTGGATATATTTCTCCAGGAAGCCACTTACTGAGATGCAGCATCTTCAGTCCTTGGGAATGGTGTTACTGGTTTTTTGTTGTTTTTTTTTTAAATGCATATGACCATTAGTATCACAACAAATTCATACTTCCCCTGCTAATTTAAGGGTTAAAGAAAAAAAACCCAACAACCTCCACTTTGTCCTGTGAAGATGTCACCAAACAAACAAAGAAGAAACCAAAGGCTCAGATGCACTTCCCTCTGAAATCTGCATAGTAATTACTGTTTACCGTCCTTCCTCCTTCATTGATGACTCCAATACAAAGGGTACAGTAAACAGCTGTGTGGGATTCATGGTCAGATCCATTAGCAGAATCAAGTATTTCGGCTGAGCGCAAGTCTCATGGCAGTCGTTTAAGACTGGATAACAAGCTGAGAGGAAAACCGCACAGGTCAGGGCTCTGTAGCAAAGTTTTTTAGAAAGTATTGCTGGTAGCGCTCTTCTTGATTACAGGGAGATCAGAGCCCCAGCGCAGATGGAGGGGCAAAGTGCACAGGCTCCAGAGAAGCCTTTGAAAGTTTATCAGCCTTGTACTCCAAAAACTGCCCGTAGGTGCCTGGTATCCATATGTCAAATAGCGTAGCCCACTCAAAATGGGAATCCAAGACTACTAGTGCAGACCTCAAGGCACCGTGTGCTCTGTAGGTAGAAGAAGAAGCTGGAATTTGAGTCCTGAAGCAACTTTTAATTGTATCACATCCAAGAGAAAATTGTCCCAGAAGCCAAATTTACATGAACAAACTGCTACCAACCTCCTTTCCTCCTCCTGCTGCCTCACGATTAACCTTTCTTCTTCACCCTTACAAATAAAGCAAACTCCCAGCTTCATTTTCTGAGATTTCCCAGAGCACTGCAGATGCTTTTCTTTCTGCCTATCTCTTGTGTTACATCTAGGAATGGCTACTTCTGCTTGCAAAGGTTATCTATGTTTGAAGCCTCCTCCCCATGGACAGAATCATAAGGTCTCTGATGAGGAACAGCAGGTCTTTGTTCATTCTCAATGCACGGGGCTGTAAATCCTCCGAGGGTGACCAGGGAAACCAAGAGCTTGCTGCCCTCATAAATCTCCCAGGATGGCTGCTGCAGTCATTGCGTGCTCTCCAAGGGCTGTAGGTTTCCGATGGTCTCTGCAACTGTAGGATAGAAAATAAGCCAGTGTATGTACTAGGGGACAGGAACAAGAAATGGGGTTTGGTAACTTTAGTTAAAAAGACCCCTGGATGAGCTGCTGGGGGTGGTTGGGAAAGACAGGGGAGCGTAACAGCCTTTGGAGCTTTTCCCCTGCTTCTTGGCTAAGCCAGTGTTGATCATATGGGCTTTGCATGGCCCTTTGTGCATTAAGCTGGAAGTGCTGGCAAAACATCTGATGTGGTAAACCTGGGGTTGCACCCACATTTAGGGCCGGTGCACCCACTTGGAAATGACCTGTGATCTGGGGAGTGGTGGGGAAGGTCTGAGCAGACCAGCACAATCCAGCCAGCACCCTATGATCTGGATGTGGTTCTTGGGCTGGGTCCATCCTCTCCCTACCTGTTATCTTGCAGGACAGGAGAGGACGGGGAATGGCCTCTCGGACAATGAGTGACACCCAGGAGCCAAACCCTTGTTATCGTACACTTGCCATCCAGCCCTTCCCAACTGTGTCCCTCTCAAATATGCTGTGGTTAGTGCTTTCATATACCTGCCTGTGAAAGATAAAGCTCTTGCCTCATCGCAACGGCGCAGGGCGCTGTGTCTGTCTCTTGCAATGCAGTGGGGTAACGCTGAGAGCTCGTTGCACCAGGACGTCGTCCATTTGCAAAGGCTGGGAAATCATCTGCTGAGCCAGTGCACCTCGGCATCACGACCGCAGACGCAGAGAGGTGGCTGACAGCACCACTTTCCCAGCACCACGGCTGAGCCCAGCCCAGCGTGACAGGCTCCCAAAGTGTTGCTGGGCTGAAAGGAGTTGTTGGTTTTTTTTAATTTTTTTTTCCTTCAAGTTTTCCAAGCCTGATCTTTCCCGGGAGGAATCCTTGTTTAACTGTGTCATCCAGTGGTGTGAAGGAGCCTGATCTTGTGGCAGTAGTGCCAGATGGTGACTCGTAAGATTCGTGTGCACATGCCAGCTCTCTTCTCATCTCTGTGTCTTAGCTTGGGCAGGGCACTTGCCTACCCATCTCTGCCTCCAGCTCAGTAAGACAGGACATTCACCGCACCTCTTTATCCGCCACCCAAATGAGGGCTGCTTGGTGTCCCCAGCCCACTTGCTTTTGTTCAGAGCGGGTACACTGGAAAGCCAATTAACAGGGCAGGTTTAGGGCAGGTATTGCCCACCAGGCAGTCGTCATGCCTGTCTCTCCCCATTACGGGTCTCGTGTTCAGTCTTTGTGCCAGACTCCCCGTGAGCCTACCTGCCTGGGAAGGGCAAGAGCTGTTTCTCTGGATGTCTGTCGGTCCCCAGCAGCAGTGGAGGGAAGCCTGAGTGAAGTGGTCCCTCCATCTGCTCTGACTTTCCTGGTGTTCCCACTCCTGTGACCAGCAAGGAAGGGCCCACTGGTTCCCTGGTCTTCTGTTGCTCAAAATGACAGCCTCCTTATGGGCCCTATAATCCTTAGTTGGATGTTCTTCCCCCTCTCGTCCTTCTGGCAATCATTTAATAAGCAAACCCTCCAGTGATGCTCTTCCCAGCAGGCTCACAATGCGGCTATTTGAATTCTGCCTTTTCTTTTTAACCAGGTTCATTTTCTTCTTCCTCCAGGCAATTGGTAATGCCTCTGGGAGGGCTGTCACATCCTCCTGCTGCCTTAGATGTCCGAGTACCATTTCCTCTGCTCGCCCAGACAATTGGCAGTCTATTCGTTTTCAGTCTCCCAGGAATGAGTCTGGCCTTTTATTTCGTAGCTTTATTCTGCCCTGCCAGCAGCCCTGGAGCTCCCTTGCCTAAGCAAGAGAGGAGAAGAGTTGAGCTCCATGTGCTGAGATGCGACCGGCACTGGTGTGAGATGGGAAGCAGGCTTGGATTTGGCCATGTGGCCCAGATGGTTTTGTTTTGATTTCTTTATTTGTTTGCTACTTTTACTGATGCCTGCTGCTTCTCTCCGGAGGATCTCAGCTTTTGTTACAAAGAAATCAAAACTAAAAAAAAAAAAAGAAAAAAAGGGGAAAAAGAAGGTGTTGGAGGAAGCAGTGACGTTTGGAAAAGAGCACAAAGCAATGTGGTGACGTTTGCCTCAGTCTGCAGAAAGCTTGAAACGACAGCTCGGAGGCAGATCGAGGCTCTGCACTTTCCCTCTGCAACCGCTATGTGAACGCTATATGGCATTTTAATAATAACCAAAGGCTGAGGATTTCACATGACTCTGGGAATTGGGCTACAGAGCTGGGCTGTGGCAGGTTTGAATTTTTGGAAAAGCAGCCAAATTGGAGGAGGTCTGCAAATCCTGCACACTCCCCGGCGGGGCATCTGCGCACTGCACATGGAGGTGGTGCCTCAGCTTTGCATCTCAGTTAGGTGGAGCTGGGGACAGTATCATCAATTTAAACCTTGCACAGAAACATGGTTTAACAGCTCCCTGCCTGCAGTTCAACCCCTTTAATGAACATAAGTATAGATCAGAGTGAGGTGCGAGCTGAAAAATTCAGATCCCAATCCAAAACACGAATGCGCCAGCATTTGGGTGTGTAGGTCTGGAGCTGGAGTCTGACTCACTTGCAAATAGGGACCCTTTGCAAAACATGGATCAAGGTTCAAATTCCTGTCCCTCCTCCAAAATTAAATAAATGTTGAAGAAACTCTGAGAACTCAGTGTTTTGGTTCTGGGCCATCTAAGAGGGGTGAAGTATGTGCTTAAGTGCTTTGTTGAATAGGAAGAGACTTGAGCATGTGCTTAATGTTATTAAGTGCTTAGCCGTTTTTGTTGAATCAGGGCCCCTGGCTTTTAAAGTCAATACTAACCCCTTAGGCTGCATCTGAAAGGATTTGGAAAAGAAGTGGCATCCAGATACTGCGGGATGTTTGACCGCTGAGCTCTGCATTCCCACTTTGAAGGCTTGCTCCTCTAAATCTGCTCTCATTGCCATTCCAAATCATCTAAATGGCTTGTCCCTGGCCACCAGGTGATTATGCAAGAGAGCATGGGGAGTTATGGACTGTTAACACACGCCCCGGCACAACTGCTGGGGAAGTTCAGCTGCGCTGCGGTTTCCATCGGTCATCTCCAGGCAGCACCGTAACGCCGGGATGTCAAAGCATGATGCTGTTTTGCTGGCCCAGCTGGAAGAGGCACGCTGCCGGCCTTCGGACGTCCGCTTTTGGTGGCTGCTGGGCTGCTCCCCGCAACCGGCTTCTGCTGGTTGTGAGAGCCCCTGAAGTCCGTTTGGTTAAAGGAGTGGGTGAGCATGAGCTAAGCCGGCTCCCTGTGGGTTAGGGAAGGATCACAGGGACACAGCTGGCGGAGCCGTCACCAACAGCAGGGAGCAGAGAGTAGCTGCATGCGGCGAGCTTTTCAGCCAGCGTTGATGCTGCTAGGAAGGTGGTGTCCCCAAAAGTCTGCAACAAGAGGGTGGATATGAACCTCATCCCCTGGAACAGTGTTTTGGTGGCACACGAGCTGGAACTGGCAAGCGGTGTTTGAAAGAAATGGGATTCCAGAAAGAAGTGGGGAAAATAGCAACTTTCTCTGCTTTGCAGGTAAAAGAGTGTCTGAGGCCAGTGTGGAAATAGATGGGAAACTTATGCACAGATGAAAGGCTTGAAATGAAATACATTATGCATGAGACTAACAGTTGGAATCTGAGAGCCACTTGGAGGTAATCATCTGAAAAGCAGGAACAGTTCTGGGCAACAATTTCAGCCTATTGCAGAGGCACCAAAATGGTTACCAGAAACTAGGTTTCCTTTTAAAGGAAAGACAAAGTTAAAATCGCAGGACTGGAGTGGCCTTTGGACAAACCAGGTGCAGCCCTCCCTCCCCTGGGTCCTCTCCCAGCTCTGCAGGGACAGGCAAGGTGGCTGCTGAGTCGGTCCCGCGGCAGGGCTGGCAGTGCTGTCCCATGACGAGCAGTGCCGTATCAGGGAGAGGCTTTGATTTGCAATGCCAACATCTTTTGAGCTGAAATAACTTCCCCAGTGTTGCCTTGCTGCTGCAGGCTATTTTTCCAAAAAAAGGTTCCTGTCTGCACACCTGATGCCAATACAGCAAATGGTAACGCTAAGAAGCAGCATGCCCTAAATCAACAGTTCAGCTGTAAGATTCAGATTAAAGTTTTGGGCCAATAATTTCTGGAAATTGAAATGCCATTCTTTTCTCTTGCAGGTTTGCAGATGCCTGGATTGATAGAAAAGGTGTTCTTCCAGGACAAAGCCTTCAAAAGTGGTATTTCCTCTTAAGCCAACATTGAGAAGAGGCTCAATACTCAAAAAATGATGGAACAATGAAAACAACAGAGATTCAGGTACTATTGCAGGTCAGTTTGCACCTGAATTCAAAGCAGGCCTTTCGTGTATGGCAGTTTCCCAGCTCAGGTTTTAAGTTAAGGCTCAGAGACTGACAGCAAGTCCCCCTGGAGCCCTATCTGTTCCAATTCAGATCCTGCTGTTTGCGTGTCGTGGGCTCTGTGACTGCACACCTGACCTTCCAAGTTTTACGGGACTCACTGATGCAAAGCCTGGAGCCAGTGACACCTCCCTTCCTCCAGGCACGTGCCTCAAGCAACAGCAAGAGCTCTGTGTTGGTTCTCCCTAGCACAGTGGAAGAGGAATTATTTCAGGCAAAGAGATTTATGTTGGTTTTTTTTATTAGTGGTTCCGTGACCTGTTGTTGTTGTACACTAAATGAGACTCACTCCTGTTAACCCTTTGAGTATGGAAAACCAGCAGAGAGACAATGTGTGGAGATGAGGCTGAAAATTTTAGGCCAAGTTCTTAAATGCAAAATTAAGTTCTTAGATGCAAAGAATGGGAGGATGAGATAGTGAGAGCCAGGTGACTGTTTCCATCCACTGAGGATGACCTAGCAGACCGACACTACCACAAGGTCTTTTGAGACTTCTTCCTTTACATGTAACATCTCCTGGTTTAAAAGGAGAGCCCAAATGACAGGGGACGGTACACCTACTCTCTTCTGCCTCTGACACTGAAGTCTTATGACCTTGGTTGAGTTATTTAGCCAAAAGAAGGTTAAAAGCCAGCTCATAAAATGTGCTGTTTGGTGCAAACAAGATACATTCAGGTTGCCTCTGATTCATATGCAAGGGCCATTTTTCACTGGCAGTGGAGCTGATGTAAAGGCACCTTTGTCCAAGTGAGCATCAGCTGAGACTGAATGAACTCCTTTAAAGGCTGCAGGGTTAGAGGTTGCTGAGGAGGGAAAAAAAAAAGCAAAAGTCCTTGCTGTTGCTGTCAGATTTGTATGAACTAAAACATGTTGCCGGTGCAGTCTGATCTTGCTCCGCTTCCCATGCAGTGCAGGAAGGCTTGACTGGAAAGCCTTCCCATGAGCGTTTCTGCCCAGCTCCAGGCTCCCATCATGTGGCCTCCTTCAGCCAAGGGGTCCCAAGGCCATCCAAAGAGCACAACTGCAGCCAGCTCTGCCTTTGTCACAGGCAGTTTGAATGCAAATTGTACTGCAAATTATGTCCTTTCTTCTGGGAAGGGCTTACTACTTCAAACATGAATTTCTCTGGTCCTGTGTTGAATGCTGAGCTGTGGCTGTTTGCAGATGTGTGGTGAGGTAGGTGCAATAAGTCAGCTAGCAGGGAAAGCACAAAATTTGCCCCCAATGTTGGGGCAAAACATTTGGTCCATGCTGCTGTCACTATTGCTATACCTTCACACCGACCATACGTTGGCTGGCTAGGTTAGCCCTGTACAGGGGAAGTGTCCACACAGGCTGAATCGGTGCTCCACCACTGCATGCCAAGAGAGCTGTTGCTATATAATTAAGTAGCAACGTTACCATGGTTTTGCAGTGTCCCCAGAGCAGAGCTGGCCCCAGCATTGCCTCTCTTGCCCTGCTGCGCTTTGCCTCTCTCCTCCCTGCCCGCATGCGGTTGTCTCTCCGCTTCAGTGCAGGGAAAAGGAGGGCTGGAGGTGAGCCCCCCGCTCTCTGCCCTTCCTCCTCTTGGTGAAGAGCTAGAGCAGAGCGGGGCTGCTGGGCACGTGGGGCTGCGAGGGGAAGACAGATGGGTTTTGCTGGGGGACCAGAGGGTCTCAGCAACATGAAGGAGCAAGGGAGGGCTCAGCAGCATGAGTGGTCCTCTGTGCAGCTGCCATGGGTAGGTCTCTGAAGGCTAGATCTGGGGTATTGGTGATGGGAAGAGGGAGAGATCACTGCATAGCCAAATGCGGGTATGGTGGGACTCCATTTCCTGCTTAGCAAGGGCATACGGTTCTCTAGGGCAGATCGAGTGCTGAAGGCAGAGGGAGAGGAGAAGGAAAGGCAGCCAGTGGTAGGACAGTCTGGCCTTTACATGGACTTGCCTTACTGGCCTGCCATTGGGGCCTACGTTAACGTGGGACCTGAAGAGCATGAGCCCATGCTCAGTGTATTGTTTGTTGGGAATTTTTCACAGGCTGTCTGAGTCCCAAGCTGTAACTTAAGCCCATCATTTCTGTTCTTCCACTGGCGGTGGCTGATTATTCACAGTTTAATAGATATTCTCTGCAAAGGCCATGCTGGTGAGGGCTGTTCCCAGCCTGATGTGCTGAGACGAACACTGGCAGCAAGGGAGCAAGAAGACATTAAACTAAGCAGATGTCCATGTCACCAAAGGTTAGGCATTTTAAAATGTAAATATGAAACCCTGGCCAGGAGAAGAAAAGGAGTCAAAGTCAAAAAACATCAGACAAGATATTGTAAGGATGAATCAAAAGTTACTGCAGCAGAACTCATCTGACATCATCTGCTTGGTGATGAAGGAGAAAAAAAAAAAAGTGAGAATGAAAGTGTCATTTGGAGCGGTTCAGCTCTGAGTTCATTTGAACGGTGTCCATGAGCCTGGGGAGGGAATGCAGTTCCCACCAGTTAGCATTAGGACATGATATATTAGGTGACTTGCTAAAATGGGTAAAGTTTCTTTATAGTGAACAATGAGCTTCAGCAAGCTCTGCTTCTTGTCAGCTGTGAACATCATGAGTGACACAGCTTTGTTTAACTCCATGTTCCCCCTCCCCATGTTGTACTTATCAGACCCTCTCTGATCCTTAAAACAGCAGTAAAAACGGGGTTATCTTGCCTGGCTTTCCACCCTTTCCATCCAGTTCTCTTGCACGTCTTCCCTAGGCACTAGAAGCAAGTTTTGTATCTTCTTTGCCAGTTGGACACCTGATGTGAGCAGAAGGCATTACTGGAGCTCCATTGCGATACCTCGCTGGGCTTGGGCATCAGCAGCTCTCCAGAGGTTCTGCACTGCTCTGGCTCCTTTGCTAAGCAGAAGTGGGTCTTTCATGGCCTTGGGGAGCACCACAGTATTTGAGGCAGCAATGGGTGATTCAAAATCAGTCCTCTTCCTGACTCAACGGATGGGCTGCTGCCTGCAAAAAGGAAACAAATGTCTTTGCACGGCTCGTAGTCTGACAGGAATGTCTGGAGAAGCTCTAATGTTTCTTCCCCACAAGCAGCTGTCTCCTGCATCCTCTTCCACGGCCTCCTGGGTGGCTTCTTGTTTTGCAAACAGTCCATCCTTCCTTCCATGTTCCCTCTGGATGGAGCTTTTTGCTGGAGGGTTTCCTGCTCTTGTCTTTTCATTCCTCTACAGCTCTGCCTTCTCAGTTGTGCCAGTGCAACTGCTCATGCTTAAAACTGGATCACTGAAATATCTGGGTTAACAAAAAGGAAAGAAGAAGTTATTTTTTAAACTCAGATCAGGGTTATGATCTGTTTTTCAGCCCTGGTCCCTGCACAGCTGGTGGGACAATGATCTGCCTCAGAGGAACCGCCAAATGTAGGAAATGCCCAAACTAAGTCAGGTGCAGGGAAAGGGACAGCATTGCTGTCCTCCCCGGTTTCAGCGCGTGTTCCCCTCTTGTACACCGAATCGAGGTGCATGTGAGGGAGTCAGGTCATTGCAGTGACCCCATGGGAAATGTCTGTCCCTTCACTGGCACATGGGCAGTGGCACGGGGCGTGAGGGAAAGCGGGGCTGTGTCTTTTGATGGGAGACCACAGTCAGATCAGATTAGAGTAAGGAGAAACTGGACCCTTGAGGGACCTAATCAAGTTGTCAATGGTTCCTAACGTAGCAGTCACCAGCAGTTTTTGCCATAACAACACAAACGTGGTAATGTTTTGACAGGCTGGGGTAGTGCTTGTCATCTGAATATCGTCAGTTTGTGTTCAAGATCTTATTCCGTGTTTAAGGAATATGGCCTCCGAGTTTTGTTGACAGCATGGAAATGTTTCAACGTTGTACAAACGCAAGGAAATAAATCTAGGCTGAAGGAGTCCGAGAAGAGTAAAATGCATCATAGGTATGCTGCAGTTACCCATCACCCAGAGAAATCGGTTTTGTTTGACAAAAAATGGAAACACTGCCAGGATATTTTGCTTCGGTTTAGGTTATTTGCTAGAATTGTTTGTGGTTAGTAACGAGCGCAAGGTTCACTTGTAATAATAATGTAACCATGGTAATATGATAACACAAACTGATGTCAGTCTGATTTGCAGACAAGATTTATACCCTATTATATTACCCAATGCAATTAAGAAATGCTTAGAAAATTAACATTAGAATAGATTAAAATAAACTATCAATCAGAGGCATAGTGACAGCTGTGGGTCTTAAGCATAGTCCCCAAGTGGATGCTTCCAGATAACGTATCACCCTGCCTCCGAAGGGCTGTGTTACAATAAGCAAGGAAAGCAATTGCTTTCATTTTACAAACAGGGAATTGCAACGTTCCTGTTAATTTCTGCAATTTCCTGCACTCATTTCAGCGTGACCGGTCAGAAATGAATCTAGGAAAAGTAAGAAGTGTTAATTGGCCTCATTAGGTGGAGCAGGGGTGGAAGAGGCAAAGACAAATGTATGCATTGGGATGTAGGGGTTCACCCCCAGTGGGAAGGAAATTAATGGTGAGATGGGAGTCAGAAACTCTTGCCCCTTGCCTATGTGTTTTGGATTCGGTATCCATCACGCCAACCACTACTTTCTCAGGGCTCCTTTTATGTTACCAGTGGCAGCCCTCTGCTGTTTCTTGTCTTGTAAGCTCCATGGGGCAGAGACCATCTCTTTATGCCATACATATATAATGCCTGGTGCAAAGGGAACACAGCATTTCCACCACTTAATAATGTAATCATAAGAGATGAGCCAGGATAATCATAAAAGATGAGCCATTTCATAACCGCCTCTGTACCAGACAGAATTACACCTCTCATAACATCCTAGCAACAGAGCTCCTCAGTCATCGTCTCTTCTCCTTCCCTGCAGATAACTCACTGACTCCTTCCTTGCGGTTTCTATGTTCGAGTTTAGGATGGGGAATCTGGGATTATTTGTGTCTGGAGGATTTCAGCTGATCACCCCAGTGAAGGAATAGCAACTTTACAAAGGAGCGTAAGAGCAAGTCAGAAGTTTGAAGAGCTGTTGCCACAAGCCGGGAGAGGAATCGAAGACAGTTTTGGACTCAGAATTTTTTTTAAATGTGAGAGTCCTATTACTTAGCCCTTGCTAAGAGTTTTAAGGTGTTTGGTATGCTGAGATACAGGCCTCCAAAGGTTGTCCAGTCAGAGCTATTCTGGGGATTGGGGCCTCCCTCTTATATCAGACTAGTTTTCCCCTGGTATGATTGACTGCAGCGTTTTCTCCATCTTCTCACCTTATTGTCCTCTTCTGGTTCTGTCTTTCATCTATATTGCACCACCTGTGGCCGGACTTTTTGTCTCATTGCTTATGGACTGATAACATATTTTGTTGTTTTATGAACAGTGTCTTCCTGAGCAAATTAAAGGGCTGTATTTTATGCTCATTCTCTTTGGTCTCTCTGCTGCCTTCAAACCCTGCCCTCCCAGGCTCCCCCTCCCCTTGGCTCCATGACCTACACTCTGCTGAGCTTCATCTGGTTCTTGAATACGCTTCTGTGGACCTTCCCTCACTCTTGGTGTCTTAGATCACATCTTGGTTTCTTTCTATTATTCACATAATTTGCCATTTTTTGCTGGTTGCCCACTCGCACTTCTCCTTCCCCCATGCTGTCCACCCTCCTAATTCCCACTGCTTTCCTGGCACCTTATTCCTTTATTTATGGGGTGAAACCTGAGCTCCTCTTCTTCAGATTCCCCTTCCCTTCCTCCTTGCTGATCCTAGCTGCACAGTGAGTCTTGTTCAGTCGAAGCTGCATTCTCCTCTCCACGTGATGTAAGCAGCTGACTGTTTTGGCAGTTCTTGTGTTTCTTTTCCTTCCTGGAACCGATGCGCTGCAAAGGATGAACACAGAAATGTCATCAGGGAGTACAGGAGACTAGCAGCATCTTATACTCTTCAGAGCGGAAGAGATAACTTGGGAGGGAGGAATCGGGCTGAAATCTACCAAATGAGAACTGACAAAATAAAAAATTCTGAATATTGAGACAGAATTTATTTAGTGCTGTCATTTATTTTTGAAGCAATGTCCACATTGCACAGTGCACAACAGCACAGAAATAGTTGAAATAGCTTTGCATAAATATTGCATGAAGCTCTGTGTACAAATGCATACAAGGCACAGAGCTACATGCAAGATCTGGCTCAAAAGGGTGAAGGAAAGTGTGGGAGCTCTCTGCTCCCATATCTGGAGAGCTTCTGGTACCTGCTTGGGAAAGCAACTCTGCATTGCAACACAGCTTTCAGCATAAACATGCTCAGGGGGTGCTGTGTGCCAAGCTCCACGCAGGAGAGAAAGCCATGGAGCAGGTTTTCAGGTCAGCAGTGGTGGCCTATAGGTTGTGGGGCAGAGGCTGAACCTACTTCTGGGCCTTTTATGGGCCCAGATACATAAAATGAGTAGAGGTAGTGGTCTAATATGGCACTTGGTTTTTATTCCCAGTTTTGCTGAGCAACCTCAGTCAATCCTTTGCCCTTGGGGAATCCCTTGTCCTTTCAGCCTTCGTCAGTTCTCTCTGTGGATGCAATTTCATGGTCTCTTAATCTGGCAGGAGTGACTTTGCTCCCCAAAGAAGCGGCCCTGCCTTCTCTGGCTGCTTATGCCTGTTGCTGCCTCACTTCTCGGCTTTTGCTGGCACATATGCCTGCATTAGAAGCTGGGACAGCACAACCGGCATGGATTAACCGAGCAGAGACCTGCCACCTACGCCGTACGTATTTCAAGGGTGTTTCTTTGGGCTAGTTGTGTTCTCACCCTGCAGACCGAATGTCCGTTAAGGAACATCCATTAGCGGCTGGAGTGCTTTAGGTATGCTCCCTTCTTTGGTTTTTGTTTTACCCCAAAGCAACTCAGTTCATTTGTTCTCAAATCCCTTTGTAATGTGAATTGCAGCATGGTAACCCGGAACAGTCTAGAGAGTTGGTTCAAAAACCAACTTAGTTTGGTAATCCAAACTAAGATATCAACATAGATGCACTGTGCTGACACGGCTGTATGGCGAACCAGCCTTGGGAAGAGATCAAAAGCAAAAAGAAACGGAGCTAGCTTTAGCTTTGAGCATCCTCTGAGCTGATGCTTTTGGGCCTCACCTACATTTGGGCCAGCATTTGGGAGCGACTGAGGGTTGGTTATAAGCTGCAGGAGGAAACCATATGGATCTTTTTAGAAAGCACTTTTAACTGGTTTAAAAGGACTGTGAAATAATGATCTGTGTCAGCTGCAGCCTCACAGAACAAGGACCAACACCTACAATAGGTCAGGTAGGTGTACGGCAGACCACAATGTACTGTCTGCTGCAAACAGCATGGAGTGGGGAGACGAATTTCATCTGAGACCTTTCAGCACCACAAACACAATCTTCGGAGGAACGGAGGGAGAGCAGGAAAGAGCATTTCATTATGCTCATGCTGTCTGTGAGAGCTGCTGTACGGCGGGCTCACATCTTTCCAAACAAACCCCATATTGTGAAGGGCTCCCTCAATGCTTTCTTCTTCCTCTTCCATTCTCCCCCCTCAAAACATGTCTGCAGCTTTCTAAGCGCTTGCCCATTGAAAACCTAATTGCGAATCCCTTGCAATTAGTCAACATGCTTTTATGAAGTTCACTTCATTATGGCTTTTTTAGGCTAGTCGGACTCAGACGGGCTTTGAAGCAACAGCTTTGATCCTCGTGCCTACGCCGCGGCCTGGCGCAAGGACTGCCATGTTCTCCTCCGCTTTCCACCTTTCCCTACCCGCTCCTCACACCCTCCTGCCTTCATGCCAGGATGGCTTGTCCCCAGACGCATCATTTATGCTCCCGTTTCGGACGTGGCGGGCTCTATAAGCAACACCCTGCCGATGGCCCGTTGGCTGCGCCATGTGTGGCTCCAGACGTCATCGCTGGAGTTTTTGGAGAGGTCGGTGGTCAGCACGCCCGCGCACCCCACCTTCGCGCACCCCGCCCGGCCCGGCGCAGGGGGAGGAGGAGGGAAGGGAAGAAGGAGAAGGAGAAGAAGGAGAAGGAGAAGGAGGAGGAGGAGGAGGAGGAGGAGGAGGAGGGAGGGGAGGCGGGCGCGGGGCGGCGGTGGGCGGGCGCGGGGCGGTGGCAGCCGGGGAGGGAGCCGGGCGCCCCGCGGCCCATTCGCGACCGGCGGCGGCGGCGACGGCAGCGCGGCGGTCGGCGGCGCTTGGCCCCCCGCGGGCAGGGCCTGTCAGCGGCGGCCGCCCCCTCTCCTGCGATGAAGGCGAGCCCCGCGGCAGCCGCCGCCGCGGCGGCGGGGCCGGGGCAGGCGGGGGGAGCGCGGGAGCCCGATGCACGCTGGCGGGAGAAGGGCGAAGCGGAGGCGGAACGGCAGCGCACCCGGGAGCGGCTAGAGGCCACGCTGGCCGGGCTGGGCGAGCTGGAGTACCTGAGGCAGCGGCAGGAGCTGCTGGTGAAGAGCCTCCTGCTGCGGCGGCCGGCGGGCGCGGGGCCCGGGGCGCAGGGCGGCCGCGGGGAGCCGCCGGGCGAGGGGCCGCCGCCGCCGCGCAGTCTGGAGGAGAAGTTCCTGGAGGAGAACATCCTCCTCCTGCGCAGGCAGCTGGTGAGCGGGGCGCGGCGGGGGGCTGCCGGCCCGCGTCGCCGGGGGATGCGCGCCTGTCGTCGTCCCCGCGGGGCGGTGTGAGCCGCGGGTAGCTCCCCGCAGAGGGGCGAGGAAGGGGCTGGGGAGGGCCGCGGGCCCCCGAGGAGTGGGGGTGCCAGCGCCGCTGGCCGCGCCGGTCCAGCGTCCCAGCCGCCCGCCCGGGCGAGCAGGTGAGGCGGCGGGGAGCGGCGTCTGCCGGGGGACGGCGGCCCGCGGGGGCTTGGGCGGAGCGGTGAGGGGGCTTTACCGGCCTTTTGCTCCTGGCTGCACGGTTCCCCTTCGGTTTCCAGCGCCGGGCCGGCGGCACAACTTCCATTCAAGGCAAGAGAGGCGCCGCCGTTGCCTTGAATGGAAGTTGGGAGCCAGCTGCTGGGTCGCCACCCCGAGAGGAGGTAACGAGCGCTCCGGCAGGGGCAGGATCGGGCCCCATAAAAATAAGGGATGCTTTTGTTGAAGGACGCGCTTTGTAGCTGGTGTGGGAAGAGGTGGAGGGCGGCACGAAGCGGCAGATCATTTTCCGATGAAAATAGCATACAGCTGTGCCTGGCGGTCTTTGTGCACGACTCAGCGTTTGCTTTCACCCAGGGAGAAGTTGGATGCGTATTTATTT
This sequence comes from Phaethon aethereus, assembly GCF_964289735.1. NCBI lineage: Eukaryota > Metazoa > Chordata > Aves > Phaethontiformes > Phaethontidae > Phaethon > Phaethon aethereus. The sequence continues at coordinate 6,512,444 of NC_138579.1, forward strand.
GACTGATTTCTTCTTCTCCCCCCCCCTCCTTTTTTTCCCCCCTTTTTTTTCTTGTTAGCCTTTTGGTTTAATTAATTTAGGATTATTCCCTTCTTTAAAAATAAATAACTTTTCTGCTGAGAAGGGGCTGGCTGCCAAAGAGCCGTAATGAAGGACCAGGGAATCATGACTCAAAAAAACCCACTACCCAAACCCCAACCCAAAAAACCCGGGGATTTGTGGTAGCACTTTAATTTGTGCACTTGACATTGCAGATTGGAACCAGATGCGGTGCTCGCTGGGGGAGGGGGGCACTGGTGGCAGTGGGTGGCACAGTGGAGTTACCGCTTGAACCCATCACCGCTGCCAGCCTGCCTTCCAGCCAGCTCCTGGCTCCTGTCAGAAAGGTGGGAGAAGACTTAGGATCTCCCCTTTGGTTCTCCAAGGATGGCGTTACATGCCAGCACATCTTCAAACAGCCTGGCTAATACTATTAGCACTTTCTTCCCCTTTGCCCGAGCACTGGCCCACCCCAGGGGAAAGGTTGTCCTTCATTTAATGGGTTTAGAACTAGTCCAGTTACGAGCATCAAAACTCTTTGCGAGGAGCATATCAGAGCACCGCTGGGCGCCAATCAAATGATGCACTTGAAAAAAAAGAGATAAACCTTCCTCCTGCCTCCCCCGCTTTCCCCAAAGCCAGAACAATTAAAGGGTATGAAGCTGAACAGATGATGGATAAGCAACATTATAATACACACAGGGAAACTGATTGCGTTGACCGTGGGTTAATGAGTGCCTTACAAAATAATTTCTTATTGCTTATTTTATGCCATCAAATTACCTTCATAAATAGCCTTAAAATTCATCTCGCAGCAATTTTATACAATTACAATGGGAGAAGAGGAAGAATTACTCTTCCTTCGTGCTGCACTGCAAAACTAATAAAAGGGCCGTGATCCCAGCCCTGGGAATCTTGCTGTCTATATGGTTGACTATAAGTTCATAACGTGCAGCAGAACAAGGCGGTTCCCACACTACAGGCACTTGTTGGCAGAGCTGTTTCATCCCATTGTGTGAACAGATGTGATCTTTGACTAACATCACTGTGATGGTGAAGGTCCCCTATTACACTGGCAAAGCTGTCCTTTCATCGAAGTAGCCTGTTTCATCTGCACAGGTCTAGCTTGACCGTATCATACAATACAGCTTTGTTGTCACAGCTGTGGTCCTGCAAAGGAGTGCTTTGCCAACATAGCGTGTTGGTCTTCCTAAATTGTGGAGCATGTTCCTCACGTACAACTGGCTGGAAGAGGCAGGAATGAAGTGCCTGCATAGTTCTTCAGTTAAGTAATTGTCCAGAGCATCTATCTAGAATTTCAGGGCTTGGTTCTGTTTTGGTTTTTCGTTTATAAAAGAATATTGACAAGGTATTTCCTGATACTTGGATGGAGAAGGCTGATTGTCTTTGGAGCCCCTTCATGTCTGCCCCATTGAAGGAGCTGATGTTGTTTGTCGTCTTGTTTTCCAGAACTGCTTGAGGAGGAGGGACGCTGGCCTACTAAATCAGTTACAAGAGCTAGATAAGCAAATAAGCGATCTCCGCCTGGACGTGGAGAAAACGACAGATGAACACCTTGAGACAGACAGTCGTCCAAGTTCAGGTAAGGTCAATATTCAGCAAAATGGAGCCTTCCTTGGTACCTGGAATTAAACCAGCTGTAGTTTTCAGTACTACAACAGTAACTGTCTATAGCATGTTCACACTGATAATTAATGCCTACTAGCAAAGTACACCTACCATGGGAAAGGTTGCTGTTTGTAGACACCATATTCAGAGGAACATTTCAAGCTTAATTAGATTTTTAGTGTTTGCAGCATTTTTTTTCAAGGCCACCCACAAATTAGTTCAAAAAGTTCTAATTCTCCTGCATATTAGGAAGGAGGCTGCAGGAAAAATGGTGAAAGGAAGCACCACCAGCAGGAGGAAGATGTCAAAATTGATCTTACAGACAGAAGGGAATGTTGACTCACACAATTTGAGTCCCCATGTATTGAATTTCATCCCATTATAACTGTGTTGAAGCCAGTAAGTGATATTTAACTATGTACAACCTTTCTTAGAGGCATCTAGACTTGTTCTGAAGATACTGAAAAGTAGAGAATCCACCAACTTGCAATTGTTAAAACCATTGCTAATTTCTAATCTGAATTTGACTTGTTCCAGCACTGATTTTTTTATATGCATTTCTCCCATGGAGTAAGGTGTTTTCTAGCACCCAGCTTTTCCTCCTCTTGGAGGTGCTATACAGTATAATTTCTGACTTTTTTTGATGAGCTAAACAGGTCAAGTTCATTAAGTCATTTGTTTTAAGGCATTTTTCCAAGCTCTTAAATAGCTTTATGGCCCCTTTCCAAGTTTTTAGCTTTGTTTTAAGCGTGCTGGATTCGAGGACTAGGCACATCATTCCAATACCTTTCTTACCAGTGCTGTATAGACTGCTGAAGTCATTTCCCTACTGCTATTCATTAGTCTCTTTGTACATCCAACAATCTCATTAGCTTTTTTTGCCATATCATTAAGCTTGATTGAGCTGCTTTTCCATGCTGACTAAGTCCTTTCCAGGATTATTGTTTTCCAGGATACACCCCCATTCTGTAGACGTGCTCTGCATTCCTTATTCCTAAATGTACAATTTAAATTTTGATTATGGTATGTCATATTTTTCTTGAGTAGTCCCAATTTACCAGGAAATTAAATTTTCTGTGTCTGTACAATATTTATAATTTTTCTTCTTTCATGTCATCCACAAATATTATATTTATCTCCAAAACTTTGAGGAAAATAATGGATAGCCATGTGCCCAACACTTGCTAAAAATTTTGTAGTCAAGTAATAGCTAGAGAGTCTGCCTTGGAAATATAATACACTATTAAATGAGGGGGCTGTCAAACACAGCCTGGATCTTTCTTGCTAAAATCTGAAAACGCCTGTCAAGGTTAAAAACCCAACCCCCGTAAAGGTAAAAAAAAAGGTTCAAAATTTCACATGCTAAGTAAAGTTCTGCTTTTTTACTTCTAAGTGCTTTACTTTTAAATGGAATCCTTCATAGCAATAAGGATATTAGTAAATTGTGCACTGGTTTTTTTGCGTGACTGAATGAAATCCCATAACTAATTGCAATAGAGTAAGCCAACATAAACATGAGCTTGACTGCCTTTCTAGGGACACAAAAGGTAACTTTGTGTAGACATAACTAATATAAATCCAAACTCTTATTTTTATAGGGTTTTATGAGCTGAGTGATGGAGCTTCTGGATCACTCTCCAATTCATCTAACTCTGTCTTCAGTGAGTGTTTATCCAGTTGCCATTCTAGCACTTGCTTTTGCAGCCCTTTGGAGGCAACACTGAATATCTCAGATGGACGCCCTAAATCTGCAGGTATAGTAAAAGCAGGTCGAATACATCATACTCCAGGAGGTAGCTTTGGCTTTGGAAATACTGCCTCAGGAGTATCTGGGTTAGATTAACCCTTCTTCCTTTCATTTGATGTATTATGCTCTAAAAAGATTCCAGTGCCTATCATGTACATGGGTCATGAGGTAGGACTGCTTGCCCTCCACTAGTCCAGCCTTACATGTGAATATGTCACTCTAAACACATGAAAATAACATGTGAAAATATGACAGCTTCTTTACCCAGTAGAGGGCAGTGGTACCTATACACATAAACACGTTAGTCGGCTAATTTCTCATGGTTTCCTTTAGAAAAGCATTTTTAGTAAATAGCAGTAATTAAAGAAACCTCATAGTCATGTCCTCATTAAAGTGACAGAGTAAGGAGCTAGCTACAGGTTTTAGGAGATCAGGGTGCCTGTCAGTCTGTGTGTAGCAGTCATTCTGTCAGTTCTGACGGTAGTCAACCCCGAGGTCACCATGCTGAGCTGTGCCCTGCATTTTATATAGTATAGACAAATAGACATCATGAACAGAGAAAAAGTATTTTGTCGCTTTGGCAGAGAGCTGTTGACTTTCCTTGGACACTGGGCTGAAGAAGCAAGCCTTAATGTGTGAGATGGTTAAATAGGAAGGCCTCTTCTGTCTGTTGTCCAGAAAGGACACTTGAGCAGGACTTTTGTGATCAAGTGTTATTGGTTGCGACCATACTCGTTCAAAAGCCTTAGTTCATTCTGGGTTGCGGAGGATGCTTCTAACCATAGTGTTTCCAATTTCCATTCTGCTCTTTAAGGTTAACTTATAGTGAATTGTTGTGAATCAAGTACAAAATAATTCATGTTCTTCTAACTCTGAAGTGGGAAAATACAGTCTGGGATACATTCATTCTGAGATGCTGAGAAGTCCTCTAAGTTGTCCTTTGAGCAGCTTGAGGTAATTTAGTGCTCCCTGTTGTAAGGTATATGTGATCTTCATTGGCCATACATAAAAAGAAAAACATACACAAGGAATTACAGCTGATTGCATTGCTGTTTTTTTCTGTATACATCACAAAAACGTAAAAGCTCTCATTATTCATACCATCTCACTTTTGGGATGAAATTTCACAAAATGGTGTGTTTCAAGGAAGTCTTTTCGTTAACATTTCCTGACTCCAACATAGAATTCAGGAAATGTGGGAACACTGTGAGGTGATCTGGAGGAAGTTCGTGCTCCTAGCTTCCCTGTTCATCCTCTCCTGCTCACATGGGAACATCATCTCTATCAGCTGATTTGATGAACGTCTGTGAGACCTCTTGTGAAATAAGACTTAGATAAGTGATGAACACTGAGCATTCAAATTTAAGTACCCTGGATGAAGTTTCTAGCCCAAGGGTGGAAAACAGGACTGACAGTGATCTAGAAGGATCATTTAGATTGTACCCCTGCCCAAGAAGACAAGGGCAACACAAGCTTAAGAAAATAATAATCTTAGGTGCTTGGATTGCAGCCCTGCTCCTAAGGTCACTTACCTCCCAAGTAAGTGCCTTAGCCATTAAATCTGACTCATGCATCCTGAAACGCACTGGATTTCTCTTGCAGAGCTCTCTTTGCAGAGCCAAGGCTAGGATGTCAGCTGGATTGACCTGCACTCCTTGTACTTGTGTGGAAAGATGAGCCTGTTTCGTATTCTTTAACCCTTTACTGCTCAAAAGGAGCATCTGTTATTATTATTAGTGTTATTATAAAATAATTATGATGATACCAATAGTAGTAACGATAATAGCAACAACAACATTAAATTGGGATTTTTTTTTTTTGACCCAAGATATGCTTGAAGAAGTCTGGAACTTAAATTTGTCAATAAGCTGAAAGAATTCGTTGTCTATATTTTTTATGTTTCCCTTTGGATTTAGCAAAGTAAAATATAAAATTCAAATCTGCTGAGGCCTGCAGTGAGTTTTAGACGTGGCTGTGTAGTGTATAAGCAGAAGAGACTTCTGGGTGGCTTGGAAATAAAATGGGAAGCTCTTAGCAACCTAGGCACAGGTTTGAAACCAAAGTAAATGTTCTCATCAGGGCTGTGATTTTTATTTTTTTAACCATGTAGTCATATTGGGGCAAATCCTACGTCAATGCAGTTACAAAAAGACCCACAGAAGAATAGTGCTGCTTATATATTGCTTGAATGGCATCCCTGGTTGCAAGGTTTCTACTGTTTGAACAGTGCTGCTGTTGTATAGACGTTGCATTGTACGTGTAGATGGGACCAGAGTCCTTGATGGCACATGAACAACATAGCAGAACTGTCCCTGGCAGGCTCTCTAAACTCTTCTAAAATGCCTTTCAGATCTCATAGGCTGGATGGACTATAATAAGGAAGGCCAGCATGAGGACCAGACCGCAGGCTCTGTCTGTTGCTCTTTGTCCACACCGCACTCAAATTCCCTCGATGTCGTTGCAGATGTACATCCAAAGTACCAGTGCGATCTGGTGTCTAAAAACGGGAATGACATCTACCGGTACCCCAGCCCACTCCATGCGGTAGCTGTGCAGAGTCCCATGTTTCTTCTCCCCGTGACTGAAAACCCCCAGCGAGAAGAGGAGAGGCTTGGTTGCGACATTAGCAATGTTTCTGCTGGTTCTGAAACGGACTCGGGAAAATCTGCCAACACCTTTCTCCCGCAAAGCTCCTGGCCGGCGCCGTGCCCCTCCACCAGCAAGAGGATAGATGGTTACATCTTAAGCCTGGTTCAGAAAAAGACTCACGCGGTAAGGACTAACAAACCGAGGACAAGTCTCAACGCTGATCCCACCAAAGGGATCTTGAGGCATGGAAGCTTGTGCGTCAGGCAGCCTGCAGGGGTGGTGGCTCACAGTAACGCCGTGAACCTGAAGAGCTCCAAGCAAGCGTGCTTGCCTTCTGGTGGGACCACTGCCCTGGACCACGCGGCACCCTCCCCGCTAAAGCAGAGGCCGAGGGAGCCAGCTGGCGAGCAGCTGGAGAGTAGGAAGGCACCTTTGCCGGCAGCTTTCCTGCCCGGTGCGGCAAGCGAACTTCAGAGCAAGCACCTGCCGCGGGGCATCAAACCGGCACCTCCGGAGCCCAACCGCAGCACAGTGGCTGCAGCGGGGGACATCCCCAAGGAGAACGGCCAGCTCTTTGCCGCGTCTCCCAAAGAGAGCCCGGGGAAGCCCGTGCTGCTGCAGCCGGAGAGCAGGGTCAGTCAGCCTCCCAAAAAAATCCTGCTGAAGAGCAGCTTGCCGGCGGCTCGCTCCTCGTCGCCTGCTGTCGAGGAGAGGCCCGCGCTGGATTTCAAAAGCGAGGGCTCTTCCTCCCAGAGCCTGGATGATGGGTTGCTGGTGAACGCCCAGTACATACCGGCCCAGCAGCAAAGCGTAAAGCTTCACAAAGGCACCCGGAATGTCAAGATTTTGAAAAGCTCCGCACTGAAACACAGGCCACACCTTGCCAACGGGCTGGAAAATGGTTCACAGACCTTGCGGGAGAAAACCAAGCTGGTTGGCAAGAAGTGCCGCTTTCCTGATGAGTTGGATACAAATAAGAAACTGAAAAAACCCTCCTCGCGGGGGAAGAGGGGCAGCGGCTTGCAGCCGGAGTCGGGCCTCCAGAGTCGGCCGGCTGGCCTGCACAAATCCACCATCCGATCCCACGGGCATGGCCGAGAGGTTGTGGTGGCCAAGCCTAAACACAAGCGGGCCGACTACCGCCGGTGGAAGTCGTCGGCGGAGATCTCCTACGAGGAGGCCCTACGGAGGGCGAGGAGGAACCGTCGAGAAGGTGTGGGGGTCTACTCGCAAGTCCCCCTGCCCTACGTCAGCCCGTACGCCTACGTGGCCAGCGACTCAGAGTACTCGGCAGAGTGTGAGTCCTTGTTCCACTCCACCGTGGTGGACACGAGTGAGGATGAGCAGAGCAACTACACGACGAACTGCTTTGGAGACAGCGAGTCGAGCCTGAGCGAGGTGGAGTTCGTAGGGGAGAGCACGACCACGAGCGACTCTGATGAGAGCGGGGGCCTTATTTGGTCGCAGTTTGTCCAGACGCTCCCCATCCAAACGGTTACGGCGCCGGAGCTGCATGAAAATGCGGCAAAGGCCTTTGTCAAAATTAAAGCCTCCCATAACCTCAAGAAGAAAATCCTTCGCTTTCGGTCAGGCTCCCTGAAGCTCATGACAACTGTCTAGTGAGGTGACTTGGTGGAATGTATCTGCTTCTGCTTTCGGAAGCAGGGTGCTTTTGTGTACATATTTCCACAGATTTTTTTTTATATACAAATATTTAAAACTTAAGGTAAATTATGTCACTTGTCTTCAGATCTTGGGTGGATACTAGTGCCTTTTACGTGGAAATAAAAGACCATTATACTCCTTTAAAAAACCAACATAACACTGCCATTTCAGTGGTGAACAGCCTCCAGTGCATGGTATCAGAAGGCTTTGAAAAAAGGCTAATGTTTCTGGGAATGATTCTTCCTTGCCTAATTTTTCCAGTTCTGGGTCTTATACAGGATATTGACAGCTTAAGGTCATAAGTTTGTAGGGGATAAGCGGGAGGGAGTGCGGGTGGTCGTCATGTTTTTGCTTGTCCCTTTCTGCTGCTCCTGTTCCCACATCTTGAACCTCCTCCTCCTGGTACTCCGGCCTGTTTTGTTTTCTCTTCTTGTTGTTTCTCTTCCTGAAACTCACCCCTGTCCTCCCCCAGCCTTCCCCCACCAGGAAAGGGCTCCTCTTCAATCTGTCTCCAAGGTTAAGTTGCCTTCTCTGGAGTGCACTCTGCTCCGATCTGCTGGGACTCCCACTGCAGACGGCAGTGGTGTTCAGAGTAAACTGTTGGAGCAGCTGACCAAGGCTTAGTAACTTCAGTATATTGTGTAAAACTGCTTTTGAAAAAGAAAAAAAAAACATATGCATGTCACGTGCATGAGTATCAGTAGTTTTAATATTCCTGTTGATGTCCAATTTACTGTACATCATCAATGGCTGTTTTTATATATATATATCATTGTGTAAATTAATATAACATGTCATATGCTGTAATAAACAGTCTGTTTTAATACTTTTTTAAAGTTTGTTACATTGGTGCAGACCCAGTGAATGGTTTTATATTGGCATTGTCACCACTTAGATGTCTCTTTGATGTGACCTATTAATGTTCCTTGCATTTAGCCATGCAGGAGACAGAGCAAGTTTTAAATGTTGCTGTGGATGTGACTCGTGTTTTGAGGTAACTGGATTGTCATGGCTGCTCTTGTTCTTCCCATAACTTGCATTTTTTTAAAGGCAAGGTGGGATTTAGGAGCTCAGACGCATCTTCAGCGTGTTTGTTGCTTATGGGCAGCTCATGTTGCGGAGCAGATGGAAATGTAATATTAATCCTTCTCAGTGTCAGGGTGCTTGCAGACTTTGGTTGGTACAACACAGGGGCAGATGGTAAGTTTCTGTAACTAAGTAGATCTCTGTAATGCAACAGGTGTCCCTCTGAAATGTCCAGTAGATGAATCCCAAAGAGCTGTGTGCTCTGGGAACTGGGCTGGGTGGAGGAGAGCCGAGACTTGCTGTCCCTGGTGCCCTCTTTAGGTATGGTAGCTGACTGTATCACTGTCCTGACAAGGTTATGGAAGGAAGTGACAATTGTGTCACCCGCTGGTCTTTGTCTCAGTTTCTTTCTTCCCCTAGGACTGGAGGTGCGTCTCTGCCAGCAAAGGAGACAGGAGCTAACTGTAGACAGCACTGCTTCCCTTTGCAGCAGCAGCCCTGAGCTGCCTGGTGGGAAGGCTGGAGGTTTGTGGTGCGTGCACGTCTGACAGAGCAGGTCCAGGGGATGGGCTGGTTTCTGCAGGCTCATCTGCTCCGGTATCCGTGAAGCAGTGGACATACAACTGGCGTGGATGCTGTGGCTGGTGTGAATTTAAGGATATGTGTGCAGCCCGTCCATTCATTCAGCAAGATCTGCTAAGAAACCACCTTCCTTTGTGGTTTCTCTGTGTCCTTCCTACTGCCATCCACCTGAGCAGTTTTTTTTTCTCATTTCCTACATTGCAAATGTAGGACGGAAAGGTCCACCCAGAATTAAATGTCTCTGGGAGCAGCTTCTGAGACAGTGGTTAACACTTTTTCTAAGTGACAGATTTTATTTTTTAATCCACAGTGTTGTAGATCCCTACCTATAAAATGTCTCATATTATTTTTTTCCTTTTTTAATAGAGCAAAGTCAGGGTCTCACACTATGGTCACAAGGTTCTGGATTCAGTGACCCAGAAAGTCCTTGCATTTCCATCTCCCATGATACAGGAAAAGCTGTAACTCACCTTAGCTGGTCTCAACTCTCCCGTTGCTTTACACATGGAAGGGCAGATTGTGGGGGGTGTGTGTGTGTATATGTATGTGTATTAAAAAATTATGTATTTATACAGAATAATTTGTCCAGAAATTACTGGACAACGGCTGCCACTGCAGGGAGGGGAGAGAAGAAATGTTTATTATTAAACATGGCATTACTGAGGCTAAGCAGCAGCTTAATACATTCCCTTTAATAACTGATGTGTGTTATATCAAACAAAGGGAATGTCAAGAAGCTTGTCAAAGCTAGTAGTTTCTTTCCTAGAATATCTCTTAATCATGCCACATAATCTCTCTTTGAGCAAGAAAAACACATGCAAATCCCTGTATATCTCCTCAAAGGTGTAGCAGAGTAGCAGAAAGGATCTTCAGATGTGCACTCTGTCTCTCTGGCTGTAGAGGAGCCACTGGTGGGAAGACAAACCGACCAGTGGCTTTGGGATGATGAGTTTTTGATTGCAGTGTTATAGCAGATTGTCTTGTACCAGGTGAGGGAGGCTGGTTTCCAAAAGTGAGTTACTGAATAGTTTCTTCTGAGATAATTGAGTAAAAAAAAGAAAACCACCTAAATATTGCTAAGACTATATCAGCTGCAACCACTGTATTCTGCAGTACTCCCGTTGAATAGCCTAATACCAGACGGGGAAATGGGTTGATGCTATCTCTATCCTAATTGCATCCGAGTCTTTTCTGTTTGGGGAAGGAATTTTCCTTTTCTTAGATGGTTTAGGTAAACATCCAGAAACGTTTAAACAAGCCAATTTTTTTCTCTCTATACACCCCCCCCTTTTTTTAAATAAAATATCTTACAGTGCTGGAAAAGTACTTTATATGGTCCAAATACATGGCATGCATTCTCTTCTCTGGTTCGGATTTAGGAAACACATCTAAGTTAGTGAATTTTTGCAAACTTAGGTTGAAAAACATCTGCTAATCTTGGAGACCAGTTAAATATCTGGCACTTCTTTAAGCTACCTGGCTTTCCAGCTCCACAGCCTTGAGTCCTTGCCAGTGTATTTTTCATAATGTTCGTGTTTCAATTATCCCCAGTGTTTATGGTAATCTTTGGAAGTTTGAAGCGGGAACATTTCTCTTCATTGCACTGGGGCCTATTTTGAGGTGAGGGCAGGTTGTGGCGGGGAGGTTTGGGATTAGCTGCCCCCGTGCTCCATATATAACTGGGTGCAGGGAAGTACAGAAGCACGTGCTTAACATAAAGAACAAGAGCAGACCCCTTTAGCTGGGTTCCTTGCCATTCAGGTTATCTAGTGTTGCTGCACATCTCTAAAGTATATTCTCTGCTGGCGCGGGAATAAGCATAGCGCACGCTTTGAGATTCTGTCAACTGAAAGGGATGATGCTGTCATTGGGCTGTCTGCCTTCCAGCAGGCTTTTTGGGTCTGTCTTCTGCTCCCAAACCCCAGCCACCAGCTGTGGGCCAGCGGATCATGAAGCAAGCTGTGTCTGGTGCATGCGGGGTCAGAGAGAGGCCCTGGCATTGTGCCTTGACGCCCCAACTGCGTGGGGCAGGGGCTGGTTGTGGATATCACGCTTGTCATGAGAAACTTGATGTGGTGCAAGCATTTGGACAGCTGGGTCTGAAGGAAGGTTGCAAGGGAGAGCCCCATAAATGGAGTGGTCTGATGCCGATTCCTCTGTAGGCTGAAAGAGGAGGTGTTTCCGTCTAATGCCTAGCTCAGTAAGTTGGACTGGGCTAAACAGAGACCTCTGAGGGACTCTGCCTCATTTCTTCCAATACTCTTTAAATGATCAAGGCTAGTATCAGCATTGCCAGTTCCTGAGGTGCTTTAACCATCTGGCCAAGTCCTGCAAGGGCCTTACTGGGACAAGTGATAAGCTCCAGCCCCCTGATCTGTTTTTGACTTTCCAGAGCACAACCCCTGCTTGCAGAGAGCCTGTAGGTCGCAGCCCTTTGCAGCTCTCCCTGTCCTGGAGCTTCAGAGGGAACCTGTCCATCCCTTACAAGCTTTCTGTTTTTTCTTCTGGCCTGGGATTCACCCTGGGTAAGGATTGGCAACAGATTCTTCATAACAGAGTCCTGTGCCTTCACTAATCCCAAATCTATCTGTTAGTTGGCTCTAAGAAAGGTCAGGCACTCCTGAGGTGACAGCCAGCAAAGCCATCCCTGAAGTACCTGCATCCCTTTCTGCCACAAAGGGCAGCAAAGGCTTTTATTAGCTGTGATTGCCATTCACCACATCGGGCACGGCTCTCCCTCAGCATGTGATTTTTTTTCTCACAGGAGGGAACAAGGACATGAACATTTTGAGGAAGCAGAATCAGCTAAAGAGATTTTTTAATAGCTAACTTCAGCTTTTAGTATGAGTACTTCCACTCTACTACCCTTGGAGTAGCCAACACTAATACATGCGACTGAGCTGCTAGTACAAAAAACTGAACCATTCTCAACTCTTTGCAATGTCCTGTGCACAGTGCGGGCAGGATACAGAGACTGCAAACCAATGGAGACAATTCATAAACCCCAGGTCTATTTTTCAAACTTGCTTTTCTCCTGCATTTCTTTGAACCTCCAAGGAATTGTGTTGCGGCTCCTTCCATGGCATGTTTCTTTCTCTGACTAAACCTTATAGATGGAGCACTGGGATGAGGAACAATTGCTCTGGGGTTTAAAAAAACCCACAACGCTGGAATGAGGCGAGACTTATGGAAACAAGTGGGAGATCCATTTAAAAGGGATAATAGAAAGTGCTTTTTTACACAGCAAGGAATTTGCTGCCACAGGAAATAGTGAGGCAGATATGATATCAGCAAGTTCAAAAGGGTTAGAGAAGGTTGGGAAGGATGTGTGCTCTATCATCCCCAGTCAATGGCTGTGCATGCTAGGAAGAGTGTGAGGTGAAGGGACTGCAAATAGTGGCCAGGCTTGCCTGCTCCCCCTAAAAATTGTATTTTCCTGCAGCTGCTGAAGCACCATTAGCTGGAGGAGATGCACCATTGCGCTGACCCAGCAGACTATTTCATGTATTCCTATAATCTTGGTGTAGCTGATGGGAATTGTCTATGCAATTGTATTTTCTCTCTCTTTATTAGTTGCTTGACCTCCCAACTGCTGCTGAAGACGAGTTTTGCATTGCTTTGCAAAGAAATTCCCTTTGCACACTTGGCTGATGGTGGAATGTATTTATTCAAACTACAGACGTGTTTCTGGTCACTCTTGTCGTATGGCAGAATAATTTCATTCACCCTTTCACACAGGCAGTCTGTGCCGAAGTTCTCTGTAATGGTGAACATCATCGCCCTGTAATGCAAACACTGTTATGGACGTCATCCATGTACTAGCCTACCATGGGACTCACTGTTGGGCAGCAATTTTACATCCTACAATTGCTTCTAAACTGTAGGAAAGGTTGATGACCTCAAAACAAAATGAACCATCCTGGTGACAGAGTGCTAGGCATCTACTGCACCCTGCCTTGGGACTTTGCTGTCCTTGGAGAGCTTTTCTCTCCCCTGACTGTGTCTACATTTGTGCTTTTTCTTCAAGCAACAGAGCGGTCTGGAAGTGAATCCTGTGGTAGTCTCCACTTGCTGTGTGTTGCTTTGGACAGCAGAGCAGTTTTGGTGCACACTAGCTAGATGCTTGCCGAACACTAACTCAGATGGTCCACTCCAGGGGCACAGCAAATGTGGTTCTACCTGGACAGGGACATGGGGGTCTGAATCTGTGATGACTCCCTGGAAGAGCTTTCATTCAAAAAATTTGGACAACTTTGGTCCAAATGACATTGGGGAGCAGACTAAATCTAGGCTGAAGTAAACACTTGAACTGCATATATCGTACTTTTTTTTGGATCTGCTCCTTTTGTGGTGAATGACTTGCTAATGTAAGCAGAACCTCTCTCTCAATTAATGGCCTTTGTTTCCATGCTGTATTCCTTTAAGATCAATAAAGTATATTAACAATAACCTGATTTCACTGAGCCAAGCTCTGAAAATCTGGCTTTTGTTCTTTTTAAAGGAGCTGGAGTTGAAAGTCCTGGAAACTAAGATTTTCTTGACAGTACTGAAGGAAAACCTATACAATTTGGAGTCTGACCTCATGATGTAATGGTTTTGTAAGCAAATGTTTTCCCCTGAAAAAGGTTCAAGTCTATGGTCAAGGGCAGGAAGCTGGAAAACTTGCAACCTGTTGAAAAATACGTTCCCTGTGTCTCCTTGCACCCTGTGAGTCTCGTGTCTTCAGAGATGAGATTTTCATGAGGAGGAGGGGAAGCATGAGGTACAGGGAGGAGAAGGACCTAATCAATCTTAATCTCTGAAGAACTCATGCAGTAAGTGTTTAAGCATGTGATTAAGCCCATTCTTACTCAGTGAAGCATTTCAGTGCATGCTTTGGGTACTTCGCGGTTGGGGTGAATTAAGCACATGCTTAGGAATGCTGGTGGATCAAGGTCTCCAAGCTTGTCTTTGCAAGCATCCTAATGTCTGTACAAGCTGTCCCAGTGACTTCTCTAGGCTAATGTTGGAAGGATTCCCTGCTCTCCCTTAAAAACCAGACCCTGTATGGTGAAACTTGATTCAAGCTGTTAATATGAGTTTGGGAGAAGCAGTATCTCGAGTCCATGCCTGAAGCAGTAATAGAAAGAAGTGCTTTTAAAGGAAGAGGTGCATTTTTTGTTTGTTGTATTTGAGGACACTGAGCTAAAAACACTTAGAGATATATAACAGTGAATGTGCTTGTGCTCTGTATCAATAGCAGGACTTCGTGTAACACCTGGAAATGGCACTTGGGAAGAGGCAGAATGACCCTTTCTACATTCACTCCTTTCCCTTGGATGTCCAGGTGGAGCTGGGAGAATGATGCAGGCAGGGAGGGCCAGATACCCACACCAAACCCGTAGGGCCTGGAACACCACCCATTCATGTGTCTGGCTAATCTTACTTGAATCCCAGTTCTGGGCAGTGGGATTAGCAAAAGCATAGGATCTCTGGGCTACCCAGAGCTGGAGAACAGAGCTAGGAAGTGTACGGAGGGTGACTTCGCCTGGCTTCAAGGAAAGCTGCAGTCTGACTGAGCAAAGAGTAGAGGCAAGGGAAGGGTTAAAAGTTTGTCTTCTCTTCCCAGACACATTATTTACAGTGGGCTGGTTTCCTTTTGGAAGGGCTCACTGTAAAAGGAGACGTTCTCAGCATTTCTGCGGGTTAGACATATTGTATTACAGTTTTCTTTCCTGGACTCTTGACTGACACGATTTCCTGAAGTTGCTCTTCTCTCGGGAAGGTGAAGTCAGGAAAGAGTAGGAGTTTGCTAGAAATCCAGAGCCTTGGAAGGCAAAATCATGGTGATGGCCTTTTCTTTCTAGACATAAGGTCAATCCTCAATGCTCTGTATCTCCCAGTGCAGGGCAAGGGCTGGGAAAGGAGTGGGAGAGGAAATCCATCAGGTTTGATAAGAGAGCAATCTGTAAATCCCGTTGGAGCAGCTTGCAAAGGCCATAGCACCAACCACAGGAGTAGCGCCTGACTGCGTCATGTGAGCAGCCGTCTCACCCGGTGGCCAATGAGGTCAAGGGCAGTGTTGGCTGTTGACCTGGATATCCCAATCTCTGCTATTGCTTAAGCCACCTTCATGCCTCCAGGCCACAGCAGACAGCATGTTCATCCTGGTAAGTGTTTTCTTTACTGCTCTTTTCTTCTTTTCAATGAAATAAATTGTGGCTTGTCGTTAAAGCACAAGTGCTGAATGAAGCTGAAGTTCTGGCTTGTTTCTCCTGTCAAACACCTCATGATAGTGTTTTCCTTGATGTTCAGTTGCTTGGAAGGAAGAGAAACTATCCCCTTCTCACCTACAACATATCTATTTTTTACAGGTGTCTTCTGAGTGGCTTGTATAGAACAACACATTGAGGCAACACACTGCTGTCTTCAACACTGTGCAGGATGCCCTGAAGCAACCCTGTATCTGTACAATCCACAGCTACCCCGAGATATTTTTCTGACAGGGATATCAGGACCGGGAGGTTTGGCTCTGACATGCCACCTGAAGCCCATCAGTGCTTAGAGTGAAGATGCTCCTGTAGGGAGAGGAGGAAGCATGCTCAGAAGTGTTTATTATTACTGTTAAAGTGACAAGCTCTCTTTCTTTCCCCTCCCCTTCCCTGCCATGGAATAGTGATCTCTGCTGTGGTCCCTGCTGCTTTCTTTTCCCGTGTCTATCTACGGTAAGACTTACTGCCCTTGAAGGATGGTCTTAGCCCTGAGAGAGACTTTTATCACTGAGCCATTGATTCAGATCACGTGTCTTCCCCTGGGCTTGTTGCAGATGACCACTGTCACCTTGGGTAGGTTGCTCGGGCACATGTGCATGGTGATGTGGGTGCTCTGAGCCTTCCTCCCTTCCCTCTTCTTTGCCACTAAAGTGGGATTTTCGTCCTCTGTCCTGTTGACTCTCATCTGAAGTCATCCAGCTGTGGGGGTGTTCCTCATGACTTCAGAGCACAGCACTTACGTCTTTGGTCTAAGTAAACTTTGTGGATCCCTTACAAAAATATGAAATAAGCAATGAATTTCATATTTGAAAAAAAAAGGTGGAGTGGGGATCTGGGTTTTCTTTCTGTTGTGTTTTCCCCCTTTATTAACTTCTCAACACAAGCATCATGATACGGACAGGAAACACAGCAAAAGAAGTAAAAATAATAAATCACCGTCCTTACTGCACAGCAGAGAGTCAATACTTTTGCATGGGGGAAGGAAACAAAAGGCCCTTTGTCCTGGCAAAGGATCCTCATTGACATTAATCTAAAACCCCAAATAATTAATTTACTGATCTACAACTAGGAGGGGTAGCAAAATGGACAAAGGGGAGCTGTGAAGCTGGGCAAAATGTAGCTGGCCCTTGTGCTAGAAATTGATTCCTCTGGCTGCTGGATCCACTCTTGTTCCTGTTCATTGATTCTGAGACTGTTTTCTTGGTGGTCAGGGCTGCTTTCAGAAACGACTTATGGTGCACTGATGGAAAGGACAATTTTGTGAGTAAACATCCTAATAAGCAGGTCTTGACAGATGGTTTGCTGCTCAAGCCCCAAATAACCCTACGCTGGTGTCTCCCACAGATGTTTCCCAGGAGAACTTCCCCACAGTGAGCTCCGGAGCTCTCAGCTTTCTCAGCATGCCCGGCTGCATCCCAAGGAGGAGCCTCAGCACTTGCTCGACACATTGCAGGTATGTCTTTGGGAACAACACAGACTTCTGGAAATATGTTTCTCATAGTGTAGGTAAAATTAGGCCCCCAGTGGAGCCTACTGGTGACTCAACAGAGTAAGCAAAGGTGTCTGTGCACAGCAGCTGCTGCTGCTATCTCTTGGTCCATGAGCAACAAGGAATGTCCAGCATTACATGAAGCAGAACATGAAACCTCTTGTGTACTTTAAGCATCCTTCAGTTCCTTTTGTTTCCAAAATTTCTCTTCTTTCCCCCATATTTTCTAGCAAATTTCCTTTAGTAATTGAGTAATTTTTAAAAAATTCCGTATGTTACCAAGCGAAACTCTTCGTTTTCCCCATTTCCTTTGTTTGTGAGTCTGATTAACTGGTCTGAGCCCTGGGGTCAGCCCACAACACTGTAAGTCACTCACAGTATCAGGTGTGTAATCCTCAGGCAGATCAACTATTTCCATTAGAAGCTGATGGATAAATTACAGAGATTTTACCTCCTTTTCCACCCTTGGGGAGCTCACGGGACTGCAAGGTAGTTTGTATCATCTGCCTTCCAGATCAGGCAATTTAGATTTGACGGATTTGTATATCCCTGCAGTGTTTCTGGTGGGCTGTACAGGATATACAGTGCTCTGCCTCTGACCGAAGAGTAGCTGAAACATGACTGAGGTGCAGAGGCTGCTGTTGAGAGGGAAATGGCTACAGCTGCCCTGTGAGGGTGTCTTCTAGGAATGGGTTTAAAAAGGTGATTCTGTTTTGGGAAGAAGTTTAGTTTTGATGAAATTAGGCTGAATTCCCTCCAAAGTGGAGCAAAACACAACCAGGTAGAAATTCTGCAAAAGGAAATAGTGCACCAACTTGCACTGTGAGTTGTCTCAAGAGCCGATCTCTGGAGCACTGAGCCTCTCGGTTCGGTTTCATGGGCTCTCCATCTGTGGATGCTCTTGTGTTTCCTCCCTGAGAGGGTCTAACAGCTGGGACACTCCAAACAGAGACGTGTGGGACCTCTTGCAAAGCAGCCTGTTTAGCAGCAGCCTGCCCCAGGGCCCTGGAAACCTGAACGGTGGAGGAACCAGATGGGTGACAAGGCAGGAAACTCAGCAGGTTTCTGATGTTTGGAGCCCAGTGCGAGTTTCATGGGAACCTGGGCAAAATTGACTCACCTTGCTGAGATTTTGCTGAATTGGTGAATTCCTCTGAAATGCTGTTTTGCCTGAAACCTTCTGAGCAGGTGCAGTATCTTCAGTTATCTTCTGAAGACAGAGACAACGCGTTCCCCTGCGCTTTGGCGCATGGGTCTTCTGGGAGTCAAAGCAGCACTCATCTTTGCTGTTGAGCCCTCTGCCAGCATTCACACTCTTAAAGTGGTGTTGAGGAAGGAGGATACAGGAACTTGGCAGTGACGAGTGAAGGATGCTGGCAAGTTATTCTGATCCTTAGAAAATCATTGTGTTCTCCTCATTACGCTACACCTCATCCACCTACTCTGTCTTGTCCTATAGACTATAAATTCTCCATATTAAATTAATTCCCCAAGTTCTCTATTTGTTTTCACAGCCTCTAGCTGAGTTTCCTAGGTGCTATCCTAATATAAACAATAATAAAGACTGCTCCGTCCTGCTGCAAACCACTTCTGAAGATGTTCCCTCTAATTCTCTTCCTTGTTTAGCGTTGTATCATTAAAAGGCATGAGGTGGTTAATTGGAGGCTTACAGCTTTTGTGACTGATGCAAACCAGTGTGTGTGTAATTGCTTGCTGCAAACGCTCAGGTGAATGCTTCAAAAGAAAAGGGGGAGAGGACACAGATGGCCACGAGCAGAAGGTTCCCTGCAAAAGGTCACAGGAAAAGGTTAGTGATAGGGTTGCCCCGAAGCTGGGAAAAAGAACCTAATACCTGGACAACTGGTGAAGAGCCCGGCTAGACCACGGCTTTGTTCCCTAAAGGGGGCTGCCGCTGTGGCGGAGGCTTGTACATCAAAGCTCTCATAACAAAACGCAGCAGAGATCGGTATCGCCCAGCCTGTGGCACTGGCGGGAAATGGATTGGTTGACAAGTCCGAGGCCCTTTCTGGGCAGATGGCTGGGTAGGAGTCACTGGCTGCTTGCAAAATCTCGGAACGAGCCTTTAATCTGGCTGTGATACTGTATGTTTTAGTGAGCATCTAGATGTTTATCTCAGCTGCATTAGTCACCAGGAGAGTCTGCTCCCAACCTTTTCTCTTCCGTACCTTAGCTGCAGGCTTCTTCCCCCACTTTTTGGGACAGACGTGAGCTAAACGCTGGGCTTCTTGTAATTTTGACAGGGAAATATAACAGGGGCAGATTCTTTTGCTAATACTCTGCAGAGCATATTTGGTGCTGTGACTTGGCATGTGCTCTGATAGACTTTCAGAGCCTTGCCTGGGGAGCCAGTGGTCTGAAAAGTCTTATCATGCTCTTAAACAAATAGCTCTGTCTTGAAGCCTATTAGAATAACAACTACAAAGCTGCGCTTCTCCCAACCTGACATTAAATGCCTTGCAGTGTTGAAGGTAAACAGGATCAATCAATTATCCTCCCAGGGACGTCTAATGGCAGTCCATGAATCAAGCCTGGCTTTTGAGGTCATTTTTATCTGCCTTGGGGAGTACAAGCCGATGAAATTGGGGTCTCGCTCTGCATGTGCAGGCTGAAGAGTGCAAGGTTAGGTCTGGCAGGGTGTGTTAATTAGGTGGAGCCAGTGTAAATATCTGTTATGATGAGGTCTGCAAAGTGATGAGGCCTGAGCATGCAGGCTCTGGCCATCTCTGCTCTCCTACAAAGCCAATATTGCCATAGTGCATCTGCTGGCTTGGCCAGACAAGAGCTTGATGCTGCTTTCATTTCTCTGCTTTCGTACCTATGGTGTATTGTTTGTGTTCTTTTGACTATGCCAAAAAAGAGCTTAGCTCAATGGGGAAACCAAACTCCCAGCAATGCCTGAAGAATACAGACGATTTAATAGCCTGAAGTTTTGCTAATCCAGACAGTAACATGAGCTCAGGGTGTTCAGCTGAGGTCCCACTATAACTTTGCACATCATCCAGTGAGATTTAGAGCCTACCGGGTCATGGGCTGTGTATGCAATTAAAAAGCTCCTTTCCCCAAGGAGTTCACAACGCAGAGGCAAAATATTATCCTACCAATTAGTTTATTGCAGCAGACTGGGGCACAGAAGTCAGATTATGTGGGGGCACGCTAAGACCATTCATGTGCCATTGAACTTGGAAAAGGCATTTTTCATGACATCTGTTTTCAATCAATTTGTCGTCAATTCAGAGCGCCAGACCCTTTTCTGGGACCTTTAAAGTACACAGCACCGACACGGGGTTGCAGCTGTAATGCAAACATGGGTATCCAAAGAGTCCCACTACCTCTCGCCGGCGACTATGTAGAGAACGAGAACCTGGTGGCCGTGCTTTTGCAAATACAGCTCCTTTTTCCCATTTGAGAAAGCCTCAGGCTGGACCATCACCTCCAGTCGTGACCTGTGCGGTTTGGTCATGTGTGTGGTGCCTGGACAGACCTTAGCAGGGACCCGGTCTCCATGCATCAGGGAGGAGATTCATGCCAAGCACTACGGAAGTCTTTGCGAAGCCTCTCTCCTACATGAAGCAGGCTCCTTCCGCAGCCTACCTCTGCGTTCTGCTTTTAGCCTTCCAACCACCTTCTTGTGCAAGCAGCCCGTTGTGGCTGTGATCCTGCCAATATGGGAGCGCACTGAGAGGAGCCTGGTTCATTTAAATGTGTGCAACCACAGCTCATGCTTTTACAGCATATATTCAGTGAAGCAATGCCTTTATCTGCAATACTTAGCCTTTATCTAACATCTTTTCAGTCTAAAGCTTTTTTTGAAACGCAGATTAAGTAATAACAACGTAGGATAATTGAGTGCATTTTTTCACAGTGACATAATGATACTTATCTATGGCTACTGGAAAGCAAGGATAACATACTGTGTGAGTGCTGTATTATCTTGCTTCTGAAACAGACCAAGTTTGGCATTAGGGCTTAAGTAATTGAAATACGGCTCCTTGTATCAAAGCCTGTTTGTTTATAATAAAGCCTAATACGTCTTTCTAATGGACATTGCAATGTCAGAAGCACTGGCATGATTGCTGACTCTTTGCAACCTGCCAGTTTGGTAGTGTATTGGGTGTAGAGATCATACCATGTAAGAACTACATCTGACGTGTCTCCTGTTATGTGAGAGCAAAACCCATCTCATCATGAGAGGAGCTGACCTTGGGGATCGATGTTTATAATGTGTGTTAATTTTTTGGATGTCAGGTGAGATGCCGTTCTGAGCATGCTCTGCTTAGCATCATCATGGTTTTTGTGAGTAATTACTTATAACACAGTTGTGAGCCGACCTTACAAACCCACTGGGTGATTTTATTTGCATAGGAGGCCTGGTGGAATAAAATGACAGGCTGGCATGGTGAAACAAGCTGGACTCCCTTTGAATCCTACCGAGTAAGGAAGAAAATTTAAATTAACACCCCCTTCCGAACCCTCAGACATACAGGTCTCTTCCACAGCAAAACCTCCTGTGCATCTTCCAGAAAAACTGAAGGATCGATGGGAAAACACTTAGATTTAAATTGACTTACTGCCCAAAGTGGTATTTTAGTCCCTCTTGCATTTGTTCAGGCAGAACATGATGGTGTGTCTCTGGATAATTTTCCACCTGCCTGTTTTGAATATCAGATGGAAGCATTTAGCTGGTGAACTGGAATGGTGCCAAATTTTGCAGAAGCCTTTTCTCCCGAGTTCTGCTGTTTTTGTAACTACTTAGACAGAATTATCCAAGCATGCTTTGGGCTGGCACAGGGTAAATGCTGAGCAGCACAACATGAGTTGACTCTTCATATGTCAACACAATTCCATACTTAATGTCAAGGAACAAGGTGCTAGGGCTTATTTAACTGTAATTCATAGGTTCTCAAAGGGCCAGAAGGGTATTTGATGTTACATGAACCTGCAGAATGACACTGGCCCAGCAAAGTCATTTCAGAAACTGAAAAAATCGTTCATACCATTTTCTTGCTGGATTTCTGTGCAGTGTACCCCAGTGTGCATGAAAACCATATTGCTGAACATGACTGAAAGCTTCTTATTCTCTTAAGCATCCTCTAATGGGGTGGATGTGGGTGTTAATTCAGCCAGGTAATGTGGCGCTTTGAAGTTACTGAATCTATTAAGTGTTTAGCTGTATATATATGCACATTGGATAACTAGAATATTGATGCTAGGACTCCTGCTTGGCCCACCTATTTGTTCCTTTTGCTGTTTGATTGGCGTTAATCCTGAGGAAGGAGGTAGCGGTGCTGGCAGCAGCTTTCCTTAGTGGAAAATGGGTATGATCAGCCCTATGTGGTTGGTATCTCCATAGTGCAGGAATTTGTTAGCTTAAAGCTTCTCTCTAAATGAGTGAGAACTCTTCTCTGATAAGCTGTGGTTGCCCTGCATGTGAGACCTCAGACACCAAATAAACAGCACTGGCATCAGATAATTCTGTTTAGAATGCCGTGGCCTTAGAAGTACCCTATCTTTTGAAATGCAATGTTTTTTTCATGGGTTGTTTACATCTTCCTGCAGTGACTTCATGTCATCTCATAGTTCTTCAGTGCCTATGAAAGCTTAAACCACTGATCCTAGAAAGTATTTACAAGATTGGGTTTCTTTTTCTAGGGCTTTTGGGGAATGACTTATCCATAGTTCTTCCTCCCGCTCCTAAAAAGTCTGGAGTGCTGATGGGCAAAACAAAGCTTGCAATCTTTGGAGATGTAGCATTTCTGGAAAAGATTTCACCTGGTGGTGTGCTCTGAGGATGAATGTTGTGGTTGATGAGATAGCATTGGGAAAAGACAGAGAAGTTCTTGTGCTCAAAGTGCAGAGCCTTAGGTCCACTGGCCTCGAAGCATTATGGAGATTTCTGCTCACTCCCTTTAAAATGTAGGGTGCAAAATGCCATCACGACCTTTTGCAATTTAAGGGAAGACCTGTTGTTTGGGCTGCAACCCCCAAATGCTTAGGAAGCTGTGAGCAAACAAGACTGAAGCTGGCTGTGTGAAATCACGGAGTATGTCAAGCGTAGAAGAGAAGGCACCAAAAAGCTGAGAGTTTTGAAGCTGTTTATCTATGTTTCTTGCACGGCCCCTTTTATCACAGCATCACAGCATCGAAGCACCTCCCAGATGGTAAGGCGTTTTATCTTCTTGCCAACACCCTCACAGGGTTCCTATCCCTATTTTACAGTTAGGAGACCCAAGTGCAGGCGCTGAGTGATATGCCCAGTGGCACTTGGGGTTTCTGTGGCAGATCAAGGAATGAAGCTCAACTTTCCCATGCCCCAGGCTAATTCCTTAACCCTGTGGGATCCTCCGGGAAATGAGCAGAATGGCTTAGCAAAACACAGCAGCATGTGGAAATAATGCTCAAATGCGGTATGGGGGAGCCCATCCCGGACTAAAAAATTTTACATTTGAGTCTTGGTCTTTTGGAGCAGAGAGCTGAAGTTGGCCCATGAATGAACAGCATTTAGCAAGGTTTATTAGTGTGGGTATAGCACCATGCTGGCCAGGCTGTGCCGCTTCGGGGGCTGAAATGACCTGCTCTGTGCAGTGTGGGGCGTGTGGACCTTGCTGCCCATGCAGAGCAACTGGGATTTTAGACTCTCTCATCACCTTGGGCCAGAGCTGCATCTCCTTGGCTGCTGGCAGACCAGTGGATTCTCCAATGCAGCTGGACCTTGCGAAGGCCTTATCCCAGGAAGCTGTTTTGCAAAAGCTCACTTCCAGGATGGATCTGTCAGTCTCAGCCTTCAAGCTGCCGGTTGCCCATGAGTTACTCTGAGCTCTTGCTCCTCCCTCACTACCCTCCCTCCATCTCTTGATCCCTGCTTTTCCCATTCCTACAGCCGCAGAATACCTTCATCCTAACACAATATTTTTGAGTCACAAAATGATGGTGTAGGGGAATGAATAATACAGGGAGAGAGTGAATATTTATTGGGTCCAGGTTATTACCTAATAACTGCCTGCTTCATTCATTGAAAATGTTTAAGCTATTTGAAATTGCAGCATCTAATAAATGCTACTAAATAGTGCCATGCCCATAACTTGATTGCAATAACCCATCAGGGAATGTGTTTCAAAATGTCAACATCTCTCAGCAGTTAGTTGGAAAACTAGTTCTTAGCATGAGTTGTGGGATAATCTCATGCTTCAGATGCTACTGGCTGTGTTAGATGCTGATTCTGAAATGGTGACTGCACTTTCTTTCTTACTTGCTGCTGTACCAGTGTCCAAAGCCCCTTTTAGGAGACCAGAGTTATAACGTATAAACAGGCACCCAGCCCCAGGCTGAAGCCTACAGCTTTGGTTAGAAGGGTAAGTGAGGTTGCAGGATGAAAGGAAGGTGAAGACAAGCACAGGAGGCAGCAATCTCCGTTGGCTGCCTGCCTGCTCCCTCACTGCTGTTCACAGTGGTTTCGCTGAACAGGCGAACTGGTGTGCTGTCAGTTGGGAATGCTGTCAGCTCCTCAAAACCTTGGTTTCTGAGGGCTTGCTCTCCTATGCACACTCAGCAAGTCTCCAGTAGGAGCAAAAAAACACTTTCGTTGTCACTGTAAGGCAGGCAGCGCATCATGAAGTCTTCATCTAAGAAGATCCTAGATGAGTGTCTCATTTGCATGTCTAACAAAGCCTTGGGTAATCACCAAGAGGACGCTGGACTCAGTTAAAAGACTTGGACGATAGCACTAGGTATTTGGAAAGAGGCATCTGTGTACGGTGATTCCTTGATCTGCCTCAGATTTGAGTTTGTGCAGTCGTCTTGCAAAAGAATGTTGCAGCAGCTTCACAACATATCTGGAAATCCCAGATTTTTGTGGAAGGCATGGGATCAGGAGCTGGGAGGATGGGGATACCCTACAGCTTGTTTTCTCAAGCACTTTTCTGTAGCAAAAACACGATCAGGAGTACAAGGTCTTCCCCAGGCAGCAGCAGAGGGGAGCAATAACTGGGGGCTGCTTGCACGGCAGAGCTCACCAAGGGAGATCCCAAGTCCAGATCTGTCTGGTTGCTGCAACTTTGTTATGACATTATGCAAAGTCCTTTGAAGATTTCCTCTTGGCAGAGCCTGCCACATCATCACAGAGGTAAATCAGGGAACAATCTAAACCTTGTTAGGGATTATAAAGCAGTCAGAACGCTGGGTGCAAAATTATTCCTTCTCTAGAAGAAGAAAGTGAGGCGGCTGCAGGCCTGGTAGAGTGGGAGATGGTTGTATATTGGCTGTATGGTGGGTGGTGCAGCAGAGGACTTGAACAGGCTGGCTCTGGCCTTGAGATGCAAATGAAAATAAGCAAAGAAGATGGGTTAAGGTGTTTGAAGAACAGGGAGGTGAGCAGAGTGCAGTCCTTATACAGAAAGACCCCTTTTTCTGAAATTCCACAAAGCATATTTCCACCTGAAGCACAGTAATTGCTATTTCCTCCCAGCCCTCTTTTTTTAAATCTCAAGTCACAGGTGTGGTTTTGCTTTTACCTGCTGTTGTGTATCACTGGTAACTCACAACGTTATTCCAAGGTGACTGCCCACATCTGGCTCTGGTTGTGCTCTGACTGTGAAGGTCACCATGGTGTGGCCAGGAAACTCTCTGGGCTTAATTTCCTGCCATTCCCCCTCACTTGGGAGTGTCACATCCTCCAGGCTGATCAGTGGACCCCAGCACAGAGGTCCTTATCTTCACAGAGGTGTCTTTCACACCTCAGACCATCTAATTCCCCACCATATGCTTCTTGTGCTTACCTTCCCTGATAAAATAGGTCCCAAATTTCTCTGTCCACCTTTGTTCCCTCTCCGACTATTGACCTCTGACGAATGCCCATGGGAGCAATCCCATGGGTGACTGAAAATATAAACACCACCACTCCTCACTCAGCATCTCAGCCCTTTTAAAATAAAACGGAAAGACTGAAATGCTTTGGGCAACTCTTCATTTGTAAACACTATGTCTTGCGTTTTTTTCTGCCATCCACTGAAATATCAACATTTTCTGTAACAGGACCTCCCTCTGCAAGTTTTCCCAGCAATGTTGTGTTGTGCTGGGAGCGAGTATCTCCGTGTCTTGCTGTTTGTGCTGAGCTGTTTCTCTCATTGCAGGCTGAAAAGGCTTCCACAGAGCAGAGAGATGATGACTGTGCTGGGAATCCCCCCTTTTCTCAGAAAAACTCCTGTTCTTTCATCACCTCGCAGGGAGGTTTCAGAGGGATTGCTCTGAATCTTGAGCTTGAGCTACGCCCTCCCGGCACTGGGAATCCTCTGTTTTCATTATGGATAAAAATGACCATTTCTAGGGGGAATGATTTGAAGCAGGCATTGAATCCTCCTCCTTCCCAAACCAGCTTTAATAAATAACAGAGTACAAATACAAATTGCTTAGTGCTTGTTGAAAGACAACTGAACAAATGCCTTTAAAAAACCAAGTCTCCGCTATGGGTTTTGGTTGTGCTGTAGCTCCTGGTGGTCCCGTTGTGTGGGATTGTGAGTTTATCCGAGAGCGGACGTTGTTTCATTATGAGGTAGTTTGCCTGGGAGACACTTCAAAATCATTAAATTTACCCCGCTGATTGCGCTAGCTGCGTTGCCTGCCCGTGTGCACTTGGTGGTGTTGGACCAAGCGAAAGGCGGCCGTACTGCATAGCACAGGCACCTCTCCCTCCCCTGCACTCCTCAAGCAGGAGAAGATTTCATTTTTTCAGATAGAGCCCATCTTTTCTGTCTTCCTAAAGCATGTAGCTTAGAGGGAAGTTGCCATAGCCCTGGCAGTTCAGGGCCATTCTAATTATTGTCGTGCAGTTGTGTAACGTCACGTTCTTTTAGTAATCAAACCTTAGGCTGCTTTTTGCTAGTGTTGCTTGAGAATAATCAGAGGTCGGTATTTAAATGGTACTAATTTGGTTCTGGGTTGGTGCCTCATCCTGAGCTATTGCTGATTCTGTGGATTTGCCGCACACGCACCGCAGGGGTGTAACAGTCGGCTCTTTGTGGCAGGCTGTGCCAGGTGCTCGGTTTTTAACAAGACTGGGTTTTTTTTTTTTTTAGAAGAATGACTAAATTAGCTCATAACCTGTAATTGGTATTAATTCCTTTGAATGCTCTTGAGTGAGTTATAGCTGATTACTGTTGTCTGACCCTAGTTAAGTCCATCTCTAGAAAACGCTTTGTGTGACTTTGTGTGTACAGCTGAAAGGAATGCAGCTTTCCCCTAATTACATACTGGTAATGCAAGAGGAGACATTTCTAGTTCTGCTTCTGAAAGTATTTCCTCTGAGCGCCGATGAGCCAGCGATAGCAGTAACCTCTGAAACCGTTTTGAAAAGGAGAGACAAGGCAGGAACTAATAGTTTCGTCACTCGAAGCCTTGCATAGATTGTAGCAGCAATTGAGCCATCAGTAAGTCACTGGGGATAATATTTTTAAACTGCTCTGTATTTGAATAAGATTAAATTGATTCAGGCCTTTGCCAGCCTTTTCAAAGCCAGCCCTCTATGGTGGTCAGTAGTTCAGCCATCTCTATGTTGGGAAGCAAAGAACTGAAGATTCACGTGTTTAAACTAAAGACCCCCCCCCCCAACATTTTTATGTGCAGTATACTGCCTTAGATGTATAAAAAAAATTACCCCCTTACAAGCAAGTCACATTTCTGGATCAGCTATGCCTATCTGATTTTTCTACAGCCTTTGTTCTCAGCTCTTTAATTTTATTTAGATCTCCTGTCAGGAGCGTGAAGGCATTTCTTACTGTAGGTGCTGCAAATACAATGAATTTCTACAGAAGTGAGTTCAATTGTCAATACCATTTATTACAAAATTATTTAAGGAGCTGTGAATAAATCGAAAGGATTAACATTATCTCACAGGTAGAATAGAGGAACAGAACATTATATTGCTCATGTATCATTGAAGAGCAACATTTTTCCAACTTTTCACTTATAGAAATGAAAATGGGTTTCCCTAAAGTGGGTTCTTTTCTGTGAGTCTGAACTGGTAACACAATTTTTACCATTGAATAATTAAAAACTGTGTTCAAATCACCATTATATTATCTTATAGGTAAATATTCCTTAATTTAAATGTATTTGAGCTGCTGTGTCAATGCATTTAACGCTTCTTGAGTTGAGCATTTTAATCATGAATTTTTCTTTCCAAAACAAGCAGAGGAAAGCAAAAGACATTATATGAGTTTATTGCTGTTCTTGAGCTACGTTATAGATATAAAGATAATTCTGTGTTAGCTCTGGGCGAAAGGCGTTCGTATGGACATTTACTGAACCTCAGCTGACCCATGGCAACTGCTACTCATTAGAGAGCAGCAGCATCACTGCATGTGCAGACCTACAGTGCAGCTGGTGGTGAATATATTATTATACAGTAACCCCCCTGGTTTAGCTGATCAAAGAGGTTAGGAAATGACTTGATTGTGGTTTTGGAGTACCTGTGTATGGAAGAAATTTCTAATAGGAGGTGATGCTTCATTCTAGCAAAAAAGGTTACAATGGAAACAAGAGTCAGCTTAATTAGAGCTGGAGGACTCAGGGCATGGAAGGCAGCTAACCTTGGAACAGTGATTCAAGGACAAGTTGGATTTTCCATCTTCTAAGTCTTTATGTTGAGTCTGCGTATTTCCCTGAGGATGGGTCATAGCTCAGTCACAAGTTATGGGCTTGAGGCAGAAACTGTGTTATATGTTGTGCAGAAGGTCAGGTGAGACAGTTGTTAAGGTCTCCCTGGGCCCTTAAAGTCTATGGATTCCAGTGAGAATTATTGCAGGTTCTCCATAGCTGGGCTTGAACTTGGTGCAAACATTAATTGACAAATACTGCATGTCTAAGATACCTTATAAATGGAAAAGTGAGAGTAGTGTTGCCTTACGGATCATTTATAACACGGCATATGATGCTGAAGTCTTATTCTTTAGTCTGTATCAGGTTATAGCACAGCTTTGGGGTTAAGCCATGGTGGGACTCACAAGATACTGGCTCTGTCACAGGCTTTCTGTTTGATCTGGGCTAAGCTTTTCACCTTTGCTTCATGTGGGTATTTGTTTTCCCAGTATCCAACATGAAGCACTTGTGCGTCTTGCAACAGATAACTAACTGGGTATAGACCACAGCTCAAACCATTTGCAACTTTTACATCTCCAAAGCTTCTGCAAGGCAGTAAAAGTTCCCAGAAATGTATTTTCAGTCCTTCTGCTTTTGAGCAGCACAGAAGCTGGGCAGTTTTTATTGACTCCGGCTTTAATTTGCATAATCCCTACAGTACAATTCAGTGATATTTCAGTCCCTGAAAGAGTGACATGAATGGCACGTGAAATGTGCCTATTTCTTTAAACTGCCATTTAAAAATAACTTCTTGTTAGGACTGTGTCCAAAAAACACAGGATTTAAAAATAGCTCTCTGTTAATGAGAGCACATTGGCAGTAGCAGTGCTATAGGTTAGATTTTGTGCGTGTGTGTCTGTGCGCATGTGCCCTCGCCAATAATCAGCCCTGGCTTTCTGCAATGGCAGCAGAGATGTGGTGCCTTCAGTCCTACGTTGTTTCTGTCTATGTCTTGGAAACCCAAAGGTGTCTGGAGGCATCTTTGAAAGCTGCCTCAGTAATGGCCTTGAAAACCTGCACCCCAGCAACATCCCCCAAGCAGGGGCTCTGCTGTACCAAACACACGTCGCATCCATGGAGAAGGCTCTTCTCTTGCTGAATGGGTCCCGCTGTGTGTGGAAATATGAAAGATGCCCTCAGAAGTCAACCTTTCAGGTTACAGTACAGATGGAGCGAGTCTGAAAATGAATTTCAGCTTTCAAGTGACTTTATGCTGTCTCCTTGATTGACTTGCTGGTTTTAATACTGTAAATTGGGGGATTGCGTGTAATGCATTCATGCCGTCCTTGTCTGGAATGAAGCAGGAACATAATTTATGGGGATATTCTCATCTAAGCCTTTGAGGAATTAGCTTCAATTAACTCTGGTGGGAATTGCATGTGTCGGGTGTCAGAAAGCCATCAAGTTTTCTTTAGAAATGCCGGCTGCTGTACGTGCTTCATTCTTTGGCTGTCTGAGGGGCTTTAGCAATGGATAAGGATTCAAAGCTTGGGAAATGCAGATCTGGGTGACCAAGTTTCACGGGGTTAATGCCACGCACAGATGATGGACAGGGCCATAGCTGAATGCATTGCAGGTTGTTATAATTTATAGCCCTCCAGCATGGGTGAGAGAGGGTTTGGGGAGAGTGCAGTAGCTTGTGAACCCAGAGCGCTGAAAGAGCAAATAGACCAGAAGACACAGGCTGTAAAATAAGATCTCTCTGGATAAATCTTTCTGACATCCATGAAAATTATAAAGGACATTGATTTCAGGCAGAGTGTGGCAAATGCTTCTCCATCTGAGATCTTCAGGCTGCGGTCAGTCTGTCTGTGCTGCTGCCCAATTTGAGGCCAGCCCTAGAGAAAGCGGGGGGTGATAAGCGTGTGGGAGTGGGGTCCCAGCGGTTCGCAGTGCTTGGGTGCTGTGGCAGAGTCCATCGTGGTGGTGTGTCATTCCTGGGTCCTGCTCAGCTTCAGGAGGCTTTGCCACCACGTGGTGGGCAACTGGAGGGAGGTGGCTAAGTCAGACTTCTTTAGGATTGGGAAAACAGAACAACTTCGGAGAAGGAAGCCTTCTGGAAGACGTGCACCTGGACTCCTCACTGTTTGCAAGACGAGAGCACGCTGGGGAGCATTTCATTTCCTCTTGTCAGGCGCTGCAGACTC
Source organism: Phaethon aethereus (assembly GCF_964289735.1). Taxonomy (NCBI): domain Eukaryota; kingdom Metazoa; phylum Chordata; class Aves; order Phaethontiformes; family Phaethontidae; genus Phaethon; species Phaethon aethereus. The sequence continues at coordinate 6,543,257 of NC_138579.1, forward strand.
AGATGGGAGAAACTAGCCATTGGATTAAACCCGAGACCCAGCGTCTCTCGCCTGTGTGATGCTGCTTGTCAGCCTTGCTGAGACGGAGAGGACGCGCGGCCGGCCAGACTTCGTTATACGGATACAGTACAGGAGAGCTGTGAGGCTCAGACAGCCCAAGCAATGCTCCTTGTGCCTCGGCTTGCCAGTGATGACTCCGTAATTCCCTTATCGAGCATCGTTTTATATCTGAGAAGAGTGGAGGGTGCTCGTTTTCACTCTTAGCACACATTCTTCAGCACTCTCTTAATTTCTGTGCTAGTGGAGACAGAATCAGGCAAAGATGTCTGGTGCTTCTTGAAAGCCAAAAATCCCCCCCTCTGCCTCTACCTCGCTGATTATCACTTCATTATCTAGCAGCCGCTCACCAGATCAGACACTGAAGTCAGTTTTGCGGCGGGTGCTGGCAAACTGTTTCCCAGCAATGCCTTTATATCTAAATGGCTAATTCTCTATCCACAGCTTATCCCAAGGATTAAAAAACCAACCAAGCTAGATCTGAGCAAATCCAAACCTGGAATCCTAATCAGTTCTGTCACTAAAAGTGCATTAGTATGGCACAAGAGAGAGCATGGCTTTCTTCCAGCAGATACAACAATCACAGCTCATTTGGGCGGGGAATTTTTCGACTGCTGTGTATTGACACAAAGGAACACTTAGCTTGATAATGCCTCCTGGCTGCTGCCACAATCCGAATATTAAGAACAAATTAAGGTGTAAGATTAAACTCTGGAAGTTGTTACCTGTTCACAGTGAGGTAGCAGTTGCTTCTTTAGCTTTTCCACACCAAAATATTGGCTGTCAGCACTTAGGAGTTTAAAAATAAAATTAAGCTCCTACCTTACGCAGGAAACAATTAGGATCTCAAGTCTCCTGTAATATTTCTCCTACAGAATTTCTAATCTGCAATTAAATCTGTCATGGGCTGTAATATGACTGACTGCAACCCCCACGAACTCAAGCTTGTCAGGGTGGTTTACTCATGCAGGCACTTCAAAGCGGCATGGGTACAGCAACTCGCATAAATTGAAAGCCAGCTCAAAGTTTGTCATGGCCACAAAAATCCCGAGGCTGGAGAGGCTGATGCTGCTATCAGTTGTGGGTATTGCCGTGCACCGGGTCTCTGCTGTCCGGACTGGGCTGCCTCCGAGACGGCCAGCATTGCAACTGGGGTGGCCAGTATTGGGCATCATGACTGTGGTCACACCACCGATGAAACATAAAAGTCTGTGCTGTTGTGGGCAATGGGAAAGGAGGCAGCAATTGCCCCAGTTCCCCAACGAGCAAGCTGTATCCAGACCGAGTGAGAAGTGAGTAAGCTCTGTTTGCTTACATGTACCTTTGACATCAGTATTGACAGCCATAACTGCAGGGGGACGTGTGGCTGGGGTGAAAGGGGTGTCTCTTGGGGTACAGGCGGTGCTGGTGGTAAATCTGGCCAAACATGGTGCCTTCATAAATGAACTCAGTGCTAAATGCAGTGTAGTCAAACCTGCAGTCAGTGTGGAACGGGAGGAACCGAGAGCAATGAGCAGCAGAGGAGAGCAAGGCTTGCTTTGCAAATACTTCAGCTAAATAACATCACTAAAAATAACCTTCTCTTTAATGAGAAGAGGAAGTCGGAAAAAGCATGGAGAACTTGTGGTGGAAGATCATACAAAGGATGGATTCTAGGAGACGTCAGCAAAACTGCTGGGATATGGGCTAGGTTGTATGTGTAGATGCCCTGTGCTGGGGAGAACATGAGCTGCAAGTCCTTCTCTGCTGAGCTTGTCTGATCCCAGCCAGCAGGTCCATGTCCCCTTCTCGGCACCTGCCCGTGGAGATGCGGTGACGAGTGGCAGGAATTCAGACAATAGCACCGGCAATGTGCTGGAGCTGGAGAGACTGATTTATGTGGCGATGCTGACAGCAAGCTATGTGCATAGCTTAGCTAAGCACCAGTCTCGACATCGGATGAGGAATAGGAGAGAGATTAGGTAAGAGCCTGCAGTCATTTGGAAGCCTGAAGTGCTGCTGAGGAAGAAGGGATATTTTAGGTGTTGAGAGAGATAATGAAGAAAACAATGGTGTGGTAGCAAAAACTGAAAAGTGTGATGAGGACGTCCATTAAGGCATTAAATAGATTTCTAAAGGGAATGACTGCAGTCCCATAGTGTGAAATCTGGATACTACAGTACAAGTGTACTCTCAGGAATTGTCCCATGAGGAGGATGGAACAAAATGAAGATGTTTCCTCCACTCTGCTTTGAAACAGTGCCTAGCACCCCTCTGTCCTACCCAGCGGTACCAGAGGATTCCAAATTCCTTTTGGAAACTTGACCGTTTTGCTCAATAATGGGCAAGAGTGACTACAAATGCTAACAGCCACACGGTAGCTCAGCGTTTCTCCCAGCGATACAGATTTGCTGAGGCTACTGGAAATGAGCAGCTGGATTGGGAAATGCAGGAAATGTATTAGTGTGTGGCTAGGCAGCAGCTTAGCAAATCTTGCCAAAATCTCTCTGGCTGCCTGGGCTTTTCCTCTGTATTTTCTGTCCTTTCATCTTCATTAACTTTTTGTAACCCTGCCTGGTTACTGCAGCATTCCCACCATTTCCTACCAAAATGTCACTCTAATAGCTTTGTTATGGGCAGCCAATATCGACATTGGCCATTGTAGGGTTGTTAACATCTAAGAGAGTGATTGAGATGGGATGGAGCTGTCTGCGAGCGATGCCGACTGTCGAACTGCCACCGAGGTTGCGAGGAATGCATGTTAGAGAGGAGCTGGAGCACGTTAACAGCAATCACCATATGAAATGCGCCTCGGTGGGTCTCCCAGATCGCTGATAACGTGTGAGAAATTCAACAGCTTCTGGAACTCATTGAACCACTGCATAAGTTGCCAGCTTTGCTCTTTTGCAACTGATTTTTGGGGCCAAGTTTAAAACAACAGTAACAACAACAAAAAAAAAAGCCCTCAAAAAATGTTCCTGTTTAAGAGTTTGGAAAAGATGCTTGTCAGCTGCTGCAGTCTTTGTGAGCCTGGGTGTGGCTTTTTTGGGTATAACTCAGAAATTTCCATTGTCTAGCAGCTAGCTGGGGCATTAAATTGTCACAGATCACATCTTTTTCAACACACGTGCACAAACCTGGAAGATTAATTATACTCCCTTTTGTAAAACGCAGTATCCCAAGTGATTAGGGAAGAAATGGATCAAGAATATGAATTTAAGTACCTAAAAGCAACGCAGCCAGAGCTTGACTTGAAAGAAAACAGCTGCCAAGAAAAACAGTAAGGCACAAATGTGGAGCCGTGTCTCTGAGGCTGGGGGAGGGAAGACGACTCAGGATGCTCCCAGAAGAATGTTTAGATTGACCTGAGGCCCTGACACCTTCAGATGGGATTTCATCAGCTCTCTTATACTGAGCTGGGCGAAACTCACGTGGAGTTTCTGTAAGGGACAGGCCAGCTAAACTGTGGGTTTTGCAGTAGACGGTATTTTCCCCTTTGTTTAGGACTCAAAAACTTTTCGCATGTTGGTGATCGCAGCTTTACAGCTACGGCGCAATGAGTCTTTGCTGGAGCTAAAGGGAAAAGAGGGTACCAGTGTGCTACGTCCAGGAATTTATGCAGCATATTTTGTCTTCTGCTATCCCTGCCACACAACTTCTTGCACGCTTTTTTTCTTCCCTTGCATTTTAAGGGCTCTGCGAGAGGAGATGCAGTGAGGGACGGGAGCACGAACCCTCCCATCAGGGGCTCCCACGCGTGGTGTCGGTGCATCAGACGAACGGCTGGCAGGGCACGTTTGCTCAGTGGGTGCAGCAGCAGTGGGGCGGACGTGCGAGCCTGTCTGCCGCCGCAGCGGTGACCTCCAGCAGAGGACCAGCTCCGTGGGTGGAAAATGTGCTTTGCTCGGTGGAGGTGAGTCACGTTGCAAGGTGCTGCCGTATGCAGAGGCCACACTCCGCGCTGGAGGGGGAGCATTGAGTGAGGACTTCAACAAATGATGGAACAAGGCCATATTCAGATCGGTTGTATCTTCAGACTGATGCTGGAGCATGTGGGTTTGGTCCAGTATGTGCTCAGTCTGTTGTTCTAACTATGTCTCTCTCTCTGACCTCCTGCAAGGAAAATCTTTGAAAGAACATTAAAAATGGAAAAATGCTGCAAAACACAGTCTTGCAAATGTGTGCCAGCCCGGAGGTGGGAATGGGATGCTGGGGCTGTTAGCAGCAGAGAAGTCATGATGCAAAATATCACTGGGGTCTCATAGTGCCTGGCCCCAGTGCCCCTGCTGAGACCTGCCCTATTTTCTTGCTACCACCAGTTCACCGACAAATGAGCCATATCACCCGCTCCTTCCAGCACGGTCGCCAGCCCTGCTCTGTGCGTTATGGCCAACCACCGACTCTGCGTTTTTTCCCCAACAAACTGCCACTGTTCATCTGGAAAAGAGACGCAAACGCAGCAGAGCCTGAGTGGGAGCCGTAACCGTCTCCAGACATGGGCTGTGAGCGGGATGGGAATGAGCTGTTCCCTGTGTCTGCCAGGGACAGGGAAGTGCCTGGGCTTAAACTGCAGTGAGGGACATCGAAGTCCAGGAAAAGCTTTGAAGGGTGAAAAGGAGGGAGTCGCAGGACGCAGTTGCCGAGGAAGACTGGAATTTCGGCCAGTGGATATTTTTAGCGCTGGGTTGGGCAATAAGCTGTAATTGGACGCTGCCTGGGGGGATGAACTAGGAGACCACTTGAGGTCCCCTATGGCCCCAGTTGCTGTATTGTATTTATTTATTTGTGTTTATGTAGCATTCAAAGGTTGTTTTTTGGGGCTTGTGGGTATCTGTTTCTGTGCACACACAGCATATGAGCCAGGGGCAGGGAGTTCACAGTGTGACCGGACATAGATATCAGAGTGCCTATCAGTAACAATATATGCAGATAAGGGAGTTATAAAGCTCTCGTTTTAGAGAAGAGAAAGGTTTCAAATGTGTTTCCATGAAAAATCGTGAGCGGGGAGAAGGACTGATGGAAGTCCCACATTCCCTTCCCTCCCCTCTACCATTCTTATTTTCCCAGGTCTTATCTCACCCTATCTCCAGGACTGGTGAGACCCCTCTGAGAACTGACATAACTCTCGAGGATGGGAGAAAAACTGACCCAACAAGGGCCCAGGCACTCTTCCCAAGTTAATGAGCTGAGGTGGCTTGGGGAAGAGTCTGGTGAGCATCAGACCTGGGGGAGGGAGGAATGGGGTGGCCAGCTGGGAACTGGGGGAGATGTGGGAGGCTCCCTAAGGCTTTCCTTGGCAAACCTCAGTGGCAAAACTGACTTGCCCAAGACCACAGAAACCTGTGATGTGACTATGCATTTTTCTCTCTGAGTTGCATTTTAGGAGGAAGTAATGTCAGAAAACAGCGTTGTCTGTTGTCTGTGGCTATTTCTACACCAGCAGGTCTATTGCAGTTATTCTGTGCAGGTTTTTGGACAGCTTGTGTGAGCAGCCCAGGCGGGCTGCGCTCCTCTGTTGAGACTGCACAGCTCATCCCAGCAGTGCTTGCTGCCAGCTCTGCACAGAGGTGCTGGCAGAGCCCTTGTGAAGCAGTTTGGGATGGAAATCACAATCTATAATTGTAACACATCAGCCTTCTTTAACACAGAAAAAAAAGAAAAGAGAAGAAAGAAATCTCTTTCTTCCTCCTGGGAGGAGCTCTTATCTGATGTCTGAAGATCGTTTCAGTGTTTGTGCTATTTTTGTAGCTGGAAGTGCAGTCTGCAAATGAGCAAGCTATGCTGAGAACCTCCGAGAAATTCATTACGAAAGTAGGAGGCCAGCAGTTGAGCAGGGATGTGGAAAGCAAACAACCGCATGCTTTGCAGCCTCCAGATTTGATCTCCCTCTCTGAAGTCCTACCAGCCGTATGGCTCCTGAGCTCGGAGACAGCTGGGCTGGAGCAAACAGCCTCGACACAGAGATCTGGTAGGCAGGATAAAGTTACTTCAGCATCTTTGCCCCATCACTGTCTAAGATGTCACATTTGGAGTCCGCTATTGATTTCTAGGACTTGGGATCCTTATGGCCTCCAACCTGTAGGTCAGGATTAACTCCTGACCTTTTGGGAAGTGATGGTGCTGACCTGCAGAGTTCATCTTTTCACCTCTTTGCTGCTCATGCTCTCCAGGTTGACCATCTGTATGCAGCTGCCCACTGCTCCCCTGAAACATCAGAGGGAAAGAACTCAGAGAAATGGGCCCCTTTTTGCTGCTTTTCTGAAATGGTGAGGGGTGCTGTGATAAATGTGGGATAGCAGGCTGTTTCACTCCTGCTCACTTAGAAAAAAGGGGGAGAGCTGCCAATTTGTTTTTTCACACAGCATCTGAGAATCATGTGTTTCAAAATCTTGCAGAAGGTGGGTTTTTTTGGCTTTTTTTTTTTTTTTTTAATGCACAATCCAAAGCAATGATCTCTTGATGTCTGGCTGCTGACAGGTGCCCATCTGGTCCCCTGGAAGCCCATCTTTCAGGACTCTTCTCCTCCAGCATGTGAGATGGGGTGAAGCAGCGTCAGGCTGGCGCGTGTGCTCGTGGCACAGCGGAGCATCTCCGCCGGGCATCTGCAGCCAAACGGGACACGGGATGCAAGAGCGCATCTCTCCACAGATGGTCGTCGTGCAACCGAGCCTGCTCATCCTTGCCGGTGTCGGACATGTTGACGTCTGTGTTGCCTGTGCACGCAGGGAAGGGGGAGAAGAAAAACGACGCTGCTGCAAAGGCAAGCACGTGTTCATCGTGCACGTGGATGCTGTGGCCCTGTCTCGGTTGGGAATGGGAGATCTGTGCGCTGCCAGCAGGGAACGGGTTAAAGTTTGGTAGCGTTCCTATTAAGCCAGGAAAACTTTGACCTCTGCCTGTTCTTTACTTCCAACTGAATCTGGGAGATTATGACAAAGACTGCAGGCATGTTCCCAGTGTTTAGTTTCCAAATGATGGAAATATCATCTTCCTCGGCCTCCAGCGGGAGCTGGAGCACTGCGTTCTCGGCTCGGGGGCCATGGTGCAGCCTGAAAGACCCCAGCTCCTGGTTTCCTCCCGCCGGCTCCGCAGCCTCCTCGCTGCGCTGCCGATGGAGGGCAAGGGTTTGCCGTAATTATGGCAGCACGGAAGCTGGTGCAGGAGGCAAATCTTGCTGCATCTTGCTCTCCCACTGAAAGTGATTTATGGCATTTTGAGGGTCATGGAGAAGCCAAAGGGTGCGCACACACTTTCCCTCCCTCTTTCTCTCTGTGTATGTACAAATACATTCGAATGCTCTTACTGCTGACTTCTGAAAGCATTAATATTTGTTTAGCCCTGGATTATTCCCACCCTAAAATTTGCCTGAGGTGCCAGACAGCGGAGCGCAGATATCCTCGGGCTCCCTCTGTTGTCGATGGAGCGAAGCACCTGCAGAAGGTGACCCAGCTCTCAGGTGAGTCGTTCGGTGAATTTGCTTCTAGCCTGTTCTGTGCCAGCAAAGCACAGGCAGGCAGCTGGGAAGGGCCTGGACCTACGTGTCCTGTGCGGCCGGGAGCCTTGGCTGAGCCCCGCTGCGCCCGGCGCTGCATAGACGCAAGGCAGGAAAGCGGGCTTGCCCAAGGGAGCTTGTGATCTGGAGGTGCACCTTCCCAAAAGAGGTGCAAATCCAGGAGCATCAGGTTAGGGTAGAGGCAGAGGAGCTCATGCTTGTCTGGATCAGCTGGAGAAGACCGAGGTCCCGAAAGTGCCCGCCTCGTACTCCCCGCGCGCACAGGCCCTGTGATAGCCTCTTGCCCTTTGCTTCAGGGCAACGGAGAATCGGGAGGAGGGCGGTGGGATGCCTTTGCAGATGGCTCTGGTGTGACGCCCCTGCAGCGGGGAGCTGTCAGCCTCAGTCCAGGGAGCTGGTGGTGGGCCCACCTTGCAGCTACTCAGGGGAGGGAGCTGGCACCTTGCGAGGGAGGAGCAATGAAACAACGGGGAGAGATGAGAGATAGGGCAGGGCATACCCTGAGATGAAAGATGTGTGGTTTGTGTTTGAGGAGTAGTGACGTTCCGTGGAGAGGAGGATTTATTTCTTCATTAACGTGGTGCCTGAACAAGTTTATCTTGAAGCGCTGAACAAGTGTCATTAATGTTTCCTTTGAGCAAACAAGGCTCTTTGATAATGCCTACCCTCTTTTGACCTTTATTTTAATTTTGAATGCTACTAATTAACACCGATCATTCATTCACACACTAAACTGGTTGTTCCTGCTAAATGCAAAGCAAATGCTTTGTGGTCAGGAGCAAAATGGAGGCAGGCTTCTGAAGGGAAACTCCAAGGTTGCGGGACACCCTACGCAAACCTGTTGTGTTCAAACAGGGGAATTTCCTCTCTGGTCCGTGGGGAGTCGCTGGGAATAACATGTCTGATAGGAAAGCAGAAGACGCTCTCAGCAGACAGCCTGCAGAGGCAGTGCCAGCACTCAGGACCATCTAAACCCTGTTTTTCCTTAGTTTCATTCTGAACTGTCTGGTTTTCAGCTCCCTTGGCGAGTGCTTGTGGTGGCTGCTGAAGAGCACGGTTTTGCTCTGTTACCAACCCCCTCCTGGCTGGGAGTGCTGCCCAAGGATGCCTCTCGTCAAGGGGGATGGTCCTCCATGCTCAGAAGAAGGTAGGAAGGTTCACCCACCCTGTGCACCGATCTCAGCCTGCTCTCTGGAGCAGACCTGTCCACCAACGCCACCAAAAACCCTCCGACCTGTGCTTGGATGTTGCCTTTGCCCGAGATGTCTGGAATACAGGCGGGGGGGGCAGGGCTCCAGTTGGTGCCAGAGGGTCTCTGTGGCCAGAAGAGCTGGGTTTTGGGGAGGGAGGAAGGAGTTTTACCCAGAGGAGAGCCGGGGCCAGGGTTTCCTTTCTCTGCACAAGTCCTACTCTGGTGTTCTATCAGTTGGAGAACTAACAGAGAGTGAGATCTCTCGATGTGAGAAGAGCTCCCTGGTGCACCTGTAATGAGGCTGCTGGTGGGGTGAAGGAGGAACTGAGCATTTGCCCACATTTCCTACACAGGCTTAGGGGAAAAAACAGGATTCTGGGCTCCAGCTTGAAACCCTCCCTGTTTCATACGAGTAACCACTGTGGCGAGGCAGACAGTGGCAAGGGAGCGAGGCTGAGGGCTTGGAGAGGGACTTCTTCCTTCAGGAACAGCAGTGCAATCCTTGCTGCATCACAGCTGGTGGGGTCAGTTTGGTGGTATCTGCAGACAGGGCTGAAGCCCCACTCTAAGCATCATATGGGGCTGGAAGCAATTTTACCAGGGCTTTAGTCTCCTCTCTGAGGAAAGGGGCTACTGGATTTCCCTGCAGAGAGTCTCGGATCTCCACACAGAATCACAGAATCACAGAATCATTAACGTTGGAAAAGACCTTTAAGATCATCAAGTCCAACCATCAACCCAACACCACACACTACCCAAATGCTTTTTATCTCAGGTCTCAGAGAGCCGTGTGGGCTTACGCCAGCGCCCCATGAAGCACACGTGCCCACAGCTTTCTCCCAAAAAAACATTTAGCTATTTTACCAGCTTTGGCCCATTTCCTGGAAAGAAGAAGCAAATGCAACTGAAAACTTAGCACCGTCGGCAGCAGTGTTGAATGACAGGACCCGCCTATTTTCATCTAATAACGACTGCACTACCTAGCAGTCTGCCATCATTGTGGTCCCACGGTATTTCTAGCACAAGCGTGGAAAGATAAAGCACCTGCCGGCATTGAACTTCAAGCCTGTAACAGCTTCCAGAGCAGGCCAGCAGATATAAAAATGACCTCCTAGTTTCCACACACCAACAGCTCAGCACAGCTAAACAAAACATCTTTTTCAGCCCCCCACGAGAGTTTTTAGCACTCATGGAGCTGTTGGTTTTGCACAACCCCATGTCTGCTAGAAACTCAGCCTTTTGCCACGCCACCTCAGCATGTAAGTCCTCTGAGTCTAATTTTAAGCAGCATAATAAAGCAGGATAGTTTAAAAGTTTCATTCAAGAGTTCTGCCACATCAGAGGGCAGTGAATGAATCATGTACATTCCTTTATCTGATGGTGTGTTTGTGTAAAAGGAGCGACATGCAGTGAGGAACTTGCTGTTGCAGGGAATTTGTGTTTACATAAATCTCCAGCCCACAGGTTGGGGTTTTTTTTTTCTTTTCTTCTTTTTTTTCTGTGCCATTCTCTGTATGTAAAATCCTCATTGGGAGCTATTTAAAAACCATCAGCATCCAAATAGTTTATAAACTGAAGTTGGGAAGAGGGAGGAAATGCATGATTGCAAAGGGATGCAGTGTTTAGGGAGCTGGTCTTATGGCTCTGCAAGAGATTTTTCCATAAGTGTTTTGGTTTTGTTTTTTTAAAGCAGAAAGGAAGGTGTATGTTAAATGTTCGTGAATGTACCCATGCCTAAGGACATGAATAGCATATTATCTCTGCTCCTTGCAAGAATGAATCAATTTATTATGCATCAAGAAAATCCTGCTAGCCTTGAATTCTGCAAAGGGTCTGAAGCAGAGAGGATCCCAGATCTGCAACAACACGTAAGCCCCTTCGAAAGCTTTGAGATCAGGCTCTGAAATCCCACTGATCTATGTGTTTTGGCTGAGTCCTTATGTCCACCCTTGTGTTTTGATCCAAACATCTCCCTTCAAAAAAACCTCTATACCCTTACTTTTTGAAGGTCTTGCACACAAGATGACATGCTTGCCAAGCCAGTCACCGCAAAGTTGGGGAATACCAGAAATGACTTTGCTCTAGCAGCCCGGGTTTGCTCTCCCTGCCCATGCTTTCCCCCTAGGTCTGTCTGGGGTGACCTGTCTCCCACTGTGGTTTCCTTGCCTGGTCCTGCCATTACATCCTACCCAAATCCAGGTTTTCATTTTCTCCATATGCTCATGCTCTCCAGAGCAGAGTTAAAAAAGAACAAAAGTCTCATCAAAGTTGGGCAGGCTGTTTATTCCTGCCACAGAGACTCACCCATTTCCCACTCCTTGCTCCCTGCAGTGGGAAAGACCAAACAAAAGGCCATCAGAGTGCTTTAGGGTAGGCCAGATCAGGCAGTTTTTCCAATTCTGTGTATGAAACAGGTGAATCATTGTCTGCAGTAACCAACAGTTTTCATCCCTGCCTCAAGCAGATGCCCCATGCAGGGAGTACCAGCCCAAACACCTATAGTGTTTCAGGGCACATGAAAACAGGGCTTGTGACTTGGGGATGTCCAGCCCCTTAGGGACCAGCAGCCTGATGCCATGGCTCTGCGTGTTGCGTGGATGAACTCAGTGATGCCCATCTATGCCCCGGCAGATGCATGCCCTGGTTCTCCTGCCGCAGTGGGCGGGAGATGCAATGGGCACAGCAGTGGACTCAGCTCCCTAACTGCCCTCATCTCTCTCACGTATCCTTTGTATCTCATCCCCATTAAATGCAGGAGTGGCAGAGCATGTGCCTTATCAGCAGCAGGGTGTCAGCAACAGCACCCAGCGTGGGCATGGGGGCCTCCTTCACCTCTGTTGACCTTGAAAAACCGCACATTGCTCCCAGGGTTCTTCCCTTCCTCGTCAGTGCTGTGACCAGGGGCAGAAGCCATGTGCAAAGGTCACAGCTATAAATGCCCCTGGTGAGCACCGGGATCTGGCGTCTGACCACAAAGGGACTTGTGCGAAGCGGCAAGGGCAGCAGTCTGGACCCCCCAGTGTGGTCGCACCCCTGCCTCGCGGAAAAGCCTCTCTGGGCAGCCCCTTGCCTCCCGGCCGATCACTAACCACCACTTCGCAATGCTTTTCCTCCTAACTAACACGACAGCAGCAGGAAGCCACCAGCCCTGGGGCCTGCCTCCTTCATGGGGGAGGCTGACAGTGTGGCTACAGCAGATGGTCTGGAAAATCCCCTTTGATGGAGCAACCTCCCCTCCTCGCAACTTGCTTGGGCATTTTTGCAGCAGGGAGCCTCTGCTCCTGCGTTACCGGTGGAGGACTATGCCAGTCCCATGCCCCTTCTCTGGTGGGGTCCCATGCACTTGCTTGGAGGGCAATTCTCCCACAAGGAGCAGTTCCCTTCCCAAGCCTTATGCCAGGCTCAGGCTAGTTCTGGGAAAAGCCTTTGGCTCGCACATCTCTAAGTGCTGGCCTGGAGCCTTTGTTTGCAGGATGCTGAATACATCTGGCGCTGTGTGCGTGGGTTTCGATTAGGGCAGTGATGATTTATTATCAGCTGCTTAACCCTGCCTTAGACTAGCACGTCGCACTGCCCCGGGTTGCTCTGTTCTCTAGGGCTGCTGCAGGGAATAGCACCTTGTGCGCGCGGACGCCCTGTGCAAGCTCATGTGCGCAGCGATATGCAATAGCTGGCTTGCACTGACGGGTTGTGACTACTGTTAACTTTGTAGTGGTGCTCGAGGCTCCAGCTGGGATGGGCATGCTTGCTGCCACGCGGGTACTTGGGAAAGAAATTTTGATGCGGCGTAAGCGGTAGGTAGTTTGCGGTGGGGTTTTGTGAGGGGTCTGTGGCATAGGTGCCTGTGAGCACTGCCCTACAGAGGTTTGGCTTGAGGTTTTTCTGTGCCAGGTAGGAGATCACTCAAATGATGATGAATGCTTGAGTTGGCAGCAGGACGGAGTCTCTGTCCGCTGCCACTGCAGGGGTCCTGACTCTTTTGGATGGGCTGGGAAGGAGGGAGAAAACAGAGATGCAAAGGGGCCTTGTTCTGCTGGGAAGAGACCTTTTTGGTGGTGGGGCAGTGTGGTGACTTGTGGAGCAGAACAGCTCATTCAGGGCATCTCAGGCTTCACCCCTTTGAGGCTGGGCTGCAGGTTCAAAAGGAAATCAGGCAGGAGGAGGCAGCAGGGAGCCCACCCAGCAGTGGTGCAAAGGAGGTAGGGACAAGAGCAGGAGCAGTGAAGAAAAAAGAGAGAAGCAGTGACAATGGAAAAAAAAAGATAAGTTTTTCTTGTTGATAGTTTTGGGGCACTTGTTTGTGTGAGGATCCAACCAGAGACATGCCTCGTCAAATGCTTTGCACTGTGCTCTCTGGCCTCTCCGATGGCTGCAGCCGTCTCGGCAATATCTCCTGCAAGCTGTAGAGAAGAGAACTTATTTCATCCCAAGCAACAGGCTATTCATCTCTCAACCAGGTTCCTTGCGCGTCTCCCAGACACCCCAGCAGGAGTGTGGATTCAGCAAGACCAGGGGTCAGCCCAGCCTCCTCCAAAGCCAAGTCAACCCTTGGGTCACCGTATCCAGCCGGGAACACAAGAAGTGTTGCAACAGTCTGAGAGCAATTAGAGGTTAGGATGCCAAGGAATGTGGTCAACACTGGATTGCTCTATGCTGGGGCAGGGGAGGTGTTTATAAAAAAAAACAGCTTGGGCGAGAGCCCTTTGCTTGCAACAGGAGGGGATGGAAGCCTTGGAATATTGAAGAATATCATAGATTTTCTATTTGCCTCACAAAACAAAAAAACAGCCCTCTCCCACCATGTTTCCACAGCTACACAGATATAAACATACACATTCCAAGGTTATTTCTGATGGATTTCTTCAGTGCTCGGAACAGGCTCTTTCCAGAGTTGAAGCATTGCTAAGGAAGGCTCATTCCAGCAGGAGTGCCCTTAACAGTGCTATTTATTGAGGCAAGGCCTTTATTTTGCGATGAGCTGTACTGAGCTGGAAAACACGGGGGCTTGTGATTTCAGGGACTAATCCGCTTGTTCAAACTGCTGTGGGGAAAGAAGATATTCGGCGTAATTTTAATGGCTGGAGCAGCTGGGTCGTAAATAACCCATGTAGAACTGAGTCTAATTTTTCCCTGAACAGGATGCTCCTGCAGATGTGACAATTAATCACAGTGATCAGCATTTCTGTACAAGCATTTCCAGATAAATTGAAATGATGCGTTCTTGCTTTTTCAAGGAGTCGAATCAGAAATTCAGTCTGGAGGCTTAACACTTAGTCAATACTTCCCCATGAACGGAGAATACTGAAAGAGAGAAATTACGATGTGGGAAATGTCTCCTGGACTTGCAGTCCAAAGGCCACAGCTGGGATTTCTTGGAAATAGCTTTGCAGTTGCCATGGCATTTATTTGGCTTATAAAAGGTCTTGCAGCTGATGCTCTTTGGCGTTAGAAGTACTAAGTAGAAAGGGAAGCAGGTTAATTGGATTTCTTTGAAAGACAAAACACAAGAAGACCCATGCTGATAAGGAATTGTAGTATTTCCACAAAGAGGTTGCCAGCTGAGCATCCCAAAACTCACTTGTACCACGGATGCCCTTGTGCACTGCTACCTGAGCACAGAGTTCCCAATTTGCTGTTGGCAGGTAGACAGAGAATAAAATGCTGCAGAAGTGGCATTTTTCTCTGCAAATCTCCATGAAAACTATCTCAGAGGGGGCTGGTGGACCCTCCCAAGGATGGCTGCATAGCACGCCTGAGGCCAAACATGAGCAGGCAGGGACGCCATGTGCTGGGTGTAAGGGATTGACTGTAGGGACAGATTTGTACCTTTATGTGTTTACCATTGTGATGAGCTGGTAAGTGCTCCTGGACCATGTGATGCCTGGCAGACAACAAGCCAGGTCAGTGCCACCTGGATTAAGGCTGTCTGCTCTGTTCTACCATGTCCTGGACCACCAGACCTGACTGCTCAAGCTGTGCTGCTCCAGTCCTCAACCTTGCACAGACACATGCCTTGAGCTCTGCACTGAATCCATGGATGTTCCGAGCCATCTCCAGCATGGGGTTTGCATTGGTCTGTTGGGATCTAGGCTGGTTTGGGTGGAACAGGCTATGGGGTGTCTTGTTCTGCTGTCTGGTTTTGGGATGCTCCTTCTCCTGAGTGCAAGGAGGCTGTGTGGCTTTCAGACGTGAGCTGCCTTGGCACAGTGGTCTGGCTATCAACAGGGACTGGTGATACTGGGGAGGAAAGCAGTGCAGAGACATCATTGCTGCAAGAGCTACCTTGGGATCTGGGAGAAATTTTGTTAGTTATCCGTGCTTCTCTTACTTGAACCATCCTGGGTGATGGTGGAGCAGTTCCTGGAGCCCAGGCTTTGCTGATCAGGGGATGCTGCATGTCTAGGCTATGAGAGAGCAAAGATGTCATCCTTGGTCTTGGGATCAATCCTGAAGTCTGCTCCTGGCTGCAAAGAGGCTGCTCTGCTTTGGGTGAATTGGTTGCCGCCTTTGCAGCAGCCTCCTCCTCCATCAAACACTGGTCTGCGCAGGGAGCCCTGCTGCATGGGAAGGGGCTGGAGGAAGGCTTGGACCATTTCTTGGGAGTTTCCCCATCCTGCCCACCCACTGTGGCCCATCAGTTTAATCTTGTCAGGCAGTGATTGCCTCCCTCCGGGACTGATCGTATCACGCAACCATGCGTCACCCAGGCAGGTTAGGATTTATTAGCTTGCTGGTCTCTCCAAGAGGCCGTATTTTACAAGCCTGACTCGGGGAAAGTGGAGGAGAAATTTCTTTTCTCCCTAGTTGTAAGACCACCCACAGGAGCCCACAGGAAGGCAGGGGTAGGGGAACTGGATCCCACACCGCAGGCACCTCCTCATTTGGGTCCCCAGCCCCAGAGCTGGCATGGGAATATGAGGAAAGGAAATTTGTGCCCGAGGTGCCTGCACTGTCCTAAACGTCTGGGCCACATCTGCACCCTCACCTGCTGTCAAGCCCTGTTCCTGCAGGGAATAGGTGTGCAGTCCTTGTGAGCACCTATCGGGGTTGCAGATGTGGGATTTTGGCCTGGCTGTCAACTTCTGAGAAGCAGAAGAGCTGTGGTTAATGCACAAGAAACAGGGAGCTCCCATTACCGTTTGTCCCATGCTATATCCCTCCTGCGGCTCTGGGATGCAACAGCTGAAGTAACGTGTGCCTGGATAACCCCGAGTATAAAACAGACCAACGTGGGTGAATTAGCATGTGGAGTGAAGAGGGCAGTAAGTAATCCCTATAACGAAAATATGTTTGGGTTTTTTTCTTTACAGTGCTAATGTTTTTCTTTAGAAGCCAAATAATCACGTCCACGCTTGGGATTTTCCATCCTGCTGAGAGCCATCAGTTTTGATTAGCACATTAAGTGCCTGCTGAAATTAAAATTATCAGTGGTTAAAAGATGACCTAAATGATACAAACCTTCTAAGCAAAAGCATCTTTGTGAATGAAATGAGATGGAGAAAGGTCCTGTTTCTCTCCAAAGAGCACATGCAGGACTCTGCTCATATTTCTTTCTTCTTCTCTTTGCTGCTGCTCGTCTTCCCGTGGTGACCCTCACATTACTTGGCTGCCACTGGACTCCTGGTGGACATTTTCACAGCCATTAATTGAATATTGACATGTGACAAATGCTTCATGGTGAAGCTGTCCTGCCTTGATCCTCCACTTTGACTTAAAGGAGAGAAATGCAAGACGTGAAATATCTCATTACCAGAGCAAGGGTAATCCTTCATGTTGGCTGAGAAGTCCCTTGCAAGCAGCCTGCCGGGCTCCCACATGAAGACCACGTCCTCCTCCAACCCTGGAGACGTGGGAGGCCCTTTTGTGGCTTCTCTGGATGTGAAAATATCAAGAAGGGGCAATTACATCCAATTGCTCCAGCCCATGTCGGCCCGATTGGGCCTGTGGGCAATGCTGCTGAGCTGGCAGTGAGCGGCAGGTCACGTCACTGCTTGTTCTTCACTTTCCTCAGTTTTAACTTGTTCAATCCCTGTGGCCGCAAGCAAGAAGAGAGGGTTTTGCGGGCACGGCGTGTGCGAGAGCTGCATCGCCTCTGCCCAGCCGCTGGCTGAGTCTGAGTGTACAAACTTCCTGTGAACATGCCCTGATGCTGGCGAGACCATTTCACTTCTTCATGATTGCCACCGTTCAATTTCCATAGCTCCAGATTTCCAGTTTGAATGTCATCAGCCCAAACCTGCAGCCGCGTAACGTCATTCTGCTTCTGCTGGTTAGGAGAGGCTCCAATACTGGAAGTTGTCTCTTCTTGCAATACTTACAGGACTCAACGTCAGCACCTTTGAACTTTCTGTTGCATTAGCCAAGCAGATTGACTTTCTAACCTCTCACTCAAGACCATCTTTCTCCCTTTATTAGAGCTCTTCCCTGAATCGTTTACAGCTTTTCAACTTTCTTTTTGAAGTGAAAACCCCAGGCATGGATATGTTTTTCCAGCAGCAAATGGTGAATGGGCTGTTCTCCCTCTTGGCACTCCACACAAAACCATGTCCCAGGACCCCGCTTGCTCTCTGGACTTCAGCAAGAGGAGCTCGGAGCACCACCACTCACCAGCCAGGCCCATGTCTAGTGGTTCAGTGGAAACTAAACACTACTGTATTAAGTCTGGCTGGAAAGGAGTCACGTCACCCCACCACAGCTATTTAATTTTGATGGATCTGGGGCTATGCTTTTTTCTGGTGTTGATGTTCAAAGAAACAGTCCTCCATTCTGTAGCTATTACCTCTATTCCTCAGTTGTCAATCCTGGCTTTGAATTGAGCCACATTAAAAGAAAAACCTCCCAGTGACTTCAGTGGGAGAAGAGCTCAGCCAACACGTTTGCGTCCGACAATGCCGTGGTAGGTTCGGTGATGCTGCGTTACGTTACTGACCCCAAAGTGTCTGTCTCGTCTTACGGGCAGTGATATAGACTGAGTTGAGTCTGAAACACGATTAATGAGAACATACACTACAGGAAAACGGCTTCAGCCTTTGCAAGACAGACAGCCTCAGGCATTTTGTGGCTTTTGACAGCTGGGAGCCATGAATGTCTGTTGTCTTTTTTTAAAAAAAAAACAAACTCTGTAGAATGAACACATTCAGCAAATGGGAAAAAAAAAGGGGGGAAAGAAAACATTACTCCCAGCTGGGGTGAGAAAAATCAAGTCTATCAGTGAGATTCTCTTGGTGGCTAAAAGGCAGCTTCCTGGGTTTTGATGTTGGTGGATTCCTTTTCTGCATTCCTCCCTTCTTTCTTCAGATAGCTGGTCAAATTCTTCTTTCCTTGGGGTCTTCTTTCAGGAAAGCAATTTGAGCTTCAGATGGAGCATTTGCAGCCAAATTCCCCCATGAGTGTGGTGCATGGACTGGAGTGCTCAGAGTGAGCAGGACACTGGTGAGCCCAGAGAGGTTGGTAGGTGTGAGATCCCCTGTTTGAGATCCAGAGGAACCATGGGGGGAAAAAGCAGGAATTTGGGAGTATCGACCCAGATTCACTGTGTGGGATGGGAGGATGACTTCTGACTTTCATCTGAAGGAGGAGGTCCGTGGTATTTGTCCCTCGATATCATTGCTGCTGGTTGCCCACACAGCCAGACAGATGCTGCTGCGCTGGCTGCACTAGGTCACTGGTCTTTGCAGTCAGGAATGCAAGAAAAATAATTTACGGAATGAAAATCTAGTTCTGGAGAATATGACACATAGAGCATGGTGAATGTATTGTGCAGGTTGGAGCTGGCCAACAGATCATGTATTTGGCATGCCTGCTTTAAAATTAATCATGTATTTGAGTGATATCCTGATTGGGGATGCTTTACTGAGTTTGGGACGTAAAATGCAACTTTAGGGAAGGTTTGCTTAATCCAACAAATAAATCTGTTGCAGACGTATGAGTGTTTTCTGTTGTTTTTCATGGAGCTCTTTATAGCTTTCAGATGGGACACTCCCAGCTTCCTCCAGAAATTTCACTTGCAGTGAGTTGAACTTCTGGTCAGCACTGAAAATCCATGAAGAATATCAAGATGATCAGGGCCTAAGATACAAAAGCCAAAAAGGACTAGCAATACTTAGTAGTGATTAAATTTGTTTCTTTCCCATAGGAAAGGATTGATTTCCGTGTTAAAAGGAGTGCATTTCTTACAGAACAAGCAGCATGATGAATGACCAAAGTAATAATATAGGATTTCTTCTCTAGGATGTGGGAATGAGCTAAAGACTCTACTCCTCCTCCTCTTCCCTTACAAAAGGGGAAATAGAGGCTAATTTATAAAGATAGACGGCAGTGCGTGATGGCTGGCAGAACACGACTGAGCGCTCTGTGTACGGATATTATGTTATTAGGTCTCAATAATGGGTCCCCGAGGTCCCTTATGTCCCAGCCTGGGGACAGCTCCCTCCACTGCTGTGATTTGCTGTGCCCCCCGCAGCCGCTGGCTCTACCATCAGCCGGACACCCCTCCCTGAAGGTCCCCAGAGCCTGCCGCTGGTTTTCAAGACTAGATGCCTGTTTTCTCCAAGGTCTGTGTGATGTGTGTCTGGGATTGACGGGAGTGGTCCCTTCACCCAGACTGTACTTGTGCCAGCGAAGCCTTTGCTGACTGCTCAGGTGTAGTGCAAGAAAAGCGGGGCCAGAGACTTTGCACAGCAAGCAGGAGGCAGAGGAGAGCTGGCAGGGCTGGAAGTGGGAGGCTGAGACTGTAATTTTCTTCCTCTGATCTGCTCTGCTTTGTAGGTAGGTATTTCCACATGTGAGAGTGGTCTGCACGTCAGATATATCAGCTGTATGCTGGTTCCCTCAGGAGTGGTTCAAAGTGAAGGCAATGCTTCATCAGAAAGCTGAGGAACTGAGTCTGAAGTCTGCTTGCAGAACAACCTGTTTTCTTCATTCTATTTGATTTTATTTCAGCTTGCCTGGAAAACTCAGGTCTGTGCATCCGCGTGCCAGCTATGATCGCTTCCCTATGGCACCACACAGCTTGCTGCAAATTATGGAGACGATGCTCACGGCTGCACTTTCTTGTTATCCTTTGGTTGCTCGTATTTAACATTTGTAATAACCTCTGTCGTGTTTCCTGCAGTTGTAGCTGTGCGTTTCACTGGCAAAAGCCAACGTTGTTTAAAAGTGAATTCTTTTTTTTCCATTCTGGGAGGGAGATTTTGCTGCTTATATATCAATATGATAGCTTGCAGTGTTCTGGCAAGCTGGAGAGAGGAGATAAGAATGAAAGAAATGCTACATTTCATGACCCAGTGGCTTATGCTCTGTGTGCTTCACTGTGGGCATTTAACAATCACAAGAGAAGGTCTTCTATGTCCCTTAAAATATCCACAGCTTTAATGTAAATGAATCAGAACCGTTTTTTAATGGCTGGGTCATGCGACTCCGGAGTCAGAGGGGATAACAGTGGGTATATTGTACGTACGGATGAAAAGAGAGAGCCCCAACGCTGGAGCAGACACTTAGTACGGAGAGATATAATAAGGAGGCGGCTAGCTAGTCTTCACGTGTTTTATTTTTGTGTTACCTTTGGTTTTCCTTTCTGAATGCCCCTGAAAGGAGAGGTGACACGTACAGGTCAGTGGGCTGCTGAGCCCAGGGCTGGGGGCTGGATCTGTTCTCAGCGCTGCCACTACCTTGCTGTGTGATTTTAGGTAGGTCTTTTCCCTCTTTGTTTCCATCCTAGCTTTTGTTTCTCGCCCAGCCATACCAGAAGTGCTTTGGGGCAGGGATCATCTGTCCCTTCGTGGTTGCTCAGTGCCTGGGATCGCGGGGTTTTGCTCTCCTCGCAGTTATTTCTGTAGCGTGATCGTTAAGGGAGCCCTGACTCATGCAAGCAGGTGAATCGGGGGGCTGGGTGGGGTTAAGGCTGGCGGAGCCGTCGAAGGAGGAACGGGATGGGACTCGCGGGTGTCCTTCCTTACACACCTGAGGCTGCCTCTCCGCCCCAAGGTTCACCGCTTACTGGTTACGAATGGGCAGGTTGGGTTAGATTTTGGATAGCTTCTCTGTGTGGCCAGGATCTACCCCTCTGACTTCCAGGGAGGTGGTGGAGTCACCATCTCTGGAAGTGTTCAAAAAACGTGTGGATGTGGCGCTTCAGGACATGGTTTAGGGGACATGGTGGCGCTGGATTAATGGTTGGACTTGATGATCTTGAAGGTCCTTTCCAACCTAGTGATTCTGTGATTCTGTAAATCTGCCCTCTTTTAGTTTAGTCTGTGACTGAGGATCTTGCCGTTTGCAAGAGACGCCGTGCCGGTACTGAGTGCTATGGAGCAGACCCAGAAATGCAGCAGAGGGAAGGAGCCCACCAGCCCCATTGCCCCTGGGTGGAGGCGACACTTGCAGGGCTTCTGCCCCAACGGCAGCGTGGCCCTTCTGCCTGGCCAGGGACATGCCACAAGGAATGGAAATACAGCAATAAACCCACGAAATTCAGACAAATGCCATTCTTGGAGTAGCAAGTGGTGGACCCCACTGGTTCAAACAGGGTGGTTGCTGCCTTGCTTTGTATCCCATCCCACACCTTAAAGAGCTGCTGATTTAGTTCCCTGCACATGGCTTTCTGTGCTTTCAGGAGCTTGCGAGGTCCCTTAGGAAGAGCAAAGCATTTTTGCTCAAGGTCATGCTTTCAGTGCGACAGCAGGAGAAGCTGTGTAAATGAAAGGTTTGCATAAAAAATGAGAAAGGTAGAGCCAGCCTGGAAAGGACATTTTTTTTTAAATTTTTCCTGGGCAGCTCACTTTCATTTCACAAAGGAGACTTGTCTGTGTCTGTGGTGATGAGTGTGGCAGAGCCAAATCCATGGGACATCCGGGGCCAGCTCTTTATGCCAGCGATAGGTGAGAGGCTCTGAAGTATGCTGATGGTATTATGGAGCTGTGCATGAATTTTCATGCCGCCCTCCATGGATGTCGTGCTATCAGTGTGCATGGCTGAGATGCACATGCAGCCCTCCAGCATACTGATGAGCCCGTGACATTAGTATTCAGCGCCAAAAGCCAGAGCTGTTAGATGAGGAATAATGGCGTGAAGGGGAGAACTGATAAATGATTAGGCTGTATTATAATATTGGCAGTGCTGACCCAGCTTCCTCGCAAAGCAGATTTACCAAGTGCCAATTTAGAGCCTTAGCACCATAAATAAGCAAATGTGGAGGATGTGTGTGTTTTGGGTGCTGGGTTTGTTCACTGGGGAATTTGCAGAGAGGGAAACATGACTGAGAAGGGGATAGAAAAATCAGCAAGTCACAGGCTTCTCTGTCTGTCTGCAGGCACGTGGTTTCTATTAGTGGGGCATGCAAGCACCCACCTCTACTTGGCACAATACTTGGCACAAAGCTAGCTTAAAATTAGGCTCAGGTTTAGGTGCTTTTGTTGAACTGGGCCCTAACTACATGATCACATGTAGCACTTTGGGCTAAGAGTGCAAAGGGACTGCTGGCAGCTTGATGCATTCCAGATGTTTCAGCTGAAGGCGAAATTGCCCCTTTGCCCTCTGAATTTGGGTTAAATCGCTGGGGTTGGGGTTGCCCAAGGTGTTTGATATAGGGACAGGTGCAGCATATAGACTGAAGGTTACCCTGCAGGAGTGCCCTGCAGCTGTGGGAGCCACAAACAGAATACATGGGCAAATTAATTTAAACAGGTGAACGACTTTGCTCTGGTTTGTTGTGTTTAACCGTCGCTGCAGTCGATGGTTTATCTAGGCCCGTGGGTAAACAAAAGAAAAGCCCAGAGGCTAAACCAATGTGATGTTTTTTGTCTTGTTTTCAAACAGAGCTGGTTTATAGTGGGCACAGAAATATGAGAGAGTGGTTATGCTTTTTAAAAATAAATTAAAGACATTTGCAATGAATGTAGCACATGACCTAGCCAACAATTTCTGAGCATTTTTTACAAGAACAATAGTAAAGAACAGCCTCTGTTTTTATGATTAGCTGAAAATGGTTGCGAATGTTGCCTTGACACCAGAGGCAAACGTGACGCATTATGAATTAATATTTGCAAGGTGGCATTTTGAGGTCTCTGAGCTCAGTGGACCCGTAATAAAACAAGGAGCAGTGATCATTACTTTTGTTTGCAAAGCTCAGGGTAGGTAGTGGCTGGGGAACAGTCTCTAAAATTATCTAGTTGTGGTAGATGTAATTGGGGAGCAGGCAGGGGGGGTTCCGATAGAGTGGATTCACTCGCTGTTGGTGAAGCAGGAGATGGAGAGAGACGCACCGGTGATATCTATCACATGCAGCAGACATCTTTGACAGGGATCTGCACTGCGGCAATTTTCTCTTGGCCAGACAATTATTACTTGTCAGTGCCAGCTGTTACCTGGAGGACCCCAGTTATCAATTGCTTCAGGGTGTTCTCCCCAGCATCGATTATTTTATCAGCTCCCTGACAAATCATTCACGTCAACCATCTGAGCCTTGGAGACCAACCTCTGGTGGGGGTCATTGAGCCCCGGCCAACACCAACTCATCTCCTGTGGCTTCCCAAGAGGCAGAAGGTTCCCGTGGGTCACCTTCCCCCTTGCGTGGAGGTCTGGAAGGAGCCCTCGCCCCCCTGCCCATTGCAGGATGCTTGCGGTGGCCTCGTCTGGCTCTGCTTTCGGAGCCGCTGCGCAAGTGCCAGGCAGGAGGAGGAGAGCATGGCTGTCCCACCACCCTGAACAGATGGTGCGGCAGAGCTGTGCCCCGGCCTCCAACAGCAAACACCAGGCCCCATTGTTTCCAGGGCCCTGAGAAAATAGATGGGTGACACACAGGCAGCTGCAGAAAATGTTCTCCAGACTGTGCTTGTGCAATGGATTAAAAAAGAAAGAAAGAAAAAAAAAAAAGGACTAGTTATTCATTTCTGTTTAATGATGAGCAGTTCCTGGGGGGAACGCTGAGCCAGCAGAGGAGACGGTCTGGAAGCAGTAGATGCACACTGCAGCAAGCTCTCTTGGTACAAGATCTCTTGGTAAGCGTTAGTTTTAACCCAGGGTCCACAGGAGCTCAGTGCCTCCCTGTTCAGTGCTGCCTGCTCCTAATCAGTGTCCTCAGGCATAAAGGCAGGAGAAAGGACTGACGCCACCAGGTGAACCCGTTCCCACCTCATCCTCACAGCGGAGTTGCAAGCAAAGAGCTTGTTGATCTGCAAGCACGAAACACGATGACTTTGTGAGCAATGCCACTGCCCACAGCCCTTGTGCAGCTTCAGCTGAAGCAGTCGGAGGAGACACCAGGCTTGTGCTGAGCACAGCCACTCGGTACCCACTGCTTTTCAGGCCATCGGGGTGGCAAACACCAGATCTTCAAAGTGTTTAAACCACCCTGCCTTGTTGTGGCTGAAGTGGGTTTGGGGGTGATGCTACAAACTGCTCTGCCCACATGATGGATGCAGAGTAAGCCAGTGCCTGGGACCAGGTCCGAGGAGCAGGCACCTGAAGGCAGCAAATGTAGATGGGAGGATTTCCAGGTTGCTTCAGATACCACAGTCAGATTTGTGTGTGTTTGGCTCCTTCTCCGTATAACAACAGCTCTTCAGAGCAGAAAGAAAAGATCCAACAGAGTGAAAATCTTTGAAATAGGGGAAAAAAAGCAAAAACACAGCCTAGGGAGCCGGTCTAAAAAAAACAAACAAAAGGAAGAGAGGAAATGGGAAGCAGTGGACGGTATGTTACACAGTGTACAAGCCAACGAGCAATATCTGCAGGTCATCCACTCCTCTGAGCCTCAGAGAGGACACAGGACCTTGGGTTAAATTACAGCAGTCCCTTTCCCCCCAGCCTCTATTATTTTGCCTCCAAATGCCCAGCAACAACAGCGACAAAACCAGTTTGCAAAGTCTGACAAAAATCTTATTTCCCAAAGTTTTGCCAAGCCTTGTTTCAAGTACAAAGTGCTCTGGCTGCTACTCCTCAACTCAGCGCTGACCTTCCGGCTGCTCCGTCCCTCCTTGCTCCGACGGAGAGGTAGAATGTTTGGTACTAACAAGCACATCGCCAGCCATTCAAAGCCATCTTCCTAGCTGTGCCCCTCGATTATTATTTTTATTCTTTTTCCTGAATATGTTGCCTTTAAAGTGAGATTTTCTTTGGTCTGTAATATTTCACACTTAATATTTCCTTTGGGTTTGGAGGGCTGCGGAAAGGGAGCAGCGGGGGAATGCTGAAAGCAGCCTCTGAAGGGACGTCGTCAGCCTTTTTGGGCAGCCCCGCAGCGGGGAGGGCTTGCTCTCAGCGTGCAGCAAGCGCGCTGGGCTCCCACCGTGGCGCAGGGATACGGCTCGGAGCGGATTCAGCTCCTTTGGTCATTCTTCATTTTGCAGACGACAAACTAAACTGTCTCCAGTGAGGCAATTATCTTAATAAAGATAATTTCAGCTTTGCTGAGGTGATTGAAAAGAGCTCACAGAAAACAAGAACATTTAGCGGTGACTAATTTTTGCAGTTCATTTCTGGGACTATTTACTTACTTGCTAAGCGTTGGCATGGGAGTTGCAAAGCTGGAAGCTCTGAGATGCAGTGGGTAAATCGGAGGAATAAACAGATATCCTCCCTGCTTTGAATTGCAGCTGATTATCCAGCTTGTTGCTATGCTTGCTCCCCCTGCAGCTTTTTTCTCTTTTTCTTTTTCCTTTTTTTTTTTTCCTTCAGATTTTGCTGACAGAGGAAACTACTGTCAGGCCACCTTGGATTTCATACAGCCACGCTGGCTCACCCAGCAGTAATATAGATGGAGAAGACACTTTTGCTGCTGCACCAAGCAGGTTGGCCGGGTTTGCCTGGCAGCGCTGGAGATCAACATAAACCCAGACCTAACGCCAGGCAGATAATCTGCCCCAGAGCACGTGATCTTTGATGGTAATGAGGCCAGGTACTAGCTGTTGTACGGCATGAGTTGCCTGGTTTGCTGCCTTCTGTGCATTTTGGTCCCTTTTCTGCCAAGGACACCGCTGTTCATCCTGCGGAAGGTGAGGAACTTCATGAAAGCTTCTTGTCATCTTTCCCCGTGACTTGCTTGGTTTTAGCCCAATTCCGTCTCCTTAGAAGGACACGAGGTGGAGAGAGGAGTATCTCCCTCACTCCTGCTGGAACGGACATGAAGAACAAGAGACAGGTCTACAGGCAGGGTCCTGCCTGCTCCCAGCCAAGCCTGAAGTTCCTCAGATGTGTACAGGAAAGGGAAGATGTAACTGAAAAGGGAGTGACAAATACACAACACTGAGGCTTCACTGGCATCTGCCAGGCTTGTTCTTTCTTTCCTGTTCTTGGTATCATGGTAGCGTTCAAAGTCCAGACCTGGGAGATGGTGTCTCCTGCATTGCTTAGACAAATTAGACCCACAGCTCCACCCCGAAGAGCCTACATCTTGCCTCAGATAGAGGAGCTGTGTACAGGCTTGTGTGCAAGGCTTTTTAGACGTGGGACTCCAAAGAGGGAAGAAACTTCTTCAAAAGTATGCAGGCAGCTACATGAGTAATGAACCCAAAGTCTGCTGAACAGCCTGGCACCCCTTACTGTAACAGCCTGCAAGTCATTATCAGTATTTTTAGGTCCCCGATGAATCTAACAACCTGGTGGCGTTGCCTAAGTCACTACTGAAAATAGGAATAAAGTTCCTTTAGTCATACCAGCAAGATTAATCTTACCTAGTTACCCAGCTAACAGCCAAGTGTTCAGCTGAAGCAGCTTCTCAGAGCTGTCTGTGTGGCTGGTGGGGAGGGACACACGGCTAGAAGGTGCTTTTTCTCTTCCCAGGATGGGTGTCCAGGGTAGGAGAGACACATTACCTGCTAGAGAGGCTTGTCTCTGCCCTTTGACTCTGAAGGAGCCTTGAAGACTTCAGTCACCTCTAAGTTGTGTGTCTAGTGTTAAGGCACGCAGCTTGTAGGTGGATAAAATTAGATAAAATGAATCTTCCACATAGACACTTCTTCAAGTTTTACCCTGTGTTTTTAAATAGTTTTGTATAAATAACACTGGGGAATGACACAATCCAGGTCTGTAAGGCATTAGCGCTCTCTGGCATGCTGTACATTTCACACTGAATGCTGTTAGCAGCAGAGAAAAGGCCAAGCCAGACCTTCAGATCTAAGCATGCTCGACTTTTGGAAAAGTCTGTATCTGGAGGAGGATCTGAAGTTTCCTTCTGGCCTCTATCTTTACAAGGAGCCAAACCACTCTGTCCAGTGTTGCTGAGCTTTTCAATAGTTTCCTCACTGTTTCAATCCAGCTGCTGCAGCCCTGGGTCCACCTTGGCTCCGGACAAGCTCCAGATGAGTCGTTCTGATCCCTTGCTGCTCCGTGAATATGCAACACACAGCAGTTGTGCAGGGCTTTCCTAGACCTTAGTTTCTGTAAGCTGTGTTGAGCCACCTCGGATTAAACAGAGATCTATGCGGCCTTGGGTGTAGACCTGGATTAAGTTTACAAAACAGATGTGGTGCAAAATGTCCATACAAAGATATAAACTGGCAGGGTGGCTCCAGCGACGTTAGCATCAGCTTTGGGAGACACTGCACGTAGGGTTTGGCCACCTGATCAGATGCTGTTATATTGCTACGGCCTCAGCAGTCACCACCCTTCAGCTGAGCGATGGTCACTGTGTGTTTCACTTGTCGCATGCACAGCTTTAAGCTATTCATGCACCTATATTTTAAGCTGCTGTCATTAATTCATTTGACTTTGCAGGCAGGAAACACAAAAAGTGTGTGATCACCACCAGTGCTTGGCTGCAGGGCAGTACCTTCTGAGGCTGCTCCTGCTGAGCCAGCAGAACTCACCCTGACTGTGCCCTTGGAGGGTCCAAGCGCTGCCCACCTTGTCCCCAGTTGTTTGTATGTACCATCAACCCTGTGAAGAGTGCACGGAAGTTTTCACCCGGAAACCCACATGGCAGATGTGGTAAGCGGTGTCTCTCATGCAGGTTGTTCTGCTGGTGTCTCCACTCTTGCTATGGGCTCAGTTTTCCAACACCCTGAAAATCTTTCTCTCCCCATTTTTCCCAGTGTTACTTTCAGCTTTTTGGTTTGCTTTGCTGCTGGAAGGGGTCTTGCCCCACACACCATGAGAGATTGCACAAGCCCTGTGTGTTGCTTGTGGCTGAGCCATCCCATGTGGCAAGGCCACGGTGCAGAAGTGCAGGTGTTTTTGCATTTTGTGTTGGTATTAGTAAATCCTGGCTAGGGAATGTCACATTTTTTCCAAGTACTACAGGCTGACAGGAGGAGGGAAAGGCCTGGGAGGGAGGACAAAATGTGTGTGCCTCCTTGTGAAAGGTCTGCAAGTATTGGGGGGAAATAGCTGGGGAAGGCAAGTGGCTGTGATGCAGCTGGAGTCTGCCGGGTGAGGAGAAGGGACGGGTTTGCTGATTTATTGGGGTCTGAGCGCAAGGTTTGAACACTGGTGCTGTGCCACGGGCAAGAAACCGCACAGCCCTGGGCGGCTGCACTGGCAGACACATCCGAGAACCCCCGCGCGCACGAATGCACGCTCGCGCACGCACACGAACACTTCTTCAGCGAGGTGGTGCGGCTCTTTGGAGCTCTAGTGTAGAACCACGGAGGATTTCCTTCGTTAGAATAATGGGGTAAAGGGCTTTACGGCATAATACGACTGTCCTGAGAAGCAGAGGAGGAAACATAAGAGTGAATTTGCCATCTGTCCCTGGAGTTATGAAACACAACCGTAACTGTGCGTGTAACTTTAGACAGCTCAGACCGAGGAAATTACAATGTGCTTCCACATGCTTTAAATCTAGGGCTGGTCCTGTGCTCCTCTGTGTATAACCAGGGTTGAATCCTTCTCCTTGCTGTTTTCCTTTAATTTAATATTCCTTGCAATAGGACTGTTCCTCTTAATGTGCCTAATGTAAAACACGCTTGTTCGCTGACTGTGGCAGGAGTCTCTGGCTCAGGCTACCCTGCACGTCGCCGTGGAGTCTGATGCTGGGGAGGGGAATGACTCTGGGAAGTTTGACACTGAAACGACATATCGGGACTATTTACGGGGCAGGGTAAGGGAGATGAATTATTTTGCTGTAAATTATTAGATCTGGGCTGGCTCAAAATGCAGACTAACGCTTGCCATTAGACTGGATGCTGGAGGATGCTAATTTCTGGGAAACAAAAGTGGACCCTTTCCTAGATGGCTCCATTTGCAGACCATAATTGTGTTCCTCTTGAATAAAGTCAAAGCAAGCCTGCCCTGTGCTGAAAGCCCAGGCCAGCGACTCTCCCAAACACGGGCTCGCAGCCCCAAGCAGGGTTTGTAGGATGTACAAAGGAGCACAACAGGATCCCTGGCAGGAGAGGGGCTCCCCGCTGGAAGTGGGTTGCGAGCTGGAGGCTGGATCCCCAGGGCAGAGGTTGGCCCTGGGAAGGGCAAGCAACGTTTCCAGACGGGGTGGAATGAACTCATCTGTCATTGTCATTTTTTAATTGTTTTCTGTGTTGTACTGCTGATCTTTTAATAGGGTATGATCCAAAACATGCTCCTTTGCTGTGGGTGGCATGTGTCCCTGGACCCCGACTGTCTCCGTGCAGACTGATGGGGGGACGGTCTGGGGACAGGCTGCCTTGTAAGGACGTGTCAGAAATCTCCACCAGTCACTAGGGCTGAGCAAGAGAAATGTCCCTTGTTGCTGATGGGCAACGAACTGCGATGAAGAGACATGTCCTCCTAGGCTGTGGTTTCACAACTACATTAACACTCTTTAAAAGATGGTCTTTCCAGGTGCTCACTTCCGTCCTTTTTGTCATGTTAGCGGATTGTGGAGATCATCCAGGTGACAAAACACCTCTTTCTGTTTTTTTTTTTTTTTTTTTTTTTAATTTTCTCCTAAATGAGTCTTTCCCCCCAAACCACATCCATTCCCTGAGCAAAGCTGCATGACCAGATGCCTTGCAGAGGGAAGAGCTGGTGGGCAGGGGATGGGGGACCTCAGCTGAAACAGCTCTTCCAACACATGTCAGACCACAGCTTCAATGCCCTTCTTTCCTACCTATTTATAGCAGAGCCGAGTGACTCTCAGCCATCCCTGTAAGGAGCTCGTAGGTCTCCAGGGCTCAGATTTGCAAGCAGCTTGTGTCCAGTGGAGCCGGACGCAGCCATGGTCTGAACAGCAAAAGGTCACACAGCCGCGTGGACACCTGCAGCCTCAGTCCTGCAGGTGGGATTGCAGCCCTGCAGCAACCCGTGAAAACAAAGGTGAGCTTAGGAGTCACACAAGACTTTGGCTTAACATGGGACCTTTCTACTCCCCTTTGTTTTCAGACCTCTGAGGTAGATTTGGTTCAGGTTTTCCGATTTCCTTTCCAACAATGTGTTTTTCTTAACAGGGTTTAGGGATTCAAGATACGCACTGAATCCCTCTCCCTGCCAAAACTGGGTCTGACGAGGCAAGACAGAGACTGGCAAGGACACAGGCAGAAATTCCCAGCCTCAGAGATGCTGCTGAGGCTGATTCACTTTGCAGCCAGGGCAGGAGACAGTAAGAGCACATTTGCCCAGCGGATCCCCTTCTTTACACTTTATCAGAGTGGCTGCCATCAGCCAAAAACACACGCTGCGATTTCCAGGGACTAATCATAACGCTTTGTAATCCCCTCAGCTCTGCAGGACGCATGCCACTGCTGGGACGGGACGCGCCGAGGGTGTGTTTGTGCGTGCCCCAAGTGCAGGCCAGCAGCCGACGTCAAAGAGCCCGCGGAGCTTACGCAGGTCAGCAAGGAGCCAGCGTGCTGCTACCCCAGCGCGCTCTCATTAGGGGAACTGATAGCCTGTTAATTATAGCCTCGTCTTGCCAGCCTGCCGCTGCTCCCACACCCTTCCCCTCCTGCCTGCCAGGCGTTTCTGGACGGGCAAGGAGGCTCGGTCCTTTGCTTCTTGCTGGTCAAGTCCTCAGCTCCTTGTCCCTTTCCTGGCTGTCTGTCTGTCTCTGGTGTCCTCGGAGGTCTCCTTGCCTCGCTGGGGGGCACCCGGTGGGTGTCAGCGTGGTGTTGCCTCCGAGCACCCAGACCTGCACGCAGACCTGGCGCGCGGCGTGCGGCCGCTCTCTCCTGCTTGATCCCACTTCGCTCCTACAGCTGAAGGTTGTGATCGAAGAAAGATTTGCCGGAGAAGCCTTTATTTTGCTCAGGTTGTGTAACTGCGTGGTGGGGGGCGGGAGAGAGGTTTTTGAGCACATAAGCCTTTCCTTAGGTCTGAAGCAGAAATACTGATTTCTGAGCTGTGTAGTGGTTTGGGGGGTGGGGGGGCTGCTGGATTTCCCTTCACGAGATGGGAAAAGATTGGGGCCGTGAGCTGTGTGGAGAGCAGATCCTGGGGCAATCGCACACCGACACGCATCTTCCGCCTGCGCAGCTGGGAATGGCAGAGCGGGTTGTCCCCTTGTCTCTTTTCTCCAGCGGTACCTGCAAGGCTGAGAGCACCCGCATGCTCTGCGCAAGCAGAAGAAATACCAACACAGATACACAGGGACCAACGCGCTCCCATGGGAAGATCCTCCTGATCTGAGATGTTTGAGGCTTGTCAGTAGAGCCCTGGGAGTTGTGCTGCTGGTTTTGGTGGGTTGCTGGACAGTGCTCCAGCCCTGGGGGCCTAAGTGTCCCCACAATGTGCTCTTATCCGGTGCAGCAGGAGTAAGGAGAAAGCGAGCTGCGGTCTCGCTGATCCCTGCTGGGCTGACTGCCCTCAGTTTTCGCTTTGATATTCTTGTGCTGGAACAGCCCTGGCTTCTCTGGCCCTGCTTTTTGCACAGCCTGGCTGGGACTTAAGCCCCATGTTTCCCAGAAAGGGTTGGGGAATCTTATCAATCTACTATTATTATTTTCTTTTTCCTTCTTTGAATTCCCGTCGGCTGCTGACTGTGAAAACACAACAAGAGGCTCAAATCAGTCAGCCCTCGGCGTATTCAAATTGGCACCAGTTTGTTTGTTTTGGGGCTAAAGCCAGAGTGAGAAAGCCGGGGCTTTGAGATGCTATTGGGATCACCTGGGAAAATACACATGCCTTTCATGTGGCCTCTGTCCCCCGTGGCCAGGAGGGCTCTCTGCCCCCCGCTGGGCTCCCAGCCCCCTTCTCTTTTTCATCAGCGGTGGGTCCCTCACCGTGCCTGGGGACAGGCACTGAGCGGTGGCCATATGACATGGAGTGAAAGTCCCGAGGGAACAGATGCTTCTCTTTCAAGGAGTGCGGGGGCCGGGGGGGGAGCGTTGCACAAGGTATCAAATACCTTTCAGGCTTTCAAAAATCCGTGCTGGAAGCTGTTTCTCTTGATCACGGCAGTGAGCTGCCGGTAACACCTAACCCATGGCAATGCTCCAAAAGAGGGACCTGAATGTAATAATGGGGGATTTTATTTTTAGTTTTTAATTTTTTTTTTCCCCCTGAAGAAATGACATGTCCACAGA
Organism: Phaethon aethereus; assembly: GCF_964289735.1. Classification (NCBI taxonomy): domain Eukaryota; kingdom Metazoa; phylum Chordata; class Aves; order Phaethontiformes; family Phaethontidae; genus Phaethon; species Phaethon aethereus. Next base: position 6,575,430 of record NC_138579.1, read on the forward strand.
CACGGAGGCACTGGGCAGAGCTCCTTGGGCAATGCTCTTGAAAATTTTCATGCATCTTTCTGAGCCCATGAAAACAGTGATTCTCTCCCCCTCGTAAGAACTGAGGGCCACTCTCCCCATGGTGGAAATAGCTTCACTGTCCCTGCACACCAGCCCCAGCATCACCACCCTTTGGTTTTATTCCACACCCCCAGGTCCTTTGGTAGAATATGATGGGAACGATTATTTGCATGAAGCTTACGGGATCACATCAGCCATTTCTCTGTTCAATGCCGTTTTTTCTGCATACGGTGACAAGCGTTTCTCCCCTGCTCCCCCAAGCCCTCAGCTTTTTCAGATTCCCGCACCTTTGTTCACCAACCCTTTTTGCTCTTTTTCCGTTATTTCTTTCAGGATTGTATCAGTTTTCAGGACACAGATCTGCTGCAGACCAGGAATTTGCCCTTACTGAATCCTTTTGGCCTGCATACACGACTGTAACCGAGTGACTGACACAAGTTCAGCCCAGCAGCCCCGGGTTTGAAAAAGGTTTCAGCTGGCGAGCAGCATCCCAGGCTCTCCCTCTACACATTTGTCAAGTTGGGGGGATGAAATGGCCCTTCTGAAGGCAGCACCGAATGTTTATACAAACCTCACTGCCTCGCTGCAAGCGTGGCTCTTTCATCTCAGCTCTGGCGTTGCAGCGCGGAAGGTGTGATCCCACAGGGAGCCGGGCAGCTCACGGCGGCGATGCTCCAGCAGTGCCGTCGGCTCGGCGGGGCTCCTCGCCTTCAAACGCGCCGCCCTCCGCGCTGTGAAACGGGGGCCTGGATCTGGCGGTGGGTTTTGAACATCTCGGAAATGAGGGGATTTGTCAGCAGGTTCTGGTCTGATTTTCCAGCTAAGGAGATTGGTCCACAGGTTCTGTTTTTCCCACTTAGCCAAAACCTAGTTACAGGCAATGTGTTTTCTTCCCACTTTTTTAATCACCTCTGATACTGTTCCCTACAGGCCTTAAATAGGAATTTGGCATTGACCAGTCAAAATGTCTGCTACGAGTGTCTCACCTTGTTTCACATATGATTGAGACCAAAACGTCTATAATCTACGTTTGCCAGCAACTCTGGAATTGGGATTTCTTCGCTTTGCTTATTATGCTCCTTCTGTGTTATCTCAAGTGGAAGCGCTTGCAAAAAGCGTGGCATAGACAGTCCGATTTTGCTGCGCGAGTCACTTGTGGTTCAAGGACCGTTCCTTAGCCTGCAGCCGGTAGCAGTAGTGCCAGCGCTTCTCACCTGGCCATGGGGCAAACCGAGGGGTGCTGATAGTCCGGGCTGGCTTCAGAAACATGGAACTGCAGGTTAACCCAGCAGGTCTGTATTTGGCCATGGTGTTTAGCAGGTACCCGTTGAGCAGGACGGATTTTGGCTGGAGACTTGTTGGGTTTCAAAACCCTTGTCTGAGGAAGGAGGCTAAGAGGACAGATATACTGAAAGAAGCAGCCTCAGGGACCAGAGTAATCTTCGTCTGTATAAAAGTGTGTCTTGTAAACCCAAAAAGTTTTGTCGTAAAACACAAAAAACTGTGTTTTACACTAATTTAGCCCAAATGGATCCCCACCTTGGTGGAGGCGTTCAGGTCTCTTGTAGGAGTGCATAGAGCCCGGGTGGCAGTGGAAGTGGTCCCTTGTCCTTATGCCATGCTATAGGATAGGGCCTGACCCAGGTGCTGTGATGCTGCAGGGCTGCAGACAGAAGCCAAACGTTATTAATTATAAAATGAAGAACCAGGAAAGGTCTTTCATGGACGCAGGTTGTTGTGATAGCACCCTCAGAGAGGGGCTGGGGTGCCCGTGGGCTCCCCCTCCCAGCAGCTCCCTCCCTTTCTGCATCTCCCATCCCAGCTGCTGTGGTTGGGAGTGTTGGATGTGCTCCTGCTCAGAGCACACTGCCTTTTTATTCAGGTGAAGATGCAGAGAAAATCCAGCAATCTTGAATTTCCTCACTGTACTCAGGGATGCTTCTCCCTTCCCCACTGCCTTTAGCCCAAACCGCTGCTCGGAGTGCTTGTTTTGGGAAAGCACGGGGCATAAAGCGCACAAGCAACTGTCTGCAGCTGCGGGGAAGATCATAAAAATGGGGATTACAGCCTTTCCACACAGCAGCCTGCTTCATCCCTCCATGGGCTGCGAAGACCTCTGAGGAGGCTGCAAAGGCGCATGCACATTCCTGGGAAAGTGAAGGCATGTTAAATGAATACCACAGCTCAAAAGCAAGGCTGGCTCTTGCTGGTGGAGCAGCCGGTGGAGCAGGGCTGGTAAGCAGCAGCCATGTCCTGGGCTCCTGCAGGGCTGGCTGAGAGGTGAGTGGGCAGGAGCAGGATGCTCCAGAGGATCTCAGAGTGCTGATCTGATCATGCTTTGGGCATAAAAGGTCATGAATGGAGCCACATCTAGGTCGTACAATTGCTATAAAAGCTCAACATTTTAAAAGCATTGAGCTATCTGTTTTAGGTTCCCTTTATTTTGCCGCCTTTGGGTTTTCAAGCTTTAGTTCCCAAATTTATAGGTACAAAGCAAGCTGAGGTACAAAGCAGAATGATTTCAAGGTAAAAGACCAAGTAAGCGGATCAAATTTTGGCACTGTTTCATTGGTCTGTAATGCAATCAACACTGTCTTTTAAGCAACATTTGCTTTCAGCTGCAACAATAAAAACCTAGCTCAGGGGGTGAAGAATAATTTGGAGATGATCTGAGATCTCTCCATCTTATGTACTGTCACAGAATCACAGAATCATTAAGATTGGAAAAGACCTTTAAGATCATCAAGCCCAACCATCAACCCAACACCACCATGCCCACTAAACCACATCCCTTGTAGCGGAGGTGGAACGCATCCCAAGGACTCCCAGGGCATGGCAAGGCTGCCATCCCTAGCAAAGGGTGAGGAACTGGGCACTGACAGGGAGACTTGCCTCAGACCACCAAATGAATGCATGAAGAAATCCGACAGGGGCTTTCACTTGGGGAGCAGAAACCCCACGCTTACAGCATAACCCAGTGCCACCCAATTGGGGAAACAGCCTGTCAGGAGAAAATGGCCCAGGGTTTCTGCTCATGACCAGCCTTTGGTCATGGGTTATTTTTCTGTGCAGGAAAGATGATCAACTGAACTTCTTGAGAGCAAGGACCTGTCAAGACTCCAAGGTGGGAGTGTGGCCCAGGGTGCTGGGCTCTCTTTGAGAGCTGCCACATGAACCCTGTAGCAAAACTTAAAATACCTTTTCAGCATCACCTGCAGCTTTTTCTTCTATCAGATTTTGCTCCTTGTCAGAGCGACATTCTCTGAACCACACCAAGGCATCATGATGATGTAGTGGTAACTACATGGTTGTGTTACATCTGCATTTTTTATAATGGGGTTTGTTCCTCCAGCAGTTCATCCCTGAATCCAAAACAGGTGAAGCTTCCTCTGCACAGGAACTACACGACTGGCAGCCTCTGCTCAACTCTTTTTCTGCTGCTGATAGGGCAATGGGGCGTGTGGCTGATACAAGAAATGCTGCCCCTGGACAATATTTTGGTGTAGGACTGTAGGAAGGATTTTACAGCAAATGCCTTACTTTGCAGTCAGCTGGCTGCATTTTTTTGCCTTCCCTGGTAATTACCAGCTCCCTGTGTCATCTTATCTGTTTCAGTGGCTTTCAAAGCTCTCGTGCCTTCTTTTTTTGTTAATGGCAGAGCAGTGTTGTCTTAGACACAGACACTTCTGGAGGAAGAGCCCGTTTTTGTGCCAAGAAGCCCTGCCTCAGCGTACGCACCTCAAAGGCACGCAGCGGCTCGCAGCCCAGACACCATTACACAGGCATTACTGTCCTTTGTGCCGCTGGGGGGGCTTTGCAGGGGGCTGATCCCAGCCACTCTGCCTGGCGTGCGATTGACCCCGCTAATGCAGGGCAAGCTTAAGGGTTTCAAAGCCTACCTCAAGTCCTTGAAGAGCTCTCCGAATTCCCGTCCTGTCTGCAGGGTGCTGCTGGCTCCCCAGGCAATGCCCAGTCCCATGCAGCCTTTTACTGTCCCCAAGCCCCACTGCCAGTATCTTAACCATGCCCTGTGCAAGTGAGTTTGCTGCTGGTGAGCTTGCTTGGAGGGAAAAAGCCCTTCAGGATAAGACTTACACGTCCCACCAGCCCCTTCTGGAAATCAGTACGAAGCAAAAATGACAGCGGGATGATCCAGCTGGTCTTTCATCCCTAACGAGAGGCTCCTAATGAGAGCCTCCTCCTTCTGCCATGGAGCTGTGCCATTGTCCCTCTCTACATTGTTGTAATAAAGCAAAGGAGGAGGGGGGGAAGGATCATTTAGCACGTGAAAGGCACCTCTTGTATGGGGCTGCATGCATGGTACAGTTCAGCCGGGGTGAGCAACCAGCTCCTGCCAAGCCGTGATGTATGAGGCAGAAAGGTCAAAAGTTCTCCTTTACAATCAGCAAGAAAGGAGAAGGCAGGCGATGGTCACTTAATTTGTGGATTTTTCCCTCTACTTGTCAAGAGGAGTTTGGGCTGCGGCGATGGATGAGTCATCAATTAAAGTCGGACGCTTGGTCTTTTGTCTCGGTTCCTGAAGGGCCCAATTCAAGCCCCGGCCAAGTCGATGCCAGTGGGTCCTCGACTGGGACTACGAAGGCTGTGGAGTGGCTGGGTTGAACAGCTCGCCTTTCTCCGTGCTCAGTGTTGTGCTTCTTGGCTCCCCAGTTGCTGCTGTTATCAGGCAGGACATTTCCTGAACTGACTCTTGCTAACACTTGCCACATTTCTTCCCCTGGTCCCTCTCCATGCAGCTGCTTTGATAAGCAGCAGGAGCAAGCAGTGATCCACGTAGTGCAGCAGGTCCTCACTCATGCCTGCCTGCTTATCTGACCATATATGCTGTTAATATTTCCTCTAAGGCACTTAGCTCCCATGCTAACATTGCGTTATCAACAAAAAGCCATTAAATATTTTGCTAGGTTAAGGAACATGTCCACAGTTTTATTGGAGTATATATGGCCCCTAATGATTTGATCCTGCAGGACGTGCTCTGCAGTCAGCTCATGCAGTCCTACACAAGCACAGGCCACCTGGCACTCCCCTTCACCGGGAAGCTTGTCCCATGTTCCTCGTTGCACGCAACGGCGTAGGAAGACCAGTCAGATCTACAGGCATGAAGACTCAGCTTGAATGTGAAATCTGTTCTGACAGTGAGGGGTGGCTCAGCCTCTCTGCTTATGCCTAACAGGGAGTCCTTGCTCCTAGGTGCTTATAACAGATTCTTTCCGTGCGGGATTGAGACCTCCGTGTGTGCTCCAGACACTTCTTCCTCCCATGTCCTGGTGCCCAGCTGTGCAGGCTGGAGAGACACTGGAACCATAAACGTGTGGAGGCCACCACCTCCACAGCTTGGACTTACCTTTGTTAGAGGCCTGGGCTAGGCACTGACTTTCTGCATTCAGTATAGAGGAAAGAAGAGATAACATGAACTTTCTACTTTGTTCTCCTGTGTCAGCCCCAGCTGGGGGGAACATACTTCCAGCCGCTTAACACAAGCATGGCCAAGTGGTTTGCTGCATGAAAGGGTATAATTAGGAAACTGAACATATTTTCCACCATCACCGGTCTTCGTTGGCCTGAGTAAAAACATCTCCCTTTAATGTAGATGCACAAGCTGTTTCCTTTATGTTGTGCAGGCTGTGCGAAGATTGTTCCTCCTCAGTCTGGATGCAGAGGTTGGGGACTATGGGATTCTCTCACAGAACTGGCTGGAAAACCTTCATTGTCTGGTCAGAGTCTGCAGACACTGTCACATTCCAGAGTGCTCCCAGACTGGATGGTTTGTATTGGCCTGGGATGAACAGACCGTAATCTTGTCTCTGCTACATGTCTCCTTGCAGAGTTGCTCCATGCTCTGCCCTTTGTTGGCCCTCATCAGGACCTGGCATAGAACACTATGAAAAACTGTGGAACAGAAGGTGTTTTTTTATTTTACAATCACCCTATTTTCTTACAGTGACAGTCATGGGGAGGACACAGTTGTGACTTCCATTGAATGGATGGCTTGGCATTTTTATTTGGAGTGAGTGAAAGCATTTTGGAACTCAACAATTAAAATGGTTTAGATCATAAGTAAATACATATAATAAATATTAAAAAGAACTAGAAAGTCCATGGAGACATGTTGCGCCTAAGGCCAAGATGGCATTCGTAGTCTTCATGTCTATGCCATGGTTGTTTCTGGAATACTGCAGCTCCATGAGGTTATTCTAATAACAGTAAATGTATGTGCATGCTTATTTTATGTAAAGGACTGGATGGAGTCCCAGAGCTGTATTTTCCAGGGTCCTGTTTCTTAACGCCTGGGACCATGTTCAAGAGGTCAGAGGAACACAGATCTCCTGATCAGAACATGGCCAGAAGAGTCCTGAAAGACTCTCTAGCCTTGGGGACTGTTCAAGTTATGAGTGTTGTTTTTGGATGATGGCAAAGGCTTAATAAACGCTGCAGCTGTAGAAAGCACCCTCACTGGAGAGTATAACTCTCCATGTCAATATATGATTTACATTTCCAGCCTGCATGTATCCAGGCTGCATGACTCAGTCAACGGGGTGGGCAGATCCAGCGCTTACTTTGGCAGAATAGTTCCTCAAGTCTTGTTTAATTAGAACTCAGACCAGCTTCCTGGAGATTGTGGGAACCTCATTAGCAGCACAAATAGAAATGTGAAGAGGCCAACTCAGTGGGAAAAGATTGCTTGCTAAGAACTTTACTTACCAAGAACTTAACCTCTTCAAGAGTGGTATCTCTTAGGTACAGCAGAAGGATTTATGGCTGGAATACAAGGTCTTTTACAATCTCCCAAATGTTAGAGGGGTTTTTTTGCAATTCAATTTAAAACCTCTCAAAATAGCAGATAAACTCTTTCTGGCTCAATAGTATCCAGTTATTCTTAGGTGCCCTCTCTTGAATTGGTTTTGATTCTTGATGTCTATCTTGGTGCTCTTCCACTGTTTGGAGATGCTGATTGCTGATTTGCTGTCCTCATTCTTGCCTGACCTGGCAATGTTACCTTATATTTTAATATGTGTCGGTCTATAACAAATCCAGGATTTTTTTAATATTTAAGATGTGATGACAGGAGTTTAGACACCTAGCTCACATACAGACACCTAAATTTAGTTCACTTATTCTCAGATGACATCCCACCTATTGTGTCTTGAGAAGGTTTTAGAAGGGCTAAGTATTGTCTGTCTGTCTGCTTCAGGACTCCATGGAAGAGGTCTATAAAATACAATTAGAGTGCTTGAATTGTTGCTCAGTAAATATGTGTCCTTGCACGTATCTGTGAGAACTGGATGGAGTCTCAGGGCTATGTGTGGCGGTTGTTCTGTTCTCCTTTATTTTGGAGCTATGCCAAAGAGGCTAAAGGGACCCAGATCTGTTGATCAGAACAAGGCCAGAAGAGTCCTGGAAAAGCAGCTGATTGTTCATTTCCTATCCCCATCCTAGCCTCATGCTGGCAACGTTGCCATCTATTTCAGAGGAGAATATGTGTTGGCCTATAAAAAAAAAGTCTGTATTTTTTATCTTCCCTGAAGACATGATTATCCTCCTGCTTCTTTAGCCTAATCCAATATGGAGAGGGAAAACCAGGATGCCTGTCTACCTATCACTACAGTGTTGTTTACAAAGTCACGAGGGTGAATGAGGATTTTTTTTTTTCTTTTTTTTTGTTAATTAAATGCATCCCACCCAATCAGGAAAGGAATCAAATCTCCAGTTAAAATAAAGGAAGAGTGAATAAACATACTGTATGTTTTGAAAGACATTATTGTAAGCGGGAGGGGGATGGATCAGGGAGAAAAAGACCAAGCAGTCTTTCTAGAGGAAAGACCTACAGCTAACCACCTTGAGCAGGAAGGCTTCCCAGTGGAAAAGGGTAAGCGTATCTTTTCACAGGCAATTCTTGCAAGACATGAAAAAGGCTTTCTGCTGCAATTTTCTCTTCTGGAATTATCCCAGGCTGAAAGACCTTTGGTCTCCTGTTGATGAAAGACATAGCACAGGGGCAAGATTTCTCAAATCCCTGTCATTATTGTGCTGGAGAAATAATCCTGGTTTGCGGAGTTGTTTTGAATCTTTCCTACTGCTGCCAATAAATGTAACTTATTGAAATGATTACAAAAAAGTTTCCCCTAACTAAATATCCACTACAAAGAAAATGGTTTGCGAAAATAAAAGGGAGAGACTTGCTGCCTTGATTACAGCAAACCACCAAATGCTTAGAGGGAAGATGGAGCACATTGTACTTCTTGGTGCTTCCCACAGCCTCTGCTGCCTTCAGGTAGGAACAGAGCCTGCCTTCTCTGCAAAAAGACCAAACCAACCTCTGTTTTCCTGTGCTTCTACCACTGGATTTCTCCCCCCAATCTACAGGGTGCCTTTTGGGGTCTGCACTAAGGGCGATAGACCAATGCATGTCCCATCGGCCCATTCAGCTGATGTCACTGGACCATGTTTGCCGCTTTGTAACTGCCGAGGTCTTGCTTTTGCTCCTGCTGGGTGGGATTGTGCTTAAGCTTGATCTGCAAAATGAAATCGGTGGGAGAGCTTCATCAGCTGGGTAGGTTTCTACATCTCAGTGGTGTGAAGACCATGCCAGCGATGCCCCTTACCTCTGCACGTGATCCCATTCCCATTCCCCTACGGGTGCATCTGCAGGTGAGATGCTCGTTCCCTACCCTGCCTTTCTCTTCATGGTAAGGGAACACTGCTTTCTCCCAGCTCCCCCAGGTCCCTCCTTCGGTGTCTCCTGTGGGCCTCAACTAGTCCAGGGCTTCAGCACTCTAACTAGAAGGCAGTTTTCAGGAATGCCCCCCAAAACAGAGCTTCTCTCCAGGTTTTCACTAACCCTCAGGGGCAGCCTGTGCCTGGGGGACAAAACAGAGGGGGGAAGCCAGAAAGATCTGAGAAAAATAGATCTGCCGCTCTGCTGCTGTGCATGGGGGATGCTGTGGAGATGTGAGTTGTGCAAGGTCACAGGTTAATAGAGAGAAATGCTGCCTGTGGAGATGTCAGACTGGCTGAAAACTCACCCCGGGACCTTGAACTTGGGGAGGCAAGGGGGAACCGGCGGGCTATAGTGGGTTTTCTAATGTTTTGAGTGGGAGCCCCGATGCTCACTAGCTAAGACTAGGACATTTATTTATATTAATAATCATTAATAAACATTCAGCACGGACTTGCATGTTTGTGTACACACACCTCTGTATTTAACTAGCCAGGCGTGTGCTCCAGAGCTGAGTTTTCACACTTCTTTTATTTGATTTTTATCCCTATCTCGAGCATAGAAATTTCCGCACGATTAATTGAAGTAACATATGCTTGCCAGCAGCCAAATCTTAATCCCATCCTTCTCTTTCACCATGTTTCTGATTATGCTGATGGCAAATCCTCCTTGTTTGACTCAGCTTTGCACTCAGAGTGGATGCAAGAGGAGCCAAATCTTCTCTTAGAAGCACAGGGATATTTGCCGAATGTCCCACGGGGTCTCAAGTTTTTTGCAGTAATAAACAAGTACTTCATTGGCTTCTGAGACTGATGTGAGCAGTTATCAGAAACTGCAAGCAGTAACCAGCTCCTAAATCATGTCTGGTAATCCAGAGCCAGTAGTAGTGATAAGCATACTTTGTTAGGGTCTCGTATTCCTGAACGTAGCCCTCATTTTGCTACGTGCTTCAGACATTTGAGAAAAGACAGTCTTGCCTGACGTAGCTCGTGGGGGTATATGGCCAGGGACAATCCCCCCACAGCACTCACATCCATTCTGAGCTACAGGTTGTGCAGGAGACCCAAATCCCAAATTTACAGAGGAAATCCAAATCCAGAACCCACCTTGCATTGCTGCAGAGAGCACAGAAATGTGAACTCCAGATCCCTGGGATGGGATTGAATGCAAACGCTGCTAATGCCTGTGCATCAGGATGTACAGACAGGTGCAGCCCTCTGTGAGCATCCTTTGTGAGTCATGGCAGAAAGTGATTTACTCTAAGCACAAAACACTTTCCTGATCTTCCCAACCAAAGTCCCTAGAGCTCTAATCATTGCACTGATGGTGGAGGTAAAAAGACAGCAATTTTTACTGTGTGAGAAGCTTTGATTTCCTGTGAATCACTTCCTACTATAAATCAGCTATAGGCAGCTGCATCCACTTCTTCCTAGGGGTAGAAAAATATACCCTGCTGCTAGACAGCAACACAGGCGCCAAAAACATCACGGGATCAAAGGGCACTGCGATTATCCCAGGCAGAATCTAAACAAGCCTGTCAGCTTGCCTGGACCATTTGTTTATTTTAGCTGTGGATATCCATGGCTGTCCGGCATCGGGGGATGGATCTATCATTAGCATCATTTGTCCCATGTCTGAGCTTGCTCTAAATGTCCCTTTCATTCAGCATCCTGATGGCTGGTACCAAAAGTGCATAGGGAGCGTTTTCCAAGAGCTCAGCACTGCAAGAGGAAACACATCTTGGGGACTGTCTGATCGCTTCTTACAGAGCAAAGTGTTTCAGCTGCTCTTCCTTCTTTTCCTGACAAACCTCAACCAAGAGCATTGCCCAAAAAAGTTACTGTCCAGAAACACCAATAGCTGGGCTCAGTCTCAGGGTGGGAAAAATATTTTGTTTCTTTTCTCCCCATCCAGGCTTCTCTGGAAGGAACTGTTTTGCAGTCTCTCCTCCTGTTTCCTGGTTGAGAGAGCTCTGTGCCTCCTCTGAATCCCTCTCTGAACTTCCCAGAACTGCAGAGGTTTTCTCTGGAAGTGCAGGGTGACTGCCGTGCTTGTCTGGAGAAGGTCAAACATCCTTCTGGGTTCCCAGGAGCAGACCTGCCAAGTCAAGTGATGTTTTGGGTTTCTTTTTTTCCCCCCCGCTATGTAAACTCTACAGAGGGCACGGGAGGTTTGGCTTTTTTCTCTGGGAGATTCAAGTGACAGTTGTTTTTTCTGATGCTATCTCTTTGGCACTCAGAGCAAGGGTGTTTCAAAGGACAGAGGAATGGGGCTGGGCTGTGAGGAAAAAATAGGTTTAACATCACAGTGTCTCCTCGTCTTCCGCAGCCACAACCACTTTCTTGCACAGTGTTGCCCTTTCATCACCATGGCTGTGAGAAGAAAACAGCCTGGAGCTTCCGGGCATGGATAATACAGCAACCAGCAAATTAGGCGACCCTAATTACACCAACCTTTCTTTCTTGAGGGGTGGTGGTATATGCAGACTAGAGCAAAATGAGTGCTTGTCAAAACTTGGGGCTAGTTGGTGTTCAGTGCTGCTGTGTGGATCCAGGTACTCACAGAGCACAGCTCTGTGATTGCGGGCAGAGTTTCAAAGCCCTCTGGTATCCGGGGGCTTCTGAAAATACCACCAAAGGTGCATACGTTAATTGACCTCCGTATGAATGGGAAGCCTGTTTAAAAATCCCTGTGGCAGTCTCGCAGAAAAACATCCCTCCACTTTGAAGCAGAAGGGCTGAAAGGACACTCTCTGTCGCACCTCCAACAGAGCGTGCCTGTGCGCACGGAGGAGCATGGCGGGAGAGCTGCGGCGGCGCCGGCTCTTGGCCGTGGCTGCACCGGCCCGCTGGCTCCTGGCACCCGGGCTGAGTGTGACTGTGTGGTGTCCCAGGTCTTCCTGTGCTACTGTGTGTGCATGTCACCTGTCCTGTCATGGACACCTGCCACGGATGGATGGAGGAATGGACATTCATCACAGATGGATGGGGAGGAGGACATCTGTCGTACATGGAGGGATGGGTACCCGCAGGAGCTGATTCCAAAGGCTTCATTGACCAGCCATCATCTACCTCCTACCTTGCTACAACGACCCAATTTCTATTGGAGTCAGGGACTGTGAGGCACCTATTGCCTTTAAAATTTTAGGTCCGATAGCTAGTGGCAGAAACATACCTGGATCTCAAGAGATCTACCACACAGGCGGATGATGTGTTTCCCAAGCATTTCTCACCCAGCCCTCCTTCACTTCTTTCTTATTCTCTTCTTGGAGGAAAGATCTGAATCTGTGAGAGAAAGAGAGCTGATGAATGGCAGTGGCAAGGGGAGGTAGAGGGAAGAAATGAATGGCATGGGAATCTCTTCTGGACATGTTATTAAAGCTGTAACCCCGATGCCTTAATCCATCTAGTCTGTGACATTCAAAGCATCTTCTTTGTTTGAGAAAGGAACGTGGGACTAGACAAGAGGTAGTTAAGATAATAACAGTGACCTGGGTTCCTTGGCAAAGGAGGCCTGTTCACACAGTGTGAGTTTGAACAGCTCGTTCGAGATCCAGAGAGAAGCAGATCATGCTAAAGAAGCAGTCACTCATGCTAAATGGGTCGTCACCTTCTGGAAACACTGCGGTCATGCTCCAGGATATGGGGATGGTGACAGAGGTTGCCTTGCAGCACAGAAGGGCTGCACCAGGCTGTGGGAGTAGAAACCACAGCTCCTTTTTCACTGCTCTGTGGAGTCAGATTGGGCCATTGGTCCCTGGAGAAAGGAGGCACCTCAAGTCACTACTTGAGGACTGGAAAACATACTTTGCACCATGAGGCTTAGAGACCTCTATCTGTTTCCTTCACAGAAAGGAGATGGTGAGGTGAGGTGATCTTATTATCCCTGCAGCATCTCCCTGGAGAGAAATCTTTGTGTACTTTGCAGGAAGAACAAAGCGAGGAACTGTACCTGATGACAGACAGGCATAAGCCAGAATTAAGCTGCACATTTATCACAGTAGAGTGATTAGCCACTGGAACCAACAACCAAGGAAACAGTGGATTCTTTCTCTCTTGAAGCCTATTTTCCTGGCAAACACAGGGGACTGGGCCCACAGTGAGAGCAGGAGGAAATGTAAGAGCCAGATGCTGCCAGGTGATCCTACAGTATCCTGGTCTTAGGCTCTTGGAATGGGTAATTTAATAGGATTTCATCACCTTTATATGCTCGGATGAACAGGCTCAATGATTTTAACCTGATGTGCCCAAAATCTTAAATAACGATGCAGTAATTGTGTCATGTGGGGGTCTCTCCATGTAATACTTGTATTGTTAAGCCAGCTTTTTGAAAATGCAGCAAATGCATCTATTTCTAACAGGCGTGCAATGTATGACATTTGCAAATGTTCTCACAGCTGGGCCATCAAAGAAAGCTCCCTGTAGTGCCAACAGAATATTTTATCCATAGCTTCTATCTGAGCTTCTGGTGTTGACGTGAAATAGCCATTATGGCCAATGGTAAACAATTTCTAATTCCTAAAGCACAGACTTGGCAAAGCGGGGCTCGGGTTGCTTTTAACCTGCTCTGATTGCATCCACTGCAGGCTGCAAGTGTGCATAATATATAAGGGAAAAGGCCTCTCTGCATTTGAGCATGGGCAACATTTAGAGAAACAAAGAAATTCAATCTCAAGCTGTTGAGGCAGAACAATAACATTAAAAATTCCTACTGTGTGGTGGGATCAGAGTCAGTCATCTAATACAAATAAAACCCTGTGTGCTGATGCAGTGCACTAGTGTTTTTCAGGGAGATGTTACTGAAGGTTGGTTATACAAAACAGCACTTTGCTGATGCCCACCTGAAATCCCAGGAGCTCTAGTCTTTGCACTGAGCACAACAGAGAAGAAAACAGCAATGTTGGGATCCCACTGGGAGGTGGGATCACTTGTTGATGCTCTCCGTCAGACATTGATGCACACTAGGGCTCAGAGAAGATCTCCTCTCCCCTCGAAGGACTCATTCCGCTTTGCAGGTTGCATGGTGAGCTCTTTGGTGGTGATGACAAAGAGGCAATGGCTGTGTTGGACTCACAGGTCTGCAGAAGTGCTACGGCCCCTCCCTGGAGCAACCACCTTGCCTGGGGCCAGTCTCAGTAGGAGGAACCATGGTCTCTGATGGTGGTCTACAGATGGTATCTAAGAAGGGGAGCAGAGACCTTGGCTCTCTGGGGAGGAGAATTCTTTATCTTTGACTGAGGCTGTATTTTGTCTGCCATACCGCAATCCCTGTTCCTACCTCTGCCTCTACTTGCCCTTCAGGTGCCCTGTTTGACAGGCAGACCCCTCGCGCTGAGGCACTGGGATCAGAGTCAGTGAGCCATACTGCAGGAATTAGGATGCTTGCACATCTGGGCACCGCATTTTCTTTCATCTGCAATGCTGATATATGCGGTTCCCCTGCACACCGTGACCTGCTGTCAAGGTGTTTGTATGGCAGAGCGGTGGAAACTTTGCAGTGGAGAGTGTGCAAACTGGTATGTGTGTGCTTATAACATGGCATAATGCCAGGAGGCAGCACTTCAAGGGCCCTGAGAGGTCATCAGGGATGAAAATGGACGGCAGTTGTCATTCTGTAGAAACCTGCCACATTTTTGTCAAGGTGAGGACCAATGATAGAACCCAACACACATCACTTGCTGGTTTCCCAAGCTATCTGTTTTCCATCCCTCAGAAGGAGTTCACAGATTCCCCTCCACTCCCAAATCTCAAAATGTTTTTCTCCAAAACCTACTTCTTCCTCCTGCCTGTGTCTCCAGCACCTGATAAATAATGTGGTCCTGATGAGGCACCACTCAAACCTGTGTAACGGGTTCCCCTCTCCTTAACTTCATCCTAGAGAACATGATTTTAAAAACAGGAGAAAATCCATTAAAAACAAAACTGGAAAGAGGTTAGCAAAGAGGTAGGACTGAAATTTTACTGGATTTTATGCACATTGACCATTTCCAATTTTTTTTGCAGACAGACTCCCAGCTCTCTTGTTTGTGTACACGTAGAACATGAAAACAAACCAAGCCCAATTCCTACACAGGGAGACTGGTATGAGCAGGGACCTCTCCCCCATTTCTGGGAAAAGGAATGAGGTCCCTTGGGGTAGGCGTGGGGCTGTAATTAGCTCTCCAGCTGCTGGCAGGATGTACTTGATGGTTCATCAAGCAATGGGAGGCTGACCTCTCTCCCTACAATAAAATGTTAAATATTTTTCAATGTGCAATAATTTGGGCTTGCTCTGATCCTGGCTCTGATCCTGCCTCTGATATGTCTTGTGCATGGTGGTTCAGCTCTTTTAGGCAGGAATGTCTATTCTGCCCTCTCTGTAGATGGCCACAGGGCAGGGAAAAAAAATGCCAAATGTGCTATGACTGGGGAGAAGAACAGTTGATACATCTTGATTTTTTTTCTGTATCTGATACTTTTAATCAAATTTCATTTCTCCACATTCATAAAAATTATTGCTGAATCCACTGACAAAAGCAAATTTTCCTTTGCAATAGCAACCAAGATCTTCGGATGTTTGGAGGGCCATGGAAAATGCTGTTGGAAAGAGTCTGAGAAAGTAAATCCTACCAGTCATGTCTATGGTGCTAAGATAACACAGAGCATTTTTTTGAATTCTTGTGATATTCACAGTCTGAATGCACCTTTATGTACCATGGGCTTGTTCATTAGTTTTGTCCCTGCAGTGATCACAAGGGTGAGGTGTATTGTGCGCTATTTATATACAATTTTTCTCATACTGAAGAGGCCCCGTCACGGGCTGCTCCCAATGAAAGGATGTTTGTGTGCCAGTAAGCAGCCCCATCATAGCTCAAGACAAGAGCCCTCAGATGATGACAGACAGAGTGAGGAGTGCAATGAAATAATGAGAAAGTATTGAATGGCCAGAGGTCTTAGCACATGACTAGCCTTATTCATGCCTTTTTGTAGGCATCTTGGTAAGGGACAGTCTCAGACGGGAGCCGACTCTGCTCACAGAGTAGTTCTGGGGAGCACAAGGAGGGACTAAGAAGTTGGGAAAAAAAATGGGGAGTGAACTGAGTCCTGAGGCTAAGGGAGGAAAGGCTTTAAAATAAAGAGCACAGCTGGCTGTTTCAAAGGGACTGGGAGAACACAGCTGGAAAACTGGTCCTGAGACGTGGCAAGGCAGGAACTATCCCTGGAGATGGAGACTGCAGGGTGGGAGCTGGACTGGAGCAAATCTAGGGTGGAAATTGGAGGAGAGGGACTCTGGTGGTGACTGTAGCTGGAGAACAGGTGAAAGTTGAAAGAGAGATGGCAGCTTAACCGGCAAGAAGGGATGCAGGATGGAGCACAAAGGGAAGGAGATGAAGAACCTGGTGCCCACCACTCAATGAGGTCTGAGATGGAAGAAATGGATGCAGAGGCAGTGTCAGGGGTCTAGGATCCAGGACTGGGAGAGAGCAAGGTAGGAAGAAACCTTAACAAGTTACACATAGTTTAATGCACCTGACCTTCTCTGACCTTGAAGCCACACAGTCCCTAGCACTTAAACAGGAGGATGCTTGGAAAACGGGGTGCTGCATATGTATGTCGGGGCTCCTGTGGATCATTGCTAGTCCATCGAAACGTGCTAAGCTGGAAGGTCCCATCTGGTCATTTTGCTGCTGTAGGGCTGGGTGGGAAAGAGGACGGCACATCTTTCCCGGTGCCAGGAGAGAGGTGATGTTGTGACTGTCTCTAGCTGTCCCTTTAAACTTGCCACACAGAAATTGGCCAAAACCCTGCTTTGGCTTTTACAGCTGCCACCTGTATCAGCGTGAGAGGTGACCAAAAAGTGTCCTAGCCAGTCCCTCCACTTGCACAAGTGGCAAGTACTTGGCCCCTTCAGCGGGACCTGCCACAAGGAGTCCCCTGGCCAAAAGCACTCGGGCTAATGCCGCACAGATCCTGCGTCTGTCTGTCTGTGTGTCCCCCCATGTCAGCGTGTGAATATTCTTGGCACGAGCGATCCTTCCCTTCCCCTCTGTCCTCTTCCCTGCACGCTCCAGTTTCCCACCCGGCGCAGAAGTGAGGAAGAGGAGCCGACACTGGGTCACAGCTAGAAGGGAAGAGGAAACCTGGAGATCAAGCCGTCGGCCTTGGAGCCGCGGGGAGGATTCCTACAGTTCAGCCGATCCGTGCATCTATCCTCCCCCTTCCCTTTTCCAAGCCCCCCATGCTGCAACTGGCAGGGGCTGGCGTGTAAACTCAGCCACGCGTGTTGTCCATGTCCCTCTGGGCCACCCGCGGTCCAAGCCTTGTGCCAGCAGCTTGAGCACGCCGTGGAGGGGATGGAGGCTGCAGAGAACTGTGCCTGGCCTTCTCCCTGCTCGCTGCCTCCGTCCCCCACGTGCCGCAGCGATGCTGCTGAATGCTGCTGCGGCAATGACCGACCTCTCTCCAACCTGTCACATTTTGGGGGAGAGCTTGCTGAGGAGGGACGCGGCAGTGGGGAAAGGAGGTTTGTTTCTTTCTGGTCTGGAGGGCTGATGGGCATTTTTTTTCTTCTGAGAAGTCCAGGCCTGACCTGTCCCTGTCTCTCTTGCCACGAGATGAGTTCCTTTTCTCCCATGTCTGTTGTCCTCTGCTCCTGCTCTTCCATCTGGGGGTGGGGAATGAGGGGGGATTTATCTCGCCAAAATCAAAGCAAAATGAATTCTAGGGAGAAAAAAACCCTAAGAAAACTAAAACATAAAACTTCCGTTCTCTTTCTGGATCCTCCACAAATTCTCCTTCTTCCCAGCCAATACAAAGAAAACACCCTCTAAGCTTTCTCTTGGTGAGCAGAGTAATACGCCCCAATTAAACAAACAAGCACTCGGCAGCTGTGCAGCTCAGCGGGTCCATGGGGTTATTGCTCCGAGGCCAGCTTCTGAGATGCCCGGACAGTCTCGCCTTGGCCCCTGTTCTGAGCATTTTCTGTCGCACGCACGAACTTGGCTGAGGCCGATCCTGCTGGCTTGCTCGATCCATCACGCTGACAGGCAGCCGCCGGCGCCGCTGTGAGCGCCGTGCCCCTGTATGTGGTCTCGGACCACCAGCTACGCCTTGATCTGGGGGGACCTGCAATCGGGAGCTAAGGGTGTCAGGTCATGAAGGGGATCTGGGGCAGGCTGTGCTGATATGAGCATGGGGCAATACCCAGACATGCACCCTCCTCGCTCTTCCCATTGCTTGCATGAGTCCTTTCAGCGTTGCCCTGCCCTTTCTCCCTGTTCTCACATTGCCCTGGAGTCAATCTTCCAATGCAGAATTGTGTCCAGGCTTTTGTCTGGTATCTTAAAGCCTGATCCAGCTGGCAATGAGATTTATTGAACAAATAGTGGTATGGAAACCACGAAAGATGAGCTCCCCTCAAAAATCTTTCCCAGCCCAACCAGAAAACCCAGTTCTTGAACCCCTTTCAACTTCCAGAAACCCCCTTGTAGCAGGAGAGGCAACAGCTATGCCCTTCCTCAGTTATCCAGAGAATACAGCAAAATGTGACTCCTAAAAATGCAGGTTTAGTAACCTTGCGGGTGGGTCTGCCTGAGCGGCTGTCACCTTGCTCCGTCCCCCGGGATGTGTGCAGAGCTGAGAGCCCCAGCTGCCACCCAGACCCGGAGTGGGGTGCGAGGGTACCACCTTCTCCGACTCTCGTTGCAGTTTTCTGTCTGTCTAAGAAAGACACAGAAACCCTCTCACGTTTCCAAAGCCCTGATGCAGACAGCAGTGGTGCACAGGTAGAACCATGATCTTAATGCCCTTCCCTGGCATCTCTTCAAGCAACAGGAACATCTTCTTCTTTCCCCCTCCTTTTTTCTCCCCGGGACTGCAAGCATAGCTCTCCTGCTGCAAACTGCATTCCCGTTCAATCAGCTAAAGGAGCGATGTTGTGCAAGAGCCCACTCTGCAACAGGGATCAGTCAGGTCCCGTCTCTCGAGCCACGTAGCCTGGTAACACTCTGCCTCTTGTGACCAGCCACCCTTGCTCAGTGATGATGGGAGTTTCCTCAAGTCTTTTATGGACCCATTCCTGCAACACAGCTCTTCCGTTGGCGAGGAGGGGGACGGGCAGTTTCATCACTTTTTCCATTACAAAATACCTTTCCCTCTTCTCCCTGCCCTTCCCTTCTCCCCCAAGGATCACCGCAAATTGCCACGGAGTCACAATGGGCTATTCAGAGGCTTGATCTCATCCCTGTTTGAAGAGAAAACTGGTGGGTTATTTTTAACCTTTGTACACATCTGAAAAATGTGAATGTGGTCTGTTGTGCTGTAAGCCATGAGCACTCCAGAGACCCGGGGCTGAAAAGAGAAACAGCTTTTAAATATTAAGTGGGAGGCACTTGATTGACCCCTTCTAGATAGATATGTGCTTGCTACATCATGTCTTCAACTGGGACCAGGGCCAAGCCGGGGCCTCTGCCTCCTCCAGCATCTCTGGCTTCGGTCCTTGCTGACGCCTGAGGAAGGAGAGATGAGGACGTGCTCTGCTCCCAGGACACCCTCAACACCTTCCCCGGCATGTCCAGGTCCCAGCCTGAAATGCTAGCGGTCGTGCAGGAGGGGCTGCACACCCTGGGAGCTGGAGGGCTGCTGTCTGGGACACAGCCCCGGCGTGAAGGGGTGCTGATGTCTGTGGGAGCTTTGCAAGGTTGGGGGGATCGGTGGCTGCAGCAGAAGGTGTTGGTGACTGGGGTGTAACTACTTGTGTGCCTGTTTCCAGAGGGGGCTGTAGGATTTGCAGAAGCAAATGAGTAATTATTTGTTTGCTTTTTTTGATTCAACTCGCATGTGATTGCAAGCCAAAATTAATAACTCGGCGGAGATAAACACAAGCACTTTGGACCTAGTATGGCTATGTGGATTACCCTGTTCCTCCCTCCCTCTTCTCCCTGTGATATAAACCCTAATCTGGAGCTTTGGGACACAGTGTCTGGTACATTCCCATGATCTCTTAGTAGCGGGGGCTCCTTTCTCCTCCTGCAAGTAGCACAAGATCCCTTGAGAAGAGGACGTGGGAGCAGCCAGGGTATATTGATGTGGGTGTGCAATGCTCTCTGATTTCTCCACTAGGGCTTGCAGAGTCCCACCAGGCTGGTGTCAAAAGTGCAGGTGAGCCCAAAGCCACGATGGCAGCATTAGCACTGCACTGAGATGTGTGCCACAGCTGAAATCTCTTGGCGAGGTTGATGAATCACACAACTTGCTGTCTAGGCTCTTCTGGTATTTAGTTACGTGGACTAGAAAGGTACTCTTAAAAAATAAGGTTCTGCTCTTATCACATGAGAGTCCTTTGCATGAGCCTTTAGTATCTGAGGTAGTGGTTTATATAGCCAAAAAATGATCAACTAATCCAACACCATTTCTATTGTCTTGTATGACATCCAATCTCTGTTTAAATAATGACACTGATGGAAAATCTCCTGCAGCCCTCGGGATGCAGTCCCACCATTTAAAACAAAACTGTGCCTCGTTTCTAATTGCAAATCATTGTCAGCTGAACATAGTCTTGGCTGAAATCCAGCCCTGATTGTATTTACAGCTATTCAATTGGAAGACTGTGGCATGAATTTACCTTATCTCACTGGAGGATACTCATTACAGCCTGGGTCCCTTATTGCTGTGACTGCAATCAGTGCAGTCGTGTGTGCTGAGGCAGGCACAGCAAAGGACTCCTGCTCGCTTACGTGCCTCTCCTGTTGCCAGAGAAAACACTTCAGCTTTTCCTAATTTTGTGTGCCACCTTCTACTTGGTGAGAATGACCCTTTTCAGGGGATGCCTAACACCCCTGAATGAGGAGAAGCTCTTTGTCTTCTGGGATGATGGTTGCTGTTCTTATAACAGGCAGGTGGCTTGGAGGAACGAAGGGGTTTCGGGCCCATTGTGGTGCGTTCGGGATGTGGTCAGTAGACGTTGTGCTGGTCCCAGTCCCTGGCAGTGCATGTGGACTGCAGTTGAAGGCTGTAGTCTCCAGTGAAGACCCCATGAGTGTCTCTGGCACTTGGAAAGAGGGGTTTGTTAGTGGAAGGATTAGAGATCTGGGGCTGCAAGTGGCTAGAAAAGCTGATGGAAAGAGTCACATTTGGTAATGTCAGGGAAATGGCTACTGTGGGGCAGCTTGGGCAGGGACTGAGGCTGTCTTGCTGCTAGAAAGTGGGAGAGCCATAGTGGTATCAGGAGAACGGTGGGAGAAAGGGGCTGGTTGAGAAGGACCACAGGTGGCTCATGGTGATGTTTGTCTGCTGCGTGGTGTGCACCTCTCCTGGATCATCCACACAGTGATCCTGTCTTTGCCTTAGAGAGCTTGGCATCACTGGGGGTGTGAGGGAATATCTGTCCGTCATGCCAGGTGCTATCATGGAGTCCAATGCTGAGTGGTTAAAATGGAATTGGTAAAATGCGACAGAAAGGACTTACTTGACTTAGTGATACACAAGCTATAAATCACCAAAGTTTTTGGAGGTAAGGTAAAAGCTATTAAGTGAAGAAGGATCTTCTTTATTAGGTGAACTATTTTTAAATTATTTATTACCCAGCTAATCTTTAATTTCTAAGCTTTTCTCTGCAGCAGCTGTTTGAGTCGGAGGCAGGACACTGGTGACAGCTTCTGCTGGATTAAGGCTGCTTCCTCTGGCTTTGCACAGCCCTTCTGAATTGTGACTGCATTTGAAAACTGTGTGCCTGTGAATAGTTGATGGAGAAAAAATGTAGTTTGTTAAGCCATAGCTGAGCTGCGGAAGTTGCCCATGCATGTTCCCCTGGCATGTGGTGGACACGAGCTGTAATGATCACAGATTTATGTCAATATAAAGGGATGCATCTTTCCCGGTATCGCTGCCAGCCCCGGTATCGCTGCCAGCTGAAGGGGCTCTGCTCTACTGCTGTGCATTGATTTGTGAAGCTGAGGCTTAAGGCTGGGGCCGGATACATCTGGGAAATGAAAATGTCTGTCGTTCACTTGTTGCCTGCCTGGAGGAAACCTTCTGCACATAAAATGGGTCTGCTGCTATTGATTTCAGATGCCTCTGTTTCCGGGGACTTCACCTTTCCTTGATGTGAGTGTCACCATCTCATTCTCCAGCTATGTCGCTTTGCAGTACAGTCAGTGCTGTAAGCTGCAGATACAAGGGAAGAGCTGGCTTTTGAAGGGCTGGGATGCCCCAATGTGCTTTCTGATATGAAAGCAAATTCCTGCGGAGGTCAGGTCTCCTGTGTGGATAAATTAAGGGGAACTGAAATAGAGAAGAAAACTTAGAGGTTTTTTGGAAGGTTTTAGGAAACCTTCAAACCAGAGAAATGTCACTGTGGCTGGAGAGGAGCAATGGAACACTGGGGTGGGACATCTTCCTCTAGAAAACAACACTCTGCTCTCCAGTAGCATACATAGCTGTGATGTGAGGGACGTGCGGACAGTGCAATAGAAACTGTAGCCTGCTCTCAGGAGAAAATACTACCTTCTGTATTGTGGGTTGGAACTGCTCTTTCCTGGAGCTTCCCTCTCTTTGGAAAGCCTGTGGTACTTCTCGGTGGTTGCACCTTTAAAGAGCAAATACTTGGGTTTCCAAGAAGAGGTTGCATTAAGGTGTGGACACTTACAGGTGTTTTCTCCCTGTCAGCCCCACACTCAGGTCAAGCTCCGATTGAGGTCCTCTGTGCGGATGAAGGCTCCCTTAAGTGGTGAGATGAAAGGAGGTTGACTGACAGACTTGAAATATTTATAATGAATGCCTATGTCAGCATATAAGGTTTTCTTTCCCTCTACTACAAGATGTTACACACAAAAATAGAACATATGGTAAGTAGACTGGAAGAATAAACTTTTCTCTCTGACTGTTAGAGATCTGTGCTATTTTGGGGCTCGACTTGAACTCAACCTGCCATAGACGTGGGGGACATCTGTTATGGTCTGGCAAGAGCCAGTGGAGTTATGGTAATGTAAACCCCAAACTTCTGCATGTGTGGCCCGATTTGGCTGAAGCTGCAAGCAAAGCAAATTACTTCTCTCCTCGTACAGTAATGAAAAGCCGTTGTTCCCATCGCAGGAAGTCCATACGATGGAGTTCTGCTTGACACATCTGGAAGCCTGGGCTGGGTGCATCTGTCGGAAAGAGGGGTTGTTTCAGGTGGGAGGGATATCTGTACCATCATGCTGCTCCCAGGGGCTTGGGCTCCAGCAGACTTTGATTTCAGCAAACTAAGTCTGCCAATGGACTGGCCCGTTGGCGAGAGCAGGGTTAGCAGAGCTGAGATAGCTGGATAGGATGCAAAGCTGGCTTGTTTAGGATGGGATCAGTCTTGTGGAAAGCTGTTAGTGCTGTTACCTTCATTTATCTCTTGGCTGTATTCAAGCTGGCTTGTCTTCAGCATTCAACAGCAGCTCTCAGAAATCTGCCTTTTGTGAAGGTTGGTACTAAGCTATTGAAGCAGCTGTGTGCACATCTGTCTAGTTTGGGGAGGGGATGTGGAAAGGACTCCCATGGTACACATTTGGAGAAAATATTTACTCACTTCTGAAGACAGCATCCTTTTGTCAATCCAGCTTTGAGATACAACATGTAGAGCTTCAGGATAAAGATCCCTTATGTACAAGCTAATTTTTCAAAGAAATGCAAGAGCAGGGCTTTTATGGTGGGTTGGAATTCTATGTGGAACCAAGTACGGTTAAGAATAAATAAAATATTTTTAATCTCACTTTAAGAAGGAGTATCTCAATGGGACTGAACCCAGCTTGCATGCCCTTACAGCTAATGGAAAAGCACAAAGACAGATGAAATGCAAAATAGTTTCCCTTTCCCCCCCACTCCTCCACACATCTGCCAATGGTTTCTGACGTGCTCTGGTGTGAGGACAGACTTTGGAAAATCCTGACCAGCTCCCCAAAGGACAGGGTGTTAGCACATGTCTGTATATGTTAGTGATGAAAATGGAAAATACGAGAGGGGAGGGCAAGAGATGCCAGTGTGATGCCTTAACTCCTTGCTTCATAGTGGATGGGGTGGGTTGGTGAAGGCTCCCCCGGGGGGGGTTTGTGGATAAAGTAGTGAGTCCCAAAAAAGAACATCTGAAACAACTCTGCCAGGGGTGCCCTTCCCCTGCCCATCCCTGCAGTGTGCACAGTGCTTTGTGAACCTCTTATTGCTGCTATCACCTCATTAGTGCCCACGGCTTCTGTGGCCGACCACGGCACATGCCGGCTGCCTGCCAGCAAGCGGCAGCCCCACAGCTTTGACACGTCTCAGTGTAATTCCATGAGATGTTATTTTTAGGAGTTTTTTCTTGGGGTGAAGCTGGGAGTTGTACTAACGAAAAAAGAAACAGAAAATGTTCTCCAGGAGGTCTGGCACAACGGCCGGCATGTTGCAGTGTCTCCATGCAGTCCTCCGGCAGCATTGGCGGATAAGCTGTACGGGGAATACTTTAAAAGGAGGAGCTCAAGTTCCTTTTCATACTGGCTAGTTAATTTGAAATCTGGCATATACTTGGGTTAATGCTTAACCCTTCAGTCTCTGACCCTGGCTGAATGGTTCAGAGCACTGGAGATGTGCAGCTCCCTTACAAAAGGAAAGAGTTGATGCCCATGATAGCTAGTGCTGTGTGCAGGAATGTGTCTCCCGTTCCTCTGCTGGAGTGCTCCGAAGGACGGAGCATCCCAGCTGCAGGAAAACGTTGGGCTGAGCGGGACTGGTGGCTGTCCTCACCTCTTTGATAGTGGCCAGATTATTGACTTGGCATGCAAGTAGACAGCTGAACTTGGGATTCTCCAGTGCAGCAGAAATCAAATCCACAGCTCTGAAGGCTCGGTCTCTGCCCTGGGTCTTCATTCACACCAAATGGTTTGGCTAAGATGTCCTCAACAATTTTGCATGCTCAGCAGGAAAAGTGAGGGGGTGAAGAGGGAGAATTTCAGCTTAAATGGGGGTTTGTTGCTGCCTCTTGGCTTGTGTTGACTTCAGCTCCCACCATTTCCCTGTCTCCTCCTGAATTATAACTTGTCATGGCATTGCGTGGAACTAACTCAATTACTCATGATGATTTTTCCATGATGTTAAAGCCTGGATCATAGTCACAGAGTCTTACTTTTTCTGTAAAAGCCACAAGCTGGGGGTGGTCATAAAATGAGATGCAGGATTCATATATGTGAGACAGGTAAAGTGTGTCTCCTGGAAGGGCCACTCAATTCCTGCACAACTTGCATTAAATTCTGCATCCAGTCAGCACAGTGGGAAGAGTAACTTGTTGAACTCGGTGCAGATCTTGCTGCTTACATGTGATGTCTACCCGCTGTTTGCAATCAATGTTTTTCCAAGTCTTGCTGGTCTCTATACTTTGATTTCAAAGCTCAAAAGGTGCTTCTCAGACTTTACCATATCTGTAATGATGTATGTCAATACTGGGCCTGCAGAGGACATAGATTTATTTTTTTGAAACGAAATACTCCTTTAACAGTGAGTGTTGGCTTTCTGAACACCAGTTCAAACCATGTATGAATGGTGTCCCAATTTAGACACAATTCTGTGTCTCCAAAGCCTTCTGGGATGATGTTGTTGGAAAAATATTCCTGTGGCCACTGTTGTGCCAATGTTTTAATCCATCTTTTAATAAACTGTAACTGAAGAACAGAGTGTGGAATTCATCAAATGGTGTGTTGTACCTCACTGGGGAGCAGGGTGTTAGAGCCAAAACTGAAGGCAGCTGTTGCAACTGCTGCCTGTAATTCAGCCTCACCAAAATATTGACTATTGTTACTTGTGCCCTGACATGGAAAGCATTTAGTTTAATATCAGTATTGGCAACACTGTCATTGTTGAAGTTAGGACTCTGGAGTCAGTCGCACGAGCTCAGCCCCTGCGGATCTGGGGGAAGGTGGGGGAAGGTGTCTGGAAAGCGCTCCCTCTATATACACAGCAGCTTTTGAAACGCCATGCAATCCGTGTTGATCATCTGTTCTTCATAGAAGAAGAGGAAGAGTTATTATGAGAGAATAATTAAAGCAGCTGAAAAGAGCAAAGTGTTGGCAGTCTGCAACCTCCCTGCACAGACCACACAACAGCTTGCTACGATCAGCAGAATGGGCTGAGAAGCCCTAAGGGAGAAGCGGGAGGGATGCTGGCGTGGTCCTGCAAGACCCTTCTCTCACCCCACACTGGAGCGCAAACCCAGCTGGGGCTGTGCCTATGCTCCTCACAGCTGAGGTGATCTCCAGCAATAACAATGCTTAACTTGGGCTTCCAAGTTCCTTCTTCTGGACACTAGTTTCAATGAGAAAAATTCTGATTTGGTATTAAGGACCATTTTATTCACCATGGGGGTGATCAAACATCAAAACAGGAATGAATTTCTGTCCTTGGACATGTTAAAAACTCAACTAGAAAAATGCCCTGAGCAACCTGCTCTAAGCTGGCTTTGCCCTGAGCAGGGACTTGGAACAGACACGTCCAGAAGTCCCCTCCAACCTCAGTAATTCTGCCATTCCTGTGCTTCCACCAGCTGGCCAGGGCACAAAATGGCCACAGAAACTTCCAGGAAAGGTCTGGCCAAGTGCCACCTCTTCATTTTGTGTAAGAGACAGAGAAACCCTCTTGTTTAATTATCAGCCTAGTGGGGACTGTTGAAGTTACCCACTGGTCACTGGGCTCACATTGGGAACCAATGTTTGGCCATCGCCCACCTCCAGAAAAAATCTTCTCTTCACTTGAAGAGTCCCAAGAGATTCACATGTTTCCTTGGTGGCTTAGTCAACTGGTTAGTTGCCTTCATTTTTTCAAATATTTTTTTTTTAAATCAGAACTGTGCCTGAATTCTAGCTGCTGTTTCGGGTTTCTCGCTTTACCTGACAATTATTATAGGATAGGCTGCTAAAAAACTCTCTTCTTCTCAGGAGGAAGTAAGTCTTAAGTAAGTAACTCCAGTAAGTCTCAGTGTGGTATCTTTAGCTTGTGACAGAAGAGTAATTTGCCTCACTTCTCTTTTATTGGTATGGGACCAGGAGCATGTGAACTGCTGTTGCATGGTAATGTCTCACCCAGCAGCCCCTTCATTTGCCCCTTAGCTCCTAATGTCTGCAATGAAATCGTGTCTGGAATCTGTTTGTGTGTTTAGCTGGTGTTTGCTTCCTCCTTTGTACCGAAGCAGCCCAAGACTGTGGTGCCGGCACCATGCTCCAGGCACCAACACGTGAAGGGCTGAGACGGAAAAGAAAAAGATGCTCCAAGGAGATTGTTGCTCCTCGGAGCAAAACCAGCCTTGTGGCATCTCTCACTGTGGTGTGTCCCAGCGTCAAGTTCTACTTGTCTCACCCATCTCTTCCCTAGCTGGCTCGGGCACCAGCATTTTGGCCGTGGCAGGGCTCACTGCAGCCCCACTGCTCCTCTCACTTCAGGGTCAAGCCTCAACATGCCCTGGACTCTGGTGGCAGTGTAAATGCACTCTGGATAAACCCCAGCTTACATCAGGGAGCGCAGCAAGGAATGAGCTGTCTTTCTGTCCCGCAAATGAGTTTCCCTGAAGTGCTGTTGGGAGTCAAAAACCAGCCTGACTGTAGGGTTTCAAGCCGGTCTGTGTAACAGTTGCAAGGCAAAACTTTAGGAAATGGCTGGTAGCTCTGTTCTGACTAAAATGCACAGAGAGACATTGCCATCTCCATTCTGCAGCTGGAGAAACACAGACTTCTCTGACCCAGGTGTCTTACCTACAACTGACAGGATGAAACAGTGACCAAGGCAGATTTTTGCTCCTCTTTCCACGCCTTGTGGTCTGTATGGTCTGGGATGGAAGCCTAGGTTGCTAGGGACAAACCCATAGTTGTTATTTCACAGTTGTCCCAGTGTCCCTTACGCTGGTGCTAATCAGTGCTCCTGACAGTGTCCGTGCCAGGAAATGCAGATGAGAGTCCTCTCTATGCATCCGGTGTCAGGGCAGGTCTCCTCGCCATGCATCACTGTGTGACCTCGGAGGGTAGATTTGACATTAAGTGTGTTCCTATAGATATAAGAAGATGAAAGTGGTGACTGAGAGGTGAATCTTGCAGGGGAAGCAATCCTTCCTCCTTCTAAGATAAAAGGAAATATTGAGCCTCTGACTTACATATCAAGTGTTTTGTATGTGCCTTGGCACAGCTGGAATTTGTTCCCATGGTGGTATTTCCTGTCCTGTAGCCTCATCGGTAAAGGAAATGTTCATCCCAGCCGGTGTAACTGGAAGAAGGATCAGGCTGCAGCCACTGACCCCAGAGCTGCCTTTCCGTCCCCTCTGCGGAACCCTCGGACTGATGCAGCAGAGCTCAGGGAGCAAATTCTTCTCCCATCACAGGTCGGAAAATAGGAGACCGGGACACAGTCAGCCTCTTTAAGAAGATTATTCAGCTATTGAAGTATTTACGCCTACTAGAAGACCTGTCTTCCATTCCCCTCGTTCCCCAAAAGATTTTGATAATAGCCTAAGAACCTCTTATCCTCCTTTTATAGTGCAAAACAACAGCTTGAGCTTGGAACTATGAAATCAGAAGTAAATGTTTCCTGGAAAGCTGGCAAGAAAAGATGGATCTTACATTTAGTTCTTGCTGACTTCCAGGTATGCTCCCAGGCTCTGGAGAGCAAGTATGAGACAAAAACCCCAACATAATGTGGTCATGCTCTAAATATTTGAACAGGAGTCTTGTGTCTACATTGGTCTGACCTTCATCTTTTGGATTCCCCTTTGCAAATTCAGCCTGCTTAGGAGCAACAGTGATATCCCGCTTTGGTGAGCTTGCTCCATCCATGGCGGCTGGTGGTTACCTTCTGCTCTTCTCCCTCTCCTGCCCAAGCTAATGACTGTTTCATACCTTGCATGGCTGTACTAATTCCAGCCAACAAAGGCTGTCTATCAAGAGAAGGAACAGAGGAGTCTCCACAG
Source organism: Phaethon aethereus (assembly GCF_964289735.1). Taxonomy (NCBI): domain Eukaryota; kingdom Metazoa; phylum Chordata; class Aves; order Phaethontiformes; family Phaethontidae; genus Phaethon; species Phaethon aethereus. The sequence goes on from NC_138579.1 coordinate 6,604,147, forward strand.
GTCTTGCAGAAATACAAATAACATATCTCTTTATCTTGAGCTTCTCACATTTAACTATTTCCAGCCATTAGTTTGAGGATTCTGATTACATTTTTCGTCACACTCCTTATTATATGCCCTATGTGCAAATAGCTGTTTGTGCTGTGTTGCCAGAGTACCGCTGATGTATGGGCATAGTATTAGAAAAGACACAGTATTAGATACCGAGTTTGAAGGAGACCAGTATCAGAGCTCTGCAGTTGAAGAAGCTTCTGTGGACCCAGAAAGTGTACAGAACAAAGAGCTCTTTCACCTAGTTGAGTGCCTTTTTCATCCTCCAGGTCTCCCAGCTTTATAAAAATTTGGTCTTCAATGCCCTCTCGTTATCAAACAAGAGAGAAGAAATTTAAGTAAGTCAACTAGTATTTCAAAAGTCCCAAAATCTCCTGGCCTGAGTCTCCTCTTGTGTGCTGTACGATGTTGGTCCCAAGCATTTTCCAGCCTCCTAGAAAATGTCATCCTCTCACCTGCTAGCTATACTGTTAAATTATCACTTTTTACTCAGCAACTTAAACCATCTTTGTTTTTCTCATTGGGATGAGCTTCCAGTAAACATATCTTGCTCTCCTGCTCCTAAACGTCTCTCCCAAATCCTCTCTGCTGTCACGCTTAAACAGCTTGGTGCTAATTTCGTGACTTCCTGTGGAGAAAGGGAAGGGTGTCTGAATGCTGTGCAAAGAAAGCTCTAATTTTATCTGGCCGTATGGAGCATGCTGCGGTTTTCATTTAACCTTGCAAGAGAATGACCTGTGTGAGTAGTGGATTCAAGGGAAAGTTTTGAAAATGGAAAGAACAGAGGTTGCTGCGCTCTGGCTTCGTGTTGGGGCCAGCTGGTTTCTACGGCTAATTGCTGGTAACAAAAGCACAGAGTGGGGGGGTGGGACTGCAAAACCTCATGAGCGCCTGCCTTGTGTCAGTGAGTTTGTTTGGCAGCCAGTGTTGGGCAGGTAGCAAAATTGAGGACAGTGTCTCACGTAGGCAGGTAACCCAAAGAAACTCCCTTCGCTCTGTGCTCGGCATCAGCCCAGCCAGCTGGGGAACGTGCACCCGTGCACCCACCTCCTTTGGTTGCTCCGGCAGTACGAAAGGGCCGTAAAGCTTGTGGACGTGACCACGAGTCGTGGCGGTGTTGTGGGATGGTTTTTCCCTGTGTTGTGGAGCTCGTGCAGAGCAGACACCAGAAACAGATCCGTGACTGCTCCCTCCCTTTTGAGGCTAAAGCAGATATTCTGGGCTACCGGAGGTGACGCTGCAGACTTCGTACAGATCAGCAAAGTTTTCTGGTTCTTGAGCCACAGCTGAGCTCATCTGCCTGCGCTTGTGCCGTGACATGCCTGTGTTTGCATCCACTTGCCCCTTGCTGTTTAATGCAGTGCTGCCCAGCTGCTTGCAACTCCTCGGATCAAGTCCAGGAGCCCTGGACGCTGCCTTCTTCCCTCTTTTGGGAGCAAGAGAAACCCCTGTGTTCAGGTAGTAACTGTGGTGGGTGTTTGTGGCCAGCCATTCTCCACTGAAGATTTTTCTTGATGCTGAATTGAGAGGAAGAATTTAGTCTCCTCATTGCTGCCTAGAGAAAGCTCACCATAAAACAAAAAAAGAAAGAAAACAGAGAGAGAGAAAAAAAATGGCACTCTTGTGCGTGCCTCTTTGCTTCTTCTATTTATTTTTTATTTTTAAGGTTTCATTGGGAACAGGAGGTTTTTTAATACACTTAGCACTTAACTGGTGCCTGCCAGTTACATATCTCCAAAGCTGGCAGTCATTTTCCAAAACAAAAGCTTTTACCTTTTCCCTTATGGCTCTTCCCTGTTACGGTCAATAAAAAATGAAATTGTAGAAAAGCTTTCTCCTCTTCCACACTGTGTTTGTTTTACACTTATATATAAGCTTATGCAAACACATGCACTCGGAAACCCCCTGACAAAGTTATTACCTGCATCTCTGGACTTTTAATCTTACAGCTACTGTCTAATTTGTAGCTGACTATTATTTTATAAGCCCCAAATCCCAGTGTATTGACTCTAATGTCATAAACATACCTATATTTTAGGTCATCAAGTGAAAAGTTACCAGCCTGTTACCCAACGACAAAATTTTTATTCCGCACTGCTTCCCATCTGTTAATATCTGTTGTGAACTGACTGCTATAAAAAAAAAACCTGTGCATTTTCTTAGGCCTGGCTTTATCTGCACCTCCCAGAGGATTTGAAGGAAGGATCGTGTACCCATAGGCTCCCATGGGTGATGAAGAGGTGTTCCATGGGCTGGGATCCCACCTGAGGTGGGAATCCGAGGTGGATAGCAACTAGGAAACTCCTGGAAGTCTCCAGTACTTTCCAAAGGGGTGGCTGCTACCCGGAGCTGACATACTACGGCCAAGAAAGTGCTGCTCCAAAAAGCATTGCCAGCCTCCGCTTAATGTGGGGGCACTGTCGGATGCAAACACGTCTCTGATTTACGCCTGGTGAAAAATACCTGACTCCCAGAGGGATGCCAGGGGATGAGCCATGTGTGACCCCACTTCGCGTGGGACACAGGCACCCGGCACCCAGCCCAGCCCTGTGTCGAGGCGCCGCGCTCGCCCAGCGCAATTCCTATCACATGGATGATATTGCATACGGTCAGGCAGACAGCGTGGCTCCAGACGGCAAATCTCCTCCAGGAGTCGAGCACCCAGCCTCGTAAACGTGGAATCCGTCAAGCCAGAGGATGTAAGACCTCCAGGCCATTACTAGCCAATATGAAACTTATAAAAGACTCTATAAACCAGCCCATGATAAGTAATTTCACAAGGAAGGCTATGGCGGTGTAAAGCTTGTTTGGAGTTTGAAAGCTGCTGCAATGTGCTGCCAGGAGGATTAAATGCTATCACTGTGTTTCAGGCATTTTACAATGTGCCAGCAGGGTACGTGTGGGGTTTGTTTGGTTGGTTGGTGAGGAGTTAGTGTAAGAATTGTGGAGAGCAGAGGTGGTCCCACACATGCACAGCATAAGGGGGAGAAGATTCTGGGGGTGATGCGCTGACCGATACTGTGTGACAACCTTGCAGAAAGTGACTTGGGCATGGTGTAATATCTGTTTTATGTATTATCTTTCAGCCAGAGCTTGCAGGCTGGAGAGCTTTGACACTGCGTCAGATGAAGGATTACCTGTGGGATCAGCTGGCATGGTGAGCTGAGGAAAGCTTGCAGCTGAGACCCAGAGAGGTGGCTCCACCATCCTCCTCCCTTCCTGAGCACACAGAGGGTGATGCAGACCTTCGTGCCAGTTTTTAACCCGCAGCCTGCAGTTTCTAGCGATTGTGGAGACTGAACGCAGCTTTATGGGAAGGAGCTTAGCCACACCGCTGGCAGCACACCTACGTGCACACGGGTTAGCTGCAAAGATGGTTGTGGTTTGCCCTGAGGCTGCACTACCGTGGGCTCCTGGCAGCTGGAGTCTGAGTTGTGTCCTAGGAGGAATAAGGGAAAGTAGTACTCCTTCTGTGACCCATCTCTCCTGGCTTTCTAGTTGTGGTGTTTTGCTGTGCTGCCTCCAAGGCAGTAAGTTATTGCCTTCCAGAACAGTCCTCAAAAGAGTGTGAATCATTTTCTACGACACGTGTTTTGTTTCCATGGTTATTAGAGTCAGGTTCGCTTACATCCATCCTTCCTTGGCACTAAAAGTTTCTGTTGTCTTTTCAACTTGTGTATTTGTCTGGGCTCCTGCTACTGCTCCACGATAAGAAATGTTTTTAAAGGAAAATGTAAGCAAGAGGTATGATGTTCTCAGTTTAGAAACTAAGAGGGGTAGAAAACCAACCTGGCATTCTTCAGAAAATGAGTGGATGTTTGAGTCACGCATAGTCCAGCTGAAGCTGTTGCCCTTGGCAATCAGATGATAGATCTCTTTCCCCATTGAAAATGCCACTTCAGTTGGTTGGTTTGCTTCAAACACCCAACTCCTTGGGAGAAGACTCCGCTTGAAAAGCAGGAGTGGCAGATTCTGACCTACAGCTGGTGCAGAGGTGTAGGAGGGAATCAGGGAATCTTCCTGAATAAAACCATTGCTTATTATACGGCTCCGCTTGGGCCTGTTCCAGATCCATTAATGTAAATGGAAAAACTTCACTTGACACAAATGGGAGCTGGCCCCAGCTCCAGGGTTGAAATAGTGTACAGGGTCTCAGGTGGATCTTCACAGAGGAACAAATCATGCTCCTGTTGAGCCAGCCCCTTCTGAGTTTATTCTACATCCTTGTCATTTGTTGACCTTGTGGGTTTTATGTGTTGCCTTGTGCTGTGTTGCTTGTGATCAGCTACAGTGGTCACAGTGGACCTCATCCAGCCATTAGCAAGTGAGTTGTGGCTGCACCCCTAAGCTGGTGCTGAGCTCTCGGGGCACCAGCTGCAACACCCATGGGGACGTGTGTAAGCCCTGCTCCAGAAATGGGGAGGGTACCCTCATAGTTAAGACTAGCGTAAGATGCCAGCCTCTAGACGAGGTGATGCCTTTCTGTGTGTTGCAGAAGATCCTGGTTGGTAACAACCACTTCTCTGCAAGCAGCTCCCTGTGAACCACCAAGACCTGGCATCAGAGAGGGACTGCGGCTTTTACCTTTGCTTTTCTGCTTTTACTGGGCCTGGCAGCTCTCCTAGTGTAACACCTGGGAGGCTCTACTTCAATAGTAAATATTGAAAAGAGACGTCACAGATATAGGAGAATATAGCTGGGAAATGTCTTCTGTCGAATGGAACCGTAAAAGCAGCAGCTCAGATTAGAGAAAATGGGTTTAAGTGCTTCTTGCTTTTCCCTAGGGAAGTTCTTTCTGCAGGTTCTTCTTTCCTGCTTCCCCATGTTTTCTTGCCATTTAGAGTCTTTTTCCTTCAGTTGGGAAAATTTTCTTTCCCTTGACCCACTACAACTAGCAGAGCTAAGATGAATATTTTATTGTTCATCTTTCGCTACTACAGGGCTGAGTCTGGGGCCAAACACTCTCCTGAGATCAGGGGAGTCCTCCTGAAGGCTTTGCCTCAAAGCAGGTGGTGGCTTCAGAACCACAGGAGTGGTTTCTATGCTCCTTCAGCTGGAAGGCATTTCCCCTTAGTCCCAAATATCTCTAGTTTCCAAACTCCTGGGAGAAGCCCAGAAGAGCTCTAGGTCGTCCGTCTGTCCGTGGCAATCTGCATGACCTGCTATGCCACACACTGAGCAGTCAACAGCTCTGCACACATGGCTGGTGCACAGGAGGAAGGTCCTTGGAGAGATGTAAATGCTGGTGACATTCGTGTGGCAAGCATGGGTGGATAAGGAGGTTCCCCATAAAGCAAACCTCACAGTGCCCATAGAAGACACGAAGAAGATGCTTCAAGTCGGGGAAATCTCTGGTGGTTGCTGCTCCAGGGAGAATTCCTGGAGCATCTGGTGGCACAAGGAATGGCGAGAGCCCTTGCCTGGACAGCAAGGGGTCATGAGAAGAGAAGAAAAACATCAGGATGTTATATTAAAAGCACATCTGTGCACAGTCTGGAATGGTAAATACATTTTCAGACTCCCCTCATAAAGCTGCAGTGTTTAAAAGTGCTGATAAAGTGCATTCCAATGTCCTTAAAGTATTGCAGTGCGCCACACACACTATATAGTGTTTATACGAGAGACGGCCAGCGCTGCGGAGAACGGCGAGATGAATGGGCTTATACGTGTGAAGGGGAAGGATTTGTGGATTGTCACCAGAAAATGGGGTCCAGCTGGCTTGTGCTGTCCTGGCCCTTGAAACCCTGGGGCTCTCGACATCACTGTGCCCAGGACAGGCTATGAAGCTGCTGGCATGGCAGGGAGGGACCGAGCAGCGCTCAGCAGCTTTCTCTGCCACCTCATTTGGTATGGGACACTGCGGTCCATGATGGCAGCCCCTCTTTTTAAGAGAGGCATTCACAAATTTTTGTGGCTGTTGCTGGTCTCCCTCCTGTGCTAGGTTTTTTTGTTTTTTTTTTTTTTAAGGTTTATTAACCCTCTTTGTGCCACTGAATTTCTGTCAGGTTCCCCACCCTGTTCCTCCAGGCTCCCTCTCCTTGTGCAGTCATGAGCCTTGGACAAGGGGTTATTAATATCAGAGGAACGATTTTCTCTCCCTTGGCCCAAAGAGGAGCATCCATTCTTCTCAGCATATGAGAAAAATTCCCTATTAAGACTATTCCTCAGAATAAGAGACTCCTTTTAGACAGTTTGAAAAAGAGGCTTGAAAACCCTGTTTGCAGCAAAAAGCGTGAGGTGAAGATGGATGTTTTGGAAAGCAGCTGTGGAGTTGGTCCAACACCTTTCTCAGGCTGGGCCATGTTTTGGCTTTAGTGGAAGCTGTGATTTATTATGAACCTCAACAATTTGCAATACGAGGGCTGGGCAAGGTCTGCTGAGGAGTTTAGCACTTAAGAAAATATTTCAGATTTGAAATGCCTCGAACCACGCAGTGTTGCAAAACCTTTCTTGCTGCTATTGTGCTATGACTGCCTGGTTAAGCATCTTGAAATCAAATCGGTTAAAAATAACTGGAGCTGGAGGGAGAGAAAGCAATGGAGCTGGGGAAGGAGCTGAATCCAAGAATGTGATCATGTTGGCAAGAGGGAGAGGAGAAAGTGCTTGAGGGGCAGCACAGGGGATGACAAAGGCTGGAGAGGGGGAAGGCTGCAGGGGAAATGGTGTAATGTCTTGGTCCAGCCTAGGCGATGCTGTAGGAAGGAGCAAGAGAGGTGGTGAAGGCAGAATTCAGAGGCAAACAGAAGACAAGCAGGGAGAGTTTTCAGACACAGAAGGCAGGGGGGACACAGCAGTTTCTTGTGGATGAAACCACAGGATGAAACCCTAACCACATTTTAAGCTGCAAAAATGGCAGGCAAAGCATTAGGTGTCAGTGTGCTTACGATGCCCAGCTTCCCAGGTCTGGTGTAAGTGGATATAACTCCCCAGGGGCTCGTAACTCTTCGTGTCTTGCAACCCTGCAGCATACTTTGCTGGCTGCTGACATCTGTCATGCCACCTCACGCTCACGGTGCCACCCCACCACCTGCCCAAATTCACTAACACTCTGCTCCTGCGAAGTGTATGAATCATAACTTCCATGCCACGGCTTTCTGCGAGATGGTGTTTCCAGAAATAGCATCCTGCAAGCCAAGAGACGTGACATTGCCCTTATGGTGGTGGAGGCCCAAAGAGAGGGAGCACAGAGGGGGTGTAGAGAAAACAATCCATCCAACAGTGCACTTGGAGGGCGGAAAGCACCGTGCAGGATCCAGCCCTTCGTTTGGATTTTTCTGAGTTCATAAGTTAAACTATCAGAATTTCAGTGCGTGATGAGATTTGGAAGTCCTCTGTTGGTGAAATAATCATTCCGCTACAAGAGCACATCCACTGAGACTTTAACCTAGGCTGATGGAGAAGTGTTGTACCTGAAATACTGTTTGATATTTAAATGTAACTTCCAGTGTTTCCTAGTACAGTCTTTCTCCTAGTGTACATTTCACCCTAGACTTCCCAGTAAAATACTTTTCAGTATTCTTTTAACCAATTCTAACTCAATCAGATGTTTTATGGATGTATTTGTTATTTGAAATTATGCAACGAGCAATTTCTGAGGTGCGGAACAGCCACCACAACTGCGCAGCTAGTGGTGTATTTGTAATTTATTCTTAGTGCTTTGACTTCTTCCTCATCCACATGCTGTTGTTTGTATTCCCTGGCAAGGTCCTCTGACACTCTGCAAGCTATTTCCATGTGAAATGAACTTAGTTTAGCCCTAATGCACACTCTTATTTTTGGTTAATCAGTCTCACAGGTACCCATTAGAAGCAGGGCTATGTTTATCTGAATATCATCACGTATTAAAAAGGTCAGGGCCTTAGAGTAAAATCTGAGCCGAGGTGAAATCAAAATAGTGTACCCATCTAATCAGCTGCCATTGGTGTTTTGCATAAACTTGGTTCTGAAGATACTGTATTGATGCTGATTTTTCATGAAGACAAAAGGTGCCTTTTCACTGCGTGCAAGAAGCGTTATTTAGAGAAGTCATTCTGATTTGCATAGGGTAAATACTTATGTAGGCTCTCTCATTTCAGTAATTATACCCACTTTTCTAAGCAAGTCTTCACCTAATACATTGCAGTAACACAGAAAAATATGTAATGTCATTGTGGCCTTTAACTGGGGTTTTACTGTCGAAACTTGCTCTTCTCCTGACACACAAATGCTGGTTTGGTATAGTACCACCAGGGGTGGATTTAGCACATCAAATTTACCTGCCAAAACAATGGAGGGGGAAAAAAAAAAAGAGGTAGGAAAAAATGAGAGAGAGGTATGAAAGGTAAGATTTTTTTTTTTTAATAGCTGTTATTTAACTCTCCTCACTCCCATCTACTTTTTGTTCCACTAGCTTAAAAGCTGTATTATGTGACATTAGCCAGTAAAAGTTCCACATTTACCAGATGTTCAGCTGAGTAAAACTTGCAGTAAAGATTTTCGGAGGGTCACTCATTTACTCTCTCAATGTCTCCTTGCTGGAGAAGCATCCTTTCTCCAGCCACCCAAATTGAGGTCTCGGCTTTGTGCATCTTTTGATCAAATTCTAGTTGCAATTTCTGTAACTCAGTTTTGAGTCATGCGTAGAGGAATGAAAGAACTGACCAGCCAGAGAGGCAGCAGCATTAGAAGTCACTCATTTAATTCCTGCCAGATATTAATTAGTAGACTACCATCACATTAATTTCATAAAATGGACTCATAATAAACTATGAGAGAGTCTCTTTAGTGAAGGTTTGTGGTCAGACTGAAATGCCAGGAATTTCCGCAGTATTTGCAAGTCTTCAGGAACAATGGGGAAACAGGGAAAGAGGCTGATAAAACCTCTTCTGGCTGTTGCTATCTATTGGGGATGCTTTGGCTGGCAGGGAAGCGGGGTGGCCTGGGGTAGGAGGCTGGGCTGGGAGGTTTTTTTCCTGCGTGAAGCATGGAGGTTTGGCTTTTGTGGTTTTGCTGTGAAATTAATCCGCTTTTTCACAGCGCATAGGTGGCATGAGAAGCCAGAGATGTAGCTTTGCCTTTTCCTCTGATGCCTTTCGTGCTGTGCAGCGTCGTTTCCAATCAGGCTGACCAAAGTTAGGATTATAGGTCTCCACTTAAATGCTTCCTGTATGGTTTCAGAAGTGCTGCTGCTTTGATTTTGACTTTTGCAAGAGAAATAATTTCCCATGTGCAGGAAGGGGTTCAGATGCGCAAGGCAGGGGGAATTGGCTCACAGGAAGGGGAGAGGGTGGACTAAGCACAGAGTGACTTGACAGCCCAAGTCCAGCTTCCCAAAGTGGGTCCATCTCCTGTGAGCACCCAATAGCTGGGTGGCTCTGATCCTTAGGCTTCCAGATGACTACCTCCCACCCAGAGACATTTAGGTGACTGTGGGGTGCCAGCAGTGCAAGTCATGTAAGGACCTTTACACTGTTGTTTTGCATGAAATCTCGGATGACAACCAAAGTCACTGCAGTCTTCCCTGACCCGATCAGAGCACCAGTTAGCACATATGGCTGCTCCTGGGGGTTAGATCAGTGCTGCTTTCTGTGGGGCAGCCTTGCTTGTTTTCTTGCTTAAGCCTAATGATTTCGTGGGGGAGTGAGTGTTAGCTCCATCTGAAGCTCCGTCCCAGTATCTTCTCAGACACAGCTCTGTCCATCTGATTTTAAAAGGACCTGGAAGACAGGCTGAAAATGCTCAGGAGGAAATAACTGCTCTCCAGCATTACAGATGCCAAAGCAAAGCGTTAGCTCTACATGTAATAAAACCTGCTTGCTTCCATGCTATAATCTGCTGCTAATGGGAGTGGGGAGAATATGCAAATTGTGTCCTCATCAAATATTTAGAAACAAAAATATAACAACTCTGAAACCAGAGGAAACTTTCCAGATTATTCATCCTGTAGCATTTGGTTCGTAAAAACTGTGAATGCCCATGCTTTCTTGAGTACTAGGCAGTGGGCCATATTCCTAACTGGTATCAATCAGTAACAGCTCCATTCATTCGGATGGACCAGATTTAGCCCATCTGGACATTAATTTGTCTTTCTGACAAGATTTGAATGCTCGTTTTGACATGTTCAGGAGTTGAGGCTGCCAGCAGTTGTTTCTTTCCTTGGCAAACCTCTCCGGTGCTAGCAGAAGCACTTTTTCCCTTTACGGCATGCACGGGCGCTGCAGAAGGTCTTCGCTGCTGGTTGTAATGATCTCATATATTTTGGGAGCTCACCCTTTTACGAGGGTGGTGCCTGGGGTGCGGACAGATGGACTCTGCCCACATCTCCTCTGCATGCTTGAGGGATCTCCCAGCTCTTTCCCTACAGTGTCATTTTGGGCCATGTCTCTTTTATTTGTCTTTTTCACTCCTCATTACCTGCTGTTCACCCTGAGGCTCCTGAGGGCTTTCTTGTTATAAATTTGATTTGGAAGTAGAAATTGGAAATAGAAATCGGTGGTTCTGTGATTACAACAAAGACAGAATGTGTCCCAAAGGCTAGGTGGATGTGGTTTGACTCAAGCTCTTGAAACAGAGTTGGAAATTAAAACCGTTCTCCACTGATGTCCCTTTGCGGAAGATGTCTACAAGGAAAAGACTACCTGGCCCTCTTCCCGGAGGTAAGGCTCATCAGCAAAGCAACACATGTGCTGATGGTCTGGAAAAAATATGCAGTCGTTGCTAGCAAAGTGATAGCGTATTTTCACTGAGAAAATTTAAACAAATACAGTTCTGTTCAATAGCCATATTTTAAATGGAAGGGAGTGAAGTTTTCTGTGTAATGAGACTGAGACTGATATTAAAGGTAACCTTAAATGTGTCCTGAAAGCAAATCAAATCGCTTGCCCCCATTGTGAGTAAGGCAGCAAAGTGAACATTAAGGCAAAACCAGGTGGGAGAGGGATAAAGGGGCTGTGGGTGCAGAAATTACCACATTCATGAGAGGAGCTAATTTCAGACTTGAGTACACTCAGGCTGGTGGTGAGGGGAAGGAAACAAGGTAGAAAATCTCCAGACCAGAACAGGAAAATGCTGCATTGCACATCCAGCAGCAATGGTGCCTCTTGAGTGTATCGGACTAGGGGAAGGAGGCGATGACTGCAGGTAATAGGACAGACAGGTCTGTATGTAAGAAGGGGAGAGGAAAGGGTTGGAGCCCATCAGTCTGACCCCAATTATATGGATACAAATGAATGTTCAGGCAGAAAAATAAAGTGTGGAGGTAAATAGGAAACTGGAGAGAATGCAGCCTGGGTCTAGCAAAGGCGGATTGTGTTGTATGAATCTGATATCTTTGATAAAATAATGGATTTTTCTAGACATAGATTAGATCTATGGCATTTCCTAGCTGGATTCAGTGAAGTAATTGATATAGTGCCTTGTGAAAAATGACTACATGAGCTGACAGGGGGAGAATAATACAAGAATTGGCGGGGGGGGCGGAGGGGAATAAAAACGTCTAAAAGAGAGAACTAGTGGATTTTGCTAAAAGGAAAATTTGGGGTTGGGAAGCAATTGCTGTGGCAGTCACTCCTGGGATGGCCTTGAATTAGTTCTAGTGAGTTGTCAATGAGCTTGTGACACCTTGGACAGCATGAGCTGGGGAAATATCCCTGACACAGAGTCCTGGGGTATCTTCTGGGAAGAAGTGGGTGTCTTTGGAGAGGGGAGAGTACTGGGATGGGAGAGCATGGGTGCGGAGTCATGGGAGTTCTCATTGTAAGGGACCAGCTTGCTACTCAGGTTAGACAAGGGGAAAAGGCTTGTGGGTATTGGCAGCTAAGGAATCCCGAAATATTAGGAAGTCTGGTGTGAAAAACAGGTGGCTGGAGCTCCAGGAATCATAACGGCAGAGAACAATGGGAAGAGCCGGGTTTGCTTGGCTTGGAGCAGAGTTCAGACTGGATGTATGGTGGGAAACAAAACCAGGGACAGGAAAGGGATGACAGTGTTAATGAAAGGTAAGGGTGTCTACCTGGTCCACAGTAACTTGTCTCTTGGTAGTTCAAATGGGAGAATTGCACCTGGGGCAATGACGAAAACAATGCAGCAAAAACAGCTGGGGAACCTGTGGTCCAGAGGAAAATGACATGTCCAGATGGTCTTCAAGTATCAAAAGTTGATGCAAAAAGAAAGGAAACAAACTAGATCTAACCTGTAGCAATGGAGATCTAGACTAGATGTTAGTCACAATTTTAATGTAAGGATCACAAAATGGTGTGGTAGAACAGTGGGGTGGCTGGGACCTGCTTTCACCATGTCGGAGGTGGCCTTAAGGTAGTTTGGTGTTGCCAAACAGCTGCTGGGGAGACATGTACTCACTCCACAAGTGTATCTAGGCTTGAACACCAGTATGAGGGGGCAATATTAAAACTACTGGACATAAGGAACAAGCAGACACAAATAAACCACCAGTAATTCAGGCTGACCATTAGAAGATGATTTTTAACCTTCATAGAGCTGAAACTGTTCTCTGACAGAACAGAATATATGGGCTGGTTTTAGGTGGACCTTTTCCATGGGTTTATATTGTGTCACTTGCTACAGCAATGGACAATGAATGAGGTGGCTTGGCAGGAGCTGGTGCACCCCGCATGAGCCATTGCCTTCAGCAAGCATGCTGTCAAGGCTGGATGTAGATGCTAACAAGACTATCTGAATAGTCTTGATTTTTGTGCCACCTCTTGGAAGGCTTGTGCCATAAGAAGTCATCCCTGTCATTTGGTAACAGCCCCTGAGGGCTTTCCTCATGATCCAAGCATGGAAGGCAATGAATTCAGCTGCCAGCCCCAGTTCTGTTGTAGAGACTTCCTTACATCAAAGGTGTTTCTTCCAGTAGCTCTGCCTTTCCTGAGATTAATAGAATAAATTAAGAGAGTGTTTTTAAAGAGCCTTTAAAAATAACCTTTGTGGTTTTTTGTTCATTATTTTGGGATTTTTTTTTTTTTTTAATAGAAGTCCTTGATGTAGCAGAAAAGTAATACATGATCTTGGGCACACTGGGGAAAACTAGTCCCATGGTTCTCATTGCCTCTCAGGAAGTCTGGAATGATGATTTCTGTCATTGCGGGGAATGCTTCCGGGCTATGAGTGCATATTTTCCTCTCAGATTTAACAGTATTATTTTACACTTACATGACACTTTTCATCCTCAAGGATGCTGGAGCACTTCTCCAACTACATACAGCACTGCTGAACAGGCAGAAAACAGTAGGCACTCTTGAGACATCACCTTGTTTGTGTGCTGGTCCCACAGACCCTGACTGAGATCCCTCTGGTGCAGTGCATCTTCTGGATGGAGTGTCACCTACTAAGGACTGAACCCTGATGCATCAAAGGCTGCATTATAATAAAAGGGAAGCTTTAAAATCTAACAGGTGATCACTATCGATCATTATCATTATCAAATAAGATTTTCAAAATTATGTCGATCATTATAATTATGAAAGACAACTTATGGTGATGATGTTCCCTCTAGCCTGTGAGAGGTGAGTGTCTCAGCTTGTGGGCTCCAAGCTCCTTGAAGTATCTTTCTTTCTTAATGCTCATCGTTAAATCCACACCTAAGCATGTTTTGTAATTTATTGCAGTAGCCTCTTCTCTCCCCCTTGGGTATTCCTGTGCTCAGTTATACCTTTGCCACCAATGACAGAACTTCCTTAATCTTTCTTCCTTCTTCATTAAATTCACAGCTTTGGTAATTTGCAGATATTGTGGAGTCTGGCCCTGTTTTCCAACCTGAAGACTTCCAAGGCAGCAACATCGTTTAAGAGCCATATGGTTCTCAACAAAGTCAGGTTGCACATCCAACCCAAACAGTTTAATATTATCAAAAGCCCAAGCTCGCTGCAGCAATAACAACCCCTGCTTCCTCTCCCTGCATTGTATAACAGGAGGAAGAAAGCTCTTGAACTGAGCAAGCTGCTGTGATCTTGAACAGGGACTGCAGGGCTGGGCAAAAGCCTTTGTAGCACCCTCGTTATGTTCATAAGACAACGAGCGCCCACCTGGACCACAAAGGAAGTGCAAATACAGGTCTGGTTTCAGTTGGGATGCCTTAAAAACACAGACGAGGTTTAGTTCCTATTGTTGCCATATATAATTAATTTATTTGATGTTTTAAGTTTTAATGAGGGAATGCTACATGCTTCCAAGCTACAGAACACTTTGTCTCTATTGTTTAATGTATATTTGGCTTTTTCTCTTATAGGGGCTTGGATTCTAGTCCCCACCAAATTTGATGCACGCAAATATTTTCTGGCAGAGTTAATGTATTCAGCATGAGGAGCAGAGGACAGGCTGGGTGGGGACAGGGGAGCTGGGCTGAGTATTCATTCCTCGAGCCGCACTGGTGGTACAGTGATTAGAAAAGACTAAGTCTTCAACTTCCTAATAGACTAAGAGGTCTCTGTAGATGATGAGTAATGTTGCATGGAGTAGATGCCAAAATGGAACAGGAGCCCTGAAACGGCTTTTGTTGCGGTACCTTGTAGCAATCAGAAATGATTATCCTCATTGTGCTATGATGCTATCAGTTGGCTGAGGACCCCGCACTGAGTCACAGCAATCAGCATCCCAAATGGTTACAGACATCTGCATTGCATCGGAATAACAGCAATTACTTTGGCTGTGCTTGCATCCCACAGGACCTCCATCGAAATCCGTACCACGAGGGCTCTTGCTGTCCCCTCAGCATTTGGTGCAGCCCGTGACAGGTCTGGCCTGGCCATGGGGCTGCTCAGCCCAGGAGCTGAGTGTCCAGGTCATGTTCCAGCGCAGCGGCACGAGATACAGCCTGGAGAACGGACGGGAGAGAGACGTGCCGGCCTGTCAGATGCCGTGCTTAGGAAGTCTTTCCCATGTACCTGTGGGGAGCACAGCTTTATCCTATTTATAGGAGAATAAGAAGAAAGAACAAATGGTGGTTTGATGTAAAAAATGCACCATTTACAGATTAATTACCATTTTAAAAAGCCACAAGGGCTTTTTAGGAGAGAGGTCGATGGAGCTACCAAATGAGATTTAGACAGAAGTGATGTTCTGCAAGTGTTTTCCTGGTAACTTACTGGAGAGTGAACATGTTGTTGGAGATGTCTGTTAGCAGTGGGGTGTCTGTTTAGTATCTGGAACTAAATAAAGCATCTCTGCAAGCTGATGCTTCTTATGGAGTGACAAAAGCACCCAGATGTAGCACTTTCCAAGCTGCAACGTAGGATTTGCTGGAGAGAGGCTATGCTTTGGTGAGATGCAGCTCCCTAGCAAGAGATGGATTATCCCTGCGGATTACAAGCAGGTCAATTTACAAAATAGTCCATCCCTACAAGGAGCTAATCCCGATGTAACAGGACAGGTACCGAGAGGCAGGATGCAGGGGATGCTTTTCTTCCGTATTCTCTTTGTTGGAATATGTGGGTTGAATATGAGGTTTGTGATATCAGCATTTGCTTAGTGATATCGGAAAGAGCTCCCTGAGGAAATGGTGGAGAACAAGTGCATGGAGAGCTTTTGGAGATGTAAAGTCAAAAAGGATCGCTACAGCTTGTGAAAAGTCAACTCACGCATAACAAAAGGCAAAAATCCAGCCTCTGAGATGCAGAAGGCAATCAAGGAAAAAATTCTCAATTCTGCTTGCTTGCTGTACAAATTTGCTTAGTTTGTGCTGTGGAAAAAGGGCTAATGAACGTTAATTTAAATGCAGCTAATTAGGTGTGGTTGTTTGAAAAAATCATATTGTGCCTTGCTGAAATCTTCACACTGCCAACAAAAAATCTGGTTGGATTATATCAGGAATGTGTTGCTAACACATGGTTTACCAGCAATGTTTTTGTTAGTTGTAGCTATTTGGCTGGAAAGCAGAAGGGCCCTTGTACCCTGAAAACAACCACCTTCCTGTAACCCCAGCTGAACAGATGTGCTGCTGATGTGTAACTGCACCGCTGCAGCCTTGGGAAACGCCGCATCGGATGGTTAAAAGGAGCTGCTTGCCACACCAGATCTTGCCTTCCCTTCTGACTCTGGCAGCTAGAAAAAGGCAGGCACGGGGAACGATGTTTTTGCGCTTGGGTGTGTTTGTGTTTGTGGTGAAAATGGAAACCCGTGAAGTCCTGCTGAGCTGGAGCGTAGTCCTGCTAAATGCTTTGATTCAAAATCAGCAGAGGTGAGCGCACGGCAGGCCAAATACTGTCTTCTCTTCTCAACTGGGCAAAAAAGTCCATCAAAGGGAATAGGAGCAACGATCATAATGGGGGATTCAGGATCTGGCCTGGGGGGGAGATGAAAGGTGAAAAAAATGCTCTACTCAATGTGGTTCCTGACTCTAGCAGCAGCTGCCAGAGCTGCAGAGGAGATGATGTCTGTCACTAATTTCCTGTGTACGGCCTCGCTGGGAGAGGGATGAACATTTCGTGCTTCCCAGCTCTTGCAGGGAGACCTGTGGCCATGCAGGGGGCTGTGTGCTGCATGTTCAGGAACAACTGAGAAGGTTCCACTACCACGGGTCCATGGGACCAGGGTACTCTTCCCATTTTCCTGATAATTTGAGTAATGTTTGCACTTTGACATTGCTAGTATATCTTTGTGGGTTCGTCCTCCTGTAAAACACGAGGATTCTTCTGGATTTTTAAGGGCTTTTTGTTTTTCAGCAGAAGTGAGTTATCTGGGTTTGGCTTGGGAATCTGGGCTTCAGATGAACAACCATCAATAAAAGCTGCTGCTCTTCTTGAGTTGTCTGGGATCCTTTGCCTTTGGAGGATCTGGTCCTTACTTCTTGCGGTGGGCAGGAGGGCATAGGGCTGGGTGGCTGCTAGATGTCTGAGCTGCTCTGGAAGTCATACCTCATCCATCCAAGTCCTGTGCACGTTGTATTTGTAATACTGAGCAAGAAAGAGGTTGCAGTTTCTCCACATGCTTGGGAGTTAAGAAGTGACAGCTGAGGTTACCATTTTACCCTTCCCACTCCTCTGAGGAAGTATACAGTTTTACTAATTTCTGTCATGGGCTAAATAAGGTATTTTGGCCCCCAGCTCATTCACAGACTTGGCTAAATCGGCTTCATTCAGATTTTCTCCCTAAAAACACCATTGCCTAAAGCCAGTGACCTTCACCAGGCACTGCAGCTCCAAAAGTTAAAATAAGGAAAATATGCATGTCTGGAAAGACTTATTTATGGGGAACTACAGCTCTCCCACCCCAGTAAATGCTTTTCAACTCCCTGGCATAGCCATAACAAGATTAGACCTCATGAACATGCTGTCGTCTTGCTGACCCTCCCGACGTTTCGCCGCTTCCATCCATGTTTGCGGAGTGGTGCGCATTTTCTCGGTGCTCTGGTCTGATGGCAGCGGTGGCCGATGGCATCTATTTAATTCTGCTTGTTCCCCGTGCGGCTCCGCTGCCCAGGCGGAGCGAGGCACAGCGGGAGCCGGGATGCCCTGCAAGGCTGCGGCCAGCGGGCATGGCGGGGCGGGAGGTCTGCAGAGCCCTGTGTTTTCACCTCTCTTCTGACTAGTCTTCTCTGGTTTAAAAGTATAGGTCAAGTTTTGCTTAGAAATGCAAAGGTTTTTGGAGAGGCTGGGCGGGCGGGGAAGGTGAAAGCTGGTCCAACAGCGGGAGGGGTCAAGGGGGTGCAGCAGGGGCGTGCAGAGGGCAGTGGGGATGCTCAGGGGGGACTAGCTCGCACAACCCGCTGCCAATATGAAGGACCTGTTCTCACCTGGATTTTAACCTTTAAATCTCTTATAAAATGCTCAGCCGTGCATTAGTTTTAGAAGCCCTGGCAATCCCAAGCAGGCTGGACCCTTTTGCTTCGCTGGCCCCAACACTGCTGTGGTGCAGAGGATTGTCGCCCGGCGAGAACATCCCGCCTGTAAATGCACAGGGGAGCGTGCCAGGAGGAGGTAGGTTGTGTGTCTGTGTGTGTGTGAGGGTGTGTGGTGCATGAGGGTGGGTGTGAGAGAGAGGTGTCAGAGGCAGAAATGTGACCCCATACATCGTCTTTCCTGATTGCATCTACGATTTCCATTAAAGAGAATGTAAGATATTTCATTACATGGTGTGTTTAATCTAAAATTCACATCGTGCCCCCCTGGAGACGAGGCGAGTGAGTGGTTTGTTTTCCCTGTTTCACCCCACCGTGATGCCAGAGCCCCTCTCAGAGATAACGCAGGGGCTGCTCGCCTGCCGGAGCCGCTTGCTGGCTCTTCCCAGCGGAGTGGGGCCAGGAGACACGGCCAGGGACAGTAGTCCTCTTCCATCTTCTAACATCCTCCAATAGACGTTTCACCTCCTGTATCAGCCCTCAGCTGCTGCCAGCATTGCCACCAGTGCCGAGCCTGGCTGTCCCTTCCGTGCATGCAGGGGAAAGCCAGGAGGGCATGGGGCCAGGTTCCTAAATGGTAAATAGGGAGGTGAAGGAATGATATGGGAGGGCATAAAATCCAGCCTAAGCACAGTAAAATGCATGCTACGGGAGCCAAAGGCGAACTGGCACTGGCCCTTTGTGCTGGTGACAGAAGAACTGACCAGGCTATGATTTTCCGTGTTGCCCAAAAACTATGCAGAAAGTGATTCTGTCCCGACAGAAAATCTGCTGGGGCTTATAATACGAAGAAAACTCCTTTGGATCTAAATCTCTGCTTCAGACATGCCAGCTTCTGTCTAAACATGGAGCGGAATGGTTTTTGTACTTTTAGATTTCTCTCTTCCAGTTTGGATTGGGATCACATGTTGCAGTACCCAAAATTAGAGCAGGAATGGGAGCCCTGCATACTAATTTCTTGCTGAAATCAGGCCCCATTGAGGGTCTTTAGCATTTTACTGATAATGCTCCTTTGCCAGCAGAACTAGGCATGGGGCCTAAACATGCCCTTATTAAACTCACTGTAAGTTTTTGATGTGGATTTCAATGGCACCAGCATTTCTTTCCCAAAGGGACCCTGATATTTTTTTTTTTTTCTTTACAGCTCAATCTTACAACTGGTTTCTGCTGGCTTTTGCCGATTTCCTTTGCAGGACCAGTAGCCCTAGCAATGGGCAAATAAACAGAAATGGTCCCCAAACCTTGCTGCCAACAGGGACAATTAAAGAATCAGTTTAGTGCCTACATCTGGAATTTTTTTTACAGTAAATTGACTGGGATCAGAAAGCATCAGATACCAGCAAATTCCAGTTTGATTGCTAGCAGGTGCAAATGCAAATGAGGAAAGCATTGTACCTGGACTTTGGCTCTGGATTTTGCCTTCCCAAATCTTCCAGCAGAAACTCCTCATTAGAGTTTTTAGCCCCATAGAAGAAAATTAGAAAATTACTGACTTTTAAGTTGTTTTCCTTACTTGCTTTCAAAATTAAAGCATCAGTTGGAAACATGTGTGCGTGCAAGTCTGCTTGGAAGCAGGGCTGCCCCCCTCTAACCCAGCTCTTTTTTTTAATTCCTTGAAGGTGCCGAAAGACCCCCCAAGAGCTTTTGATCTTCGAAGCTGTTTTATTACAACACAAAAATTATAAGCACAAGAGAAAAATATTTATTTAAAGAAGGGAAAACACTGAACTCCTGGGTGAGATGGATAAATTAAATGCTGGAAAATTAATCTCCAACCTGCCCTGTGAGTTCTGGCAGGCTGAATGTCCTTGTCCTGCTGGTCACTGTGTACATCCAAAGAAACCCACCCTGGCCCAAAGTGTCTTTTTCACCCAACCTTCCCTAGGTTTGGACCTGGGTAAGCCAGGAGGCTCTGAATGCTTTTGGTGGATTCAGTCAAGGTCTGTTGCAAACTGCCGCACAGCGAAAGCTTGGGAAAGGGGTGTGATGGAGATCCGTGAAGCCGTGCAGGATGTGGAGTACAGCTCTCACCTATGCCCCGTCCCTCCTAAAGGATAGCCCAGCAGGTGTCTGGGAGGATGTCGGGGAGGTACAAAATGACAGGGAAGTATTTCTTTACCGGGTGCATCAGGAAGGGCACTTGCTGCACCCTAAAACTGTAGAGGCCAAAGACTGCAAGTGGGTTTAAAGTGGATAGACACATTTATGGGAGACAGAACCACCTGTGGCCATCGTGGGGTCCAGGTACAAACAGGGGTTTGGGAGATGGCCACCTGCTCAGCAGCAGACGGGTCCATGAGATACACCGAGATACTCCGGGGTAGGGCCCTTCGTCCATCCCTCATTTCTTATATGCCGCCCCAGCATGTCCTCACTTCCGCCAGGATCCCTTATCCTCCCTCCACAGGGACAAACAGGCATCTCTGTGAGTTCATCCTCCTTCCCTAATTTGATGTCACTCTTTGAAGTATCGCCAGTGACAGAACTGGCTCCTCCTGAACCCTCTCTATGTCGTTGCACAAAAAAATCCCTCTTTGCCAAGGGCGGCCCACAGTATTTCATCCTGCTCAGGGCAACAGATGAGAGAGTTTCCTCTTTCATGGGTTAGCTCAGATGCAGAGCCCACAGTGTTCCCTGGCAGATTATTAAAGCATTAACCATGCTCATTTAACGGTATTGAGATGCAGATAAGATGTAATGTATTATGTATTGTATTCCCCTCTCAGCAAGGCTGAGCATGTTTTTTAATGTCAAGGGCAGGTGTTTTTGTGTGATACCTGCTTAGTGGTATTTATGGTGATATTTATTCCAAGGCTTCAGTTAATGTCATTGTCCTCTGTTTTGTTACACACTGAGATTAAACTACATGTCTGGCACATCATTTATTCAATTATTAAAACATCTTAATGAAGGTTAACAGCACAGTGCAGCACGGTTGTGTACAACTGACACACATAAATCTGTCAGGCTTTATGTTGGGAAAGGCAACTGAACTGCATCTCCCGAAGTGCAGATGCAGCAGATTAAAAGTGTGTGAAAAATAGTGCCAGAAACACAGCTCTGAACACAATCCTTCTGGGAAGCAGAGCTGGAGAAATGGAAAAAGGGCTATAGCAGCTCTCCCTGGTGTCAGCTGCCAGGAAGCACTGAGCTGTAGTGTTATGTTTTGGGTTTCTCTCTTGCTGATCCTGGGTGAACCCTTCTGTTCTTTGAAAGACCAGCTCCAGAGCAGATCTTTCTCTGAACGTGGCTGGCTAGACTCTCCAGGGCTTTACGGAGAGACACTGGGGCTCTGCATAGCACAGGGAACCCTTTTTATGGCCATGCAGACCAAGGAGGAGTCCTGCCTCTGCAGGGTCTCCGAAGTGGTGAAGGTGGTATGGGCTGGGCACTGGAGCTGTGGCTAACCACCAGTAGAGCTATCCTGCAGCACCTGTGGAGGGGCTCAAGACTGCATAAAAGGTGTTCAAACCGCTTATTCAGCTTGGGAAAAGGCTTCCAGCACCACAGGAAAGCCAGGGGCAGCACCCTTGCCACAGCAACTGCTGGGATAGTGTTCAAATTTTTTTTGTTCCCTTGGCAAATATGAGTGAAACCTGAGAAAATGCTAGAGGACTTTATTGTCATTTTACATTATATTGTTAAGGAACGAATTAAACTTCCAAATGAGTCTGGAGTCAGGGAAATTCTGTAGCTGTCTGTGAGTTATCTACAGTTGACCTTCCATCTAACACCTTGATCAGAAGCTTAAGGGTTTGCTGGTTTGGTTTTACTTCATCAAAACAAGGATGATATTTGTGTTTCACAGCAAATATCCATGGCCATCACAAAATGCTTAAAAGGCATTTTTTTCCTCCAGCCTTGGGTGAGAGCCATTGGATTCACATGTCATGAAGTTTAGGAAGTAAACAGAAGTGCTTCTTGCTCAGCAGTCTGTTGATGTGCTTGCCAATTGCAGCTATATTTATTGCCCAATGGTACAATGCGTAATTGAATTGTTACCTTCTTAATTTTTTTAACAAGTCGTTATGATCTATTAGCGACTTTGGAGCAGTAAAGGTTTACCAGCCCAGGATATGCCAATGTCCTGGGGAATTACTGGTATACGAGGCGGTCTGAATGATCCTCAGTAAATCAAGTAATGCTACTGTACACTGTAGTTTGCACCAAGAGGGTTATTTAAGATTATACGCATCTTAGACATGGAGGCCAAAGTCAGCAGCAAAGGTATTTCATGTCTTCTTCCAGAGGTATGCCTGTGCCCTTCGCTCATTCCATTAGATTTAATTATTTCATTTGTTTCTCTTGGGATGAAATGATTTGTCCCAAAGCTCAAGTGCTCATAATGTCCTCATGCAGTTCAATAGCCATGGATTGATCCACTTCATAGTCCTGCAAGCATTACCGTCACCTGCTAGTTCAGTGGTGGCCCTGCTGACATCACGATTCATCTCCCCAGAGGCAATTAATCACTCACTGTCTCATTTTCTCCAGTTCATTTACACACTGCAGTGGCAGAGCCCAAAAAAGCCCAAAAAACACTCCTGAGTAGAATGTTGGTATGGTTGTAAGGATGCTGTTGCACTTATTTTTTCACTGCAGTAAATCATTGGCTTTCCAGTGATGCTGTCCCAGCTCAGACTGATGGAGATTCCTTCACCAGAAACTCACTCATCTTTCACTGTGTTCAGTCAGGTTTGGGAAACCATAAAACACACCTTTCAAGCATATAAAGATCACTGGGGTAGAACGTTTACCCGGATTTAATGGGGAAGTAACATGAATGTCGTTGATGCAAAGGAAGCCTCTCCATCATGTCAGTTTAAGTCCCAAAGGCAATGCTTCGTGACACTTCAAAAATATAAACAGTGTAGTGAGAATAAATATAATATATGGGCTTTGCCAATGCAAATGAAAAGCAATTATCCCAAATCGCAGTCTTAATTTATAAGCAGTCAGTATAATTTGAGAAACTGAAATCTGATGTTGCTAAATCAAATTCCTGTAATTCCACTGGGCATTAAGCACATAATAAGATTACACTGTGCACTGAGCATGTCCTTGTTAAATCTGCTGGCTACTGCATTTTTATTGCTCTCCTGGGGGTTTATTGAGTTTACACTTCCAGCAAAAGGTAATGTTTTCACAGTGTCTTTGATACTCTGGCCACACAAGTCTGTCTGCAGCAGGCAGAATTGTTAAGATGTATAATTTGCTTACATCCCTTGGCGGCTCAATTGGAAAAAAAAGGCAATTAAAAGACACCATGCAGTTGTATATAACCAAATTAAAAATAATAATAATGAATCTACTGTATTGTAATCAGTAAGGAAAGGAGGCCACGCATAATGGTGAGGTTTAGCTGTGAGACAGCTAAATTGATGAGCTCTCCTGTTTAGATTCATTTTTGAATGCCTGAATAGTAGTACTAATATGATGATATCTGCGATTTATATACAAAAGTGACCTTGAGACTAGCTGCTCTCCAAACAATCAGGAAGAATAGGATTTCTTTGCAACAAGCTGTCTGTAGTCTTGGAAAATGGATGAGAAGGCAGGGGATAAAGGGAGGACAACGGGTAACGAATATTGGCCAGGGAAAGTCCCTGGGAGCAGCACAGTATTTTCTAAGACAGACCCCGAGATGAAATGTACCATTTTAGAAGGAGGCAGAAAGCTAGGAAGAAACAAATTCCCTCCCAACAAACTAAAGCAAGACAAATTAAATGTAGCAGAGACACCAAAGACCTGCTGTTGCTGGTGCACCCTGATTTGCATGCTGATGAGCACTTAAGCACGGGCATCCTTGCAGGAACATCTCAGCGTTCTTCTGCGGATGTGCTCTCCTGGTGTTTGATTTCCTCCTGCTCTCTAACAGGGGTTGGTTTAAACTTTTGGGTGTCAAAGTCTCCTTGAAAATGCTTATCACTGATCAGGATAATGCTGGATAAGCTTGATAGGCACATTAATTCACATTTTTAAATCTTTGCCATTGTGGCTGGGACAATTCCTGTGACTCTGAATAGGCAGTGTAAAACTGTGGGCTCGGATCAGTCCTAAGAGGTAACACCTCTTAGTTCACTGGGAGCTTACAGCATTGTGTACTGATTCTCTAATACTTAAAATTCAGTGATTTTGTGGGATCATCCTTTTTTGCTCTAGTAAGTCACTTTCCAGAACACTTTTACAGCCAAGGTTGCAAAAACATCTCCAAGCCTGCATCTGGACACCTTGCTCTTATAGCCGAATTTTGTCAGGGAGGAACAGGCCAAGTGTGAATTCAGCTCTGGCAATCAAGATACTGCTGCAAAGTATGGCTTGCGATAGCAACATGAGAACAGTGGACCCTGCGGCCACTTAGAGAGTCCAAAACTTTTCCTTAAGACCAGGTCTGAGTTAGAAAGGGAGCATTCCTCTGGCATGCGCTCACAATTTCCAGCAGCTGGCTCTTGGAAGATTTCTTGCCTTGCTTGGAAAAAAAAGAACTATATATTTATGTATGATTTCTGCTGCGTATAGAAATATTTCTGAACTGACTTTTTCCTGCATCACTTTTTGTTTTCTACACCCACAGATACAGCATTACAGAGCCAAGCACATGTGAGGTCAGAGTCTTGCCTGTGAGCTGTCCTGCAGCTCACACCAACTTGTGTGGGAAAAGTGACGGAGGGTCACTCATCATGCACTGAATGCTGCAGATCTCTGCAGGGAATCACTTTGCTCTGGGTTTACTCATTTGCAGAGAGGGTTTCACGTGTCTAAATCCATGGATCCTCTAGCCAGTCACCAGTTATTCCTGATATTTGAGTGTCAAGGCCAAAGTTTGCTTCAAAACTGCCTGGGCAATTTTGGAGATTTCCATTTTAAATGGTTGCAAACAGGCTGGTTTCTCAGGGGTAGATGCACCAAGATTTTGACTGAATTCTTCCATTATTTGAGATTTATTGCTGGCAATGGACAAGTTCCTTTGGGAAGGCCTTAACATGAGCTGACAGTAATTCACCACAAGTTTAGCATGGTTTTACCTGAGGGAACTGTAAACCAGCAAGCCTTCCCATGACAAAATATCACAGAGGTCACAGAGCAATTAGGCTTAGGGTTACAAACGTGTTTATCAATGTCAGTACAATTATGTCTTCTAGCTCTGTCACATGGGTATCTTAAGATATCTACTTTGGAAGACCTACTGGCAGAAGAAAGAGCTTGAACCGTAAACCTCATGAATGCTGTGTGTGCCATGCAGAGTGCCCCTCAAGTGTTGGTAACATATTGGCATTGCCAGGACGGACTGGAACTGGCTTTTTACTCTCTTTTCCACTGCAAAGACTATGAGGCATCCTAGGAAGCTAGGAGAAACTCAGAGCAAACAAAAGGAGGTGCACCTTCCCATGATAGATTGTTGCCTGTGGGACAACCACAGCCCCTTGACCAAGTGTGGATGCAGAAGCTAAAAAACGGATGTAGGCTCCAGGGAACACTAAACAAGTTCATGCAAGAGAGATCCACTCAGGGTTGCTAAGGAGGGTTGCACAGGAGCCACATCTGTCTTGGGGAGCCCCTGTGCTGAAAATGGATGGAAGCTGGCGAATTGTCACTGATTGATTCCCTAAGCTTAGACTCTTTCCTTGCCATTGCCATCCCCTCTTGGCCATTGCTGGAGACATGACATGGGTTAGCCTGATCTGTGTTCTGATGGCTATGGTCACTTTGACAGTTTGTTGTGCTACAACCTCCCTCACACATTTGAGCTTTGGGGGCAGAAAATGACCCTTGCTGTGTTGTTGTACCCCCGCACTGACATCCTGCCTCTGTTGTGTGGTATCAGAAGCACGCAACCCTGCTGCATGACCTTGTGCATGGCACATCTCTCATCAGAAGGTGCAAGGTGTGTATTCAGATAACACTGCTGGAAAATTATCCCAGAGGGAAGGTAGTTTTTATTGATAATGCCAGTTCATCACGTTAGCTATAACTTAGTTTATTCCTGCTCAGGGGCAGTGCTTTTCCTTTGAAAGAAAGAGAGGTAGCCTTTCATGAGGACAACACTTGGGTCTCTGTTCCATCAAAGAAAGACGAAGATCTTGCATGTCTTTCTATGCTGTAATCAATTTATTGCTGTATGAGATCCAGAGTTCCCCAGAAAAGTGTCATGGCTTGTGTCATGGTGCACACTACTTGCATGGAGGCTTTTGATTCAGCTGGCAGACATAAAAAGAAGACAAAATTTGTTTAGCCAAAATGCTCTGTAATGACTGTATGTGTGCAGCTGCAAAAAGAGCAATGGTAATTGAGCCAAGAGTGGAAATTATTGGCAGCAGGGTCTGCATTCATGTGTGCTTCATATTTTATTCCTGGTGTATAATTTCATTACCAGCTGTGCAATGTAGCTTGCTATGTCACTGTTACGTTCCCACCTAACTATTGTCCTCCCTGCTGCCTTTGCAGGGCTCTCCTGGGACCATGGCTGATGACCTGCTCGTGACATTGGCCTCCACTGCCCAAGAGTTGGGGAGGTGCTCTTGAGAATGCTCCAGGCATAAATATTTGGGGTTATGTAGTGGAGTAAGAACTTCCCCTGTACACCTTACCCCAGGTCTGGAGAAGCTGAAAACAGACTGGGAGCTCAGGAACTGGGGCTGAAGCCAGAAAACCAAAGCCATCAAGAGAACGCTGTTTTAAGCTGGAGTCCAATTCGTACAATCCAGCCAGTAAATCCTCACCTCAAGGCTTGACAAAATTGTCCTGACAAGACAGATGTTCTCCTTGGTCTACGTTTTTCTCCTCCTCTCATCATCAGAGGAGCTGAGCGCTTACTGACAGAGCTAATGTCGATCATGTGCTGGTTTATTACCTCCTTCACCCTCTCCTGCCCGAGAAGGGCTGGGTGTGGAGTGGAGGGTTTGGGTTTTAGCTGCTTGCTGTGCACTGGATGTGTTCGGGAAAGACGGGAAGTTCGGTTCGTGCTCAGGGCAGCTGGCGTGGAAACGGTTAAAGCTGTTGAGTACACAGCCGCTGCTTTGCAGCTCCAGTCATTTTTACAGAAACCACAAGAGCCGACTGGCCGGCAGAGGGATATACACTCATATAAATATGTCCCTAGATTAAGCAGTGCTGCTGTCTGCCCTCCACTTGCTGCAGATAGCTTGACATTACTCCAGGAGCAGAGCGCGCTGAAATAGCAGATCCTTGCTGTTTCCTACTCTTCAAGTGGGTTTTTCCTCTATTTATATATGCAACTTTAATGACTGAATTTTAATGTTCAGCTCCTGCCAGGCCAGACTGGCCATGCTTATTCCCAGATTTTGGGTCTCTGGTGGGTACATTGGTCAGAAATACTGACACAAGACAGAGGCAGACCAAGAGTCCCAGTGGTGCTGGTAGCTGCTCCCATCAGCTTGCAGAGTCACAGTTGGTAAGATGAAAGGGAAAAAGAAGGATGTGTTTTCTGGCTTGTTAAATCACAGGGTTTTTGCTGGGCAAAGGAGATGTCAAAACTCCTAGCCTTGCAGCAGTAAGGAGGCCAATGGATTGCAGCAAACTGGAAGTTTGAGACAAAGTGCCGTCTTGTAATGAACTGCTTTTTCCAGAAAGTTGCTCTGCAGACTGGCTGGAGTCCGGACACAAACCTCCCCCCACCCCAGCATGGGCCACAAATCTCTGCCTGGGCTGCTTTAGCTTGGAGTTCAGAAGTTAAACAGAATTATTCCCTTGGGGGGGATGAAAACCTGGTCCTGCTTGCCCTGAACCCAAAGCTCCTTTTCCTGTTACCAACAGGCCGCTGCAGGAGCTCTGCACGTTTATCACAGCATTTTGCAGCATCCCTCCTGCTCCTGGCCAGGCTCTGCCCCATCCTCCCATGGAGAGGGACAAGAGCCGGTGCTCCGAGCCAGGCTGGTGTAACCCTCTGCTGGGGACTGCTGAGGAGGTGGGACGCCCACTTCAGATGTGTGGTTTGGGGAGCTTGTCCCAGCCAGGGATTGCCACTGGCAAGCGTGGCTTTTCACAGAATCATAAAATCACAGAATGGTTTGGGTTGGAAGGGACCTTAAAGATCATCTAGTTCCAACCGCCCTGCCATGGGCCGGGACACCTTCCACTAGACCAGGTTGTTCAAAGCCCCGTCCAGCCTGGCCTTGAACACTTCCAGGGGTGGGAGAGCTCTCCCTTAAAGGCAGGACCTCAGCAGGGGCCTGCAGGGTTTCCCTCCACGTAACCGAAGCCCGGGGGCAATTCACGAGCTTCGCAGCCGGACGCGCGGGTGCTGCTGACCCAGCAGCTACGAGGGCAGTCACAGCTGGAGTTGGGCTGTGTTTTGCAGGAGGCACACCATGTTTTCAGTGTTCTCTGCTGCTGTCTCTGCTCCTGCAAGCTGCGGAGCTGCTCTGTCTCACACTGAGCTCCGGTGTTTCGGGAGGTGTGATTTCTGTGGAAATTGTGAGGTTTTGCTGTAAGTCTTCCCTCCCTCCCTCCCTGGTGATGGCAGAGGGATTCTTGCAAATACAGCACAGGTTTATTTTAAAGATTGGAACAGAAAAATGCAGGAGTACATTGTACAAAGAACGAGGAACTGCTGCTGTCTCACATTTCATGCATGGGTCTTTCTGGACACTTTCCTTGCCCTTTTCAGAGTGTTGGTTCCCTTTCCTCCCAAAGAGAAATTCCCCCTCAGCAGGGATACAGCCTGTCAGGCCATTGCCTTTCAAACCCCAGTGAATGGTTTTCAGGCCTATTCATCCTGCTTGAATTTGAGGTTTTGTCCAGGCTCTCCCATGTTTCACTGCTAGTAAGTGTGAGGAGGAGGAGGGTAATGTTTGGTATACCAGTTACTAGTGCTCTAAATGACTGTTAAGGGAAGGATGTGCCTTCAGCATCGGGTGTCTGTGGGCTACACCTCTCCAGCCCGAGCCCAACTCTACGCCAGTGCTTTTCTTTGATAAGAAGGGAAGTTTTTCTCTTCGGCTGTTTGCAGAGCTCTTGAACTTGCACATACAAACCCTCCTGGGCCCAACACTTGCAGCTTTGGTTCCTGCCCTGGGGCTAGGACCTGGCAGAGAGTCCTGGAGCTGCCCCGTTTCCTTCCAACTCTGCAGCTCAGAGTGACACTTAAAGACTTCCACGTGCAGGAGCCAGGGACACGTGCAGCCCCCTTCAGAGGGAAGGACACGGCTCAGGAGCCACCTTGGCTCCCAACCATCCCCTCTGTTACAGAGGAATAATTTGCATTCAGATGGAATTTAATGCAATCTCAAGTCTTCTGTGCTTTCTGTTTTCCGTTTTCCCCTGCATTTCAGGTTTGGGGCTGAGCCTCTGCCCGGTGCCGGGGGCCTCCCAGTGCCGCGGGGCTGGTGTAAAGGCTCCTGCCGGCAGCTGAGCGTGGGGCCCTGCCAGTCGCTCGCACACTCTCTCCATCTCTACAGCTCTTCACCGGGGCCTGCCCGGGTCTGGTGCCCTTCCCGTCCGTTTGCACCACCAAGCGTTGACAGACATGGAGAGCTGCTGTCTCCTGGGGGCAAGTCCTCGGTAGCTGGGGGTGAGGTGTGGAGAAGGAAGGCAGCCTCCGTAAGTCACACTGTGTTTTCAGAGCAACCTGACTGTGTTTAGCAATAAATGCAATTGATACAGGAGGTGCCAGGTTTCAGCAAACTGTTCCCTGTCTAAGCTGGGCTCTGCTCGTTCCTGCTGGATCATAAGGCTGGTGCAAAACAGCACACAAGGGGATGAAACTGGTGGAAAAAGGGCAAAACGTAGCTGCTAAGAGGGGCTGGTTGTGGTTTGGGCCTCCTTAATGGTCCCACGGCCTCCTTTGTGTTCTGCTGTGATTAATTCATCCTCATGCTTGGCGTTGGCTGTGGCTCCTGAGGCACTTGGGGGTCTCTCGGGACTGTCGTTGTGAGCTCCTGTCCCACAGGGGTTCAGTGTGTGTGTCCCTTAGGTACGTGCAGACTGTGGTTCTGCCAGTGTCCTGTGTCCCTGGAAGGAGATGATAAATGAGTGGGCAATGTCCATGTGGCTGAGGTGGAAGGACACAATGTACTTCCATCTGGTTTCTGCTGAGAGTCGTTTTCTCCCTTTCTAGACATCCTAACATGGAAAGGATGTGGACTGTAGGGAAATGTGTCCTGGAGCCTAGGTAAGTCCAACAGGCTACTTCTGGGCATGCTGCAGCTTGCTCAGCCTTTGGTCACAGACCGAAGCTCCTTTGCCAGGAGCATGGACACATGTGCTCCACTGTGCACTGGAGAACAGTGCAGACCTCTCAAAGCTGCCCTGCAGAGGCATGCCGGGGTGAACACTGCTGCATGGCCCCGTGCAAATACCGTACCACTACAAATTATCTTAAACACTTGGGACGGTCAATGTCCGTCAACACTTAACTGTCCTGCAGACCAGCTCTCTAAATACACTACCAAAGGAGAAGAGGTGAAGCTGGTGGGGAGAAGATGATTGACCTAAAATTTAAATACCTGGAGAACCAAAACCTTGCCTTTTTCCTGAAGATGATGAGTTGGATACTGCATCGGAGATACCAGAAGTACCTAAAACCTTCTCCAGGTGTTTCTTAGGAATAGAAGCCAAATTTATCTTCTGCTCTTTCTCACTCTTTGCAAGTCATGCACCCCCAATTATCACTGCTTTTAAAAACTTAGGATCATTCTTTCCAGGTGGTACATAAACTTTTTTGAACAAAGTGACAGCATAAATACTTCTGCAAAGTTGAACTGGAATTCCATGCAGGCTTAGCCATCTACCTCGAGGTCCAGTCACCCCATGCCATTGGGGACCGATCCATAGGATGTAACACTGGGTCACTCCAAACCCTGGAGCTGAGGAAGAACTTGTAAGAGGAACAGTGAAACACCTGAATTTTGCCTGTAGAAATCCCTGTTGCTGGCAGTTTGGAAGAACAGATCTCTGCTGGGAAGGGATAAACCAGAAGTGCACTGAAGGGACAGTCAGGACCAGCTGGCTATGATGCTCATTACAGCCTGAGAAGTGTGTGAGCTGTTCCCCATGTCCCTAAACATCAGTTGCTCCCCTTTCCTCACACATCCAGCCCCAAATACCTCCTGGTTTGCAGAAGAGTGAGCCAGAGTTAACCACCAAGCATGCACAAAATGATCCTGTTTCTCAGCAGGATCGTCCACCGATTCCTGGCTGGGATCTAACACCAGAGCTGCTGCCGTGCCGTTTGACCGGCGGGACAGCTGCTATTGATTTTTGTTTCATGCCCATTGATAGAGATGGTGCAGGTGGGAAACTCTGAAAGGAGACATAAATAATAAATGAAGAAAAGCTGTAGTTGTGGAGCGAAAGAAAAGTGGTCTGGCATTTACTGGAAAGCAGAGTTTAGCGGGTAATTTTTCAACACAAAAACAGTTTTGCTACAGAAAATGTCGGGCCTGCTTTTTCTGTTAGTTATGTGAGTGGAGTTTGGAAGCAGTTCTGGGCCAGTGGAGAAAGTGGGGTCAGTCAGCCCCACTGCTTTTCTTGTGCCTTTTCTCATGCCGCAGCGACAGTCTGTTGTTTCTGCCAAATAGCCGGGTTAACGATGGCTCTGCTGATCTACCCCAATCAACTGCTTAGCAACTAGATTTTTTTAAATCAAAATTCTCTTTCTTGTTCACTGTTCAGGTAGATTTACTGAGTGTGGGATGGTTTGAAAGGGAGGGAGGCCCAAGTGAGGGTTCGTTTAACACAATACGAGTTCATAATATAGGGTGAAAGGCTTGCCAACTGTCCTGGGCCAAAATTATATGGTCCTTCTCTCCCATCCAGTGCCTTTTTTTCAGGAAATACTGCGCAATGCTGTGCAAGAACAAGGTCGCGTGCCAGGGGATGGGCAGGAAAAAGGGACATGTCATTTCTGAGGTGGGTGAATCCAGCACTTCCCTCTGTGCATGGTCTGGGTCTCATTGCTGGTGTTCACCAGAGCTGCAGGTCCTGTCCTGGGCCCCACCAGAAGAGCCACAAGCTGTAGGTTTCCTTTGGAGACCTTTGGTTTCCTCAAGAGGATCCATTTGGGATCAACTCAGAGTTGCCCACATGTGCTCACAGCTTCACCATGCTGGGAACAACTAGTCTGCAGTTTCCACAGTTATCCATTGATAACCTTCACTTTGGTGGAGAACAAAAAAGGAGGAGTTACATCTAGAGCTAAGCAGGCTGTGCACAGAGTGAGGAAAGGATGTGAAGAGTGGTAGAAAACCTGGAGTGAACAGGAGGGAGGACTGGAACTGGGAAACCGGAGCGTCTCCCCACTGGTGTGGTGGACTTTGGACCAAGTAGTGTTTACACATCAGACAGAGTTCAGTTTCACCCAGCGCCCTGTGCAGATGCAATGGTCTCTCCCCACCTGCCCTCGCAAAGCTGCCTGCAGCATCAGGAATCTCCTGCCCCTCCCGGTTTGCTTTCCCTGCAAGGAGCATTTATCAGTCAAGTTGCCCATGGTGCAGATGTCTGTCTGGAACCGTAATGACATTTACCAAAGGGGACTAGAAATTGTCACTGGGGGACTGCAAATAATGAAGTCAGTGCCTTTTATTGACATACATGGAAGCTGTTCAATTGAGGATGTTGGCTGTCAGAAAACAGAGCTCTTTTGTGTTGATTTTCTCAGTGAAGCAATATTGCGCTTAATTTCAAGGTTCGTGCTCGCACTTAAAAGTGAGCTATTCTCAGCTTTCAGGTTTGGAGTTTCTTCATAGCAATAACATATCAATTCAACATGTATCTAAGGGTCTGATCTGTCTCTGCTTGCAAACTACAATGGTTTCTGCCAGGGGTTTCTTGCTAAGAAAAAACACGAGCATTTTCATTTTATTCCCCTTCCAAATGCAGCTAAGCCAAGCACTTGAGCCTGGACCCTTGGGTGCCTTTCATCCCCAAATTCTGATTTAAGCATTCTGCTTCCCATTTAGGATATGAAAGTTGGTCTTCTTGGGATTTTTTATGTGCTTAAATGAAGGCATGCTTTTTGCCACCTTGTGCAGTTAGCCAAGAGGACCAAGATCCTTAAAAGAGGGTGATACCTAAACCATCACATATTTAAAGACCAGGAAAACAGCTCTTTTTAGGGGAGGATGCAGGTGCAGACCTCCTTGCACTGCTAAGCTATGCCAGCTGTGTTTAACTCACACAAGAGCCTAGGGAGTTCCCAGAACCCCAAAAACTGGGCGATGAAACTGGATGGTGCAGCAGCAGAAGTTTGCACAGGTCAGCTTTGCTCCCGGCTCTGGTTCCCACCAGGGCTGCGAGGTGTCACTTTGCATCCACATCTTAACCAAGGGATCAGGCCCAGCCAGCATGGGTTCATGAAGAGCAGGTCCTGCTTGACCAACCTGATCTCCTTCTATGACCAGGTGACCCGCCTAGTGGATGAGGGAAGACTGTGGATGTTGTCTACCTGGACTTTAGTAAAGCCTTTGACAGCGTCTCCCACAGCATTCTCCTGGAGAAACTGGCGGCTCGTGGCTTGGACGGGTTTATTCTTCGCTGAGTGAGGAACTGGGTGGATGGCCGAGCCCAGAGAGTTGTGGTGAATGGCGTTAAATCCGGCTGGCGGCCGGTCACAAGTGGTGTTCCCTAGGGCTCGGTTCTGGGGCCGGTCTTGTTCAATATCTTTATAGATGATCTGGATGAGGGAATTGAGTGCTCCCTCAGTAAGTTTGCAGATGACACCAAGTTGGGTGGGAGTGTTGATCTGCTGGAGGGTAGGAGGGCTCTGCAGAGGGATCTGGACAGGCTGGATCAATGGGCAGAGGCCAACTGTATGAGGTTTAATAAGGCCAAGTGCAGGGTCCTGCACTTTGGCCACAACAACCCCATGCAACGTTACAGGCTTGAGGAGGAGTGGCTGGAAAGCTGCCCAGCGGAAAGGGACCTGGGGGTGCTGGTTGCCAGCCGGCTGAACATGAGCCGGCAGTGTGCCCAGGTGGCCAAGGCAGCCAACAGCATCCTGGCCTGTATCAGGAATAGTGTGGCCAGCAGGAGTAGGGAAGTGATTGTGCCCCTGTACTCGGCACTGGTGAGGCCGCACCTCGAATACTGTGTTCAGTTTTGGGCCCCTCACTACAAGAAGGACATTGAGGTGCTGGAGCGTGTCCAGAGAAGGGCAACGAAGCTGGTGAGGGGGCTGGAGCACAAGACTTATGAGGAGCGGCTGAGGGAACTGAGGTTGTTTAGTCTGGAGAAGAGGAGGCTGAGGGGAGACCTTATCGCTCTCTACAACTACCTGAAAGGGGGTTGTGGCGATGAGGGTGTTGGCCTCTTCTCCCAAGTAACTAGTGATAGGACAAGAGGAAATGGCCTCAAGCTGTGCCAGGGGAGGTTTAGATTGGATATTAGGAAAAATTTCTTCACTGAGAGGGTGGTCAAGCTGGAACAGGCTGCTGAGGGAGGTGGTGGAGTCGCCATCCCTGGAATTGGTCAAAAAACGTGCAGATGTGGCACTTCAGGACATGGTTTAGGGACCATGGTGGCACTGGATTAATGGTTGGACTTGATGATCTTGAAGGTCCTTTCCAACCTAGTGATTCTGTGGTTCTGTGATCTTCCCATTGGGAACTGGAAAATAAAAAGGTTATTTTTGCATGTGTAATATGGGGCAGGAGGGAGTACAGGGGGATACTGATTTTTTTGGAAGGGGAATCTTGTCAAAACATCTCTGCTGCCTGGCATAGCAGCCTGCCTGGGCTGGCTCTGCAGCAGCTCTGCACAGCAGGTGTGCTCACGGCCCCGGCAGAGCCACCGCTGGGATTAAAGCCCTTGTGAGAGGCTTTAATAGCAATCTCCTCTCCCAAAGATATGTATGCATTAGGGCTTATCTCACTGCTTCATTAAGGAATAGGACCAGAGGCAACCTTGGGGGTCACCAAATCCCATCTCCCTCCATCGCAGGTAGACGTGCTGTCCAATCCCTTTATTATTGTATAAGGGTAGAGGCGAACATCAGCAGGGACCTGAGCCCATGCAGCCTGTCAGCCCTGGAAATGTCTCTAAGAAAGGCCGACGGTCCTTTTACTTGACATCTGCTGGGGTTACGTCCATCTTAGGGCATGTCTGCTGGGATGGTGCAGCCCAGGAGGAGGCAGGCTGGCTTATTAATTTTAAGTGTGCTTGAGATGCTGTAGTATGAAAAGCTATCATCATGAAAGTGCTCAGCAGCGTGTAATCAGTGCTCGGCCTTACAAAGAGACCTCTGTTGTGTTCAGGCTTCTCCAAAGGCCAGTTACAATCTACATTATTTATGTGGAAAAGTGTTATTAGCCAAATTTCCTTTATTTTCTTTTTTTTCATGGAAGAATTTTAAGGGAGTTCTTTGTAAGGAGCTCTCAGAGGATTTGGGACTTTCTCTCTCTCTGTTTCCTGGTGGGACCAGATTTTTTATTTATTTACTTTTTTTTTACTGAATATTTCAAATACCAGGAAGCAATATAATATTAAAGCCAAGCCAGTCAATGCGTAATTGTGGCACTAGTCTAGGTGGTGTGAAGAACGATATTTTCTGTGTTATTATGAGAGCCTGGGAACTTTAAGAATTTACCTTTTAACAGCCTCCATAAGAACATAGGCACACATTAACGCTCAGAATAGGCAATTAAAAGCAAAAATGACTGACACCCTTGATGGCACAGGACAAGATTTGTAATGAACTAGACCTAGAAAGAGATATAGGCAAAAAGGACATCTCTAATTATTAAAAAAAAAAAAGAGGAAGCGCTTGCAACTAGATTACGTGTTGCAGAAATCAGTGTGGGTTTTCTCAACCACTGCGGTAGCTGTGCCTGTGCCTTGGGTTTGTGGAGCAGAGAGGTTTCAGCGAGTTTCCCCAGCTCGTGCCGGGCTGGGCATGAGTCCCCCTGCACAGCGGCTGATTGTCCTGGCAGCAACTCTTTGCAGACAAAAGTCAGAGAAGAGGCCAACCTGCCAGTTTTGGGTAATTTGGAGCAGGTCTAGGGCTGATCTGCTTGGACTCAGCAATCCCTTAAAGCACAAACACAGAGTGAGTTAGTAATTAGTTAGTAAACCTGCAATCAGCATTTTATGGAAGTGGGGCCTTGAGGAACCATGGGTGCTCCCACAGAAGCCATGACAGAAAGAAAGTACCTGCCTAGGGTCTGCTCTGGAGACCCTAGACCCTATGTCTTAATGCATAAGTGCGTTAACTCATTAGCGCCTTGATTCATCAGGCATTTGGAATAAATGATGGTAAGAACTTGGCATCGGATTTACCAGGGGACAAATGCAGCCCTGTCACTGCAGGACAGTGGTGCTTTGCATCTTGAGGTGCAGCTCAGAATCCTGCTGAACCAGACCCTGCACCAGGATGGGCCTGGCTCTGGACTGGTACGTCTCTGAGCCATTCTCTCCAACCCTGGCATACAGCAGGATTTTTTTCTGCTGCGATTTTTACCCTTCATTTTCTGCAAATATTTACAGCATTAATTCCCAACTAGCCTTTCTGTCTTTTCTAATGCATAGAACAAGCTGCTCATTGAATATTCAGAATTTTAAGCAAAAAGCTGTGTCCAGTATTTGCTCTAAATATGTATAAATGCTTATTGGATCTTTCCCAGTAGCACCTGTTTCTTCTGATGAGGCCTATGATATGGAAGAAAAACGCAAACAGGAGCCTTCTAAATGAAATGGCAAATTTAGCCCGTGTAACGTACAGAATACTAATGAGCAATCTGAGGGAGCCGCCGCACGTTCATGCATTACTGGCACCGAACAATGACCTTGTTCCAATGTGCGAGAGAAGGGAGTTCTTGCACTTGAGAACTAATAGATGACTCTGATTAAACTACAGTCACCTCACCTCTCCGGGGACCTTTGTAGCCAAGCACGGTAAGATTAAAGAGCTGACGCTTCCAGCAAGCACCTGAATTCAGCTCACGCTCTCCAGTGATTTTGCACCAAGCCCTCCTTTTCCCTGCGACCCCCTTCGAACCCCACCATTGCCTTCATTGTCACAGTACACTTGGTGAGCTCTCATAAAAATGCTGGATTGGCACTCTGTTCCCTCCTGCAGCCTCAAGCTGGTCAATTATTCTGCTTTAATTACCCCCTTAAACATGCTTTTTATAGGTATGGCCTTTGCTGTGTTTATGGCTAATAAAGTAATGAAGTGACGCAGTGATAAATTACTCTTCTGTTTAAGGTGGCGATGGGACATGACAAGTGCAGGTGGGGATTCAGAGAAGTTTAGTACATTGCTGTGCTTCAGAGAAACTGTTTTTTCCCCCCAGAATGTCTTTGTCTCTCCTTTGGTTTTGCAGCAATTTTGATGTTTTAGCGTAAGTTTGTCTTTTATTATGCAACTGAATATGAAAATGCTGAAAGTGTCTTTGTTCAGCAGGTTAATTTTCTCACTGATGATTAAAAGGAGACAATCATTTAAGACAGCAGAATAAAAATCACACTTGGGAATTTCACTAGACCAAGAAATAGAGTAGAGGGTTTGTAACAAGGGGCTGTCTAATTTGGATTTCTTTCTTTTTAGCTAGAACATGGAAGCTGCTTTCCATTATGTAAGATCAATAATAACATTTTAAAAATCTCATTTTCATATTTAATAATTTGCTTAATATTGGTGCTGGATCTTTCTGCAATTCCAGTATAACCCCAAAATCCAATGCAGGGATATTTTCTGCAGTGGCCTCCTATGGAAAAACAGCAGTTACATTTTCAGGCAGTGATCGCCATTGCTCTGGGGAGGACAAAATGACAAAGAGCAGAGGAGATGCTGGCATGAAGGAGGATAAGGTATGCAGTGTTGCATATGAGGTCAGAGTTGCATATGGAATTTGAGCATCCCCACACCTCTCAAGGGGCTGGCCTGCAAGACATGTACTGGAGGAGCAAAGTCCCTCCCACTGTCTGAGAAGATCAGGTTTGAGACCACCTGAGGAGCCTGAACATGCGCAAGCCTATGGGACCTGATGAGATGCATCCCAGAGCCCTGCAGGGATTCGCTGATGTAGTGGCCAAGCCACTCTCCATGGTATCTGAGAAGTCCTGGCAGTCAGGTGAAGTCCCTGGAGACTGGGCAAAGGGTGACATTGCACCCATTTTTAAAACCGGTACCAAGGAGGACCCTGGGAACTACCAATCAGTCAGCTTCACCTCTGTGCCTGGGAAGATCATGGAACAGATCCTCCTAGAAGCTATGCTAAGGCACGTGGAGGACCAGGAGGTGATTCGAGACAGCCAGCATGGCTTCACCAAGGGCAAGTCCTGCCTCACCAACCTAGTGGCCTTCTATGATGGAGCTGACCACATCAGTGGACAAGGGAAGAGCTAGAGACGTCGTCTATCTGGACTTCTGCAAGGCCTTTGACACAGCCCCGCAAAACATTCTTTTCTCTAAATTGGAGAGAGATGGATTTGGTGGGTTGGATAGTCGCAACCAGAGAGTAGTAGTCAAAGGCTGAACATCCAGATGGAGATCGGTGATGAGTGGTGTCCCTCAGGGATCCGTACTGGGACCAGTACTCTTGATTATCTTCATCAATGACATTGACAGTGGAATAGAGCGCCCCCTCAGCATGTTTGCAGATGACACCAAGCTGAGTGGTGCAGCTGACACACCGGAGGGACGGGATGCCATCCAGAGGGACCTGGACAAGCTCAAGGAATGGGCCCATGTGAACCTCATGAGGTTTCAACAAGGCCAAGTGCAGGGTCCTGCACCTGGGTTGAGACAAGCTCCGTTATCAATCCAGGCTGGGGGAGGGAGGGATTGAGAGCAGCCCTGCCCAGAAGGACTTGAGGGTACTGGTAGATGAAAAGCAGGACATGAGCCGGCAATGTGCCCTCGCAGTCCAGAAGCCAACCGCGTCCTGGGCTGCACCCAAAGCCGCATGGCCAGCAGAGCGAGGGAGGGGATTCTGCCCTTCTGCTCTGCTCAGGAGAGACCCCCCTGCAGTGCTGCGTCCAGCTCTGGAGCCCTCAGCACAGGAAAGCTATGGACCTGTTGGAGAGGGTCCAGGGGAGGCCACAAAAATGACCAGAGGGATGGAACAGCTCTGCTGTGAGGACAGGCTGAGAGAGTTGGGGTTGTTCAGCCTGGAGAAGAGAAGGCTCTGGGGAGACCTTAGTGCAGCCTTCCAGGACTTAAAGAGGGCCCATAGGAAAGATGGGGACAGACTTTTTAGGAGGGCCTGTTGCAATAGGACAAAGGGGTAATGGTTTTAAACTAAAAGAGGGCAGATTTCGACTAGATCTAAGGAAGAAATTTTTCACAATGAGGGTGGTGAAACATCAGAGCAGATTGCCTAGAGAGGTGGTGGATGCCCCATCCCTGGAAACATTCAAGGTCAGGCTGGATGGGGCTCTGAGCAAAGTGATCTATTTGATGATGTCCCTGCTCACTGCAGGGAGGTTGGACTAGATGACCTTTAAAGGTCCCTTCCAACCCAAAGATTCTATGATTCTATGATCTGCAAAATGACAGGTTCTTCCAGACCAGGGAGGGGATTTCTCTCCACATGCCATCAGCAAATCCCTCTGTGCAATGTCCGCAGACTGAGGGTCACTGCTGGAGCTGGCACAGCTCGAGGGACTCCTGCTTTTACCCTGAGGTCCCTCCACCTTGTTGCTGGTCACCTTTTAATTCAAGCCAATATTTAGTGTGGCAATCTTGCTGCACACGAAAAATAAGTCCCCAAACTTGGTTTGCTGGGGCCAAATGGTGAAAAGTTTAGTGTAATATGTTGCTTTTTTTTTTTTTTTTTTTTTACTTCTGGCTGCCTTCTCTACACTCTTGGGGGCAGCCAGATCCTGCTTCTATGGGTTTAGTTTTTCGTGGTTTTATGGGTCTTTCTCCACAATACAGAGGGCCAGAAACATTTCTCCCCTGGCAAAAAGCGATGTTCACTGTGCTCCAGCGGCTGGGACTCCTGCCCATGCTTCTGAATATCTGTAAGACCTGATGTAAAACAGGGAGGGAGCCTCTTGAATGGTCTCACAGGACAGACTGGGGAAATTAGAAGGCAGCACCTCACAGAGGCCTTTTCCCTCTGAGTCCCCAGGTGCTGTCATGGTCCCTTAGCCTGTCCTTGGCGGGGTGATGTCCTCAGCTCCTGGTGGCTGCCTGGAGCCCTACAGCCCTGATCAGTGCCCAGTGTCCCATGGGTTGAATGGATGGATGGATGGATGGATGGATGGATGGATGGATGGATGGATGGATGGACAGATGGATGTCTTTAGCGCTGGCGGTGTGTGCCAGCCATCAGAGGCATTAACCCCTCACTGCCATGCTCTGCAGCTCCCTCCGCACACAGCTGGAAACCCTCTTAGAAAACTTGTTAAAAGTAAGTGAAAGCTGGGCTACCCTGGAGCAGGGAGCTCCCTCAGAAACAACATTCGATTTGCAACCCCTCCCTCCCCTGAGCGCTGCTCAAAGCAGCCCTGTGTTATAGGTAAGGATGTGGCTGAGCAGCTATTGAAAATATGTAAAGCTGTAGAAAATAAATGGGCCAGATCTGCAATAACTCCCAGTGCTGCTGCTGGCCTCTTGAAACAGCCATTTCATCACCGCACACCGTGCCGTGTGTCTACTTACATTTACATACGCAGTACGCAGCTTTTCATGGCACACGGGAGTGGCTGGGGTGAAAGAGAAGCCCTGGGCAGCCAGGATGTGAAACACAGACGGCTTGCAGTGAAGGTGAAGTACGTGAAACAGGGGAAAAATCGTTTCTCAAAAAACCCTCATCTTGCAAGCGCGAGCAGGGCGTTTAAGCAGGTTATGGCAGTAGGGAGAGCTAGTCCCGTGCCCACCACAGCCCCATCCGCTCTCACGTGGGGCTCTGCGGCATCCCCCTGCTCATGGCTGCATGTGGTGCGTAAGTGCATCTCTGTACTTGTGTGATGTGTAAATGCATCCCTATACTGCTGCGATGCGTAAATGCATCGCTACACTTCGATGCGTTTGTGCTTGCTCGACTTGCTGGTCTTGCCAGACAGATGGACAAAGAACTGGGCAACTAGAAGTAAAGGGGAAAGACGTGTCTTCACCGCACTCGGACAAGTACCTGTGCACAGCTCTGACTGTCTCTGCAATCCTACCCTAATTGCCTGAAGGGATTCTCTCTCAGCACCATCAACCTGGTGCCATCAACTACTGCTCCAGGAGAGAAACTTTGAGGCTGAGCAGCCTCTGTGTGTGTCCAGGAGCTCCCAGCTGCCTCTTCATGAGGCTGCCATTAGAAGGAGCCTTCAAATAAGGGGAAATGTCTTTAACACACTTTTGCTTTCCCTCTTCCAGGCTTTTTCTACTGTGTGGTGGGCTTGGGGTGGGGTTTGTCTCCTCTTACTGGTAGCCGACTTCATAGAATTGTAGAATCACAGAATCATAGAATCATAAGGTATACCTCTGGAAGGTACACATAAGTATCACCAAGTCCAACTCCCTGCTCCTCACAGAACTACCTAAAACTAAGCCATATGACTAAGAGAGTTGTCCAGAAGCTCCTTGATCTCTGACAGGCTTGGTGCTATGACCACTTCCCTGGGGACCCTGTTCCAATAATTGACCATCCTCCCAGTGAAGAACCTTTTCCTAATGCCTAATCTGTCCATTTCTCTCTGCACTGACTTTAGAAGGTGGTGTCTTCTCTCCTTCAAACTCTATGCAGTTTGAGCCCTGGCAACTTTTTTCTACCTGGCCCCACCATAGCACCTCAAACCTCTTGCTCTCCCCGTTAGGAGTTAGGAAATTCAGATTCTTCCTGCCTGCTTCCCTCCTCCTCACCTCCCTTTTGCACTCTGCAGGGTTTCCATATGTTCATCTCCAGGGTCTTAGCTCAGCTTGGCCCATAGGCACAAGAGCTTCACATCATGTGAGCTGCAGATATGCATTGTGACCTTCAAATAAAGGCATGATGAATCCTCCAGCCTGTGTCCTCCCTGCTTGGGAGGTTTTGAAGGGGGCAGATGCTGAACAGGCACTGGGCTGCCAGCCAGCCTGCACTTGACCATGCTAAGCATTACAAGGCAAACATCGTGATGGATCATGATTCTTGCTGTGGGAAGGCACTGCTTTTCCCAGAGTAATGATGTCTCCTGCAGGATAGTGCAAAATAATCTTGTTTGACAGTACGTGTTGTCCTGTGTCCACCCCATGAGAATGGCCTGTGGTGGTTATTGATCTTACAGATCAAAGGCAATCAGGAGGAAGGCAACAGAGCTGGAGAGTCATTGCCTGGAAAACTGGAGAAGGCCATGTAGCAGGGCATGAGCAGGGAACTGGGGTATAACCATTTGCCTCCACTCTTCCCCAGACACCCAAACAATGTCCTAAACTCTTGGAGGACGGGCAGAGGCAGGAGTATGAAGTGGGCAGATTAGCCTTTCTGGCCTTGTCTAGTTCAGGACGCAAGGTCCAGGTCTGGAGGCACCTCGATGCCCTTTCCTTGGAGGAGGCACTCTCTTACCCAAGGCCACACATAACTCTTTATGACTTCATAGGGATTTTTGGCATCTTGTTAAATAGTAAAACAAAGCCCATTGCCTCTCCCTGCTTTTGTACCCTGTCACACACATCACTGTCTCTGTTCAGTCCCCCAGCATGCCCCAGGAGTTCCTCTCTTCTCAGTGACACACCACCATCCTCATCTGCATGTGTCTGCATTAATTCAAATGCTCACGCCATGTCAGTCATGCCTAAATCCTCTGAGATCTCTCCCTGCTGTTCTTAAACATGACAAATGTGCAAGTGGCAAAACCACCTCCAGCTTCCCATGCCGCTTCCCTGCGGAAAATCCCCGCTCAGGCAAGAAGGCAAACCTGTTGTGGTAAAGCTCTTTCCAGCTCATTGGTGGTCTTCTGCAGGACAGGAAATACTTCTCCATCAGCTGAAGTAGTAAAAGCTATCAAGCACAGTGGGTGCAGAAACGATCACTTATCTGGGGAGGTACAGACCCTGGTCACAGGCAGGTGTAGCAGCTGTTTTGGGTTGGGTGAAAAGCACACAGAGCTGTAAAAAAGTACACCTTGATTTACCTCCAACCATAGCCAGCAGCAGATGCTTGGGGAAAAGTAGCAGGACA
The DNA here is from genome assembly GCF_964289735.1 of Phaethon aethereus. Taxonomy (NCBI): domain Eukaryota; kingdom Metazoa; phylum Chordata; class Aves; order Phaethontiformes; family Phaethontidae; genus Phaethon; species Phaethon aethereus. Next base: position 6,647,080 of record NC_138579.1, read on the forward strand.
AAACTTGTGTATACTGATAACTCTCTGATAGACCCTTCCACTGCTCTGCAATGCAGAGAGTTCACAGGTCAAAGTTGGTATCTTTGTCTTTAACAGAGCCTGAGGGGCTTTTCTCCTATGAATATGGCTCAAACATTGCTTAAGCAAAGAAAACTTCCAGCCATTGCTGTGCCCTGGGGTGAGGAGCACCATGATTAAACCCATAATGCGTGATGAAGCAACTCTTTTTTTTTTTTTTTGTGCCAATTTGTTGCTGCTCTTTTTATCTGCCACTGATAATTTCATGGGCTGATCCTCAGCTTTTGCAATACGTGGGGTAGTGGGTAAAACCTACCCATTCACCTCATTTGGGTCATTCATGAGCTTTGATTTCTCCCTTTTCTCCTTTTCTGGGCTTAACAGGGCCGTGTCACTGTCTCCTGGTACTGAGCAGCTTCTCTAGCCCTGAACCTGTTGATCACCCTCCTCTGTGCCATATCTGGTTCATCTGCTGGTAATCTGTCATCTTGCTGAGATGGTGAAAGGCAAACAAATACAATATTCAAGGTGGAGGTCTGTCATAGTCTTATGTAGCTGTCTAGCAAAGATTTCTGGCTGCTGCTTTTTTCCTGATCAAACATCTCTCAGTTCTTCATGTTGATCAAACATCTCAGAAAACAGCCAGGTGTTTTCTGACAGCTACCAACCTCGGTGCTGATGTTTCCATCGTGCTGTCTGTTGTAGTTGCCTCTTTCCCTTTGCAGTATCTTTTACACGTTAGTTTAATGCTTTATCTTTGCAGCAGAGCTTTCCCTCACAGTCAGTGTCCTGAAATCAGCTGCTGAGTGGTAGCTCTTAGCTGGAGTAGGCAACTGGATCAGTTTAGATGATGTGTCCACCTCCAGCCATCGTTGGCAAAGAGTCTAGGAGATGCATGGGCAAAGTCTCGGTAGTGTCAATGTGAAGTCCCTAGAACATTAGGTTAATTTCCTGAAAAGTCAACTGCTTGCATTGTCTAAAGGCTTTGCAGAAAATTAGTTGAGGATGTAGACGAATGGACAATACTGTAACTAATATTGGTTGACTCCTGTAGAACTAACTGAAAATGTTGCCAGCTGGATACAAGAAAGGAAAAGTAATACTGAATAATTTATTTTTAAATAAAAGACACATATGTTGCAAAGTGACTGGATTAAAGCTTTTGGGACTTGGGGAATTTTGTGGAATGCGTGTGAAATTCAAAATGTGTAGTGTGCTGAGTTGAACATTAGGCTGTTTCCAACTTTGATATTTCCTAGCTCTCCCTCACCTGCCTTCCAATGGCCCTGGGCAGTTTAAGCTGTGTTATCACATGTGCACTGGACATGCCTGATGAATGCCAAGATCTCACAGTTTGAGCAGACAGCTACTGCTCTGATCTGAATTGCTGCAGACTTTGAACAGGCTGTGTTTAAGCTGAAAGTGGGTGGTCTGAGTTGTCTGCAGACAGTCTAACTTGAGAGGGATCTTATTCCTGGAGCATATCTAACGCCATATATCAAAAGTTACTTTGATTCTTATCAATATTCTGGAGGCAAAACTTCAAAATAAGCCATTAAAACAAAGAGGCATAACTAATCTTTGTAAGAACTCTTGGGAATTTATTGTTCTCCTAAAGTCAAAGAAGCTAGGAACAGAAAATATATTTTCTGAGTAGATATCTAGGTTAAAGCAACTTCCTCTGTAAAAAAAACCCTTCAAAATGTCTATTTCTTCAGACCTTCCTGACGTTGCTCTGGTTGCACTAAGCAGCCTCCCTAAAGCAGATCTCACAGTGCAGTTGAAAATGACCTCCAGCAAGAGACAATTTCTTCAGTAAACAGCCAGCAAACACCCTATTAAAGAAAGTATCCTCATTCCTTAAATGACACACAAGCTAAAATAATGGGCTTCTGCCCTCTTTGTTTCTTGATGATGTACATTCTAAGCCCAAGGGGATTTTCCAGAAAGAGGGGAGGGCACAGATGGTCAGAAGGTAGATATGCAGCTATGTAAATCCACAAAGATTGCTATTATTTTATGCTCATTTATACTAGCTGAATATAATACAACTTCCTGCCCCACCTACATCAGAGATTCATGTTGTGTTTGTAGCACTCTGTTGCTTGAAAATCTCTGTGGAAATGGGTAGTTTTACCATACAAGAAAGCGCAAGGAAAGGGAAAACTTTGCTGGGAGTTCTGTGCTCTCCTTAACTCTTACTTCTTTTGCTCAGGTCAAACTAATACATTATTTAAAGTTGGAAACCTCTTGGTGAAAATTCAACAACCAGTAGGTTAAAGGCACTAATACCTCAACTTTTTGTTTGCTTGTTTTGTGGGAAGGAGAGGTGTAATCAGTGGTGGTAGAGAAAAGTCCCTACAATCTCTTCCATAAAGCATCACTTGTGTTTCAAAAACCTGGGGCACAGACTGGACATCCCCAACCTTTCCTGGGTAAGTCTTAAAATATTAGTGGGCCAAAGTCTCCACAAGTGCTTTGGAAAGCAACCAACAACTCCCTGATTTCAGCTGTATCATTTGGTATTTACATGTGTGTGGTAGGAGGCAAAATGTGATTTAGTTCGCTTTTCAACCCTCTGTATGCTTTTAAGATATAAGGCTTAAATGATTTTAAGCAGTCTTCTGTTGGAGACGCAAAATCATAATGTAATTCTGCAAACAGCAAGCACTTTGTTTTTTTCCAATTTCACATAAATTCTACTGGCCCAAAATCCGGGGCTATTTTTTTGTATTTGGGTTTTTACCAGGAGTGGAATATGTCCTGTAAAAATGTTGTGAACTTGCTGGCATTATAAGCATTTTGTCCTCTACAGTTTTTCTGTGAAAGAGCTGGTAGATTTATATGAGCCGAACACACTTTGCTAGTGAAAGGGTTTTTCTGGTAATAGTATTTCCTAGAGGGTGCAGGCTTGTCTCTTTAGTTTACACGGTTTTCTGCCAGTGGGGAGAAGCATGTACATCTGTGTTGGTTGACTTATACAAAGAACAGCTGTTTTAGCCCCTGTAGAGCTATTTTCCCCTTGAAGAGGATTGTTTGGTCTTGCCTTTACTGCTAAATTTTTTAAATCTTTTTTTTCAACCTCAGGGGAACCAGTGCTCATCCAATATCCTGAGGTAAAAACACAAATGAGACAGTAAAACTAAAGCACCCAGTGAGACAAATTTGCAGAGGTCAACTTGAAGCGGGAACGCAGGATTGACCTTGGTGAGTTTACCCACAGTAAAACTCAAGTCCTCCATCTCGGCTGTGTACTTTACCTCAAGAGAGCTGCTGGCCATTAGTTACCTTCCAGTAAAAAGAAATATAACTGTTTTTTAGTAGTGAAGACAAGTCTTTGGAGATCTGACAAAACCTCAGTGTTTGGATGTATTGTCAGAATTTAAAATAAAGTGGAGATTCTGCTGCTTTAACTCCTGAAAGCAGCTTCAGCAGAAACGTATTTGGGAGAGCATGTGCTGACTGAGGAAGCCCTCTCTGGCCAAATCTGCTGCTCTCCTGCCCCCTTCACCATGCTGCCTTGGGCAAGTTCACAGATGGACCTGAACCTGGAGCTGGAGGTCTTTAAGTCCACTGCCAAACCATTGAATCCTCATGTATCCAGAAAGGCACGTCTGCTGAAATGAGTCGGTCTGGAGGGTGTTATTTTGGTAGCAGGATGAGAGTTATAGAGGAGCTACAAATGGCGTTTAGACACTCAGTGGTGATGGTCCTTTGGGCTTGGGAAAAGAGCTGCAAGACTTAGCCAGGCTTCACCAGGGTCAAACTTACACCAGTTCTTCTGCAAACAAAGCAGAGCATAGCCGCATTAATTTTTTTTCTGTGCCCAGAGTTGGCAAAAGTGACGCTGCCAATGGTTCTGCATTATTCTGAGTGTCTTCATTTTAAAGCATGTGTGCATGGTGTTTTGCTGCTTTCCTTTGAATTAAGTGGGACCGAATGGAGTCACTGGGACCAGCACTGAGTCGCTGACGGGGCCGTTAGCACGTCTGTGAGTGCTGGCTGCAGTGCTCAGAGGGAGGATGGAAAGCAAGTGCAGATAGAAATTACTTTAAACAAAAAGCAGAGTGGAGGCAGGCCAGAAAACACACTGCAAAGGTCCTTGGGGAGTGGTAATAATTCCTCTTTGTGGCCAAAGGCTACTTCCTGCTGGTCTGTGCAAACAACCCCGTTGCATTAATGGGGTCCTCAGGCATCTGAGGAGAAGTGGGATTTGGCACTGGTCACGTTGCGCTCATGAGCTGGTCTGGAAAAGAGACTTTTCCTCTGCAAGTGGGGGTTTACACGAGCCCCGGCTGCTCTTTTTGCAAATCCCCTGTGGGACCAGCAGCTCTCGGCACCACACCCAGGAATTAGAAGCTGGGCTGAACCCCAAGGTATTTCTCTTTGACACTAAGCATGATAGGAAGACAGGCTCTTAGCCATGGAAGAGCTCTGTCCCTCCCAGCCAGTCGCCCCGCCAGTGTAAAAATCAAGAAGTGCTTAGCTGTTGTGGTTTGCAATGCCAGTATTTCAAGCCTGAGGAAAGGTTTATTCCTGAAAAAAATGAACTTTTCAAAAACGAACTTTTGAAAGAATGAGCTTTTTCAAATTGTATCAGTTGCTTCCTATAAACCTGGCTTGGAAAGAGTAACTGTTCCCCATGGGAGCTGAATATTTGAGACAGTCCTGACCTCTCCCCATGTGTAATGTGCATGTAAGAAGGGCTTTCACCAGGTGTTGTTTGTTTAAATAGATCTCTGGTGACGGCATGGTTACATATGACCTTTGGGGATGGGGTTGATAAGGAAGGAGAAATTAAAACAAAACCCTGAAAACAGATATGGGAGACCCATCCGGAAGCCAGGGATGCAGATGAAAGAAGATTGGCCCCAGCTCTGAAAAAAAAGCTGAGGGAAAGACTCCAGTGGGCTGTGAGATGGCTGGAAAAGGCTGGTACTTATGGGAAGAGAGACATTGAGTCAGCCCTGGGATTTCAGTTTCATGTTTTTGGTAAAAGTGCAATTGTATCGGTATACCTGCCTACATAGCCAGTTTTGTTGTCTTAGCAGAAACAGCCCAAAGACTTCAAATATGATCAAATCCGAAAGGACTATAGTGATTCATTGATGATTTTGAGGTAGGGAGGTTTGACAGATGGAAAGTTGGCAGAGGGCAAGCAATGTGCACAAGGCCACCCAGGAAATCTGTGGCAGAGAGGCTGCTCAAGGATGTCTTAACCTACAAGTGAATGTCCTAATTGCTATAACATCCTTTTGCTCAAACGAGAGGCCTCAAGTCTCCATTCCTTCTGTAGTAGGGCTGCTGCGGGAGCCAAGCAGTTCAACTTCAACCATTACTTATTAAACTTTATTTTGTTAGTTTACACAGCCTGCTGTCTTGTTGTGGGATGAACCAACTCTGTAAGTACTGTCCCCTGGGATTTCACTTCAGACCTTTCCCCTCCCAGGCACCATTCCTCACCTAGTCACAAGCCCAGGGTACCAACACCCTTGTGTTAGCCTTGCTGTGAATTTGATGGGGTTTAAGCTTGGGAAAAGGTTTTGCATTGAAGCCTAGGGCACCAACTGATGAAAAGTGACTCAGAAACTGCTCTGGCTCATAGTTGTTCTACCTATGTGTCCTGCGTGGGTGGGAGATAAGGGCGAGCTGATCTGCCAGCCAGCCAGGGGCCAGCAGGAACAGATAGAGACATTCCTCTTCTTTCCCTCTTCAGAGGTGCTTAGTTGGGGTTCCCTCCTTTTTATGCAGGTGATGAATTTTTCTTTGTTTGTTCAGTGAGAAACAAATCAGTAGGAGTGTTATCTTGGAGGCATCTACCTCTCTTTTGAATGTGGTTAAAATTGGCAAGCTGGTTCAAAAGTTGGAGCGTGGAGAGGAACCAACAGGCTGTATCCTCATGTAAACCTTGCTTCCTGGGGTAAAAATGGGTTCTACACGTTCTGCACAAACATAACCTTCTTTTACTGTGTATCAGGCAGTTACTTGCTTGCAGCAAGTAATGAACTCATCAGTTCATGGCCTGCCCTGACTATGTTGAAGAGAATCCTCCTTTGCCTTCCATCTCTTTTTGCCACCACCCTCACCACTGCCCACTCAAACATGCTCTGCCTTCCAGGGTCTTGGAGTTTTGAGGTCTCCTTTGATCCAAGGCTTAACTCTGGGAAGAATAACTCACTCAGCCTGGGATGTGTCCAGCCGTTGTTATCTTCATGCCTTTGAAGCTGCCTATCTGCAGTGCCGTTGTTTTTACTTCTCCAAGTCCTTTTAACAGCCCCTTCACAGCTGCCTTTGCCTCCACCCCAGGCATTTGGCAGCGCAAAACCAAAGTGGAGTTGCCCGTAATGTTACTAAAATATTCCCTCTCCATCCCATGGGCTGGAGACACTGGCTCTGGAGGGAGGTCTTCCTGGCAGAGATGAGGGTTGCTTTCATTTGCCCAGTGTCCCTGTGGCTCTTTCCCATGAGGAAAATTGCAGCAGTGTGCCATGACCCCAGGGCTTAGAGTAGCATGGTGGTACAAAACTAATACAGCTATCATGCTGGTTGGAAATGAGGCCAGGTGAAAATCCCTTCTTCAAATAACTCTGAGCTTTGGAGAGAACTTTTAACTGCAGACCAAGAACTGATTAGTACGAGTGTTTTTTTCCTGAATGCATTTATCTTCTGCTCAGGGTACCTGGGAGTCCAGCAGTGATAAAAAAAGCAACACATGCCAAATGTTGGGGTTTTCAAAATCTGATCAGGATGATGTAAAAGTTGAACTTGAGTATTTCATTATTCACCCAACAACAGTACTGGGACGGTCTTTGCAGAAGGACAATCATTATAGAGGTTTATGGTTCATTTTGAGGGCTAGGTGAAATCTCAAAGTGTGTGGTGCTTAGCTGGGAATAAGTAAACGAAGCCTTCATTCAGTTTGGCCTTTGCTCAGGACAAGTGGCTGAGTCTCCCTGACCTCACTTACTGAAAACGTATCTTTGTTTAAAGCTGTAGGGAGTTCGTTAGAGTTGTCTATCTCTGGGCAACTAAAGATTAAGGTGTGCATATATTAGCCAAAGCAAAATACAGCAGGCCAAGCAGAGAAAATAAACCGGGCTGTATTCACTACAGCTGAGTACAATTGTGTGCTGCCACACACCAGTGAATATGGCCCCGGATCTCTCGTGTCTGATTCTGCACAGAAATAATTCAGGAATGAATATGGGATCTATTTGTATGTCAGCGTGTGGGACTCTAAGCGTGACTCCCGGCGGAGGTTACTTGGAAAGGAGCCCACGAAGCCCCACTGAGATTCCCATTGAGATACATATAGACCATTGTGTATTGCACATTAATACAGAGTAATTATGTCATACTGGAAACCTTTCAAGTCAGCATTCATCATTCAGAAATCGTCTTAAACCAGTTTGTGCTGCTCTTGTGCTTGAAAGTGAATTGTGCGGAATTGGCAGCCATAACCGCCACTGCAACAGAGCATATAAAAGCCCTTTCATTGTGGAGCTAGTGGTTTTACTGTAACTTCCCTGTCTCATCAATGAGCACCATAATTCACTGCAAAAATCTATAAATCCTGGAACATCCTGAGCCTTTGGCTTGCTGAGCATGAGTGACTCCAGCCTGAGCTGTGGTGGGATCATTGTTCCATGTCCCAAGTGTACCATTAGCAGGCAGACAGCAAGCCCGGATGAAGAGTTCTATGAAAGTTGGTCCAGATTGAACTTTCCAGGTGGCACGGCTGTGTTTTCTGGATGGGAGCAGGGCGGTAGGAGGAACGTTGTCCTCAGCCGCAATTCTCTAGTTGAGCTAATATGGAGGCAAGCAGGCATTTGCAAATATTTGCCAGGCAAATTCTCCAGGGCCTCTGTCACAGCTGCAACACAAGAGAGATGATAATGAATATCTTGCCAGTTCTGTGGCCTTTTGGGCTGTTCCTGAGTTTGTGGCATGATTAGAGTATGCAAGAGCAAGCCTCCAGCCTCATGCACCAAATTAGGTGGTAAAAATAATTGCGAAGCAATTTCTGGTTCAGTTTCATTATCTTGTTTTTTCTTTCTTTAGGAGCTGCAGTGTGCTGCAGACACGTGAGAAGAGTGTCAAGACTCCTTTGGAAAAAAGGTAGAAATAAAGAACTTTTTTAAGATTTTGGTCGGTGAAGATCTTCCAGCTTAATCAGGTTTGAAATCCAATTCCATGTTATTTCAATGTCCGGCACACAGAATCACAGAATCACAGAACCACTAAGGTTGGAAAGGACCTTCAAGATCATCAAGTCCAACCATTAATCCAGCGCCACCATGATCCCTAAACCATGTCCTGAAGCGCCATATCCACACGTTTTTTGAACACTTCCAGAGATGGCGACTCCACCATCTCCCTGGGCAGCCTGTTCCAATGCTTGACCACTCTCTCGGTGAAGAAATTTTTCCTAATATCCAATCTAAACCTCCCCTGGCACAGCTTGAGGCCATTTCCTCTTGTCCTATCACTAGTTACTTGGGAGAAGAGGCCAACACCCTCGTCGCCACAACCCCCTTTCAGGTAGTTGTAGAGAGCGATAAAGTCTCCCCTCAGCCTCCTCTTCTCCAGACTAAACAACCCCAGTTCCCTCAGCCGCTCCTCATCAGACTTGTGCTCCAGCCCCCTCACCAGCTTCGTTGCCCTTCTCTGGACACGCGCCAGCACCTCAACATCCTTCTTGTAGTGAGGGGCCCAAAACTGAACACAGTATTCAATCTGCGGCCTCACCAGTGCCGAGTGTAGGGGCACAACCATTTCCCTACTCCTGCTGGCCACACTAGTGCTGATACAGGCCAGGATGCTGTTGGCTGCCTTGGCCACCTGGGCACACTGCCGGCTCATATTCAGCCGGCTGGCAACCAGCACCCCCAGGTCCCTTTCCACTGCGCAGCTCTCCAGCCACTCCTCCCCAAGCCTGTAGCGTTGCATGGGGTTGTTGTGGCCAAAGTGCAGGACCCTGCACTTGGCCTTATTAAACCTCATACAGTTGGCCTCTGCCCATCGATCCAGTCTGTCCAGATCCCTCTGCAGAGCCCTCCTACCCTCCAGCAGGTCAACACTCCCACTCAACTTGGTGTCATCTGCAAACTTACTGAGGGAGCACTTGATTCCCTCATCCAGATCATCTATAAAGATATTGAACAAGACTGGCCCCAGAACCGAGCCCCGGGGAACACCACTTGTGACCAGCCACCAGCCGGATTTAACGCCGTTCACCACAACTCTCTGGGCTTGGCCATCCAGCCAGTTCCTCACCCAGCGAAGAGTACACCTGTCTAAGCCACGAGCCGCCAGTTTCTCCAGGAGAATGCTGTGGGAGACGCTGTCAAAGGCTTTACTAAAGTCCAGGTAGACAACATCCACAGCCTTTCCCTCATCCACTAGACGGGTCACCTGGTCATAGAGGGAGATCAGGTTGGTCAAGCAGGACCTGCCTTCCATGAACCCATGCTGACTGGGCCTGATCCCTTGGTTGTCCTGCACATGCCCTGTGAGCACCCTCAAGATGAACCGCTCCATGATCTTCCCCGGTACCGAGGTCAGGTTGACAGGCCTGTAGTTCCCAGGATCCTCCTTCCGGCCCTTCTTGTAGATGGACATCACATTGGCAAGCCTCCAGTCTTCTGGGACCTCCCCTGTTAACCAGGACTGCTGTTAAATGGTGGAGAGTGGCTTGGCAAGCTCCTCCGCCAGTTCTCTCAGTACTCTTGGGTGGATCCCATCAGGCCCCATAGACTTACGGGTGTCCAGGTGGTTTAACATGTCCTTGACTGCTTCCTCCTGGGTTATGGGTGGGTTATTGTGCTCTCCACCCCCATCTTCCAGCTCAAGGGGCTGAATACCCTGCAGATACCTGGACTGGCTATTAAAGACTGAGGCAAAGAAGGCGTTAAGTACCTCAACCTTGTCCTCGTCCTTGGAGACAATGTTCCCTGCCATATCCAGTAAGGGATGGAGATTCTCCTTGCCTCTCTTTTTGTTGTTAATATATTTGTAGAAGCATTTTTTATTATCCTTTACAACTGTAGCCAGACTGAGCTCTAGCTGGGCTTTTGCCTTTCTAATTTTGTCCCTGCTTGACCTAATGAGATCCTTGTGCTCTTTGTGAGTTGCCTGCCCCTTCTTCCAGAGGTGATAAAGTCTCCTCTTTTCCCTGAGTCCCAGCAAAATCTCCCTGTTCAGCCAGGCCGGTCGCCTTCCCCGCCAGCTCTTCTTACGGCACATGGGGACCGCCTGCTCCTGCGTCTTTAAGATTTCCTTCTTGAAGACTGTCCAGCCTTCCTGGACCCCTTTGTCCTTCAGGACTGTCTCCCAAGGGACTCTCTCAACCAGTGACCTGAACAGGCCAAAGTCTGCCCTCCGGAAGTCCATGATAACAGTTTTGCTGAGTCCTCTCCTTACTTCACTCACAACTGAGAATTCTATCATGTCATGGTCGCTAAGCCCAAGACGGCCTCCAACCACCACATCTCTCACCAGTCCTTCTCTGTTTGTAAACAGCAGGTCCAGCAAGGCACCTCCCCTGGTGGGCTCACTCACCAGCTGTGTCAGGAAGTTATCCTTCACACACTCCAGGAACCTCCCAGATTGTTTCCTCTCTGCCGTGTTATACTTCCAGCAGATGTCCGGTAGGTTGAAGTCCCCCACAAGAACAAGGGCCAGTGAATGCGAGACTTCTGCCAGTCGTTTACAGAACGTCTCATCTGTCTCTTCGTCCTGGTTGGGTGGTCTGTAACAGACTCCCAGCAGGATATCTGCCTCATTGGCCTTCCCCCTCATCCTTACCCATAAGCACTCTACTTGGTCTTGACAATCATTGATTTCTATACAATCAAAACACTCCCTAACATACAGAGCCACCCCACCACCTCTCCTTCCCTGCCTATCCCTTCGGAAGAGCTTATAGCCATCCATTGCAGCACTCCAGTCATGAGAAGCATCCCACCATATTTCTGTGATGGCAACTACATCATAGCTGTCCCGCTGCACAAATGAAGAAATATCCATCCAGGTTGCTAGTGGTGGGAAGGAGTGAATTGAAGGTAGAAACCTTTGAAATTTACAGAGAAAACACCATCCCTACTAAATTCAATGCTAAAACCTTCACAGATCTCATTACAGACAGATTTTCACCAGGCTCTGATTCTAGTGGAGCTGCTTACATGCTTACAGCAAGCATCTTAATAAGCGTTTGCAAACTTAGAGCCTTAACTCATGGTCTCAGCTGCTGGAGGTGGGAAAGATATATTAGTCCAGCTTTTTGCCATGTGGAAGACGGCTCTCTACATGACATTAATTGCTCTCTGCCTAGCTTAATAAGAGTCTGCTTTCAGCAGCCGAATATAACCATGTAATCAGAAGAATTTCTGTTTATTGTTAAAATGTTTTCATGCCTAGAAAATGAGGACTTCTGGAATGTGTCTGATGGCAACACGACATGGGCGTTAGGGGCGAGCGCAAACGTCTGGAGTGCTGAGCTGTGATTTGCTCCACAGCCACCCTATGCTCTGCTCTGCAATCAGCTGCAGCCGAGGTGGAATTTAATTTCAGATTAAGGACCCTAAGGCAGCGAGGACTTTTCATTGCAAGTGAGGAAATAGCGTGCCAGTTAGGCTGCCTGCTAGCATATTCTTTGTGTGTGTGAGCACACAAGCAGAACCGGAGATCCACCACAGTTGGAAATGATGAGCAGCTGGGACGTGTCCTGAGCACATGCACGACGCCTGGGGTGAGGGTGAGCTGTCAGAGGTGTTACTGCTTTCCCACAGCAGGGATGGCATGGAAACGGCATTGGTAATGCCCTTCTTCCCAGGATAGTCCCATGCCAGCTGGCCACACCACCCGCTGCAGCTACTGCCATGCAGGGAAGGAGAGGACAGTCCAGCCTTTGGGGTGCCAGCTTACCCTTTAGGATGTTGTCACCTTTGGCCATGTCTCTGGCAATCAGCATTGCCTCTGGTCCTCCCCACCCCAGGAGGTCGACCCATGTGTTTTGCATGGGGAGAGGGCTTCAGGGCAGAGGGATGACCTTCTGGAGAGGGACTTTCTCCAGGAACCATCTCTCATGTGCCCTCACCTCTTGCAGGAGCTGTGCTTGGAGAAAGCTGGGCTCAACAAGACACCTTCCCTCCAGAAAAAAATTGCAAATTACTGCTGATTGATAGTTTTTTATTGGGTAGCACCTTCTCAGCTAAATTAATTGGTGTTCAGCTGGTTCATCCTGCCTGAACACTCCCCCACCCCAAATCCCAGACTAAGGTCCACCGGGTCTCACCTGGATCTAATTAGCGCTGGAAGAAAATGAAGAAAATAAATTTGAGAAGCTGTGTCAGAAACAGGCGTTTTTCAAAGGCTCTTTTGTCTACATCCGTTCAGTGAAGAAAGCCTCCATGCTGGCCATGCAGGCTGTGTGTCAGGGGACACATCTGCAGCGTGTCCCTGCTCTTAGCACCGCGGCGAGTGGCTCCTATAGCACTCAGCAGTCGAACTGCAGCGGTGGCAGGGACCTGCGTGCCGCCGGCGTCCCGTACACCAACTGGCCTTGACTTTATTTATTTTTTTTTTCTGTAAGTGCATCTGAGCCAGGAAAGTTACTGTTTTGGCTTCTTCTCCCTTCACCCGTGAGTGTTTTTTTCATCTTCAGGCAGCCACCTGCATGTGGGGCACAAGGGACTCAGTAAGGAGCGAAAAGTGCTGATTTTTTTTTTTTCCCATTGCATTCTGCACGTTTCCAAGGGGAGACCTCTCCCCTCTGCAAAGATTCAATGCAGCTCTTATGCACTGGATCCGCAAAAAAGCAGTAAATACGGGACAGAAGCATGCTTTGTGTGCTCTCCTGCCCAAGAAAAGTGTTGTAGAGCAACTAGAGTTTCAAAGCTTCCTCCGATAGGACATTTCATTCCCCACAGGATTTTGGGCACCATGAAGCCTAGCTAACTTAGCACATGTATTTACTTTTGTGAACCGGAGAGCCACAAGGCAGGAATTCACAGCAACCCCAACTTCTTAGCACAGAACCAATAACATTATGAGCACCTCAGGGCAGCTGTGAACAAGGGCTTCTTTTACAAGGCAGGAAAGTGTAATACAAAGTGATTCTCGGCCACAGGAAAAGGGAAAATCACCCAGGTAAATGTGCAGTGGGAACTGCAAACTGGATTCTTTCTGAAAAGTTTAATAATTCTGTGTTATCCATGAAAGCTTTCCGGTATTATGAGTAATAACCGCCTCCCCCGTCCCTACATGTTAAAGTAATTAGATTGTAAAATACAACGGCTGTAGAATGTATCTATGGCTTTGTATTTTGCGGGGGTTTTTTTTGGTTTGTTTCTCTACCCCCATGATGAGTCTAATTGAAATCCAAATGAAATCAGAGGATAAAATAAATGGTGACAAGCTGGGTGCTCCCTCTGGATCTGCGGCCCCACTGATTCACACATTTTGTTCAAAAACTTCTAGGAAATATAAAGCCAAGTTAGAAAAGTCTTAATATGCCAAGATGCTGCAGGAGATGTTTGGCTTTTCCTTAGGAACTGGTTCTTTAGATCAGGTCTTTAAGTGTGAGGATTTTCCCTTTCAGCCAGCCTAGCACAGTGGCATTGCTAAATGAAATTACACAGGGATCACCAGTGCAAGGAAAAGAAAAAGAAAATCTACCGTTCCCCAAATAAAGGGCTGTAGCATATTACCTTGTCAGACTGGAAGGAAATTCCAGCTTGTCGGGGACATTTTCTGAAGGTTAAGCAACACCAGTGCTACCTTGAATTTAATTAAAGATGCATGTAGTTGCTTTATATTTTTTCTAGCTGTTTGAGGAGTTCGGATGTAAAGTCGGGTGCTTCCTAGAGAACTGAGAGACACCGGCAAGAGTCCGGGCACCGCTTCCATCCTCACGGAGAGGGTAAAAGGAGAGGTCATCTCCAGAAAGGGCCAGTGTTGAGCTATCAGGAGGGGGAGCTCTGACCACGCAACCCAACTGCAAGCCTTCTCCGCTTCCTCCCAGATTTCTGCCCACATCTTCAGTTCCTCCCGTTCTGTACTGACTTGTGCATTAGCATCCACCCCCATCTCACTCTGCTCTATCCACCTGCAGTAAAGCTCTCTGCATCACTACCGTTGGTCAGGGAAATGAGATCCCCCCTCATGGCACTTTCGGGGCTCCCCGGGAGACAGTGCAGAGGGTGGGTTTGGTGTCTGGTAAGGGGTCCCTTTCCCTGTCACAGCACAAGCCATCAGTCCCTGTGGCCCCCTCTGTGTTTATGGGATATGGGGGAAGATTTTCAGAAGCAGTTGCTCTTGACAGAGGTTTTTAACAATTGCATCTGTAATGTTGAACAAAATGTGTCTTGCAGAATGCTTTTGACTAAATAAATGAAATACAGTTACTTTAATGTAAAAAGACTGCAAGGCATATAAGAGTATTTTTAAGATGCATGCTGTAAAGGGATACTACAGAAAAAGCAGACAGTGAGGATTAGCTATCAGCTGCTGGGATCCAACTGATCAATAGATCTCAATCTTTGTGACAGACCAGAACAGGGCAGAAAATGATAGATAGGGATTTTCACCATCATACTAATTCCTGTACCTGACAGCTTCCCAGCCTCCTAATTAATTTAGCCTCATGACCAGGTGCTCTGAAGGGGACCAAAGGCACAGCTCAACATGCCACTTTGGTCTTAGGCTTGAGGTTTCTTCCTTGGCTCCAACCCCCCCGTGTCTGAGGATGCTGTAGCCCCAAGACATTGTTTGTGTCTCTCTGCATCCGTGCTAGAGGAAAATGAGGCACTTCGGGGATTTTGTTGATATTCATTTGCAACAGGAGATTTGAGAAACCTCAACAGCCCAACACGTGTAGGCAACTGTGCTTCATTTCTTCTGCCAGCACTTCTTGTGTTCAGGGCCGCACTGGTTTGGCAATTTCTTGATGGAAAAAACATACCAAAAATTTGCCCCAACCTGAAGCAGTGACGCCTTTCCAAAGCGGGCTCCTCGAGGACCTGCTTGTGCTGCTGCACAAACACCTGCCTGAGAAAATGAATGTGAAATGGAACGGTGCCAGGATTAGTTTGAGCCCATCCTCCTCAAGAATATATATACACATACGTCTCAGAGTGTATATTGTAAAAAGAAAATGTCACAAGGTTCAAACCTTTGAGGGCTGGGTTGCAGGGAGGATGCCAAGGAAGGATGGATCCAGCCCTGTCCCGGACCATCCTGGGCCCGGCTGAGACCACTATACCCAGACGTGCTTCATTCCTTCTGCAAGCTGACATGTGAATTAAATGGAGAGGGATGAAGTAGATTCATCTCATAAAGCCGCTGGTCTCTGAAGTGAAGCCCAGTAGGCGAGCTGATTGTGAAAGGGAGTTTAAAATATTCTGCCTGTCCCTGCTCTAAAATATACTTTCAGCTGCAAAGTGTTTAGTTTCCTCAACCCCTTTCTAGGCCACAGCCTGGCTCACGTTTCCCTGCACTGGGTTTTTCCTTTCCAAGTGATTCAGTCACTGTTTCCACTCCAGAAGTTTCTCTGATGGGGAGAACTTTCCCTTTCTGAAGCTCTCTGTGGATTAAGTGCAGTCCCAGCCCCTTGTAAATTAGAGGTCTGCACGTTGAACAATGAACACTCCTCACCAAGATTTAATAAAAACTAAAAGACGTCACAGTGGAAGCAAAAGCAGCTGGAACCAGAAGGCTTCCTTGCATCTCTCAGTGCTCCCTTAATGCTGACCAGTGTCAGAAAAGACGATGCTCTTTTTTGGAAATCAACACTGGCATTTCTCTACTTCTGGTTGCTGTCAAGAATATCCCCGTAAGTACAGGAGTGAGGCCAGTCCCAGCCCTTCGTTCCCGCTGGAGCTGCTGGGCTTGGTGTAAGAGCCTGTGGCCAGTGCTGGGGCTTTCCTGGCCATCCAGCAGCAGTGATGGCCATTTGCAGGATGGCAACTTCCCCCCGGAAGCTCTTAAAAACCCTCTGTAAAATATTGTCGAAACACAAAGCAGAGAGGCTTATTTGGCATGGAGCGTCAGTTCCTCTCCCCACAGCTGGCTTCATGTGGTAGTCTGAAATATTACTTGTAATATTATGAGATCCAAAGCGATCTTCAAATTGATGATGTTCCTTGAAAATGACTTTCAAAAATACTTTTAAAGTAGATGGCAGAATTTTAATACCACCCGCAGAGTTCAGCGTGTATCAGTGTCAGTGTTCCCGCGCAGCTGTAAAAAAACATCTCCATCTGGACTTTAAAAGATTTGACTTTAAAAATGCAAAACAGCAAACCCCCAATCATTAACCAGGAACCATTTGCAATAGAGAACTAAGAAATTAAAGGGCGCTCATGTTAAATTACTTCCATCCAATATGTACAACACATTAGATTTGTTACACTTTGGGAAATCATGATATTACTTCTACTATTACTAGGCAGAAATATAAATTTCCTAATAAAAGAACACATGCACACATGAAAAATCAGCTTCTTGTGGCATTTCTCTTTGAAGTCGCTCTGGCTCCGGGCCAGTAAGTGGTCACAGACCGATCTGCAGCCGCCGTACACGCTCACCACATTGCTGGACCCCGTCTGCTAACAGAGGTGGCTGGACTCGATGCCAAAATTTGAATCAGTGTCCTCCTCTCTCATGCTACTATGACCGGTACGGCATTGTGCAGGCCTAAAAGGATTTTTAATTTTTTTTTTTTTTTTAATTCTATTTCTTGCTTTTCAGAAAATGCAAATTGTTGCTGTCTTAAGTGCAACAGGTGACTGCGTTGTTGAGACAGCTGCTGTTCAGCACCAAGGGATTTGTGTGTCTGTGAGGGGAAAGTCACCTTCTAGCACCTCCTCCAGCAGCAGTCCTACATCTCATCCTCAGAACTTGCTCTCTCCAGCTAATAGTTTGTCCTAGTTTTGACAGCCATCTGCCTCTTGTTTGTGCAGGTTATCCAAGGATACGAAGCAGGAGGACTTATCCCAAGTGCTGGTAGCATCAAAGACGCGTGGCTTATCTGAGGCATGAGTTGTGAGCATGAGAAACGGTTGATTTAAATCAGACGTGCAAAGCTGTTGAGAAATGTGGTAAGCCCCTGTGAAGCCTTGCCTTCTCCTCATCCTCCTGCATCCCAGCACGTGCAGGCCCTGCCTCTGTTGGAAAATTGTACAAATAGCCGGGAACCCAGACGGCATGAGGGAGGGGAGAGAGTGAGTCTGCAAGAAGATGAAGAAGGAAATGAGGAGTTGATTTTCCTTGATGTCTTCCACAGGCTGACCTTTGTCTTCATCTTCTATGGAGAGATGATCTTATTTATCAGCTCCTTGCAAATTCCTTGTGTTGTGGTTTAGCCCCAGCTGGCAGCTAAGCCCCATGCAGCCGCTCACTCACTCCCCCCGGTGGGATGGGGGAGAGAATCGGAAGGGTAAAATTGAGAAAACCCGTAGGTTGAGATAAAGACAGTTTAATAGGTAAAGCAAAAGCCACTCACACAAGCAGAGCAAAACAAGGAATTCATTCACCACTCCCCATGGGCAGGCAGGTGTTCAGCCATGCCCAGGAAAGCAGGACTCCATCGTGGGTATCGGTTACTTGGGAAGACAAACGCCGTAATGCTGAACATCCCCCCCTTCCTTCTTCTTCCCCAGCTTTATATGATGAGCATGACATCATATGGTACAGAATATCCGTCTGGTCAGTGGGGTCAGCTGTCTGAGCTGTGTCCCCTCCCCAGCCTACTCTTTGGCGGGGTGGTGCGAGAAGCAGAGAAGGCCTTGACTGTGTGTAAGCACTGCTCAGCAATAACGAAAACATCTCTGTATTATCAACAATATTTCCAGCACAAATACAAAACATAGCCCCGTACTAGCTACTGTGAGAAAATGAACTCTATCTTAGCCAAAAAATGGCACACCTTGTGAGATGTACACAGAGAGAATGCCCAAGACTCTGATGGATGGAGGGAGGGATGGAGGGATGCAGGGATGGACAAAAGTAGAAACATAACATACCCTCTCCTCTCTATCCTCCTGCTTCTCCAATTTTTCTATACAAATATGCCTGCCCCATCATTTATCACTTCCTTCAATTCTGACAGCTGATGAGAAAGTGTTGTTTAGGACTCAAGGTCTTTATTTAGTTTTCTAATCAAATAATTTAAATGTATGAGTTGACACAATAGATGAAGAGCCATAAGTCCCACTGCTCTCTATTATGTGTGATTCTCCTTTGAGCAAATATATAATCACAGCCCTAAGTTATAATAATTATGTAATATTTCTTGATAGGAGCAGTTGGAATCTATTGTGTAGGGAAGTAATTACAGCCTACTTTAGTTCCTTTGTTTCTGAGTGGGTGGCATATATGGGCAAAAAATTATGCACACTCAAAAATCTCTATAAAATGTTGGGTGAGCAGAAAGTCTTGGACTTCCTCAGATGTATGCAATTTTTGAGGGATAGTAACTTCTCTTTATTTTCTGCAGTGTAATAATGTTTATTCAATTAACCAAGAAACATTTAGTTCTAAGGATGATACAACATCAAGGCAAATGTTTTTGTTACACAAAAAAGGAGAGTTTATAAATTTAGACATTCAAATAGGCTTGATGGGTGTGTGCACATGTTCCTCCCCACAGACAGAGAAGCTATGAGCTGCTTTTAAGCTGACACCTTAAATATTTATTTTTATCCTGTAGAAATTTCATGTTTGAGGGTTCTTTTTTGCAATTAAATTTGTTGAGAAAACCTTCACAGTAGTGACTGCAAAAATTGGCTTAAAAGAATAAATTAACAGTAACAGCAAAAAAGAAGGAATGTTAAGCAGACTCCTACAACACAGCCTAATTTGCTTTTATGATCACATCAGTGAAGGTCTGGAAATAACCAGATGCATTAACATTTATCTGGAAATGATAAAATTTACCATCCTGTCAGATATTCAGTTGGTTTATTAATTACTAGCAGAAACTTGAAATGGGACGTGTGTTGGTTCAACTACTTAATTGCTCACTGGAGAACGTTTTTA
Source organism: Phaethon aethereus (assembly GCF_964289735.1). Lineage (NCBI taxonomy): Eukaryota > Metazoa > Chordata > Aves > Phaethontiformes > Phaethontidae > Phaethon > Phaethon aethereus. The sequence goes on from NC_138579.1 coordinate 6,666,136, forward strand.
AAAGGATTTTCTGTAAAGGAATAAGAGATGTTTGGGAAATATTTTTGAAGCTTGAAAACAAAAACATTGATTTTCAGTTCCTGCCATGATCTTTATAAGTCTTCCATCAAGTGTTTAGGGGTCTGGTAAAGGATGTAGGAAGTGGATCGAAGAGGAGAAAAGATTATAAAAACACAAATATTTATCCTGGAGGCATGGGGTGGGCATTTTTATACATAGCAAGCTAAGGGGATCCTCTCATAACATGGTGTGCTCCATCAATCCTGCACCTGTTACAGTCATGCTGGGTGTCGAGGAAGGTGGAACTGGTGTTTTCTATGTCAGAGGTGGCACTTGCATCATCTTCAGCCCTGGCAGTGTCTTTTCTCACTTAAACTTAGTGTTGACTCTGTAGATTAGATGAGACATCTCCCAGCCTCGGGCATGTCTGCTGAGAGAGATTTTTTGGATCTGTGTTTTCTTCCTGGATTACACTTGTTCAAATAAAACAGCCCATCTTTGTTGTTTTCCTAAATGTTACCTTGCTTCTTTTTCTGTGATATTACCCTTCTAAAGGATGCTTATCCCCAGATCTGCCCCAGTATACCTTTCTGAAACAAATGGCATTTATTGGGGTTCAGAGCATGCAAGAAGATGTATTTGGCGTACCACCATGTCAGCTCCTCCATCTCTGTGCCCATTGTTGGGGTCAGAGCAAGAAAGGGCTGGTGGAACACCAGTGGTCAGTGTCTCATGTCCCTCTCTCTTCCATCCTATGGTCTGAACCAAGGGCAGTCTTGCCAAAGACGTTTTCCAGGGGTTTGTGGGGGCAACACCTCAGAAAAAGGATTATTTGATGCTCATCTTCAATTTCTACGCTCAATTTCGGTGACAGTAAAGCACAAGAACCGAGCTGGGAGTCTCTGTTACCACTAATATTTTAGTCACCAGCACCAGCTGAGAAACTGGTTTTTTTCTCTTTTTTTTTCTCATTTTCTCCTGACTGACACAGAGGCTTAAAAACATCAGCTGCAAAGACATCTTCAGAGCCATCACTTGGCTGATAGCACTAAGTATTTATCCTGCTTAGATCTGCATATTTCATCTGTCTGCTTCCCATGTAAAGTTTTGCAAGTAGCTTCCTAAGATGAAAAAAAAAAGTGTTATTTTCCTCCCATTGCATGCAGACCCAGATACTTCTGTTCCTTTTGACCTGATTCCCTGCCTCCTGATCAATAGGCTAACATTTTAGCTAGTGACCCTTTCCAAAATGTTCTCACGGCCACTAGAGATTCTCTAATTTACTCTAACAATTGCCCTGGTAGGAGCAGGAATAGGTAGCATGGCCCCAGACCTGTGCAGTTCAGATGCACAGGCTATAAGTCCGTGCCTATCTGCTTAAAGCTTTGCTGGGTATAGACCTATGCGCAGGCCCCCAAACTGGAAGCCTTTTCTCTGTGGCTGAGTTGCATTTAAGACTCCTTCACGTGTAAATTTTATTCTGGATGCCTGCTGCTTAAAAAAGTGATGGCATGGTGGTAAAGTTCACCCTCTTCCATGTATTTTGATTAATTGCCTCAAAACATCCTGTGTTAGATTCAGGCTGTGTTCTACACCCACGTCATCACCATTTTCTTGTACATTTTATTTCACTGGCTTTCTGAAGCAAGGCTGTGAGCTGCCAAACTGCTCGGAGATAAATTAGAGGTCAGAGTCTGCATTGCTGTTCCCGAGTGGTATGGACAAAGAGAAAGCCCCAACTGTTCCCTGTCCTACGGGATGGCTCCTGCGTAACTGTGAAAAACTTCATTTGCCAAGAGGACAGAGAAAATTCATACTGAATTTGATGGGAAACATAACTGATTGCTGTGGAAGATGGTTGAAAATCCCCCCTTAAAGCTTTTTGTACAGGGTTTGGACACATGGATCACTGTTGGGTGCTGCCCCCCACATCCCTGGCCTTGAAACCTGTTTGTTTTTTCCCAGGCCTGAGTCTCACTTGAAGGGAGACTCTCAGGAACAGACACTTCAGATATGTGCCAACTACATAGCTGCTGCTTACCTTATTGATGCTTTGTATTGAGATTCAAATTCTTTTTGAAAGATTGCAATTTAAGCATCAGTTTTATTGTAGCTGCGGAGATTTCTTAATAACTTCCTGTCAAGTACAATGTGCAAGTTAATTTCTGATCCTAAAGAACTGCTGTGACAAAGGTGGTTTTAATGACAATGTTTGGTACAGCCAAGCCCCAAACCTTTCTGCTCCTGCAGGTCAGTATGTACAGCTCATGCTGCCCTGATGTCCTTCACCCCCTAAAAGTAGCACTCTAATTCCCACTCAATCGGAAAAAGTCAAGCCAAGTTAAGAAATACTTTGTTTTCACCTGAATTTAGAGTGATTGATTTGGCCTGTTGGTTTCAGAAAGTGAAAATGTGATCCCGCCCCAGACAACAGCTTTTAGGAATATGCCTGGTAACTCCACCGTGTGACTTGCTTCAGCAACCTGCGTTTCTCCACGTGCGCCCTCGTCTCTGCCTGCTGTAGTATTAATGAATCACACCTTCATTTTCACAGTGCGTACTCCAAGGCGGCAAGACATTGTCCCAGAAGCCAAACTTCTCTTATGATTCATAAAAGAGTTAACAGGCAATCCTGCACCTTGCAGGGAGACCTTTGCTACACATTTTTAATGGCCTGGGCTCTTGGTAGGTGAAAGGAAAGTTCCAAGCAATAATTCAGGTTTAAAATACTGTCTTGGTGCCAAGTAATCAAACTAGTTTTAAGTGAAGCAATTAGCAAGCATTAGAAAGGCAGCTATTTCCTGCTTGAAGGTGGTAAACTCTGTGTCTCTTATTATGATTTCTCTAGGGATGTGAGTAATGGGCTATGAGTTTTTTTTGGGGGGGGTGGGGGATTTTTTTTGCATGTGTGGAAATACTGGCAGCGTCCTAACCCATTGCCAATTTACTAGATATGAATGACGATGAGGGTGGAACAAAGTCCTTACTCTTTTCTGGTGGCTTGAGCAATATGTGTGCCAAAGTAAGAAAGGTGGTTTTCTCATTAGTTGCTTAAATACAGGTTTCTCGTTGTCGGTTCAGGGTCACTGCCTCACCAGATCACCATCGCTGGGAGCAGGCTAGTGCTGCTGGGTGGAACGAGCAGACAGGGCAAAACCTGGTCATTCGGCTGCATTTGCTAGATTTTGTTGTGGGGTTGATGTAACACAGGCAGGGACCACATCGCCCTGAAGGAGAGGCTCCTCTTTGAAATCAGCTTGATTTTCTGCCCAGGGGAATTCTCAGAGCCTGCATTTCCATGGTCTGCAGCAGTGGGTGGCTCCCAGTGGGTGCAGCTACGTCAGCAGTCTGTTTAACTAAAGTGGGTGCTTTTGGAGCCAATCTACCACTTGTCCTAATTTCCTACACTCCGTACCGGAGGGCTGCCCTGGAGAGTCAGACCAGGTCTCTCCCCCATCTCCCTGATTACCTTCCTCCTCCACCACAGCTTTATAAACTGGCATCCACGTCTAAGGCTCCTTGGATTAATAAGAAATTCCCCTGTTGGCTCTGCTGGGCTTTGAAAAAGGTCTCAGGGGCTCCAACAGAATGGACGTGCAGCCAAATAAAGGTGAGGAGCGGGGCTGACACCTTGCAAAAACTTCTGAGGTGCAGGAACGTATCCCCAAAGGTTCAGCATCACATGGGGGAAGACCGCTGCCCCAAAGGGAAACCTCTGCGGGAAATGCGAGGTCCAGAAACAGATTCTCCATGATTCTTTCACTGCAATTTATTCTTCTTGTTTTGACTTTGGGGGAAGAAAACACCTTTTCTAAGTGAAAAGTGTGAATCTTACGAAATATTAAAACTAGTTTGCTCTCTATGTTTTATGTTCCTTCCCCACTAAATTCAGGCAGTATGGCAAGAGGCTGGAAAGCCTGAAACCCAAATTCTTCAACAGCAGATTTGTGCAAGCACATGCCCTTATCTAGTATGGAGCCTGATGAGACTAGTTTTATTTTAACAAACCTGGATCGTGAATTTGATCAGACGGCAGTTCATGCTAGCACCAGCTGAAACCTGTACAGGTAGAATAAGTGCTGCATATAAGCAAAAAACAAAAGCACACACATAAAAAAGCTGGAATCTTATCTGAGCTTAAAGAAACAATGGGAAATTTGGCAGAAAATGTGGAATTATGTCCTTTTTTAAAAGTGTTGGATTTTCAGGACCACAGGAAGCAGTGGGGGAAGGTCCCCCTCCCATGCCCTGAAGTTTCAATCACTTTGTTTTTAATTCTTTCTCTGAACATACAGGACAACTCAGGTTTATCTGACAGGGTGTCTGGATACTGAAGGTCACCACAACTGTGCTTAAACTAATGGATTTTCTGGATCAGTGCTGGAATGAAGAGCAGAGAAGAGGAAGAAGCAGTGTCCCCAACAGGTAGGACCTCAGCCCAGATAGGTATTGGCAAAAGAAACTCCTGTTTTGGAAAAGAAGGAAGCTAACGGTCTCCTTTCCAGATGACAACTCAGCTGATGAGTCTACCGGCTCAGCGAAAAGCCTCTTGCTTGCTCTTTATTATTATTGTGGTATTTGTACAAAACATGGTGTTTTTCACAGCTTTGATTTTCACATTTAAGTTTTTCTGGTGGAGGCATGAACACCTTTACAGCAGTCCAAGCACCTTCCTCGTAGGCTTGAATTCATAGAGAAACAGGCCACGGGTTGAAAACTATTAGACCGCATCTGATAGTTACATGTGATATTTTCCATCAGAAGACAGAGCATTTTTTAAAGCTTTTCCAGCCCAGCTTGCTTCAGAGGGGAATTTTTCTGTGTATCTCTGGTCAGGTCAGACTCAGAGCTGGGCACTAATTGCACACTGATAGTCACTTCGGTCCCCAGCTTGCGACCCCCTTCTCAAGGGTGAAGCTCTCGTGATTGCAGATGCAGTCAAAGGTGACCTGTACTGTGACCAAGTAAACTGCGATGGAAATAAATACTCCGAAAAATCAAGTCTTGTGCTTTCTCAAATTAGCAGATGCTTTTAACAATGTTGACTTTCCTATCTCTGCAGTTCCGTTCCCTGTCTCTGAAAATGGGGATAATAACATAATTTTGTGGCACAGGGCTCTGCTGAAGATACATCCATTAGTGTTGGTGAGTTTTCAGTCTCAAAGAGAGCACACTTCGTAGGAAAGCTCAGCACAGGATTTGAAAGATATGCGAGTGAATGAGGACAATAAGCTGCGCGATGAACAGAGAGAGAAACACGCAACAACTGCCTCGTTTGGGGATGTGGATCATTATCTACGGAGCAAAGCAGGGTCTGATGGAGGGCAGAAGAATAGGTCTATGATCATTTCTTTCTACACCACATTATAATGTATGCAGAGGAAGCTACATCAACGTGGATGGCACCGTGTGAGTGTGTGTGCGCACGCACGTGTATACTCATACAGGGTGAGGCAGTAATTTTTAATGGCGAGATTCACAAGAATGGGTGTGAAGTTGAGGGTGACTGTGAAATGCATATTTATTAAAAAAGAAATAGAAAGGAATTTTCCAATCCTGCTATGGAAAGAACCTCTGCTGCCATGAAAGCCATCAGAACAGCAAAAAAATAACCCATGGTGGCAACAAAAGCTTAGGGTATCACATTGTGGCGCAGGGCTCCCAGGCACTTCAGGATGACAATAACCAGGGCTGCTAAGGCAGACCTCAAAGGCTCAGGACTTTACCAGGCCCCAAGATCCTTCCACAGCATCCACCCACTTGTCCGGACCAGGAGACTCTCCTGCACTGGCCGTGCACTGCTGTCTGCCTGTGTCCGGGCTCTCCGCTGCTGCCCCACGACCGGCCACAGGGCTGCCCGTGAGCCAGGACCTGCTCTCTGCTGAGGTGGTGCTTGCTGTCTCCGCAGCCGCATCTCTTCGGGGCTGTGATTTAGAAGGCAGAGGAGTGGCTGTGCCGCACAGCTGGGCCGGTGGTAACCTCTGGCTGGCTGGCTGGAGCAGCTGGGGCTGAGGGAGGGCTATACACCTTTGACCGGGGGAGCGGTCACTGCAGGAGCCGTGATGTGTAACACAGGCACTGCCGCAGTGTCGAACTGCTGCTGCGCCAGCCCTCGGAGCGGGGACAGCAAGGTTTGCCCTCACAGCTGACGTCTTGTTAGCAGCACTCCCCAAATCCTCCTCGCTCCCACGTCCCCCCAGACACAAATGTCTCTTTATATGTATTTTGTTTCCAATCTGAGCACCTAAACTTCTTTGAATATCCTGCTCAGGTTTCCTTGTTTGAAAATTGAATCCTCTATACCCTCTAGATACGCCATTTTCTTCCAGGCAGGCCTGATCGCTGCTTGAAATATTCCCATTACATTCAACTGATCAAGATTTTTCACGGTGGAGCACAGTGTGTTTGCTTGGGGTGTATCCACCTGACTTCAGCAGTGCGGCTGAAGTTATTAGTTATTAGCTTGGGAAGCTATGACCTTGAAGGCTTTATATTTAATTTATTTCAACATTCCAGCCATAGAGATGTTTGCTCTGATTAGACCCAGTAAATTACCCTCTGCAGATGAATTATCAGGGGATTTTCTTCTATTTTTTTCTGCCCGTTCTCAAACTAGTCAGAATGAGCCCGGGTTCGTAGCTGTGTGCGTCTGGATAGCTTAAATGACTCCTTTTCCACAGCACGGGTCTCTAAACATTTGAGAGTGAGTTCCCCCAACTGCTCATCATGTATGTGACATTTATGGTGTCACCCAGTGTCTAATTTAACTATCAAAACTTTTCAATAATTAAATAAATCACAAATTATTTGCAGTTTTGGCCAGTGATTAGCAAATAGGTAGCAGATCCATGGGGATATCCATATCTGCACCCCAAATAAGTCATAAGCAGCCATTCTCTTGGCATTTGGTGAAGGAGAGGATCTTTCTTACCAGTTTAGGAAAGGAGACATACAAATAATGAAAGAACAACAGAAGGTCTCAGTGAAAGTCCATAGATGCTGCCTTTCTAGAATTAAGCATCTTGATTTATATATTCTGCTGTTGCAGTGACGGTGGGTTCTCCAGATGAATAACGTTGCTTGCAGAAATGTTTGGCATTCTGGTAATAGAAAACTGGGAATTGGTCTTGGTGTGTGAATTGCAGACACACTGTCCAACCAGGAGGAAAGCTGAACCAAATCTTTAATGTTTTCTGGTTCCGTATGAGCAAGAGGTGTGATTTTTCTGCAACGTTTTTCCAACAGAGATATAGCAAGTACTTGCAAGCAATTAAGTTACAGGAGCTTAATTCTTTATCACTTTTGCTTCAGCAAGAAGCCATGTGCAGCTCTGAGCCAAACGCATAAGTAAGGTATATCAGCTCCAGTCACCCTGCAGGGACATTTTGTTTTGCATTAGCAGGAGGCTAAAAGGCTGCACATGGGTAGTCACCGTATCTTACTTTGTTAGCAGTAACTTCTGCTGAGCTTCCCTCATTTGGTCACCTGCAGCTACATGACTATTTCCCTAGGGAAGAGATGGTTATATCAGCCCTTAGAAAAGGACTTTTTCCAGAATGACTCATCTTAAAGACTAAAAATAAGGACAGATGCATGCTTCTGAAGGACTTTTTTTTCTCCTTGGGGGACATCTTTGCTTTGAGCAGGATCTGCAGTGCGTGCAAAGGCCAGGTTTATGCCAGTGTGCTCATGATTCCCAGCAGAGCAGTCAAAAAGCCTGTTAGGACAAGCATTCACCGTGCAAGATCGAGGGCCACGCTACCTTCCCTATCAACTGCCGAGCTTCCTGCAGGCTTCTCAGCTTCACCTCACATCTGGAATAGTGGTGAATATTGCCTGCTCCCCTGCACCTCTGCCCTGGTGTGCTTCCAGCACTGTACTTGGGGACACCATCAGGAGCTTATTGCGTTCACAGAACAAGTTATCATTACAGAAAACACTATTTGCTAATATCTCTGCAGCTCCATGAGAAGGTTTTCTCCCACAAACTAATTTTCTAGTTTGGATGAGGCTGGAAATGATGGTAGCTGCTGGCTCTGGGTACCCTGACATTTGTTTCCTTGCAGTGATTTGGATAATGCTTCCCAACTCTGGGGGAAGGAGGGCTGGGTTTTTTTGTTTTTATACCGAGGACTGGAAATTGTGATTTAATCCTTGAACTGTGTAAATAAAATCCTAAATGCAGAATTACTGGAAAAGGCACAGAGGCTACTTCAGCCAGGAAACAGCTTCAGCAAATGTTTTTTGGATCAAAACTGCTCAAAGTCTATTTTACACTTTTCATATCCAAAAAAAAAAAAGTCTTGCAATAAATGAGGATACACAGTTATTTGAACACTAGCATAAAATGCTAACATAACATGCTTTTGCACCATTAGCTGTTTCTTTGGGGTATGTATAGCTACAGGCAATTCAGAGCTTTGGCAGGTCAGGGTAACATTTGCTTAAAACATGTTTAAGCCTGGGCTCCAGTGACCTCACTAACCAAATAGATGAAACTAAAAATAAATGTGAGATGTTGTAGACACACAGGAGCCCCTGTTCCCCCAACTGTTTGCAAAAGGAAGAGACCGATTCTCCTGGTTTCAGTTTGTCATTGGAGATAAGAGCTCACATCAGAGAGTTTGGGTGGGGGGTCCTTTGGTCTCATTTTCTCAGACAGCAAATACTGCATAGAGATCCTCCAGAAATCCCTCCTCTCTGCATTCCCATTCCCCAAATACTTCAGACCCTTACATTTTTATGGCTAGATAATGAGGGCAGACTAAATCTGTCATCTGATCTCTCTGCTAATGTAGCAGAGAGAGTTTTCCAATCCCAGTTTAAGCCAATTTTACTTAACTGTGACCTCTGCAGCTGATGAGAGCTGCAACAAAACTTCTTCAGTTCAGGTCCTAGGTTTTGGACAATGTGTGACTGCTACTCCTTACAAGGCCATCTGAAAACCCATATAACTAGCAAGCCAAGATGCTGAGTTCAGAGTAACAATAAATTATCTTAACCAAATAATTAGCCTTGATCACAGAAGTGGAATTTCACATTCAGGAGTTATTTGAGAAGCAAATGGAAAGATTACAATAGGTAACAGACAGTTGTCAGTTTTCCCATGTAACGTGGACACTAAATGATTTCAACAAAGGTTTGAATGCGCTGTGCTATGGGATATGAAGATCATCCTCCATGGGTCTGGATGAATCTGATTCTTCTGAAGCTACGGGAAGCAGAGCCGCAGATGGTGGTTGGTCGTGAAGGTGAGCAACCTTTGTGTTGACATGGCTGTGACTGCTAGAGTTGACTCCTTTTGTCTTTACCCCAAGGTGAGACTGAGAGGCACGTTTCTGTAGGCAAGTGGAGCGCTGGAAGACTACACCGGTTGGTGCAGGCAGACCCAGGCCACCCACAGCACTGAAGGTGTAACTGGGACACCTAAACAAACTGAATTTCCCCTAAGAAAGTCTCATATGCAACCGGCCACACTGCAACACTTTATGCTGGCGTAGGTCTCCACAGCCATGGCAATCTCTGCAATGTGCCGTGTTGCAGGAATAGGATGTACTTATTGTTCCTTCTCCTCTTAATTAGACATGGCCTTCTAATAACAAGGCTGTCAGAGGCAAAGGGATCTGGGTTCCATGGGCTGGGCAGAGATTGGCCATCCCCACTGCAGTGCCGTTCCCCATATTGAGGCGATTTCCTCCTTTTCATATTTGGCAGGGGGAGCATGGGGAGGAGCAAGAGTTCTTTAGAGGATATTTTGAATGGTTTTTCCTGCTGGCAGAAAGGGAGGAAAGGCTTTCAGAATGAGACCTGACCTTTTGCGTGCCACGGCACCAGCTCCCAGCGAGGCCCATCGAATTCCTCCTTAATGAGGAAGAACTTTGTTTTTGTTCTGCGGCCGAGTTCACCAAGAATAGCCCTGTTTTCCTGCCGATCAGCTGGAAAACTTCCTCTCTCGGGGCTTGCATGGGCTTCTCTGGCCGATGGCTTATCCCATCCCCCCGTGCGCAGGGAGCCCACCTCATGCCAGCCTATGAGACTTTCTGCCCAGGTGCGGCTTGATCTCTTCAGCACTGCTTCCCCGGGTGACCTCAAGGTCCCCCGCAGCTGGTAGTCAATTCTGGAGGTCCAGGAGCTCTGACTAAACCCCAAAACCCATGGGTAAATCTGATCTGCCTCTAGTATTTCTTAAAAGGGCCACACAGACACAGCTAGTCCCAGTGGAGGGAGAGTTCGGGATGCGCAGACAGGTCTTTTCCTCCAGGGAAGGCAGCGATATCTCCTCCACTGCTTGTTCCCTTAGGGCCCTGTGCCCCGATCCCCCTTTAAATAGTCAATTCCCTTTGCTCTCCACTGTACCCAACCTCCCCTCATCACCCCATCCTTCTTTCCTTGCCCTGAAGCTCGTAGCTCTTGAGGAAGATGAAGGAAAGCTGCACATTGCAGCGGAAGGCATAAACATGGTTTCCCATCGTTGCTCCATGTTGAAATACAACTTTGCTCGTTTTCACTCTCTGCTCTGCTATGATCATCTCTGGTGAACTTTACAGGCTAACCCCAGTGTCAGCTCAGCTCTGTGAAAATTTGTAATACAGGTATGTAAAGAAAACCGCCAAATATGTCCCTTTTTGTGAAGAAAAAGAAAAAAGACTAGTAGAGAAAACACTAAAAAGGAAAAAGACTAGTAGGAATGTGTCAGTTGCAACAGCTGCAACAAGGGGAAGGGCAAACAGTTGGAGCTGGGGTGTGAAGGATGAAAAGAGGTTTCACCAGGGATACCCTGGGATGCAGGGAAGGTGAAAAGGGAGAGGAAAGGGCTGAGGACACTTGGCAAAAAGGGAGATGGGAGACAGGATCAGTCTCCCATTTGCTCCCCACTGGTGGGGCTCAGCAAGGATGGGCTGGAGTTTGAGATTTGCTCTTTAAACTTTGTTTCCTTGGCCTTGAGTTCCAACTCCGCTTGTGGTCAAATCACTGCGCCTGGCTGCCATCTCATCTGCAAGAGAGTATTTGCTGCATGGGTCTTACACAAATAACTGCATTCATGGCCCTGAAGGGCTTGAGCACAGCAGCACCAGGCACTGTGTGCACAGGCGAGATCCACCATGCAAAGAAAAGGTTCTTTGCCCGGCTCTTGAGTAACAAGGGTGAACTGTGTTTGCTATATCGTGGCACCTCGGAGGGGGCTGACATGTTTCACCAGGCAGGTACAAATAATTGCTTTATGCTGCACAAAGGCAGCCGAGGGACAGAGACTGGCTGTTAAAATGTTTGCAGTGACACTTTGCCAGGCTCTGCGATGGGAATTCACCTTTGTGTAATTAATTCTGAGGCTCTGTCATTGACTCTAGTTCTCCTTAGATAAAGCTGGTGTTAAATAGGCTCAAAAACTTGCCGTGTCAGTCTGCTTTGTACTTGAGAGGAGACATGTACCTCGAGGTAGGGGAAAGGGAGGGAAGGCAAATATGCTGATGACTGAGATACTAAGACTGACACTAAGATATGCTGGTAATGGGGCCAGCCAAGAGCCAAAGAGAGAATAAATAAACATAATTCGGTAGTGACAGTCTGTCTGGCATTGTACTGTGGTCTGCTAAGATTTCTTTTTTTAAAGGATGCAGTAATTTCATGAAAGCAATATGGTGAAAGGGCTCTGGTATTATCGATTAGCTTTGATCCATAAATTGCTGCTGAGCTCCTTGAAAATGCACGAGGTAAGGACAGCCGTGCAGGATAGACTGGGGCCAGATCCAGACTGATGCACAGGTCTCGATGGTGCTAGCACCACAAAATGTGACCTTAAAGCCAAATTGAGTGGGAATGAAGGGGCTTTTACTAGTATGTTGTAGGTCTTGGCTGCATATAAAAGTAATGAAACTGGCCCTACTCAAGCCCTGCAGGTCATCCTACAGTTTAGGGTAACTGTGCTGGGCTGCAGCGATGTGGAAGCCTGTTTGAAGGTTTCTCAGGACGTCTGTGAAGTAAGCCCTGTGGAGATGGCTTGATGAGCTGGGGGACGGAGGAGATGCAGAGACAACCCAAACCGGTGGCTAGCAGAGCATGATGCAACATGTCCCATCATGAATCATCATGAGTGCTGGGTTCCTCCTAAGGCTGGTAGCAAAGAGTGGACTCATGCAAGGATCTTTTTGTGTAGGGTCAGGCTCCACAGAGCCTGGAACTGTCAAATGCATTGCAAGTTGCTAGCCAGTCTTTGCTGCCTTTGCCTGATGATCCTCCAGACAAGCACATTCTCAGCCTTTGGTGATTCAAGGATGACTTTTTATTGCATGAGGGATCAGCTGTGGTCAGATTTGGCAAAGCCAATGATGTCTTGCCAGCTGTCAGATGGTCAGATGTGTACTCCAGGCTGGAGCTTCTTCAAAGAAGCTGTGTAAGGAATAGAGTATTCCCTTCTCATGGTTTGATTGTAGAAGGAAAGCAGCTTATTTTAAGCATCTGGTCTTGAAGTGATCTCCAGAGTGGTCCAAGGCTGACCAGGGAAGTCATGGGCTTTTCTTTGGACCGTCACTGCTTCCTCATGGGTCTTTGTGGATAGCACACTTGCTAACCTCTTTCTCACAATGTCCGGTCCTTTGGCAGAAGGTGCTGGAGCTCTTTTGATTCATCCTCCCACTGAAGTCTGTGCCCAGCTGGCTCCAAGTCAGTGACATTTCACCCATCCAAACTGCCACTGTTTCTTCAAGATCAGGCTATGTGTGCTTAAAATGCTTGGATCCAAAACTTAGAAATGTCCATGGAGAAATTCCTGTTTGTTGCAGCTTTGGACCTGGTGCCAAGTTCTCAGCACCGTGCTGAGTATGAGCCAGGATCCTGCGGGAGACAATATCTGATGCAGCACAATGTCACCACTTTGGATTCCCTGTCTTCAGCTTTTAAAACCCAGAATAAGTATTTCATGCACCTCCCTACGGTTATTCAAGAACACAAGATGGGAAGACACTTTCTTGAATCATCAAGGCTAATCCCCTGCTTCCTCTGGCAACCATGGCACTCAAACCCTTGCATAAACCTCAGTTTTGGCGGTAATTAAACTGTTTGGGCCTTTAAACCGTGGCTAGTCTCTCATGCATGTTGCATCCTTTTTCTGCCCAATATGCAAGTGTGTTACAGAGTCTTTTCTAGCAAAGCTTGGCTGCTGTCATTATCAGCTCACACCTTCTACTCCCACCCCATCTGTGCCTGGTGCTATTTTCATGCATAATACATCGATCATCTGCAGCCTGGTGGGGGGGAAATCATCACTTCACGTCACTTGTCTGAATTCAAGCCACATCTGAGCTGTATCCTTTGCTGAATCCCGTTATCTATAGTCTGATATAAGGGGTAAGGGAAATCATCCAGAAGATCTCAGGCTCCTCCTGTCTGCAAGGACCCCAAAGCAAATATTGCTTGCATTTATAAGCCTTTGAGAGGCTTGTGGGCCACAGTCAAAGCTGGTGGAAATCCATGCAAGTCTGATGCACCCTTGCAGCAATGCCAGCTGACACTAGGCAAAGGATAAGGGCTGTGTGTATTTGCATACCTTGGCTTTCTGCAATGCAAAAGATCAGACCCTTCTCTTCTGGTGATTGCCTGGGACCCCATGAATGTTTACCGATTTTCAAGCACACTACTCTTGATTTACACTAGCATTTCTGGGAAGAGCACTGATGTTTCATTCTGGAAGACAGATCTTCAAAGAGTAATGTACACTTAACAAACTTGATTTTGAAGTCTCTCAGGAAGGCTTTGAAAACAAAGGCTCAAATTCCGGGGTAAGTAGAAAGTCCTTGGTTCCTAGTGGTGAAAGCTTCCTACCAGAATTATTCCCAGAAGCAGTGTAGACTTTGCATTTTGCCTCATCTAAATGCATTAGGAGGAGTATTAAATTTCACATGTGCTGCATGTTGATGTAATTCTCCTGACATGTCTGTTTGCACCATTATAAAATAAGGGATTTCCTTTCCCTTTCTTTCCACATTTGCCCTGCTCTCTAGGGAGCTCAAGGATATGATCCATTGGCATACGAGGATTATGCCTTTTACACAGAGGACTTAAAAAAAGCTTCGTCATTGTGCTAACAGAGGTCTTGGGACAACATCCCGCATTAGCAGTCCTTGACTTAACTGACAACCCATGGCTGGAAGAGATCCATTAATCTTCTTTGCCTTCCAGGCACCCCCAGCCCCGCTCATACTTTGCTATGTGCAGCCCTGCACTTAGGGTGAACACTTTGGTGCAGGAGGATCTTGAGGGTCTTTTCACATAAAAACAACACCTCTGCGCCCTACAAGAGTTGAGGAATCTGGCATCTCCTTCATGATTTTTTTTTTTTTTATCTGGTGTTAAGGGGGCATATGTGTTTATTTAAATATACCCTGAATCTCTCCCCGGTTATCTGCAGGTACAAGGTTAGGTTGGAGGATGCTCTCTGCCACGCTGTGCACCCCTCTGCAGCCTGTGGAAGGGTTTTCTCTGCTGGGTTTCACACTTCCGCTGCCTCAATCCTTGGCATCAGGGGCCGCACTGCTGTACTTGTGACTTCATTCTGCATTACAGCTCCACACTGTGACAGGGACAATGTAAAAGCCTTCTTTGAGCACAATTTGGGGCCTTTTCCTTCCCAGTACATTTTGAATACATTTAAATCTTGTGGGCTGTAGGGAGAGGGCAGAGTTAAGGGGAAGAAGAGGCAGAGGTGGGATTTTTTTAATGCCTTTTTTTTTCCTATTAGGCAAATTTACATTGCTAAAAGAGTGGCATAAAATTAACTTATCAGGCCAAGGGGAATAGAGGAGGTAAGCAATTTCTTGATTAGTTAACATCAATCTTACTAGATAGAATTGAAGGCATGCTGCCTCACACCACTGGGGGATCTGACCCATGCTTATGTTCTCAGATCCTTTATCCAGGGCTGATTGCTGTGTTTCTCAGCTCATCAGCTGCACGGCACACAGGGATGTGTACTGGAAGAGACGAATATGCACATGGTTAGAAAAAGTATTGGAGGACATGCCTTGCTTTTGCCTTCATGTAAAGCTGTTGGCAAAGAAACATTTATTCTTAACACCAAAAGTTCATTCATTTGTTCATTCATTCATTCATTCTTTTCTTCTATCTATCTATCTATCTATCTATCTATCTATCTATCTATCTATCTATCTATCACATATATACATATAGGTGATGAGCACCTACACACACAGAAGCACACATGTGATCTACATCAGTATAATGAGCATGTAAAACATTTGCGTGCATGGCTACAAACTACATCCTTTGGTTTTGTTTGTGAACCGAGCACTTTTTCCAGGTGAATTGGAAATCCTCCTGTCTGTCTGTCTGTCTGTCCCAGGCAGGAGAGCAGGGACTGCAGGAGACTGTTTCTGGATGGCATAGCCTGCAAGCAGGGTTTTTCTGCACCATTTGCACTGTGCCTCTCCCTTGCTTGGGTTGATGCTGACATCTGGAGGTTATGCTGTGGCAGTGTGTGTGCACAGTTATTTCTACATGGCTTTTTGCTCATCTTCATGGTTGCATTTTGTAAGAAGCAATTTTTTGCTACCCTGCTATGCCAGAGTGATTTGACCCTGAGGCATGCCTAATTGTCTGGATGTATTTGCTTAAATCCTTTGGTAGCATTTAGCATGTTTGCTCTGGTTCCCTCTGTTAGTGACATCTGCTCGTGACGTGGTCAGTAGACATGAGACCAAACTCCAATAAGGTAGATCCGGCTACAAGACAAGCCATGATCAGACCAAGTTTAAAAGTCAGGAGAAACTAAATCAGGCTTTCAGGTGATGGAAAATGGACTTATTGTCTCAGCTGATGGACATCTGGAGCATTGCTGATGTTCATGAGGGGTTCCCCTACAACGCAGGCTGGTTTACCTACTGACCCCCAAAATGAGCCACTATCCATAACCCCATAGAGATAGTCTGTCCTTCTTCTCTGTGTCACCTCTCCTCACCATGCTGTCACCACATATGGCAGATGGCCCTGGTGGTGGAGTGACAACGTTTCTGTCACTCACGTCTCTGCTTTTTGGCATCTGTGAAGTAAGGAAGGGCTTTGGAGTTTTTAGCATGAGGTTGCCATTCTCTGCTTTTGCCCATGAGCCATATTAACGGAGAAAATTTTGTGCCAAAGCAAGGCTCTTTATATGGAAATTTCCAATCATGCTTTTAACTTCCCAGAAGTGTAGCTGAAAGGCACCCTGGCCACTACACCAAAGCCCTACTCACTTTGGTATGGTTTATTACTGTTTATTACTACAAACATGAGTATGTAAGTTGTCATGCACCAGAAATCTTGCTTCTCCTTTAACATTTGCATCCTAAGAGGATGTTTTCCACCTTTGCTGGTAGGTTTGCCAAGGCAGGCTGAGCCCCCCCAGAGGGCTCCAAGATGATCACTGGGAAGTGTCGTTACCAAACCCCAGCCCTACAAATGAGCCATGTATGAGCAAAGAGCCTGGGCAGCTTGTATTCAGGCTTTTGCTCAGAGACCTACTGCAAGCAAGGAATAGACTTTTACAACCACTGCTGGGAATTCCTCTTTTTGGTTTCCTCCTGGCAATTTTTCACTATTTGGCATTTACATATTACACGCAACTTTTAAGCACCTTGTAGACCTTGCTGCTGGGTCATGTTTCTCTAGGAGCTGCTCGAGCATTTCTGGGAGTGTAATGAGCTCAGCTGCATCCATCCTTCATCCCATGACCAATTTGAGGGCTGTAAGGAAGATAGAAATAAGGAAGGAAAGGAAGAAAGGAAAAATAATATATTAAGAAAACATTCACGTATTGGAATTTTATACTGGCAACCGGGAAACTGGCAAAAGTTCTGCAGAGATGAGCATTTAATCTCTAATTGATTTACATCTACTTTTGGGCAATATACATGCTCTGACCCCAGCATTTCTGTTTCAACAGACTTGCACAATAGAGATGCTGAATACATCCTGTTTGTTTTGCAAAAGCAGACTGCTTGAATAGGGAGAATTAGTGTCTAGCAGTTAGAAGGTGCCTATACTGTGTTTCTTGCACCCTTCTTGTTCTGAGCCAGTGTGTATTATATTTTGAGATGAATTTCTGGACTTTTGAAGTTCAGAATAGACAGATCTCTGCTCAGGTTTTATCCTTAGTTCTAGGAAATGTGTAAAGCCATTTTAAATTTAAGACCTTAACCTTGTTTTTAAAGCACTCAATGAGTCATTTAAATGAACGGCACTGTGAATTCTGGGACATTTTCAGCAAAAATTCTGACCTATGTTCTTTTCTGGTCTTGATGCATGATTTTCTTCATGCCTTGCTATGATGAACAATCATCTTTTACTTTGAGAAGCTGGATTCACCTCAAGTCACATTTGTTCTTTGAGAATATCAGCATCTTTATGGCTAATCCCTCTCAAGGAAGCCATTAACTTAAATTGTAAGTTGTACCTCCCTTCATTTTTCAATGATGCATGTTTGTTATTATTATCATTCTGCTTATCAGTATATCTCTCTTTTTGAGGGTGTATTATTTCATACTTCAGCATCTCACCACAGAATTACAGCTATGGTTTCCAACTACATATGTGAGAATAATTGAAAGAGAAACTTGGAAAGTCTTTGTTCAGGATACATCTCCTAATCATGTTGAACCGGTAATGACATGAATTCAGTAATTGCCCTACCTTTAACTCAGCAAAATGTGCCTTTCCAAACCTCTGGTAGAGAATTACCCTAATCAAGTCCAGAACCCCTCATGATAGAAAATGCTGAATTTTCTAAGCATGTTTGAAGCTGAGTTCACATCCTGAGCTGGAGGTGCAGGCCAGCTGCAGGGATGCAAGAATATGGAGAAATTTCTCTGGAGGGGAGCATTTTTGCTTCATCCCCAACTTTGTAGCCCCAGAATAGCTAAATATTGACTTTGCTAGCATGGAACCAGCAACGTTGCCCCAGTCCAGTCCTCAGCTGCATGTACCAGGGATCCCCTTTCCTTACAGTGTGAGAGTTGGTATAAAACCTCACAGGAAATCTTCAAGACCAGCTTTGAATCCTGCTGGAATGAACAAGGGGACTTGGCTGACACCAAAATCTGATTTTTTTGTTTCTTTGGGTGTGATTGTAAGGGATGGAGAACAGGCCTTTGGAAAGTGATTAGTTATGTTTGTTAAACCAGTTCTGAGCTGGATCCAGTGCCTTTTGGTCATGTGTCAAGTGAGAAAGCACATGTCCAAGTGTGACAGAGTGGAAAATAGTATGTGTGTGGCCCGTGTTTAGTAAAAAAAATTATCCCACTGGCTATGTGATGTTACATTAGCCAAGCTGTTGCACTGCTTTGAGTAGTCTCTCTGCTTCCAGAAAAAAATAATCTCTCAAAATGAACTGGCTATTAATTGAAGGAGACCTCAAAAGATCCCTAAACAATCCTATATACTAATTAAAGACAGATCAAAGCGCAGTTTCTCCTGTTCTCTCTGGAGGCAACTGAATTTCTGAAGGGCTTCTTTCTGAGGGAAAGATAATTCCTCATGGCATTTCCTTGGTTTCAAGTGCAGAAATGCATGCTGTTTTCTAGCTGGCAGCAAAAACGTGGGTGATGTATGAGGAGCAGCCCAGATTGAATGCAGGAACATGCTGCTGCCATTTAATCCAAGGTAATATATTTCATGATCATGCTCCTGGAGTTTTTCAGCAACTGGTTTAATGTATGGGAAAGTATTTGGCTTGCCTTGGAAATGTTTCCCATTTGAAAACAAGCTGCAATGGGAGAGCTGGCAGTGGCACAGGAGGCCGCTCTGTGAAAATTGGATTTCCCTGAGTGGCATAGCGGGGCTGGGTCACAGCGAGGGCTTTTGAGCCGCTCCCGGGAAAGGCTCCAGGCTGTGCAGATCTGCTGATGGAGAACCCCTCCGCCTGGTCTCCGGAGGATTGCTGCTGCCTTGCTGCTTGGCAGAACAGGGATCCTGGAATGGATTTTATCCCTGTTTTCTGTCCCCTGGGTAAGGGGAACGAGCAAAGAAGAGCCAGAGCCTGGCTTACACTCATGAATTAAAAGACGTGGGACCATTTTAAATCTCCAGCTAAGAAGGAGAAGCTCCGTTCTAACTTTGCTCTCAATTCAAGGTTATTTTTCCTAACCTCTAAAACTACAGAACCACTAGCTGGGTCTAATTTATTAGCAAGCAATACCAGGACACCTGATCCTGGTTGAAAGAGCACCAGACCAGGTGTTTGCCACAGGTCTCGTGCATGAGCTCAGGTGATACATTTAATTTTCCCTGGGGTTCTACTATTTGCAGAGCTTCTCCTTTCAGGGGTGATGTGAGGACAAGATCTGCTGCGGTTGTGTGGTGGTCAGAGGATGATAATGCTGGAAGAGGCTGCTTGCTCCAGCCCTGGAGTGATTTATTGCTCTGCCTAAGCCCTTCTGGAGACAGCTTTATTGTTCAGCGTAAGCACGAGGAACAATACCACATCCAAAAATGTCCCTCTCCCACCCTGGCTTGCAGCTTTCCTGGCCTTTCCCCGTGGAGAGGACCACACACCCTTTGGTGCTGGTTCTTTCTTCCACGTATCTGCAGCTTCTGTCTCCATCTCTTCTGCTGCATGAGGCCCTGCGTGCCCTCGAGGTTGCTGCAGAGTGGGCCAGCTTGTCCTGGCCCCAAAGCCAGCACCCAAACCTGCCATTTTGCAGATTTTTTCTGGACTGATCCCTTTCCCTGTGGGACAGAGTGTGAATGTGTGCCTTGGTCCTGCAGCAGGCTTTATGTGGGGGAAGCTGGTGCATGGGTGTGCTGGTTTTGGCTGGGATAGAGTTAATGGGCACATGGTGGGAGCGTACCGGTCGTCAGCACCATGCGTGCTGCCAGTGAGGGTCCTTTACACGATCGTTCGCTGACAGAAAGCTGTCACATCCCCAGCTGACCTCCACAAAGTGTGGGTAACAAGGCTGGATCCCTGGCTGGACCGGTTTGGGGTGCCCATCCCTTATCTCTTTCTCACGAATGAGGAATGCTTTAGCCCGTAGCAAGCTCGTAAGAACCACATAAAAATACAGGATGTCTTCCTCCAGTTCACGCTGACAAAGCTGCTGCCCTGGGACTTGCACTGGCCCGGGCTGTCTGAGCTGTACCAGCGGAACTGCACAGCAGGGGGTAGAGCAAAGCTGCCCGAACCTGGTGGAAATGCAAAGGGAGGGGGTCTGCTGCACGCAGCCAGGAGAGGGCAGGAGAAGAAAAGCTGAGACCTTCTTCAAAAGGCTTCCCTGGGGGTATGAGGATTTACGAATGGCTGGTCTTCTTTCTTAGGGCAGTCATCTGATTTTCTCCTGAGAGCTTTTATGGTTTTTATGTTTGTGGATGCGTTTTCTCCGTTCCCAGGCTGCCATCTAAAGCTGAAGGGCCACCTCAATTCTCGGCGCATGAAGGAGGACAGCTCCATGATGGCCGTTCCCAGCTCACGTTTTCCGCATCCCCTGGCCCTAGGTGAGTTGTTCGGTCCCTCTGTGCCTTGTCTGGAGGGGCACATCCCTACCCGGGAAGCATGGCCAAGGGGAATGAGTTAAAAGGTGAATTGCCTGCACCATGTGACAACAGCTGCACAGGGCAGACTGACTTTTGGAAATGGGAAGTGTTTGGTTTTCATAGCTGGTTGTTAAACACCCACCAGTGTGAAGGACAGAGAATTTGTCCTGTTCTGCTCAAAGAGCCACTGCCTGTCTCTGTGCTTGCTGTTTATGGTCAGAGTCCATGGGCCATCTCTCTTGCCCTTCCTGAAACATATCTAAATAAGCATCCTCGGTTGCTCTGTGTTGCAATGGGATATTACCAGCTTGTTTCAGGGATGGGCTGTGTTATTTGTCATGTCAGGGAGCAAGCGGGACAATGGGAACAAGTTGAAGAAAACCCTTCAGAGAAGTGTTGACTTCAAGATGTTCCTTGGAGTCTCTTCTTTGTCCCCAGCAAGAGAGACAGCAAATAGACATGCTTTGTGCTGGCCCAGAGGTCCTGCCTGCCACCTTAGGACTGGGGGACATCAAACGCCAGGAGCTGACCTGGAAGGAACTTTGAGAGGCTGTGCAAAATGGCCATCGCACCCCAAGGTAGCACCACCTCTCCCTAAACCAGCCCTGAAAGTACCTCTATTAGGTTGGGGATGGGGTTAACGGTCCTTGTAGGAAGGGCTGGGAAAAGAGAAGAGAAAAAATGAGGCCTGGAAAAGAGTAATGTGAGTCAATGCTTGGTGAGAGGGGAACACAGAGAGATGAAGAGATCCATGCCCGGGAGCATCCAGATGCTTTCTCTGCCTGGCTATGGTGTTGCCTTGTGATAGCAACAGGGTCATCGCTTGAACAAAGACCACTGTGTCCTATGACACCCCTGCCACTTTGCTCTAATTTTGGTCTGTTCTTGTTCCTGCTGCCTCAGAAAGGTTTCCCGAGAGTGAGACATATAAGGTGAGAAGTCAGCCTTGAGGGCAACACTGGAAAATAATTTGGTGAGGGAAAGAAAGTACATATTTGGTCAGGTCTACATGCCAGGTCTTGAACCAGCAGAGCTGTTTTGGCAAGAAGTGTGGTTTTGTTTGACTGAAATAGTTATGAGTTCAACACTGATTGCATCTTCATAGCCTAAAATTGCCTTATAGCTGTAATTTATTCTCCCTTTCATACAGGAATAGCTCTGGCAAGGGCTGGTCCTGCTGTAACTAAAACCCGGAGGGTGAGTTGAGAACAATTATTTGCTGTCTGACAAAAAAGGAACTTGAGATTATCACGAAAACCTGTCAAGTGACACGACCAGCACCGTCAAAGGGACGCACTTCATCTACTGAACCTATGGACTGCCTTGGGTGTGTCCTGTGGGTGCTGATGTGAGTTCAGCATTTGGGCAACTTCATGGACTTTGAAGTACAGAGACTCCATCTCTTGTCTGGGCAGCTTTGAGCCACCAACCACTGTAAGAGGGATTGCATCCCAGCACCAGAGCGTGGCAGAGGTGTCACGTTCTTACACCATGTGGAGGCATATGCTAGTAGTCATGGTCAGAGACAGGATATTGGACTAGACTGACTTTTAGTGTAGGCATATATACCCATGAGACATTTCATCTCTATGACTGTGTCCACCACAGCTGCTTTGCCAGGGTTTCATGCACTCTTGAAACACACAAGGCACCTGTCGCATAGATTGCGTCTTTAAAGGCCAGGATATTCACCCAAGGATGGCCTGCATGCCAAGTGGTACATCTGAAACACCATGCCCAGATTTGGCATGCTTTTTTTACCTAGTTGAAGGTAAGGCTGCACTGTTTAGATGACACTCACACTTGCAAAACTACCTTAGCACAGCACAGTAGAATAATTTTTACATGACTTTATAGCTCCTATGGAATACAAACGTAGCAGCAAGGCTCCGATGCAGTGAGGACTCCTCCATTCAAACCAGTCTCGGTTCTTATAAAATGCTTATAGAATTAAATTATTATAGACTTTGAATTAAAGATGTGGGTTTATATGTTCTTTATAAACACCATCAGAAAGGTTTTTCAAAGCCACAGGGATAAAAGGTGAAATTGCCTTTATTCATCTTAGTATAAAACAGGAAGAGGTAGAATTAATAATTTCTAACATGCTAACCTTTTTCTAACCCTATCCATTAGATGTTTCTAATGTCTCTGAACTGAGCCCAGGTCTTGTCCTTTAAACATGTCTTTCAGATCATAATAGCTTATCCAATATGATGGCTCAAATCAGGCATCTAGTAAGTTATATACCTTTATTTCTTCTCCCAAAGGTGCTATGCAATGCCTCAGAAAAGCTTGTGCATGTCAGTTCCTGGAAGAGATGTGATTTCTTGCAAGCAGCAAAATCCAGATAGAACCAGCAAGCTCTACTATGCCCCTTCTCTGCATTTTTTGTGGAAGCACCTTAAAAACGCCTTGCAAAACAAGTGCACTTCTCAGGTTGTTAGCACAACCTAGCTGCAAATTGAGGAGCAAATTTCTTACCATTAATATTTCGGTTTTGTCTAACTGTAAATCTTGAGTTCTGAAAGGTCATATCTTAGCAAAAGGTAGGAGAAGTTTTATTTCCATGGGAATTTCTTTAGAATAATTCACTAGCAACTCTCCAATGAAGAATTCAATTCTCATATGTTATGGCAATAGTTTTGCTCTAAGAAAAAACTTTTTTTTCATTTTTTGTGTGTTCAGAATCTGCTGTTAATGACTCCATTTTCTGTGCATCCCCTCCAGTGTGTGGTGGTAGTAGTTCTTCTTCTGGAATAAATTGAGCAGGCCAGCATCTTCTTTGTTGGCTTGCTTCATTGCCCTTACTCACCTTTCCAATTTGATGGAGATCCTTGACAATTATTTTTTCAGTATCTTCTAGTACTGTTGTCAATAAATTAAATAGGAGAGCAATCCAAGCAAGGCCGAAAAGAATCCAAATGGCCACCAGCGTTCGGTAGTAGGAAAAGTAATTCCTGCCAGGCTGTTTACCTGCAGATAAGGGAAGAGAAAGATGAAGAAAATTAACAAGTTAAAATTGCTTTGCCTGTGTAAAGTGGGACAGCCTAGTAGATTCATCAATGTATTTTACATTGAGTACTTAGGTACTAAGGTGACTTTTTCACTGTAGTGGAGTCTCTCACTTCCCCAGTATTAGGTTAAGGCTGGGCAAGTCTCTTGTTGCAATAAACTGATATATGCTAGCACAAACATGCTGGCATTGAGATACTGGGATGTACTGGGATTGAGGTGAATTATCAGCAGAGCAGGATATTTTTTTTCCCCTTACAGCATACCAATACATTAAATTCAACCTCTGCATCTACAGGTAAATGCAATGATGTGGGAAGTAATGTAAAATTGTACTATCTCGAAAATATTCCCAAACTCCCAAAGCACAAAAAGCAGAGCAGTGGGCCACTATAACCACACAGCTATTACTAACTAGATTATTGTAGTTCTGTGTATTTCTATGAAGTGTGATTATAACATAATAAATATTTGGTTTAAATTATAGGTACCCTTGATCATACAAAGAGAGTAGTTGCAGTTCCCACTTTACTTTGAATGGCTTCAGGAGCTTCCTCCATTAAAAAAACTTGGTGACCGATGCGAACTCACTGAAACATGCCAAGAACACAACTTTCTGTGTTGGAAACCAGTGGACCGAAGCTTATTTCATGCAGTCCAAACCTCTTAGCATCATCCTGTATTGCACACCTGCTTTTCTGCACGGGTCATTTTGTTTATTCCTTCAGGCATCAGCTATCCACCACGAACATACAGAGAGCATTTCCTCCTATTGCACTTAGTCCCACACAACGTTATCATGGTACAACTGATATGGTCCTGGCATCTGCAGGAAAACTTGGTGATATGGCTTACTGAGTGCCATAAGTCACTGGCAAGGGTGACTTCACATAGCAGATGACACAGCAGTGTGCATGGGCAGAGAGATCACCATAAACCTGGTGGATCATTTCCCATTGTGAAGCTGCCCAGAAGGGGCCAGGATGCTGGCAACTCCTTTCAAGTCATGCGGTGCTCTGTACTGCGTAGATCAATGTGCAGGATTTTTGTACTTCGTCATGCAAGAGCTCTGGAAATGGGGCAGGAGTGGGCTAGTTTGTCCTCATGGATAGGTATCCAACAGCTGTTTCTTTTTCTTCTGCTGGGTTTGAGTTGGCAGAGTGGATGCCAACTTTGCTACAAAGCATCTCCTTTTGTGCTCTTATCTGAAGTTCATGATGTGGGGTTAGCAAAGCAACTCGTAATATCTTTGTTATGTTAACTCAAAACTGGACTTCAGCAAGACATAAATTCAGTTTACAGCGCAAGGGGAGTTTCACCCTAGAAGTATCACTATGTGTACATGTATTACAAACAGTAAAATCCAGACTGTTATCTTCCTAGGCTGTCTTCTTACCCAAAATGTGCTTTATCTCATGCTTGAAGTACAACAGCTACAAACCAGTTTTTAATAACTAAAATGCAAATAAACTCAAACCTGCTGTGTTCCACTTGGCCAGGGCAAAGACATTTGTCATTGGTAATCAATTCTAAACACATAATACTCGTCATTGATTCTGCTTGTTTCATTGTGAAGGTGTGAGGCATTAAACTTGTAATCATTTTATCACTGTTGTTTAAGGCCAATTGAAATAAATACTGCAGGAAGAAATATTTCAGCTCCAGTTAAGTCATCCTAATGAAGATGAAATCACAGGGCCAAGCGGCCTATCTAATTGTTTTTTTAAACTGTATTCATAAAATAATGTGGCTGCAGAGGAGGAAAGTGCTATGGAGGTAGTGGTTTTCAGGCTGTGACTTGCTGTCACTGTTGTAAAACACACTTGTAATTTGGATAAGGGAAGAGAATGCACCAGTTTTATGTCCATTTTTTTTCTCCTGCACAGCTCCAGCCAGTCTCCACCTTCCTGTATTCCCTGTCACTGAAGTTCGAGAGGCCAGGGTTATCAGTCCTACAGATAATTAGAAAAGAAATGCCTGTGCCCTTTTGTCCTCCACTGCAGTGACAAAGATTGGCCCTGGCTGGAGAAGACAGTGAGCAAAGAGGCCATTGTTGTGTGATACAAATTCTTACTGATGCCTGAGTTCTGTCTTGTGTTCATGGCAATACTCCTTAAGCATGTTGGAGACAAAGAATCTTTCTCTGGACTATGTGAAAAGTGGAATTTCAGGGGACACTGGTTTCCTGTGCTTTATAGCAAGAGGGAGCAGTTAACTGCCTGGGATCACTTGTGGAAATGTGGCCTAATCAACTCATTGCCATTGCATGAATTAACTATCAGCTAGACTACAAGATCATTATGATCATTAAACTCATGCAAACAAGCAAGATGTCAACTGGATCTTCAAAGCACTACCCAGCCTCTTTAGCAGACTCAGAGAAATTAAGGTCAGCAGGGAACATCAGATAGTAAAAAAAACCCCAACTTGTGGGCTTCCTCAGCCAAAGTCCTCAGCCTGATGTAAGAAATCTTTCAAACATACAGCAAGGCTGCCAGCCAGTCTCCAAGGCCCTTCTTGCACCTCTGCAAGGCTTGAGAACCTACGGCTTGTTATGTGGTGGATATTTGTCCATCGGAAAGGGATGTGAGGCTTCCAGATTCTCTGTAGGGACAGCACTGGTGCTCAGGTATTAGCTTCAGAGCCTCCTTCTAATATCCTCACTGAAGAGAAGTTCAGGCTAGCAAGATGCTGGCAGGAGAGGTTGTAGAGAAATCTTTGATTCTGCAGGGAGTCCAGGTGTTTGATTGCTTCTTCTGTGGACACTGAGTTGGATCCTGGTGATCATTTTGGAGTTCCTCTGGAAAGTTATTCCATGGAGAGTATATTTTGGCCAGCAGATCCATGGAAGTGTTTCAGAGAGCCTCCAGTGATGCATAGGAGACTAAAGAAGGCCACTTTTGCAGTGATAGATATGTTTAAGCCCCACTTCTCATAGAGTGAGTAGATTTCCCCAAGTTCCTGTGACTGGGATTTCCACCTCTCAGTCTGTTGTGTAAAATTATGTCTTCTGAAACTTGGCCACTTATTTCTTTACTCTACATTTTGAAACATAAATCTTAGATGGCTAAAGCAAGGATACATGCCTTATTTTTTATGACTGTCACAAACTGTTCCCTTTTGGTATCTGCAAACTCCTAGGCTCCTTGAATTCTCTCCCTACACTTCCCCTTCCCTCCTCAAAATACTTGGCTTCTTTGCACCCCAGAACACCACATTTCATTCTATTTAGACAATTTTGTGCTTTTGTCAGCACATGCAATCCCAGAGAAAAGAGTATTTCCCCCGTAACTGTACAAGGCAAAGACTAGTCAAAAACTCAGATGGAAGATTTGTCTCTACAGTACACTAGTGGCCTGTGCAGTCAACCCACGGTAATTACAGTCATGACCCTGGGTGTTTTGCTGTGTGTCCTCTCTGAAATCAACCTTACCTACTACATAATCTCCAAAGCCAATCGTGCTGAGGGTGATAAATGCAAAGTAAATTCCTTCGCTGTAGGACCAGCCCTCTGTTATCTGGAAGAAGAGTGATGGCAAGCACAGAAAAACTAGGATCCCCGTTGCCAGGAAGAACAAAAGGGTCAGAAATTTGATCTTCTTCTGAAAAATAAACCAATTCAATTATAATCATGATTTGACACACTAGCAGGCCATATATAATGGTGGCTATTCAAAAAGGGTGGCTATCTAGGAATACCTACTAGGACCACAGGAACTGAAGGACTTGTATTGAGTGCTCTTCCTCTAAAAGTACCCTAGCTTTGCTCTGAAGCAGGGGGAAGCCATGTATTATGTGTGTTGCATATCCACAGTAGCCCTGGGAGATGTGGTCTTTTATTTGATTGTATCAACATTCTGTGACCATAATAAGAGGAATTCCTGTCCGATGACTTTTACTGGAGTCAGACTATTTCCACTTTTCACCAGACAGCATCACTTTTAGTTTTAAGGTATTCAAGTGTGGCACCCAAAGAACATTCAAATTTGCCTGGGAAAATAGACTTTTAAAAAAATATTTATACCATTTCTGACAGTACTATCTCCAAGAGTCTTGACTGTTGACTTTATTTCTCGTTGCGTCAGTGCCACAACTTGGGCCCTACCCAGTGGATACCTTACTACAAGAAGACCTTTAACAAATGAGCTCCTGATGAAGAAGTGCCTGGACAGTGACTTTTGAACCATCCTACTTCTCAGCGGTATGAAGAGGCCTTGACTGGAGAAAAAGACTTGTTACATATTAATATTTATCAGCCAGACACACATATAGTTTATGTATAGAATTTTATAAGTCCAGATTGTCTGGAAATTAATGGCAACTCTTGGATAATTTTTCATGCCTTTGTGCATTATGCATGTGCTTGAGTTTATATCTGATCAAACCTTACGTTCTATTTAAATTTGCCAGACATGGGGAGAAATTTAGCAGTTTGAACAGGGTTGTCTGTTCTGAAAGAGAATTACAGCAAAAGACACAGAAAAGCTATTGTCACTTCCTCAAGCAGTAGTGAGAGAAGGGGAGTAGCTGCAAATAACTTGGGGCATAACCAGGCAAGACACATCCTGTCTCTAGCTCTTTACAGGTGCCTCCTGACTTTTCAGCAACTGGGCTCAAATGGACAACTTCAGCCTGATGTTTCCTTTCTGTCAAAGTCAGGGGAGGAGAGGGATTAAACAACTGCATAATGAATAAGGAGGAGTGACTCACTAGGCATTGAGCCAATATCCATTGAAACCCCTACAGCTCACTTACTTTTTTATAGCTTTTTACAGCTTGCCTGCTTTTTACAGCTCACCTGCTTTTTTGCTGTCTCAAGGTAAGATGCTTAATCATCTCTCTCTTTACTGCTTATAAAGGAGACAAGTACTTCTGTAGAGTGTTAGCTCCTCAGATAAGTGTCTAGAGAAGTGGGATGAGGCACCCACTCTCTCCATTGATTGCTGAAGGGGGCTGGATGTCTGCCATTTTGATGGGTAGACAAAACACATCCCTTTCTCTGAATATCTCCTCCATGGTTGTCTGGTTAGCTCTGCAAGTGAAGACTATCTGTTTCCCTCTCCTAGCACAATGTCTAACACAGCATGAGAAAAAATATAATAATAGAGGATAATGCCAGCATATATCTGGAGAAAAATTATTACCATATAACTGCCTGAGTAAGTAAAACTGATTACCTTTCTCATTCCTTTCTCATGCAGGAATTTCCCCAGCTTTTTACACAGCAGTGAGAGCATCTTACCAACACGGTGCAGAAAAACAATATTCAGAGGAATTCCAAACAGAGCAAAAAAGACACAGAAGATCTGGCCCCCAGCTGTTTTAGGACGTAGTGTGCCATAGCCTATGAAAAAAAGATGGGTAAGAGGAGATACTCCAGAGAACTGGAGCAGTCCACGGTCACATTCACACCTACCCCAACCTGGCCTGCCTTTGACCCCAAAAGATGTGGCTAGCACTTCTCAGTCCACATGCACTCTTTTTTTCCCTGAAAAAGGCAGTAAGCGGATGAAGTGATTCACCTTGCATGTTTTGGGCCATGGAAGAGCACTGTGTACTCCCAGCCCAGACTTAGTGGGAATGAAAGCACAACCTAAAAGCAGTTATGGAAAACACGCTCTGTCCTGTGACAAATACACAGAAAGACAGAAACCAGAAGTCTGGGGACCTGGAAGACGTCAAGGCTGGAGTCCCAGGCTGTTTGTCATGTCAGAATCACATATAGCCATCCCTAGCTTCTTGTCGATCTGCCTGTGTGTTAGTGACCTCCCTGGCTAAATGCCAGTAAGTTGGTATGTCCCAGATACTGGCTCCAGTCCTGGAAGCAGTGCAGCGTGCATTAGAATAGATGGTGCTAATTAGTCCAGACCTTACTGGTGTCTGATTTATTCATGCCAGAGAGATATTTGTCTTAAAGTCCTACCAAAATAGCATTTATCTAAGTAGTGGAACAATGGCTGCAGAACTCCAAACATGTCCTTTAATGGACTGGAGACTTTGTTCCTCTTAGACCCTGTGAGGTACATCCCTGAGTGCAAGAGTCCTCTACTTTGTGTATGTCCTTACTCTGTCAGTGACCCTGAGAAAAGGCACTTTCCCAAGCACAGTTCATCTCAAGGCATCCATTACTTGGAAAATGCAATGTTTTCTTTGGGGGAAAAAACAAATAAAACAACTGAACGATTTATTGGCTACTAGGCCCCCAAATTCTTGAGCTGTCTTGTGCTCCCTGTTGAAGAAATATTCCATTTTCATGACAGAACCTCGTCAAAATGAGTGGAAGTACCAGATGTACCTTCACAACAGACCTCTGATGTGAAGGTGCACAGAAACAGGCAAAGTGGCACTTTTCCTGGGACAGCCTGTCTGCCTCAATAGGGAAACAAATTTGGTGGGAAATGACTGATTTGTTTGGCAGAGAAATGCTCTGGTTAAAAAATACAATCATACAGGTGGTAGCAAGGAATGGATTGGATAGTAGCAGGGTGCTGTCAAACAAGGGCTGAAGCTTTATTGATACGTGAATGTTGTTGTAACCATCAAACATTTGTCATTGATGTGATGGGTCAGAAGCCTTTCTTTCTGCTACAGCAGGAGGTCTCCACATGGATTCATGCAACATCTACACACCTGACATGATGCTGGGACACCACTGGGGCCCTTGTGACATGTCACACTCAGATCAGTGGTGCAGCTGTACCTAGGGTGTAGTGGGAGTGAGGCCTCAGCTTCACTTTGCAAAAGCATAGATTTGATTTTCACTGCATGAGAGTGTGAAGCAGAAGCTACCAGTGTGGATTTTCTGCTTAGATTTGGCAGACCTGCACTTTTTGGGATGCATATTTGAGAGAAAAGGAGAGGCAAGCAGGGCCAGGCAGCCCCTGAAAAGGTCAGAAAAAGCTTGAAACAGCAGTGTAAAAGTCTCAGCATTTGCCTTGCACCCTTCCCATTTTTTTCCTCCTGGTATATTACTAACTCAATATGCACACTAACAGCTCAGCACAGGCCATTGAGACAGTGTCCATGCCCCAGCAGAGTTCACTTCTTTCCTACCATTCTTTTATGCTTTACAGCACTCTCGGATTTAAAGCCTATTTGACTCTAGAATAAAGACCAGGATAATGAAGTTTATCTCCCACTCAAAACCGTCAGCAGAGCAAACATTTTAACAGATGGCTCAAAAAGGTGAAAGAAGTGGGAAATAATATGAAAGGCCACTGGTATTTTACCAGCCAAAATAATGCACGAAGAGTTGTGCAGTGGTGAGGTCTCAGGACCATCCTGAGATGAGACCAGCTATTGTCATAGCTGCTTACCATCCATGACATTGAGGGGCTGGAGTTTTTACCCTTTAAAGTATTATCCTTTCAGGTCCTAACAACCGGGCATAATAAGCATCACACACACACAAACACACATACATGGAAAACATTAGACTTACCTATTGTGGAGACAACTGTGCCTGCAAAGAAGAAGGAGTTACTGAAATCCCAGTTGCTATCTTCAATCTGTGATTCATTTCCAACAGGGTATACTCCATTCTGAATGGCTTCAGTCAGGTTCTGGGGGGGACCGCAAAGTTTGGTATCAACGCAGCTGATATTCTAAAGTGCTTGCTTCAAGAATACTAGAGATTTAGCCAACCACTGCTCCTTTCCTGTGAATACCACTCGCTGTCCTCAGCGATACTCTGATGCTATTCACACCTTTACCTCCAAGGTTGTGTAGCAGCCAGCTGGTGTTTTTGAGTGTCAGTCTTCTGCCGTTTTTCTGCTGACTGCTCTAGTGGGTGTTAGAAGAACTTGTTTCTTTTAGCGTGATCAAGGAGCTTGATTCTTTTAGGCTAAGTACTTTGTAAAAAAAAGATCCTATAGATGACTAGGACACGGCAGAGCAAGACAGCACACTGGCTTCTGTGTTGGGGTGGCTTGTTGCTGGTTTTGAGTTTGCCCGGCAGTGGTGGATCCAGGATCTAATCATCCACCTGTATGTAGGCACACTGAGCAGTGACTCTGATCCCTCCCAGAGGCCATCGGTGAGTTATAGCATGGTACATGTGACATACACAGAGAATTCAATTTTAAGGCTGTAGTCCGATTAGCGTCACAGATTTAAATTCAGAGGATGTCCATTGATTTGCAAAGCATTACTGTTGGTGTGACCACAATCAGAATTCAGCTTGACATATACACCCTTCTCCAAACTGCATGCATGAACACACATGTACATTTACAATGTGGCCTTTGAAATGAGGTTAGATGAACATCTGTCAGAGATGGTTTGGGTTGAGTTGAGACTACTCTGCCACAGGGGGGTTGACTAGATGTTTTTCTCAAGCCCTTCCAGGCCTATCACCCATCATGTTATGCATTTTCAGAATCTTCCCTTCTTCCTTGGTTTTAATTCTAAGTGCTGCTAATTTTTTTTAAAGTAAAAAACAAAAATCAAACAAAAAACCCCAAACAGTATTCAGCCCTCCCTGCCTTTAGCAAACAGAGAATATTGGACCAGACATCTGGAAGGCAGGCTGGTTTGTACAGAAACAGCCTAGATAAAATGCAGGTCTGAGCCCTGCCAGAGGCAAGACAAGCTGGAATAAACTGCACCGAAAAGTCTTCCCCCCCTTCCTCCCCCACTACCTTTTTTGCTGGTGTCCCAGAAAATCAAAGCTAACAGAAATCATTCCATAGTCCTTGCACAAACTTTTTAATGTCTTGAAAACTTCCTCTTTTTTTTTTTCTCCTGCCCTACCCGCAAAAAAAAATCCAAGGTGAAGAGGGTGCATGCATATGTGCAGTGGGGGCTGGATGACTGGTTGTTATTAGAAATACCAGTTCTTCCCCTCCTTTCCTCACCCTGTGACCTGGCACATTAAGAGCTCCATTAGTTTCCTATACAGAAATGCTTACAGCGAGGCTATTTGCACTCCCCATTGTTTCTGCATTGTAGCAGACAGAGTTAGGAAATACCGAAGATGAAGAGACAATCATACTCAGCCTCAGCTTCCTGTGCCATGACCAGAAACACCTTTCCCTTGGCCAGGCTACCTGTTTCACTTCTGCAGCATCTTCAGAAAGTAAACCTTGACTATGCCACAGCCCCACTGAAAGCTGAATCAACAGGACGCAAGACCCCAGAGAACTGGGACATGATGGGATGGGGACTGTTAATAGCTAACGCACAAGGTTTTGTCAAGCTACACAAGCAGTATTTACCATCAGTGTGTAAAATCATCCAAATGACCACATCAGTAGAAACACAGTGAAAGTTATCTGTGTAGCCAGGCTGAATAGGAAACAACATCTGATGGGGAAACAGGAGGGTGAAAGGGCTTCCGCAGGGCTTGTACTTACCTTCATAAACTGCTCCATCTCTTCCACCGTGAGGTGGGTGAAGTTCTGAAGAAAAGCCTCCTTCATCTGGGCAGCTGCTATTTTCTCCTGTTTCTCAGCGGTCCTCTCCAGTGCCTGGAACACGGCTGCACCCACCAGCAGGTAGACGAAGTAGCCAGCCACCAGCAAACCCGTCTGCAGCTTGCCACTGCACATGGCCTTCAGTGAGACACAGCAAGGGATGATGAGTAAAAGGTGGCAATTGGTAAATCCTTCACACTCCTGGGAAGTCTTCCCCAGGCAGGAAGAGCCCTCCCAGCTCCGGTTTCTGCTGGGATCTTACACTGACAAGGACAGAGAGCTGTCAAATACATTAATGGGGAAGCTGGGAAAAAAAACCCAAACCACTACCAAAAACAAACCCAACGCCCCCAAAAAAACTTTCCACTCTCTGGGCTGCATGCTGTTTAGGGATTTCCTCTTGTCTGTGAAACTCTGCCTTGCTGAGTTCTCAGGAAAAGTGGGTCAGGATGTGAGGAGCTGGCAGGTGGCCATCTCCTCTTCAAGAGGCTCTGGGGACAGGTGAGGATAGCTTGCAAAGGGCCCACAGGGGAGCTTGCTTGGAAAAATATTATTTTACCCGCCTCTGTCTCCTTCTAACTCTGAGACCTGGACTCCAGGGCAAGACCTGATAACCTCTGAAGCCCCTTCTTGCCCTGTGTTCAGGGGCAGCTTCAGAGAAATGTAGCTGGGCTGCTCTGCTGAGCTTCACTTGCCAGCTTGATGCACAGAGCAGGGTCATGCAGCCCTGCATGGCCACAACAGCTTCCAGCAGAACCTTGGACATAGAGGCAAATGGATACAGGCTGTATATGTGTCAGGCCTGCACAGTTTCTTCTGGCAACATTTCCTATGCAGTGTATCTAAGACAGGACGTTACAGCATCTCTGTGTGCACAATTTAGACAGATAAAAAAAGGATTATAGCATCAGATTAACAGAATCACAGAATCATAGAATGATTCAGCTTGGCCAAGACCCTGACGATCATCGAGTACAACCACAAAGCTAACACTGCCAACTCCACCACTAAACCATGTCCCTAAGCACCACATCTATACACCTTTTGAATACCTCCAGGCATGGTGCCTCAACCACTTCCCTGGGCAGCCTGTTCCAATGCTTGACACCCCTTTCGGTGACGAATTTTTTCCTAATATCCAATCTAAACCTCCCCAGGCATTCTCCTGGAAAAACTGTCTGCTCATGGCTTGGACAGGTATACTCTTCGCTGGGTAAAAAACTGGCTGGATGGCTGGGCTCAAAAAGTTGTGGTGAATGGAGTTAAATCCAGTTGGTGTGCTAACAAGCGGTGTTCCCCAGGGTTCAGTGTCAGGGCCAATTCTGTTTAAGAACCTTATCAATGATCTGGATGAGGGGATTGAGTGCACACTCAGTACATTTGCAGATGGCTCCAAGTTAGGCAGGAGTCTTGAACTGCTTGAGGGTAGGAAGGCTCTACAAAGGGATCTGGACAGTCTGGACAGATGGGATGAGGTCAACTGCATGAGATGCAACAAGGCTAAGTGCTGGGTCCTGCACCCTGGTCACAACAAGCCCATGCAACGCTATAGGCTTTGGGAAGAGTGGCTAGAAAGCTGCCTGGCAGGAAAGGACCTGAGAGTCTTGCTGATGGCCAGCAGCATGCTCAGATGGCCAAGAAGGCCAATAGCATGCTGGCTTGTATCAGAAATAGCGTGGCCAGCAGGACTAGGGAAGTGATTGTCCCGCTGTATTTGTCATTGGTGGGCCTGCAGCTCGAATAGTGTGTTCGGTTTTTGGCTCCTCACTGCAGGAAAGACATTGAGCGCGTCCCAAGAAAAGCAGAAAAGTTGCTGAAGGTTCTAGGGAATTATAAGGAGCATCTGAGGGAACTGGGATTGTTTAGTCTGGAAAACAGGAGACTGAGGGGAGACCTTATCACTCTCTACAACTACCTGCAAGGAGGTTGTGGCAAAGGTGAGTGTCGGTCTCTTTTCCCCGGCAACAAGTGAAAGGAAGAGAGGAAAGGGCCTCATGTTGCACCTGGGGAAGTTTAGATTGGATATTAGGAAAAACTTCATCACCGAAAGGGGTGTCAAGCATTGGAACAGGCTGCCCAGGGAAGTGGTTGAGGCACCATGCCTGGAGGTATTCAAAGGGTGTGTAGACATGGTGCTTAGGGACATGGTTTAGTGGTGGAGTTGGCAGTGTTAGCTTTGTGGTTGGACTTGATGATCTTAAGGGTCTTGGCCAAGCTGAATCATTCTATGATTCTATGTCACCTACAGTAATGTAAGCTCTACTAATTTCAGAAGGATTTCCCACTACATGGGAACCAACTTATGTGTCAGAGCTTATTCCCATCAGCTAGAATGAGAATTTGGCTGTCATTGAGAATAATTTGTAGGCTGGGAAAGCAAAGTTCTTGAATTAAGATATTGACTTTGGAACAGATATTAGACATATCTGAGCTTGGCTGTACCATAGACATTCTTAACACTCAGATTAACTTGCTTGACCTTAGATTTTCCAGAATTTTAATTTGCTTTGTGTACAAATTCTTTGTTATTTCAGCAAATTCCCTACTTTAATAATGCAAAAACACTGAAGCAAATCAGCCTTTGAAGAAGCATTTAAAATGTGCCACCTATTCTGCTCTCCAAGCCTTTGTGTTTTTATTGAGTTTGAAAATACAAGAAAAGCCAGAGACTCTGGAATGAGCTTTGCAGAGCTGGTGTAAACAAGAAGTGGCAGATGGCTTCACTCTGTCAAGTGCAGGTTGTCCTTTCACACATAAATCTGTTTGACCTCACATGAAAACAGGAAAAGTATGAATGAAGGTAAGTAGCTTTGCAAATCTTTAGAAGTTATTGGAAAAGGGTTTGTAGAAACAGGATGTGTCATGTTTCCTTTCACTTCTTTTGAAGCTACAGGTTGTCAAAGGTGTGTTTCTTCCTTAGATTTAAACTATTTCTATACAAATAATGGTACCTATGGCTTTTCCCTTTTGTGTGTCTCAGAATCCCAGCCCTGTAAGACGAGAGAAATCCCTTTACAAACGCAACATTTCCTTGCCTGCACAGCAGACATGAAGATAATACAGGTGGATTCTTTCCTCAATACATCTGAGGGGAAAATGGATGGAAAAAACAGGAAATTCATGGAAGATGGTGAGAATTTTGGTATTGACTTCAGCTGCAGTGGTTTGATCAGGGTGGGTAAGGTGCCAGGAAACTTCATCTTTCCCATGGTGTCTCCTCTGAAGTGTATATATACTAACCTGGATTTCCCTCTAGCCCCATCTCCAAGACAGCATGTTTGCTATTTGTACATATATCTCCAGAAGCCCTTGACTGCAAGGAAGCATTAAGATGATTGGTGACCTTTGTTTTCCTCTAGCTCTGGAATAGGAAATATACATCATCTTTTCTTAGTCTGTTTTCTTCATACCAGCCTGTGAATCTTTAATAACCCCTACAGATTGTTCTGGCATGAGAGGAGTGTCCCATCACACAGCATCTTGTTCATACTTGGGTTGATACTTGCAGAGGGAAAGAGGGAGAGAAAGTACAGTATCTGTTCACTACTGGGATATTCACAAATAAGTTGCTTTGGGGAAGAAAGGAAGGGGGAACCCACATTCACTCAGTGGAGTGCTCCACTTGAAGCCGTTCCTCATAAAGGTAAGAATAATTTCAATTAGCTATGACTGTGCTCCTCTGCTTATTTTGCCTAGACTAAAAGCTGCAAAACATGCTCTTGGTGGAGGCTGCTGTAGCTGTGCCACTTGTAGCTACTGAGTGAGAGTCACTGAAAGAAGGGGGTTCTGGGCTGAGCCAAAGCACCATCATTGACTCCTTCCCACTCCAGGGGTCTGGACGCTGGGCTAGCCTAACACCACTCACCCCAGTCATGATAACTGAGCACTTCCTAAGTGCTGGGAGCTGGTGTAGGTACAACATCCTCACATGAGGGCTGATGCTGGCACTTCACACCTGCTTCATAATCAGTGATAACATGTCTAGATAACTGGGAATAGTCACAGAATCACAGAATCACTAAGGTTGAAAAGGACCTTCAAGATCATCAAGTCCAACCGTTAATCCAGCGCCACCATGTTCCCTAAACCATGTCCTGAAGTGCCACATCCACATGTTTTTTGAACACTTCCAGAGATGGCGACTCCACCACCTCCCTGGCAGCCTGTTCCAATGCCTGACCACCCTCTCAGTGAAGAAATTTTTCCTAATATCCAATCTAAACCTCCCCTGGCACAGCTTGAGGCCATTTCCTCTTGTCCTATCACTAGTTACTTGGGAGAAGAGGCCAACACCCTCGTCGCCACAACCCCCTTTCAGGTAGTTGTAGAAAGCAATAAGGTCTCCCCTCAGCCTCCTCTTCTCCAGACTAAACAACCCCAGTTCCCTCAGCCACTCCTTATCAGACTTCTGCTCCAGACCCCTCACCAGCTTCGTTGTCCTTCTCTGGACACGCTCCAGCACCTCAACATCCTTCTTGTAGTGAGGGGCCCAAAACTGAACACAGGATTCGAGGTGCGGCCTCACCAGTGCCGAGTACAGGGGCACGATCACTTCCCTACTCCTGCTGGCCACACTATTTCTGATACAGGCCAGGATGCTGTTGGCCTTCTTGGTCACCTGGGCACACTGCCGGCTCATGTTCAGCCAGCTGTCAACCAGCACCCCCAGGTCCCTTTCCACCGGGCTGCTCTCTAGCCACTCCTCCCCAAGCCTGTAGCGTTGCATGGGGTTGTTGTGGCCAAAGTGCAGGACCCAGCACTTGGCCTTATTAAACCTCATACAGTTGGCCTCTGCCCATCTATCCAGCCTGTCCAGATCCCTCTGCAGAGCCCTCCTACCCTCCAGCAGGTCAACACTCCCACCCAACTTGGTGTCATCTGCAAACTTACTGAGGGAGCACTCAATTCCCTCATCCAGATCATCTATAAAGATATTGAACAAGACCGGCCCCAGAACCGAGCCCCGGGGAACACCGCTTGTGACCAGCCGCCAGCCGGATTTAATGCCGTTCACCACAACTCTCTGGGCTCGGCCATCCAGCCAGTTCCTCACCCAGCGAAGAGTACACCTGTCTAAGCCACGAGCCGCCAGTTTCTCCAGGAGAATGCTGTGGGAGACGCTGCCAAAGGCTTTACTAAAGTCCAGGTAGACAACATCCACAGCCTTTCCTTCATCCACTAGGCGGGTCACCTGGTCATAGAAGGAGATCAGGTTGGTCAAGCAGGACCTGCCTTTCATGAACCCATGCTGGCTGGGCCTGATCCTTTGGTTGTTCTGCACATGCCCTGTGAGCACCCTCAAGATGACCACCTGCTCCATAATCTTCCCCGGTACAGAGGTCAGGCTGACAGGCCTGTAGTTCCCAAGATCCTCCTTCCGGCCCTTCTTGTAGATGGACATCACATTGGCAAGCCTCCAGTCTTCTGGGATCTCCCCTGTTAAACCAGGACTGCTGATAAATGACGGAGAGTGGCTTGGAAAACTCCTCCGCCAGCTCTCTCAGTACTCTCGGGTGGATCCCATCAGGCCCCATAGACTTGTGCGTGTCCAGGTGGTTTAACATGTCCTTGACTGCTTCCTCCTGGATTATGAGTATATTGTGCTCTCCATCTCCGTCTTGCAGCTGAGGGGGCTGAATACCCTGCGGATACCTGGACTGGCTATTAAAGATTGAGGCAAAGAAGGCATTAAGTACCTCAGTCTTGTCCTCGTCCTTGGAGACAATGTTCCCCGCCATATCCAGTAGGGGATGGAGATTCTCCTTGCCTCTCTTTTTGTTGTTAATATATTTGTAAAAACATTTTTTATTATCCTTTACGACTGTAGCCAGACTGAGCTCTAGCTGGGCTTTTGCCTTTCTAATTTTGTCCCTGCTTGACCTAACGAGATCCTTGTACTCTTCATGAGTTGCCTTCCCCTTCTTCCAGAGATGATAAACTCTCCTCTTTTCCCTGAGTCCCAGCAAAATCTCCCTGTTCAGCCAGGCCGGTCGCCTTCCCCGCCAGCTCTTCTTACGGCACATGGGGACCGCCTGCTCCTGCGCCTTTAAGATTTCCTTCTTGAAGACTGTCCAGCCTTCCTGGACCCCTTTGTCCTTCAGGACTGTCTCCCAAGGGACTCTCTCAACCAGTGACCTGAACAGGCCAAAGTCTGCCCTCCGGATGTCCATGATAGCAGTTTTGCTGACCCCTCTCCTTACTTCACTCAGAACTGAGAATTCTATCATGTTGTGGTCACTAAGCCCAAGACAGCCTCCAACCACCACATCTCTCACCAGTCCTTCTCTGTTTGTAAACAGCAGGTCCAGCAAGGCACCTCCCCTGGTGGGCTCACTCACCAGCTGTGTCAGGAAGTTATCCTTCACACACTCCAGGAACCTCCCAGATTGTTTCCTCTCTGCCGTGTTATACTTCCAGCAGATGTCCGGTAGGTTGAAGTCCCCCACAAGAACAAGGGCCAGCGAATGTGAGACTTCTGCCAGTCGTTTACAGAATGTCTCATCCGTCTCTTCATCCTGGTTGGGTGGCCTGTAACAGACTCCCAGCAGGATATCTGCCTTATTGGCCTTCCCCCTCATCCTTAGCCACAAGCACTCTACTTGGTCTTCAGAATCATTGATTTCTATGCAATCAAAACACTCCCTAACATACAGAGCCACCCCACCACCTCTCCTTCCCTGCCTATCCCTTCGGAAGAGCTTATAGCCATCCATTGCAGCACTCCAGTCATGAGAAGCATCCCACCATGTTTCTGTGATGGCAACTACGTCATAGCTGTCCAGCTGCACAATGGCTTCCAGCTCCTCCTGTTTGGTGCCCATGCTGCGTGCATTGGTGTAGATGCACCTGAGCTGGGCTATCGATTTCAACTCTGGCATGCTACCCCTAGGTTCAACTCTAGTGAGCCTGGTTTTATCCTCTCCCCCTCCAAATTTAGTTTAAAGCCCTCTCGATGAGGCCTGCCAGCTCATGAGCAAGAATCCTTTTGCCCCTTGGAGTCAGTTGCACTCCATCAGTTGCGAGGAGGCCCGGCGCTGTGTAAACTGCCCCGTGGTCAAAAAACCCAAAATTCTGACGATGGCACCAGCCCCTGAGCCATGTGTTGATCAGATGTGCTTTCCTGTTCCTTTCAGCGTTCTTCCCTGTCACTGAAGGGATTGATGAAAACACTACCTGTGCTCCCGCTCTATTGACCAGTCGCCCCAATGCTCTCAAGTCTTTTTGACTGCCTTTGGGCTTCTTAGTGCAACCTCATCGCTGCCAACCTGTGGGACCAACAGTGGGTAGTAATCAGTGGGCCAAACCAGACCAGGGAGTTTCCTGGTGACGTCTCTCACCCAGGCCCCGGGGAGGCAGCAAACTTCCCTGTGAGTTGGGTCTGGTCGACATATTGGGCCCTCTGTACCCCTCGGAAGGGAGTTGCCTACGACAATTACCCTCCTTTTTTTCTTAACAGAGGATGTCTTGATGTGTGGGGCTGGCTGACTCACCCTAGTAACCCCCTTGGATGGACCTTCATCAGGGTCCTCATGTTCCTGTCCCTCACATTCCAGAGCCCCATACCTGCTGTGTTAAGGGCAGCTGGGATGGTGAGGGAGGCTGGGAGGGGATTCGCCGACCTCTCCGAGGAGGGACCTGCTTCCATTTCCCCTCATCGCTTAGGTCATCTCCTTCGGCCCGGCAGCAAGAGGCCAGGGGATCCCCTGCTGCTTGTGGAGCCTCC
The DNA here is from genome assembly GCF_964289735.1 of Phaethon aethereus. Lineage (NCBI taxonomy): Eukaryota > Metazoa > Chordata > Aves > Phaethontiformes > Phaethontidae > Phaethon > Phaethon aethereus. The sequence continues at coordinate 6,706,804 of NC_138579.1, forward strand.
ACCAGCTGCCCCTGCTTCAGGGATGGCCGGGTGCGGCTCCACCTACCTCTCTCTCTCGCACACGCCCTAATGCTCCTCAGCCTCTCCACTTCCTCTTTCAGCTCTGCCCCAGGCTGAGCAGGTCACTTACCTGGTCACACCACACGCAGGTGGTGTTCCTGTTGGTCTCTGGAACAACCGACAGGCTCAGGCACTCTTTGCAGCCGGATACTTAGACAGCCGGGTGCCTGAGCAGGAGCTCGGTCTGGGTCACCACATTCTTTCTGGTGCCGGTTTTCAGCCGAGTGGTGACCATGGCTGAGCCTCCTCTGGGAGGACGATGGCCACTTGTCAGAGAACCTCTAGTGCCGGGGGGGGGGACGCTGTACCCCACCCGCACCCTTCCCTGCACGGCCTGCCTGGGCAAACTGTCGCGCAAACTGCCGCGCTACGCCCTTCTGACGAGCCACGCCCTGTTCGCCATGCTCCGGGTCGCTCGTGCTCCCGGGGGCTGCTCTTGGCCCCGCCCACGCTGAGTCAGAGCTGCCGCTCGTTAGGAGCCCGCTCCGGCGGCCCGGGGGGGAAGCTGGGGCACTCTCTCTCTCCCTGTGCTGCCGCCTTCACGGTTTGGCCGCTTCGGGAAGGGTCCCCTGGCGCGACCCTTCACTCCGTAGCCCTTCGCCTCGGTGGCTTCGCTGAAATGGCGGGCGCACTGGCTTTTAAACTGCCGCCGCCGCCCTGGGCCCCGCCCACGCTGAGTCAGAGCTGCCACTCGTCAGGAGCCCACTCCACTGGCCGGGGGGAGGGGGGGGCGGCCGAAGCTGGGGTACTCTCTATCTCCCTGTGCTGCCGCCTTCGCGGTTTGGCCGCTTCGGGAAGGGTCCCCCGGCGCGATCCTTCACTCCGGAGCCCTTCGCCTCGGTGGCTTCTATCTGATGAATCAGCCACCATTATCCCTGTACACTGGGACATCATTAATACGTTCTGCCTAGATGCAAGTCAATGCAATCCTCCTAGATGCTAGTTGATCAAAAGAAATTGTTGGTGAGGGAAGCTCTTCTCTCACATTCCACAAGATCTTAAGCCAGCTGGACTGACAGACCTATTCAATGCCTCTCATTCCTCAAAAAGGAGCTGAAAAAGTGTATGTAAGGCCTCATCACTGTAGTTTTCAGTTGTGGGAAGACAACAGATCTAGCTATTAAGCAGTAACACTTCTCCACAACTCATAAATTGACAGGAGGACTTCTGTTGGCCCAGTTCAACCTTCCCTTGGGACTGCTCCACTGCCACTTAACCTTAGCTCACAGTTACAGCACAACAGAATCTATTAGGGTGCAGGAGGCTGCGGGTGGGCTGGGATGTAGTTTCTTGGCAAGGACTTGCAGCAGAACCTAGGTACCATGTCACTGTGGGTACTTGTGCCAGGGTGCAGCGAGGGCCTGCAGCTTCCTCGGGGCCTGGGGGTTGGGAGCTGAGTGTGCTAACACCAAGGCCTGTCCTACTCTCCCCATCCAGGGAGCAAGGCAGACCTGGAGACCCTCGGCAGGTTCAATCACGCCTGCAGATCATGAAGTAGGTTCACAGTGATGAGGCAGGATGAGTTCAAGCCAGGAAGTCAATCTGCAGCTCGGAGTCACGTCCAGGGATGGATAGGCAGAGCTGTGGGGATGGGACTAGGCTGAGGACGGTCTGGGATGCTGGACCATTGGTGGGCCTGGCTTGTCATGGCTCATGGCCAGGCCGGGCAAGGCTGGAGGAGGCTGGAATCTGACAATTTGCAGTGTCGCTGGGACAGGGACTGAAAGCCCTGGTTTGGGCTAGAGGGGGATCCTGGGCCATGGACGGGGTGGAAGGAAGCCCTGGAGGTCAGGTCAGGGCCCTGGCAATCATGGAGGCAGCATGTCTGGTAAGGCAGTTAAGGCAGCTTTTTGTTCCTAAGCTAGGAGACACCCATGACGCAGTTATGGGACGAGGGAAAGAGAAGTGATACAGGCTTCTCGTACCTGCATTATTTATCCAGTCCATTGCAGGGAAACCCACATAGTGAGATCTGGTGGTAATGGAGGGCAGGGAGCATTTCCTGCCTGTGACACAACGTGCTGGGACCGGGTTTTCTTACGCCAAGTCCTGATCTCACTCCTTCCCACTCCCGTTGTACCCACAGTTCAGCCATTTCCTTTTTCCACATATGGTGTTAGCTATCTTGCTGCATCCTTATGTGTTTCATGTCCTTAGGCAGATTATAGCTTGAAATTAATTCCAGCTTAATGGAAAATGTGATCAGTAGCTATGGAAATGTCTTACCATGTGATTGTGGTTGTACTTCCTGTTGTGCTGAGAGCTAAAACCATTAGATGTCCCTCATTTTTACATTTTCATACAATTCTCCTATAAATACCTGTTACTCATAACTGTGATCAGAACATTCAGTCTTCTAACACAGGTCATTTTGGTTTTTATGTTGTGATCTTATGCCAGGCTATTAAACACTTACGCTAAAGCTTCCTTGAACAGAGATCCTCAGACTTCCTGGTTTGTTATTTAAGATCTGCAAAGCCAAATTCCTGCAGATAACTATCAACTATCAAGGAAATCACCTGATTTCCATGAGTGAAGAAAATGCTGAAGTTGGTCACTTGCCTTTACTAGCTGGCTGATACTGAGATAAGAGCTCTAGTATACAGGAGGTAAGGGCTGCTGTGCCAGACAGCCTAGCATAGAAAACTGCCCACATGCTGGATGACTCCTGGCCACAGTGTTGGCAACTGTAAACAGCACCTCCTTTTGCTCAGCGATATATCTGCCAGTTCACTTGGGGATCTGAGCACATGTTAAGTCTCCCTTGTTAAAGTGGTGGGAACCTGGGCCTGCAGGTCATGAGATGGTATAGTGAATGAGCCTCATGCTTGTACAGGAGCCAGAGCTGCCAGAGCAGCCAGAGACCTGCTCTGTACTTGTGGCACTTGTCCCCTGTGCAGAGGGCTCCCCACTCGGGACAGTGTGATACCCATCTCACTGGGGCCGGCCAGGGGCAATGCTGTCAGGCTCCCAGGGTTTCAATGAGTACGGCTCCCAAGGAAGACACTTCAGGATCCCTAGGGCACAAAGGCAATGTGCACAGCTATGGAGCTGGGCAGGTGGTGGAGTCTTAGTTACAAAACCAGTGACACCGGAGCCCACTGCATCAACTCTACTGTGAAATATTCCTTGAATCTGTGGCAGAGCTCTGTGGACTGAACTGTCCTCTCTCAACCCACACCTTTTCCAAAGTTTACCCTTTAGATTCCCTCCACCATCACGCTGGGGGCGAGTGATTGAGCACGCGGTGTGCTGCCAAGCTGGCTACTGAGATTAACCCATACCACCTGGGAAGCCAAAGCCCAGTGAACCATGAAACCAGAGCCCACTGCATCAGCTCTTCTGCAAAATGCTCCTTGACTCTGTGGCACCTGAGCAGGCAGCACACTCTGCCCGCGTGCCCTGACAAAGCGATGCACGCGTGCTCATGGACACAGTGTTTGTGTGTTAAACAAGAGATTTATTGACATCTTTGCACAGGGTAAAGCTCCCAAAGGAATGGAGGCCCTTGAAGAGGGAGGGCGTGCACTGTGCAGGTGGTAACAGGAATCTCTGTTGCAAGGCTCCTTGCAATGGCCCCTGCAGCTGCATTGGGCCCCACACCCCAGAGTGTGCTTTTGCTGTGGAGGAAAGGTGCGGCAGCAATTCCCACTGCCGACTGAGCAGCGAGCTCTCCGTGTCCAGCACCTCAGTTCTGCAGCACCAGCTCCCCAGGGAGTCTCTTCAGGCCTGGCCCTGTGCCTGAAGAACTGCACCTCTGCCATAGAATGGCTGCCTGGCCACATCCTGCTGCTGGTAACACTGGCCGCTGCCTGCTCGATGCTCAGGGAGGTGTCTGAGTCACCTCGCTGCACCGCAAACATCATCTCCATCAGGAGAGCGCTATCAACAGCATTTGTCAGCCAGAGCCTGCAGAAACACCTGGAGGGCAGCACAGTTAGACGGCAGTGTCTCGAGTGAGGAAAAACCAGCCTGAGGGCTGCTTTCACCAACATTCGGAACCAGCGGGTGGTTTTCTCCATGTCTAGGTAGGGGCCAGTGCAGAGGGTGCCTAGGAGCCTGGCACCCTGGTTTCTCCTCAGCTCCTCCTCGGGCTGGTGGAGGAAGCACAGCATATCTAGCCGCTCCCTCGTGCAGGTGCACTCCAGCTCCACGTGGAGCCTGGAGTTCCTCGCCGGCCTCTCCTCCATCTCCAGGTGGAAGATGCACCTGTGGGGAGGCTGGGGCTGCATCATCCTTATGAGGATTCCAAACTTTGAAGGCACTGCTCACCATGATGGCTCGCTTCAGTTGTGGCGTGTAACTATTCCTGGAAAGCTTTCAGCAGATACGGAGAAGTTAATCCACCAGCTCCCCCATGATCGTAAACATTTCTGGCCGGTCCGGGAGGGTTTTTGATGAAATCATGCCCACTACCAGAGCAACAGTGGGTTTTTCTTCTTGCTCTTCCTTGCCTGCCATCTTTCCAGAGCTGCCTTCCTTGCTTTTGCTGGCAGGCTGACGGCTTCTTGTTCTGAGCCACCAGCAGAGCCCGAAGAGCAGGACCAGGACTCCAGCAACTGCCCAGAATTGCCACTGCTGCACGGCAGCAAAGAGCAGGGCTCTCCAGGCCAAGCCGCTCTGCTCCTGCTGGGTGCTCTGCTCCTGCTGGGTGCTCTGCTCCAGCTCCTGCAGGAGCCGAGCCATCTCCTGGCTCAGCTGCTCCGCACGCTGCTGCATGCGCTTGCGCGTGCCCTCATCCGGCTCATCACCCACCATCTGTGGGTCCTGGATGATGGTTTGCATCACCAAGGTGAAGAATTTTGTGGCAGCCATGGCCTGCAGGAGGAGGGAGAGAATGGGTTGAGTGAGATGAGGAGGGAGGGAGCTGGTGGTGGGGGAGCGGGGACGTGGGCCACAGGGAGCTGGGGGCAGGTAGCAGAGGGGGCGAGGCAGCTGGGAGGCAGCGAGGCCTGCGCCCAGCCCTGGCAGCGGCGGCACCGTGCCCTGCCCAAGGTGCTTCCGCGAGCGGCTGGGCCCTCGGTGCAGGCTGAGAACCCACCACCCAGGGGACAGCGATCCTGCCCCAGCCCTCGTCCAGCCCAGCCTGCCCCCGCGTGCGTACTCACCGCTGGCCCAGGCCGCACTGGGGCAGGGCTGCCTGCTGGCGCCCTTTATAACCGCCCCCATTGTGACACGTCCCCTGTGCTGTCACAGGCGCCAGCGCGCATCACAGGCACGCCCGCCGGCCAGCCCCGCCCTTCGGCCCCACCCTGGCTCAGCCACTCCCAGCTGCCCCCTTGTACTGCTTAAGGCTGGGCTAGAGTTTGTTTTCTTCACAGCAGCTTGCATGGTGCCACAGTTTGCATTGAAGATCTTCTGCCTGCCAACAGCACTCTCTTCATCACAGAATATCCTGAGCTGGGAGGGACCCACGAGGATCATCGAGTCCCAGCCCTGACTCCACACCGCACAACCTTCAGGGTAAATCCCAGAATCCTAGAATGATTCATCTTGGCCAAGACCCTGAAGATCATCGAGTCCAACCGCAAAGCTAACACTGCCAACTCCACCACTAAACCACGTCCCTAGGCGCCACGTCTACACACCGTTTGAATACCTCCAGGCATGGTGCCTCAACCACTTCCCTGGGCAGCCTGTTCCAATGCTTGACACCGCTTTCGGTGAAGAAGATCAGGAATTTCTTGGGCCTCTTCATGTCTGCTCTATGACGGTCCCAGTTAGCAGCTGGGAAGTTAAAGTCGCCCATAACGATGACGTAGGGCAACTGATCTAGAGGTTTCCCCTGATTCCTTGTAGAATCATACCGGGGTGTCATCATCCTGGCTGGGTGATCCATAGCAGACTCCTGCAAGAACACCCGCTTTGTTAGCTTTTCCCCAAATCTTTACGCAGAGGCTCTCAACCGTGTCGCCCTCAGCTGCAAGCGCTGTACAGTCCAACCCCTCCTTTACGTACAGCACTACCCCTCCTCCTCACCTGCCCTGCCTCTCTCTCCTGAAGAGCCTATGACCGTCCATCACAGCACTCCGGTCACAGGACTCTTCCCAACAAGTCTCACTTATGCCGATGATGTCGTAGCTCAGGGACTGAGTCAAGGCCTCTAGTTCCTCCTGTCTATTCCTCACACCGCATGCATTAGCTTACAAACACTTCAGATGTGCTCCGGGCTACTCAGTACATCGTTGAGCAGAGTGAAAGCTCTCGCTAGCACATTATCCCTCAAATATTGTCAGGCTGCCCCACAGCTTATCGCTCGTAAGCCTGATTTTATCCCTTCCCCCCTTCAAACCTGGTTTAAAGCTCTTTCCATCGACCCCACTAATTTCTGAGCAAAAATACTTTCCCCCCTTGAGGAGGGTGAATCTCGTCAGGCCCCAGCAGGCCTGGTGTCACGTAGACCATGCCATGACTGAAAACCCCAACTTCTGCCAGTCGAGAAGTTGCGCCGGCCTGTTTCTTTCCCCGTCATTCCCTACAACTGGGAGGACAGAGGAGAATACTGCCTGCACTCCTGATCCCTTTACCCATCTCCCTGAGGCCTCAAGTCTCTTTTGATTGCCCTTGGGCTTCTCGTCACGACTTCGTTGGTACCCACTGGAAAAAGCAAGAGCGGCTAATGATGTGAGGGCCGTACGAGGCTAGGAAGTTTCCTGGTAACGCCTCCAACCCGAGCCCCAGGGAGGCAGAACACTTCCCAAATAGGCAGGTGTGCTCAGCAGTCCGAGGAAGAAGAAAAGGAATTCTTTCTTTTGCTTTGCCTGGGCATGTAGCTTTTGCTTTACCTCCTGAACTGTCCCCTCTCAACCCACAAGTTTTCCCACTTTTACTGGGGCAAGTCATTGAGCGGCTGTGTGCTGCCAAGCTGCCTACTGGGATTAAGACACAACCCCTGGGAAGCCAAAGCCTGGTGAATCATGAAACAGACATTCACGGCGTCAGCTTTGGTGTGTTAAACAAGAGATTTATTGACATCTTTGCACAGGGTAAAGCTCCCAGAGGAATGGAGTCTCTTGAGGAGGGAGGGCGCGCACTGCGCAGGTGGTAACGGGAATTTCTGTTGCAAGGCTCCTTGCAATGGCCCCTTCAGCTGCATCGAGCCCCGCAGCCCAGAGTGTGCTTTTGCTGCGGAGGAAAGGTGCGGCAGCAATTCCCACTGCCGACTGAGCAGCGAGCTCTCCGTGTCCAGCACCTCAGTTCTGCAGCACCAGCTCCCCAGGGAGTCTCTTCAGGCCTGGCCCTGTGCCTGAAGAACTGCACCTCTGCCATAGAATGGCTGCCTGGCCACGTCCTGCTGCTGGTAACACTGGCCGCTGCCTGCTCGATGCTCAGGGAGGTGTCTGAGTCACCTCGCTGCACCGCAAACATCATCTCCATCAGGAGAGCGCTATCAACAGCATTTGTCAGCCAGAGCCTGCAGAAGCACCTGGAGGGCAGCACAGTTAGACGGCAGTGTCTCAAGTGAGGAAAAACCAGCCTGAGGGCTGCTTTCACCAACATTCGGAACCAGCGGGTGGTTTTCTCCATGTCTAGGTAGGGGCCAGTGCAGAGGGTGCCTAGGAGCCTGGCACCCTGGTTTCTCCTCAGCTCCTCCTCGGGCTGGTGGAGGAAGCACAGCATATCTAGCCGCTCCCTCGTGCAGGTGCACTCCAGCTCCACGTGGAGCCTGGAGTTCCTCGCCGGCCTCTCCTCCATCTCCAGGTGGAAGATGCACCTGTGGGGAGGCTGGGGCTGCATCATCCTTATGAGGATTCCAAACTTTGAAGGCACTGCTCACCATGATGGCTCGCTTCAGTTGTGGCGTGTAACTATTCCTGGAAAGCTTTCAGCAGATACGGAGAAGTTCATCCACCAGCTCCTCCATGATCGTAAACATTTCTGGCCGGTCCGGGAGGGTTTTTGATGAAATCATGCCCACTACCAGAGCAACAGTGGGTTTTTCTTCTTGCTCTTCCTTGCCTGCCATCTTTCCAGAGCTGCCTTCCTTGCTTTTGCTGGCAGGCTGACGGCTTCTTGTTCTGAGCCACCAGCAGAGCCCGAAGAGCAGGACCAGGACTCCAGCAACTGCCCAGAATTGCCACTGCTGCACGGCAGCAAAGAGCAGGGCTCTCCAGGCCAAGCCGCTCTGCTCCTGCTGGGTGCTCTGCTCCTGCTGGGTGCTCTGCTCCAGCTCCTGCAGGAGCCGAGCCATCTCCTGGCTCAGCTGCTCCGCACGCTGCTGCATGCGCTTGCGCGTGCCCTCATCCGGCTCATCACCCACCAGCTGTGGGTCCTGGATGATGGTTTGCATCACCAAGGTGAAGAATTTTGTGGTAGCCATGGCCTGCAGGAGGCCTTTCACCATCTTTATTGCCCTCTCTCCTGTTTTCAGGTGGTATAGAGTTAATTTTCTTCATAGAATCTAGTAGAAGGCTATGTTTTTTATTTGTGATTAAAAAAAATTGGTAAGTTTCTGATATTTTTAGTTGTTCCTTAAGTAGTCAAGGACCTTTCAGTTTTCTGTGCTCTGGATTGCCAGCGAGAATGTTGGGAGTGCATGGGAAGCTAGGAGGGGACACAGCCAGGACAGCTGACCCAAATTGGCTAAAGGGATATTCCATACTATACATCATCATGTTTAGTATATAAACTGGTGAATTGGCTTGGGAGGGGCTGCAGCTCGGTACGTAACTGGGCATTGTTCAGCAGGTGGGGAGCAACTGTGTTGTGTATCACCTGTTTTGTATATTCCTTTATCAATATTATTGTCATTATTATTATTATTCTTTTTTATTTTCCCTGTCCTATTAAACTGTCTTTATCTCAATGCACAAGTTCTGCCCTTTTTCTTCTCTGATTCTCTCCCCCATCCCACCGTGCAGAGGAGGGTGAGTGAACGGCTGTGTGGTTGTTTTGTGTACCTGTTGGGTTAAGCCATAATGGTCCTTTTTGGCACCCAACATGGGGCACAATGGGTTTAGATAACAACAAAACTGACTACAGGGTGTTAGAACAAATTTTTATAAGCATTCTTTATATTAGTTCGACAATCGCTGGTCACAATATTTATTTGCTTTCAAATTTCTTATGTTTGTTTTCAGGGGTGTGTTCTGTGACACCTTACTTGCTGTATATGTTTCCCATTGTGTTATTTATCATCTCTGGGAACTGGGTCAAGGTTATCATTGTGCTGTGTTTTGTAACAGAAGCTTATGATGTGATAAGATGGCTAGTCGTGACGATAATCTGGTATCTGTACTCAGCATTGCCATCATCTCTGTACTTTGGCAGCCATCTCTTAGAAATTATTAATAATTACACTTTTTACCTTTTCTCCTTGGAGACCCACTCTATGGGGGAAACGCCTTCCTTCACCTTTCCCTTCTCCTCCATGCCAGTTACAACAGCTCTTGAGGATTTCAAATATCCTTGGGATCTTCAAACCAGCATGCTCCTATTGTTGGGTCTCCTGAACATCTTTCAGGTCTTGTTTAAAGTTAAACAATTATTTAAAAATACCAGTCCCCGCAGCGGGCACTGTGGTTACTCAAACCCCTGCAACAGGCACTGCAGCTATTCCAACCCCAGTGACGGGCACTGTGGCCACTCAGACCCCAGCAAGAGGCACTGCGACTACTCCAACCCCTGTGACAGGCACTGCAGCTTTTCCAACCCCAGCGATGGGCACTGCAGCTGCTCAAACCCTGGCAAGAGACTGCAGATGAACCAGAGAACCACCCTGTGCCAATATCAGTTGCCCCTATACAAGGGAAGAAATGGACATGAAAGTCAGCTCATTTAGTGAACGATGAAGAAGAAAGGCCATCACGAGACCTGGAGCAAGAAGAGGCAGAACCGGAGATAACCATCCAATCCCTATCCCTGAGTGAGCTGCGAGATAGGCAAAAAGACTTCAGCCATCATCCAGGCAAACACATCATTACCTGGCTGCTCTGATGGTGGGATAACGGGGCCAGTAGCCAGGAATTAGAGGGTAAGGAGGCCAAGCAGCTGGGATCCTTGTCTAGGGAAGGGGGCATTGACAAAGCAACTGCAAAAAAGACACAAGCCCTCAGTCTCTGGAGGCAACTCCTGTGTGGCGTGAAGGAAAGGCACCCCTTCAAGGAAGATATTATATGTCACCCAGGCAAATGGATCACCATGGAGAGAAGTATCCAGTACCTGAGGGATTTAGCTGTGGTGGAGGTGATTTATAATGACCTGGACAACACAGATCCAGATGAAGTCCAGTGCACACGAACCATGTGGTGGAAGTTTGTACAGAATGCACCACCATCATAGGTCCACTCATTAGCAGTAATGACCTGGAAAGATGGAGATGGCACACCAGTGATGAATTGGCTGGTCAACTCCAGCAATATGAAGAAAATCTCTCCTCTTCCCTATGGGCCTTCTTCTTGGCTGTGGAGAAACTGCCAGATATGGTGGCCGAGAAACTGTCCTGGGAGTTTCAGCAATTCAAAGATGATATGGTCTGCTCCCCACTTGTATGGACCAGTATCTCAGCTGTTAGGAGTAAGCATTCTGCTCGAGAGAGGATATAGGGGGTACACACCTTGGGCTACCTTGTGGTTTTACCTGCATGACCGTGGAGAGGACATGAGGAAGTAGAATGGAACATCTACCTCGACCTTAGAGGCCCAAGTATGTGAGTTGCAAGCAGAAATGATCACAAAAGGAAAACTGCTGCTCCAGTTTCCAGTGAGCAGTTTCCTAGACAGGCTGGAAGGGCTGGTCCAAATTCCGATCTTAATAGAGGGACTTCTGATTTGTATTTACAAGAAGTGAGTAACGAATGCTATGACAGGACTAGAGGGGCCCTGCCTCCAAGCCAGGCAGAGGAGAGGGATAACAGAATTTATTTGACTGTGTGGATTCGATGGCCTGGCATGTCATACCCCCAGGAGTATAAGGCTCTAGTGGACACTGGTGCACAATGTACCCTAATGCCATCAAGCTATAAAGGGGCAGAACCCATCTGAACTGACAGGGGGATCCCAACAGCTGACTGGATTAGAGGCCAAAGTAAGCCTAACTGGGAAAGAGTGGCAAAAGTATCCTATTGCAATTGGCCCAGAGGCTCTGTGCATCCTGAGCATAGACTACCTCAGCAGAGGGTATTTCAAGGACCCAAAAGGGTACCGGTTGGCTTTTGGTAAAGCTGCCTTGGAGATAGAGGAAATTAAACAGTGGTCTACCTTGCTTGGTCTCTTGGAAGACCCTTGTGTTTTGGGGCTGCTGAGGGTTGAAGAACAACAGGTGCCGATTGCTACTACAACAGTGCAGCAGCAGCAATATTGCACCAACCAAGAGTCCCCAATTCCCATCCATAAGCTGATTTGTTGGCTGGAGAGCCAAGGAGTGATCAGCAAGACTCACTCACCCTTTAACAGTGTGAAAGTCTAATGAGGAGTGGAGACTGACAGTAGACTATTGTGGCCCGAATGAAGTCACACCGCCACTGAGTGCTGCCATGCCAGATATATAAACTGGAGTCAAAGACAGCCAAGTGGTACGCCACAACTGGTATCGCTAATGTGTTTTTCTCAATCCCTTTGGTGGCAGAGTGTAGGCCACAATTTGCTTTCACTTGGAGGGTTGTCCAGTACACTTGGAACCGACTGCCCCAGGGGTGGAAACACAGCCCTACCATTTGTCATGGACTGGTCCAGACTGCACTGGAACAGGGTGAAGGTCCAGAAAACCTGCAATACATTGATGAGATCATCACTTGGGGCAACACAGCAGAAGAAGTTTTTGAGAAAGGGAAGAAAATAATCCAAATCCTTTTGAAAGCTGTTTTTGCCATAAAACAAATTAAGGTCAAGGGACCTGCACAGGAGATCCAGTTTTTAGGAATAAAATGGCAAGATGGATGTCATCAGAAGCCCATGGATGTGATCAACAAAATAATAGCTACATCTCCACCAACTAGCAAAAAGGAAACACAAGCTTCCTTAGGTGTGGTGGGTTTTTTGGAGAATGCATATTCCAGATTGTAAGCCTTCTCTATCAAGTGACCTAGAAGAAGACTGATTTTAAATGGGGCCCTGAGCAATGACAAGCCTTTGAACAAATTAAACAGGAAATAGTTCATGTGGTAGCCCTTGGGCCAGTGTGGGTATGACAAGGTGTTAAAAATGTGCTCTACACCACAGTCAGGAAGAAAGGCCCTACCTGGAGTGTCTGGCAGAAAGCACCAAGGGAGACTCGAGATCGACCTTTAGGGTTTTAGAGTGAGGAATACAGAGGAACCAAGGACTGATATACTCCAACTGAAAAAGAGATATTGTCAGCATATGAAGGCGTTTGAGCTGCTTTGGAAGTGGTTGGTACTGAAGCACAGCTCTTCCAGGCACCCTGACTTGCTGGTGCCAGGCTTGATGTTCAAAGGGAGGGTCCCCTCTACACATCATGCAACTGACGCTACGTGGAGTAAGTGGGTCACACTCATCACACAGTGGGCTCAAATAGGAAACCCCAGTCACCCAGGAATCTTGGAATTGATTATGGACTGGCCAGAAGGCAAAGATTTAAGAATATTGCCAGAAGAGGAGGTGACACGTGCTGAAGAGGCCCCACCATATAATAAACTATTAGAAAACAAAAAGCAATATGCCTTGTTCACAGATGGGTCCTGTTGTATTGTAAGCAAACGCTGGAGGTGGAAAGCTGCTGTATGAAGCCCTATATGACAAGTCACAGAAGCTGCTGAAGGATAAGGTGAATTGAGTCAGTTTGCAGAGGTGAAAGCCATCCTGCTTTAGATATTGCTGAACAAGAAAAATTGCCAGTACTTTATCTCTATATTGATGCTTGGATGGTGGCAAATCCTCTGTGGGGGTGGCTATAACAATGGAAGCAGAGTAACTGGCAGCACAGAGGCAAACCTATCTGGGCTGCTGAATTATGGCAAGATATCGCTGCCTGGGTAGAGAACCTGATTGTAAAAGTATGCCACATAGATGCCCATGTACCCAAGAGTTGGGCCACTGAAGAACATCAAAACAACCAGCAGGTGGATCAGGCTGCTAAGATTGAAATGGCCCAGGTGGATCTGGACTGGCAACATAAGGATGAATTACTTGTGGCCCATGACACTTCAGGCAAACAAGGAAGAGAGGCAACATATAGATGGGCTTGTGACTGAAGGGTGGACTTGACCATGGGCACTATTGCACAGGTTATCCATGAATGTGAAATGTGTGCTGCGATCAAACAAGCCAAGCGGTTAAAGCCTCTTTTGTATGGAGAACGATGGCTGAAATATAAATATGGGGACGCCTGGCAGATTGACTATATCACACTCCCAAAAACCCACCAAGGCAAGCACTATGTGCTCACAATGGCGCAAGCAACCACTGGATGGCTGGAAACATATCCCATGCCCCATGCCACTGCACAAAAGACTAACCTGGAACCATGAAAAGCAAGCCTTAGGATAACATGGCACCGCTGAAAGAATTGAGTCAGCAAATGGGATTCATTTCTGAAACAACCTCATAGACACGTGGGACAAAGAGCATGGCATTGATAGCACAACCCCTATCATGCACCAGCCTCTGGAAAATTGAATGATACAACGGACTGTTAAACACTACATTGACAGTAATGGGTGGTGGGACACACAAACATTGGGATAAACATTTAGCAAAAGCCACCTGGTTAGTCAACACTAGCGGATTTGTCAATCGACCTGGCCCAGACCAATCAAAACTCTGTATTGTAGAAAGGGACAAAGTCCCAGTGGTGCATATAAAAATTGTGCTGGGGAAGACAGTCTGCGTGGGGCTCCTCACTGCAGGAAAGACACTGAGGTTCTGGAGCGTGTCCCAAGAAAAGCAGCAAAGCTGCTGAAGGTTGTAGAGCATAAGAATTATGAGGAGCATCTCAGGGAACTGGGATTGTTTAGTCCAGAGAACAGGAGGCTGAGGGGAGACCTTATGACTCTCTACAACTACCTGCAAGGAGGTTGTGGCAAGGTGAGTGTCGGTCTCTTTTCCCAGGTAACAAGTGAAAGGAAGAGAGGAAAGGGCCTCACGTTGCACCCGGGGAAGATTAGATAGGATATTAGGAAAAACTTCATCATCGAAAGGAGTGTCAAGCATTGGAACAGGCTGCCCAGGGAAGTGGTTGAGGCACCATGCCTGGAGGTATTCAAACGGTGTGTAGACGTGGCGCCTAGGGACGTGGTTTAGTGGTGGAGTTGGCAGTGTTAGCTTTGCGGTTTGACTCGATGATCTTCAGGGTCTTGGCCAAGATGAATCATTCTAGGATTCTGGGATTTACCCTGAAGGTTGTGCGGTGTGGAGTCAGGGCTGGGACTCGATGATCCTCGTGGGTCCCTCCCAGCTCAGGATATTCTGTGATGAAGAGAGTGCTGTTGGTAGGCAGAAGATCTTCAATGCAAACTGTGGCACCATGCAAGCTGCTGTGAAGAAAACAAACTGTAGCCCAGCCTTAAGCAGTACAAGGGGGCAGCTGTGAGTGGCTGAGCCAGGGTGGGGCCGAAGGGCAGGGCTGGCCGGCGGGCGTGCCTGTGATGCGTACTGATGCCTGTGACAGCACAGGGGACGTGTCACAATGGGGGCGGTTATAAAGGGCGCCAGCAGGCAGCCCTGCCCCAGTGCGGCCTGGGCCAGCGGTGAGTACGCACGCGGGAGCAGGCTGGGCTGGACGAGGGCCGGGGCAGGATCGCGGACCCTGGGTGGTGGGTTCTCAGCCTGCACCGAGGGCCCAGCCGCTCGCGGCAGCGCCTTGGGCAGGGCACGGTGCCGCTGCTGCCGGGGCTGGGCGCAGGCCTCGCTGCCTCCCAGCTGCCTCACCCCTCTGCTACCTGCCCCCAGCTCCCTGTGGCCCATGTCCTCGCTCCCCCACCACCAGCTCCCTCCCTCCTCATCTCACTCAACCCCTTCTCTCCCTCCTTCTGCAGGCCATGGCTGCCACAAAATTCTTCACTGTGGTGATGCAAATCATCATCCAGCACCCGCAGCTGGTGGGTGATGAGCCGGATGAGGGCACGCGCAAGCGCATGCAGCAGCGTGCGGAGCAGCTGAGCCAGGAGATGGCTCGGCTGCTGCAGGAGCTGGAGCAGAGCACCCAGCAGGAGCAGAGCACCCAGCAGGAGCAGAGCGGCTTGGCCTGGAGAGCCTTGCTCTTTGCTGCCGTGCAGCAGTGGCAATTCTGGGCAGTTGCTGGAGTCCTGGTCCTGCTCTTCGGGCTCTGCTGGTGGCTCAGAACAAGAAGCCGTCAGCCTGCCAGCAAAAGCAAGGAAGGCAGCTCTGGAAAGATGGCAGGCAAGGAAGAGCAAGAAGAAAAACCCACTGTTGCTCTGGTAGTGGGCATGATTTCATCAAAAACCCTCCCGGACCGGCCAGAAATGTTTACGATCATGGAGGAGCTGGTGGATGAACTTCTCCGTATCTGCTGAAAGCTTTCCAGGAATAGTTACACGCCACAACTGAAGCGAGCCATCATGGTGAGCAGTGCCTTCAAAGTTTGGAATCCTCATAAGGATGATGCAGCCCCAGCCTCCCCACAGGTGCATCTTCCACCTGGAGATGGAGGAGAGGCCGGCGAGGAACTCCAGGCTCCACGTGGAGCTGGAGTGCACCTGCACGAGGGAGCGGCTAGATATGCTGTGCTTCCTCCACCAGCCCGAGGAGGAGCTGAGGAGAAACCAGGGTGCCAGGCTCCTAGGCACCCTCTGCACTGGCCCCTACCTAGACATGGAGAAAATCACCCGCTGGTTCCGAATGTTGGTGAAAGCAGCCCTCAGGCTGGTTTTTCCTCACTTGAGACACTGCCGTCTAACTGTGCTGCCCTCCAGGCTCTGGCTGACAAATGCTGTTGAAAGTGTTCTCCTGATGGAGATGATGTTTGCGGTGCAGCGAGGTGACTCAGACACCTCCCTGAGCATCGAGCAGGCAGCGGCCAGTGTTACCAGCAGCGGGACGTGGCCAGGCAGCCATTCTATGGCAGAGGTGCAGTTCTTTAAGCACAGGGCCAGGCCTGAAGAGACTCCCTGGGGAACTGGTGCTGCAGAACTGAGATGCTGGACACGGAGAGCTCGCTGCTCAGTCGGCAGTGGGAATTGCTGCCGCACCTTTCCTCTGCAGCAAAAGCACACTCTGGGGTGTGGGGCCCAATGCAGCTGCAGGGGCCATTGCAAGGAGCCTTGCAACAGAGATTCCCGTTACCACCTGGCACGGTGCCCACCTGCCCTCTTCAGGACACTCCATTCCTCTGGGAGCTTTACCCTGTGCAAAGATGTCAATAAATCTCTTATTTAACACACAAACACTGTGTCCGTGAGCGCGCGTGCATCGCTTTGTCAGGGCAGGCGGGCAGAGAGTGCTGACTGCTCAGCTGCCACAGAGTCAAGGAGCATTACCGGAAGAGCTGATGCATAGAACCATAGAATCATCCCAGAATCTTTGGGTTGGAAGGAACCTTTGAATCTCATCTAGTCCAAGCCTCCTGCAGTGAGCAGGGACATCGTCAACTAGGTCACATTGCTGAGAGCTTCATCCAGCCTGACCTGGAATGTATCCAGGGATGGGGCATCTACCACCTCTCTAGGCAACCTGTGCCATTGTTGCACCACACTCATCATGAAACATTTCTTCGTTAGAGCTAGCCAAAATGTGCCCTCTTTTACTTTAAAACCATTACCCCTTATCCATACACAGGAGCCTGCCAATTAATAGCTAAAGAGCAATAACAGCTTTAATTTCTAGCTAGCACATTCTAATCAAACCTGTCATTATCTCAAACCCTTCAAGCCCCACATCGGGCACCAAAAGGGACTATCGTTGTTTAGCCCCAGACGGCAACCAAGCACCATGCAGCCGCTCGCTCACTCTGCCACAGTGAGAGAGTCGGAAGAGTAAAAGTGAGAAAACTCATGGTTTGAGATAAAGACAGTTTAACAGATAAAGCAAAAGCTGCACATGCAAGCAAAGCAAAACAAAGAATTCATTCACTACTCCCCATGGGCAGGCAGGTGGTCAGCCATCTCCAGGGACGCAGGGCTGTATCACACGTAATTGTTTCTGGGGAAGACAGACACCGTAACTCCAAATGTCCCTCCAGCCCTTCCTTCTTCTTCGTCCCAGCTTTATATACTGAGCATGATGTTATATGGTATGGATATCTCTTTGGTCAGCCTGCGTCAGCTGTCCCAGCTGTGTCCCTTCCCAACTTCCCATGCACCCCCAGCCTTCTTGCTAGCAGGACAGCACGAGAAGCGGGACTGTCCTTGACTACTTAGCAACAACTCAAAACATCAGCACATTATCAACATTTTCTCATCCCAAATCCAAAATATAGCCTCACACTAGCTTCTATGAAGAAAATTAACTCTATCCTGGCTGAAACCAGGACAGCTGCGCAGGGAGGTGGTGGAGTCACTATCACTGGAAGTATTCAAAAAACTTGTAGATGTGGCACTTCAGGACATGGTTTAATGTGCATGGTGGTGTTGGGACGTGATGATCTTAAAGGTCTTTTCCAACCTTAATGATTCTGTGACTCTGTAATCCCGTAATATCCAAGATAAACTTCCCCGAGTGCAACATGAGGCCGTTTCCTCTCTTCCTTTCACTTGACCTGGGCAAGCTCGAGGAATGGGCCCGTGTGAACCTCATGAGGTTTCAACACGGCAAAGGGCAGGGTCCTGCCCCTGGCTCGAGATAAGCTCCGTTATCAATCCAGGCTGGGGGAAGAAGGAGTTGAGAGCAGCCCTACGCAGAAGCACTTGGGGGTACTGGTGAATGAAAAGCAGGACATGAGCCGGCAATGTGCCCTCGCAGCCCAGAAGGCCAACTGTCTCCTGGGCTGCATCCAAAGCAGTGAGTCCAGCAGGTTGAGGGAGGGGATTCTGCCCCTCTGCTCTGCTCAGGTGAGACCCCCCTGCAGTGCTGCATCCAGCTCTCAATGATGCACCTCCAGACCACCATACCCCTGTCAGGCTGGCGCAGGAAGGATTTCCTGCTGTGGCTGGAGGATATCATGCGGTACCTGCGCTACTGCCTGGAGGAAAAACGCCTCAACCGCTTCTTCTTTGGCAATGAGAGGGTGCCTGAGGAGATCGCCTTGCCCCCAGAATTCCAAACAGCTGAGCCACTCAACCTCTTCCAGCACCTGGCACAGGATCCAGCCGCCCATGCCGATGCAAAGCATTAGTTCATGGGGCTGCAAGATCGGCTCACAAGACTGCTGATCTACGGATGCTGAAAGAGGACTTCATGCACAGAACTGTATTTGCGGGTTTCACAGCTGATGGCAGCTTTGATGGAGCCTTGCAACAGAGACTCCAGTTACCAGCTGGACAGCAACCGCCCTCTCTCTTCGAGAGCCCATTCCTTCTCTGGACTTTACCCTGTGCAAAGTTGACAATAAATGGTGTGTTTGAACAAACGCTGCGTCTGTGAGTGTCTGTGCATCACTTTGTCAGGGAACATGGGCAGAGGGGGCTGACTGCTCAACTGCCACAGAGTCAGGGAGCATTTTGCAGAAGAGCTGCTGCGGTGGGCTCTGATTTCACTGATTCTGCAATTAAGGCTCCACCACTGGTCCATGCTCCTACGTCGGGGCAAGTGCAAGAATATGTCACCCTCCACATCTGTGCATGACAGAATATGACTCGTCCAGCGCAGCAGATGGAGCAAAGGACCCTGGAGCGGAGCAGCGTGTCCTGGGGAGCTCTGCTCTTTGATGCCTTGCAGCAGTGACAGGAATGGGACTTTCCTCTAGTCCTTGTCCTGGTCTTTGGGCTCTGCTGGCAGCTGAAGAAAAGGAGCCGTGAGGCTGTCAGTAGCAGTGAGGAAGAGAGCTCCAGCACTGTCATGGAGATGGAGGAAGAAGAGGAGGAGGAAGCAGAGGAGTCAGTGATGGGCAGGAGGAGGAAGAAAGTTGAGAAGATCCTTATGATGACAGCAATTTGGGGATGGTGTTTGCAAAGTGCATCCAGTGGCCAGTGCAGAACCTCGCCTCCAGGCAGTGGGTGGCCGAGGAGCTGCTGGTGACTTCCTCCATGTTTTCAGATTGCTATTCTTGAGTGATTTCTTCCTGGTGCTGCAGCCAGACGTTGAGATGGGCATCGGCTTTGAAAGTTGGAGTCCCCTTGAGGATGACCATATCTACCACCTGCTTGTTCCTCCGCATTCTCTTCTTCGGAACGCCTTCCAGCGCACCGTGAAGGAGAAGCTGGTGAGAGGCTCCTGCATCCGCATGGAGCTGAAGTTTACCTGCAATAGGGAGCAGCTGGTGGAGAACATGTTGTGCTTCTTCCACCACCCTAAGGATGTGCTGAGTAAATAACGAATAATCACTGGTAACAACGGATGAGGAGAAGGCTGAGGTAATCAATGACTTCTTTGCCTCAGTCTTCACTAGCATACTCTCTTCACGCATCTCTTGAGTGGAAGGCTTGCAAAATGGGGACTGGAGGAGCAAAGTCCCTCCCACTGTAAGACAAGATCAGGTTCGAGACCACCTGAGGAATCCGAACATACACAGGTCTATGGGACCCGACGAGATGCATCCCAGAGTCCTGAGGGAAGTGACTGATGTAGTTGCCAGTTGAGAGCAGCCCTTCCCAGAAGGACTTGGGTGTACTGGTGGATGAAAAGCTGGACATGAGCCGGCAATGTGCCCTCACAGCCCAGAAGGCCAACTGTCTCCTGGGCTGCATCCAAAGCAGTGCATCCAGCAGGTCGAGGGAGGGGATTCTGCCCCTCTGCTCTGCTCGAGGGAGACCCCCCCTGCAGTGCTGTGTCCAGCTCTTGAGCCCTCTGCACAGGAAAGATACGGACCTGTTGGAGAGGGTCCAGAGGAAGGCCACAAAAATGACCAGAGGGATGGAAGAGCTCTCGTACGAGGACAGGCTGAGAGAGTTGGGCTTGTTCAGCCTGGAGAAGAGAAGGCTCTGGGGAGACCTTACTGTAGCCTTCCAGGACTTAAAAGGGGCCTATAGGAAAGATGGTGACAGACATTTTAGCAGGGCCTGTAGCAATAGGACAAGGGGTAATGGTTTTAAACTAAAAGAGGGCAGATTTTGACTAGCTCTAAGGAAGAAATGTTTCATGATGAGGGTGGTGCAACAATGGCACTGGTTGCCCAGAGAGGTGGTAGATGCCTCATCTCTGCAAACATTCACAGTCAGGCTGGATGAAGCTCTGAGCAACGTGATCTAATTGATGATGTCCCTGCTCACTGCAGCGGGGTTACACTAGAGAACCTTTAAAGGTTCCTTCCAACCCAAAGTATTCTAGGATTCTATGATTCTATGGTTCTATGGTTCCATGGTTCTATCAATACCTGTATCACTCCCCACCTGGTAATGGTGCTGCCCTCCTCCCACTACTGCAAACTCCTTCAGGAGGACTGTTTTCATCGAGTTGACATTTGGCAGGGAGACAGGCAACTCAGACATCTTCCTAAGCATTTGGGAGGCCGAGGCCAGCTTTACTGGCTGTTACTTTCTCTCTGATAGGATTGTACTTTTCAAGCAGCATTTGGTCATCTCATGATATCGAATTAATCCTTCATGGGTCCTTAGTATCTTCAGCTGTATCTTTTGGGTTTAGATTGTCTTTAGCAGGAAATGTACGACTTGGAGTAGCTAGAGCAAGCATGTGGGAGCTGTCTGCCTCTGGATATGTACCACGCCCCCAGTTTGGCAATATTTAGGTGCATTGTATTTATGTGGTGTAATTCATTTCCCCCTGCTTCACGGCAGAGGCCAGTAAGCATCACAGCCTGTGGCATCCCTCCTGCCCAAGGCATATGCCAGGGCATCTTTGATACTCCCTCTTCTTTAACCCTGGAATTAGTTTCTGTGCCCAAAGAGGAAAACTGCACTGGTAACTATGCTGGATAGGAGACCTTGTTTGAACACTGAGGGCTTTAAAGGTTACGTTCCAGAAGTGTTCACATACGGGAGGAAGCAACCGCTCTGCTGCCAAGTGGCTGAACATATTTCAGACGGAGGGTGTCTCTGGAAAACACAACTACTCTCAGCCGTAGCTCCCACACGCTCTGCTGCAAACCCTGCTCGTGACCCTGTTGCAAGAGGGACGGTCCCAGTCAGGCAGCAGAGCTCCTACAGGCTTGCTGGGTTGGTGCAGATTTTTCTTAGCACTTGAGTGGACTTAAAGGAACTGCTGTGTTTTGGGAGGGGGATATTGATGGATGTAAGGGAAAAAATCATAGAATCATCGAATACCAGGTTGAAAGGGACGTCAAGGATCATCTGGTCTAACCTGTCTTGGCAAAAGCACAGTTTAGACAAGATGGCACAGCACCTTGTCTAGCCAAATCTTAAAAGTGTCCAACACTTCTCTGGGGACATTATGCCAATGGATGATTGTTGCCAATGTGAAAAGTTTTCCTCCTGTGTCCAGCTGGAATCTCCCCGGGAGGAGTAACTTGTACCCATGACCCCTTGTCTTTTCCAGGCGACTCCTTGTGAAAAGGGAGTCTCCATTTTCTTTGTAGCCACCCTTTAAATACTGGACCATGGTGATAAGGTCTCCGCTAAGCCGCCTTTTCTCAAGGCTGAATAAACCCGGTTCTCTCAGCCTTTCCTCATATAGCAGGCTTGTTTCCTCTGGCGGGGTTGCTTTTCTTTTCTTTAAGACCACTGAAGATACCCTCCTCTGTGTCAGATTTCTCAGGCCACTCTCATACTTCACCTGGACTGGTGTTCCACCTGGACTGGTGTTCCACCTGGGCTCCCAAACACCCGCACTGTCCCCTGGAAACTGCCCAAACCACAGGTGCTGAGGAGGAGTCGCCAGGGAGATGGTTTGGTCCTCTTGTTCCCCCGCAACACCTTTGTCAGTTACACCCCATTAGGGCTTTTTGCCCTGGTCTTTGATTTTTCACAGTCCTAATTCTCTTGGTAATTCTCATGCACCTTGCCTACGCTTCCGGCCTTGGCCACCCATACCTGTCACTGGGTGATTGCATCATGCTGTCACGGGTCAGGTTCATAGCTACTGCCCAGAGGTCCCAGTCCTCCAAATATGTTGCATTGCCTCCCTTGCTCTCGAAGAATTGACTCAACTCTCAGCACTGACATGGGCAACTTGTTCTTCCTCTGTTCTCTCTGGTCTCTCCATGTGAGCTCCTGGGCAAAAGCAGCCTCTCTCCTTCAGTGTCTGACCGTACTGTGCGTATCCCAGCTGGGCTGTCTTCTAGCTGTTGTAACACCCCGTGGGGATGCGCTTCTGCCCAGTCGGCTCACTGGCACATCCCCTTGTATTGCTACCATTCCCCACAGTGTGACTTTTCTGTGTGCCAGCATCCCTCAGCACATCCCCTTGCCCAGGCACTGCTTCGCCCACCAGAGGACAGCAATGGGGCTGAACTGGCTGGCCATCAGCCCTCCTTAATGATGCTGATCTTTGGCTGGCTTGCCCTGCTTGCTATGTGCAGTGAGGCTTGGGTGATGCCACAAGTCTTGCCCAGGCATCAAAAGTCCTGCGCAGCTGTGGAAGGCCAGCACTGTGCTTGCAGAGCTTCAACTTTAACGGACCAAGCAGACTTTGCCCTTAACTACCAGGGCAATTGCTCTGAGATTCTCGAGACTTATGAGGAGCATCTGAGGGAACT
Organism: Phaethon aethereus; assembly: GCF_964289735.1. Lineage (NCBI taxonomy): Eukaryota > Metazoa > Chordata > Aves > Phaethontiformes > Phaethontidae > Phaethon > Phaethon aethereus. The sequence continues at coordinate 6,729,484 of NC_138579.1, forward strand.
GGGATTGTTTAGTGCGGAGAACAGGAGGCTGAGGGGAGACCTTATCGCTCTCTACAACTACTTGCAGGGAGGTTGTGGTGACGTGGGTGTTGGTCTCTTTTCCCAGGTATCAAGTGATGGGAAGAGAGGAAACGGCCTCATGTTGCACTCGGGGAAGTTTATCTTGGATATTACGGGATTACAGAGTCACAGAATCATTAAGGTTGGAAAAGACCTTTAAGATCATCACGTCCCAACACCACCATGCACATTAAACCATGTCCTGAAGTGCCACATCTACAAGTTTTTTGAATACTTCCAGTGATAGTGACTCCACCACCTCCCTGCGCAGCTGTCCTGGTTTCAGCCAGGATAGAGTTAATTTTCTTCATAGAAGCTAGTGTGAGGCTATATTTTGGATTTGGGATGAGAAAATGTTGATAATGTGCTGATGTTTTGAGTTGTTGCTAAGTAGTCAAGGACAGTCCCGCTTCTCGTGCTGTCCTGCTAGCAAGAAGGCTGGGGGTGCATGGGAAGTTGGGAAGGGACACAGCTGGGACAGCTGACGCAGGCTGACCAAAGAGATATCCATACCATATAACATCATGCTCAGTATATAAAGCTGGGACGAAGAAGAAGGAAGGGCTGGAGGGACATTTGGAGTTACGGTGTCTGTCTTCCCCAGAAACAATTACGTGTGATACAGCCCTGCGTCCCTGGAGATGGCTGACCACCTGCCTGCCCATGGGGAGTAGTGAATGAATTCTTTGTTTTGCTTTGCTTGCATGTGCAGCTTTTGCTTTATCTGTTAAACTGTCTTTATCTCAAACCATGAGTTTTCTCACTTTTACTCTTCCGACTCTCTCACTGTGGCAGAGTGAGCGAGCGGCTGCATGGTGCTTGGTTGCCGTCTGGGGCTAAACAACGATAGTCCCTTTTGGTGCCCGATGTGGGGCTTGAAGGGTTTGAGATAATGACAGGTTTGATTAGAATGTGCTAGCTAGAAATTAAAGCTGTTATTGCTCTTTAGCTATTAATTGGCAGGCTCCTGTGTATGGATAAGGGGTAATGGTTTTAAAGTAAAAGAGGGCACATTTTGGCTAGCTCTAACGAAGAAATGTTTCATGATGAGTGTGGTGCAACAATGGCACAGGTTGCCTAGAGAGGTGGTAGATGCCCCATCCCTGGATACATTCCAGGTCAGGCTGGATGAAGCTCTCAGCAATGTGACCTAGTTGACGATGTCCCTGCTCACTGCAGGAGGCTTGGACTAGATGAGATTCAAAGGTTCCTTCCAACCCAAAGATTCTGGGATGATTCTATGGTTCTATGCATCAGCTCTTCCGGTAATGCTCCTTGACTCTGTGGCAGCTGAGCAGTCAGCACTCTCTGCCCGCCTGCCCTGACAAAGCGATGCACGCGCGCTCACGGACACAGTGTTTGTGTGTTAAATAAGAGATTTATTGACATCTTTGCACAGGGTAAAGCTCCCAGAGGAATGGAGTGTCCTGAAGAGGGCAGGTGGGCACCGTGCCAGGTGGTAACGGGAATCTCTGTTGCAAGGCTCCTTGCAATGGCCCCTGCAGCTGCATTGGGCCCCACACCCCAGAGTGTGCTTTTGCTGCAGAGGAAAGGTGCGGCAGCAATTCCCACTGCCGACTGAGCAGCGAGCTCTCCGTGTCCAGCATCTCAGTTCTGCAGCACCAGTTCCCCAGGGAGTCTCTTCAGGCCTGGCCCTGTGCTTAAAGAACTGCACCTCTGCCATAGAATGGCTGCCTGGCCACGTCCCGCTGCTGGTAACACTGGCCGCTGCCTGCTCGATGCTCAGGGAGGTGTCTGAGTCACCTCGCTGCACCGCAAACATCATCTCCATCAGGAGAACACTTTCAACAGCATTTGTCAGCCAGAGCCTGGAGGGCAGCACAGTTAGACGGCAGTGTCTCAAGTGAGGAAAAACCAGCCTGAGGGCTGCTTTCACCAACATTCGGAACCAGCGGGTGGTTTTCTCCATGTCTAGGTAGGGGCCAGTGCAGAGGGTGCCTAGGAGCCTGGCACCCTGGTTTCTCCTCAGCTCCTCCTCGGGCTGGTGGAGGAAGCACAGCATATCTAGCCGCTCCCTCGTGCAGGTGCACTCCAGCTCCACGTGGAGCCTGGAGTTCCTCGCCGGCCTCTCCTCCATCTCCAGGTGGAAGATGCACCTGTGGGGAGGCTGGGGCTGCATCATCCTTATGAGGATTCCAAACTTTGAAGGCACTGCTCACCATGATGGCTCGCTTCAGTTGTGGCGTGTAACTATTCCTGGAAAGCTTTCAGCAGATACGGAGAAGTTCATCCACCAGCTCCTCCATGATCGTAAACATTTCTGGCCGGTCCGGGAGGGTTTTTGATGAAATCATGCCCACTACCAGAGCAACAGTGGGTTTTTCTTCTTGCTCTTCCTTGCCTGCCATCTTTCCAGAGCTGCCTTCCTTGCTTTTGCTGGCAGGCTGACGGCTTCTTGTTCTGAGCCACCAGCAGAGCCCGAAGAGCAGGACCAGGACTCCAGCAACTGCCCAGAATTGCCACTGCTGCACGGCAGCAAAGAGCAAGGCTCTCCAGGCCAAGCCGCTCTGCTCCTGCTGGGTGCTCTGCTCCTGCTGGGTGCTCTGCTCCAGCTCCTGCAGGAGCCGAGCCATCTCCTGGCTCAGCTGCTCCGCACGCTGCTGCATGCGCTTGCGCGTGCCCTCATCCGGCTCATCACCCAGCAGCTGTGGGTCCTGGATGATGATTTGCATCACCACAGTGAAGAATTTTGCGACGGCCATGGCCTGCAGAAGGAGGGAGAGAAGGGGCTGAGTGAGATGAGGAGGGAGGGAGCTGGTGGTGGGGGAGCGAGGACATGGGCCGCAGGGAGCTGGGGGCAGGTAGCAGAGGGGGCGAGGCAGCTGGGAGGCAGCGAGGCCTGCGCCCAGCCCCGGCAGCAGCGGCACCGTGCCCTGCCCAAGGTGCTTCCGCGAGCGGCTGGGCCCTCGGTGCAGGCTGAGAACCCACCACCCAGGGTCCGCGATCCTGCCCCGGCCCTCGTCCAGACCAGCCTTCCCCCACGTGCACACTCACCGCTGGCCCAGGCCGCACTGGGGCAGGGCTGCCTGCTGGCGCCCTTTATAACCGCCCCCATTGTGACACGTCCCCTGTGCTGTCACAGGCATCAGTACGCATCACAGGCACGCCCGCCGGCCAGCCCCGCCCTTCGGCCCCACCCTGGCTCAGCCACTCCCAGCTGCCCCCTTGTACTGCTTAAGGCTGGGCTAGAGTTTGTTTTCTTCACAGCAGCTTGCATGGTGCCACAGTTTGCATTGAAGATCTTCTGCCTGCCAACAGCACTCTCTTCATCTTTGCCCTTAACTACCAGGGCAATAGCTCAGTGACACGGAGGTCTTGTTTCACAATGTCAAGTAAGGTTTATACATTACAAGGCTCATTGGCTTGATAACATAGATGGAGGGAAGGGAACAATATACCGTCTTGTTGCTTGATGGACAAGGAAGAAAATGCCACTGTCTGGGATGGACAGCATGTGAAAGTCTCCACGGTCTCTGCTCTTCTCATTCCCTTTGGTATACTGGGTGTGTTGCACCATGTACCTTAACACAGCATAGGAATACTTTATAATGAGAACTACTTTCAGGTTAGAAACCTTTCCATGAATGGCCTCTAGCTGGAGCCAGAGATTCATGTATTCCGCTATGGTCCTGAAGATAGCATAACAAGTGACTGGCTAAAGACATTCTTACCCTCTCCAAAACATCAATCCTCCATTGTCTATAGTTGGTCCGTAGTCTTGTTAAAGCAACATGAGCTGGGGGAGGAGAGCGAAACAGCCATTTCCAAATGTTTGGCTACCCCAAATCACACCTACCGTGGAACAAAGGATAGGAATTGCCCATAAAATACTCGCTGGGTTTCTTTCTCCTCTCTAGCAGCTGTTTCTTTTGTATGGTGGCCCTTTCTCTTGTGTTGGTGATGCAAAATGCAAGTAGAACCATCAAGTAGACTACAAGTTAGGTCACTGCAAAGATCTGGGGTTAATCCATTAATCCATTGCAAAGGACAGGGTAGAGTGAAACATGCCTGTGTCAAGTGTGGAGTGCTGTAACAGGACATGGCAGCAGTTGCACGAAAGACCTGACTGCCCCAGCACAAGGAAGGAGTAAAGCACACACAGGCGTTGCCAGGGGCTTTTGAGCCAGTCCCACGGGAGGTGAGAGTGGCAGCTCCCAAGGACCAACTTGAACCAGATCAAGGTCTCCAGGCTTTGGCAGAATGGCAGAGCTGAATCCTGGCTGGAGTGCAACCACTGTGGCTTGAATTCCTCTCTGTGCAAGCACGATACAGCAGTACCCCTCGTGGTGCTATACTGAGTTGTCCACAGCACCTGCTGTCTGTGGGCACTGGCATCTCCTCAGGGTTAAGCTCTGGCCAAAGCATCACCTCAGAGGACAATACATCTTTGTATTTCTTCCGGAGACTTTCGAAACCGCTGGCTGACGGCATTGATGAAGCTTTCCCCATGAGTTTCGCAAGCTGTGGGTGAGACCTAAGGGGCATGATGGGGAGCAGGCTTTGGCTGAAATAGTGTTTTGTAGAGTCATTTCATAAAGTCATTAGTAGCAACTTCATTCTGATGCTAGAGCTTTTGCAGCTCCTTTTCCATGTGCTCTCCTCATCTTGCTTTCTACCCTCACCCTTGGGATAGGAGAATAGCCTTTGGTGGGGTCAGAGATAGCGGGAAAGTCTCATGCCAGGGCATGGTGGGTTGGTTTATTTCTGCCAGGGCTAAACCTTCCTCCAGAAAAGGCTGAAAGGCTGTGATCCCTGTAGTCCCTATTCACATGCTTTGACTGCTCCGAGCTGAGTTGCAAGCTGGAAGAAATGTGTGGCAAGCTGAAAGGGTGAGAGATTGAATGGATAAAGACTTTTATCCATGTCAATCACAGCCTGTGTTTTCCAAGCAGGTTAAAATGACATATACACAAAAAGCTGGTAGGGAATGGTGGAAAAATTGCTATTTCCAAACAACACGCTTCCTGGAATCATGCATGTGGCATGTAACAATTAATGGAAACTGCTGTGCAAGTGTTAATGACTCTGTATAGTTTCAGTATCATTTATCATACAATAATACAATATTTAATAATTGTATTATTAATATAATAATAATTATAATACAATACAATACAATTTCCCTCAGTATGTTTGCAGATGACACCAAGTTGGGTGGGAGTGTTGACCTGCTGGAGGGTAGGAGGGCTCTGCAGAGGGATCTGGACAGGCTGGATCGATGGGCGGAGGTTAACTCCGTGAGGTTTAATAAGGCCAAGTGCAGGGTCCTGCACTTTGGCCACAACAACCCCATGCAACGCTACAGGCTTGGGGAAGAGTGGCTGGAGAGCTGCCCAGTGGAAAGGGACCTGGGGCTGCTGGTTGACAGCCCGCTGAACATGAGCCGACAGTGTGCCCAGGTGGCCAAGAAGGCCAACAGCGTCCTGGCCTGTATCAGGAATAGTGTGGCCAGCAGGAGTAGGGAAGTGATCGTGCCCCTGTACTCGACACTGGTGAGGCCGCACCTCGAATACTGTGTTCAGTTTTGGGCCCCTCACTACAAGAAGGATGCTGAGGTGCTGGAGCGTGTCCAGAGAAGGGCAACGAAGCTGGTGAGGGGTCTGGAGCACAAGTCTGATGAGGAGCGGCTGAGGGAACTGGGGTTGTTTAGTCTGGAGAAGAGGAGGCTGAGGGGAGACCTTATCGCTCTCTACAACTACCTGAAAGGGGGTTGTGGCGATGAGGGCGCTGGTCTCTTCTCCCAAGTGACCAGCGATAGGACGAGAGGAAATGGCCTCAAGTTGCACCAGGGGAGGTTTAGATTGGATATTAGGAAAAATTTCTTCACTGAGAGGGTGGTCAGGCATTGGAACAGGCTGCCCAGGGAGGTGGTGGAGTCACTATCACTGGAAGTGTTCAAAAAATGTGTGGATGTGGTGCTTCAAGACATGGTTTAGGGGACATGGTGGCGCTGGATTAATGGTTGGACTTGATGATCTTGAAGGTCCTTTCCAACCTTAGTGATTCTGTGATTCTGTGATTCTGTGATAGAGTTATTACAATCTTATTATTGTGTATAATTATGTATCAGTAAAGGTATTTCAATATTATTTCAGTATTTCTTACATGGGTTAAGGCTTTGACAAGATGGCCATGAGAGCAGAGGAAGACAGAGACAGCCCAGGTGTGAAGGAGACTTGACTTGCTGAGGTCCCTTTTGTTTTCCACCCTGCCGTCCTGCTGCAGCCCTCTGAATTGTTGGCAGGATGAATCTGGGGCAGGATATAGCCCAGATGCTGGCAGCTGCGAGTTGACTCCAGCCATACAGATGAGTCTTCCGGATAGGCTAGAACATGGCTTTGGGAACGGTGCTGGCAGCTAACCCACTGGCAATATGCCACGGCCCAGTTACGCTATCGCACAACCCTGCCTGCTTTCAGGTTAAAGCTGGGGAGGTCAGCTGCTCTCCCAGCTCCTGAGCACAAGCTGGGGAGAGAGAATTGGTGTTACCCATTAAAACCCTTAAAATCACACACCATAACAGAAGAAAGAGAGGGGCGGAGGCACCTTTTTGACACTGATCTAGGCAGGATTGAGAGCAGAAAAGTCAAATCCATGTCTCAACACTGAGAATGCCACAAGTCTTATTGTCAAGAAAAAAACCCTGAACAAAAACCAAAACCCCAAAATGACAAACATTGATGTATGTTTTGTTGCCTTCGCAGGCATGGCGACCTGGTTCAGGAACGGCACGGCGACCAACCCCAGGCCGCTCGGTCCATCAGCTCGCTGACACCAATGTGGTGGATGGCAAATGGCATTTATTGGTGTGTGACACGGCGTTATATAGCTTAGGTTTATAACCTCACTTCCGTCTGCTTGCATCATAAACTAAACGCTATTGGCTTTCAGGAGAGGGGCCCTAACTTTCCGTACAGCGCGGTATCTTCCGACCACCAGACCCTAGCTATCTACATTTCCCCCCTCCCTATGCATAATTAAATTAATTTAATTAATTTATTAATTTATAATAATAAATTAATTATTATTTATTTTATTAATTAATATTAACAGTAATTAAATTACTATTTAATTAATAAATTTAATTTAATTGGTTAAAATATAGCAATCTTAAAGAATATATATATCGTAACCTTGGATAGGAAACATACTAAATGCATCCTACTCTTACTCTATGCCTTATAATAATCTTAAAAAATATATACATATTACGAACTTGAATAGAAAACACAAGGCACGTCAAGAGGTGACTGGGGGGTAGCTGGGAGCAACGGGGTATAACTGGGGATAGTTAAAGGAAATTTTGAACAAGAACATTCTTAAAGCAGCTGTTGGCGTTCTATCAACATGATGTTGACCTTCTCTAGTCGGGTCTTAAGAAACGATGCGAGTCTGTTCAATATACAGGGTCCAAAGATCAATGCTATCATGATAATTATGATCGGCCCTGTCAAGGTAGATATCAGAGTGGTCAGCCATGGTGAATGGTTAAACCACGATGTAAGCCAATCTTGTTGTGCCTCTCGTTCCCTTTTTCGTTTCTCTAATCCCTCTCGTAGTTTGGTCATAGTGTCCCTCACTATTCCGGTGTGGTCCGCATATACACAACATTCTTCCCTTAGTGCAGCGCACACTCCCCCTTGTTGCAAGAACATCAAGTCTAACCCTCTTCGATTTTGCAACACTACTTCAGATAGTGATCTAATTGATTGTTCCAATGCACTTATTGACTGTTCAATTCTAGCCAGATCCTCATCTACTGCCACCCTCAGGGCGCTAAGTTCTTTGTTCTGTTGCACCAAGGATGCTACTCCTGTACCTATTCCCGCACCTCCTACGATCATTAGAGTAGCTATTGTTAGTGCTGTAAGGGGTTCTCGTTTTGACAGGTGATGTTCCGGGGTAATCTGTGAGTCGTAGACAAAGTCTTCGGTATGGTAAAAGATTTTGGGGACTATAGTTACCTGGACACAATATTCTGAGGATTTATCAAATTTTTCCAACGATAGACAAGGTGTAACTCCCATAGTAGAACAAACCCACTTGGTATTGCTGGCCGGTATTAACCACTTTGCAGGGGTTTTATCTTGTGTCTTGCTAGCACATAGTTGTTTTTTGTGCTTTGGGACTTTACCTACGCACACGCCACTTCCCACCACCCGCGCTAATGTAATTCCTTGCTTTTCTGTGTCCCATATACACTGGGCTGGATTCGAACCATTTACTCGTATGGGTATGTCACTTACTCCTACAGCCTCATAAAAGGGTGGTCTTATTCCGTAGCACAGCCAACAATGCTCCGTAAGGTTTGGGTTAGTTTTGTTCAGTAGTTGATAGCTAGCTTGCATCATTTTCCAGAGAGAATTTCGATTGGGAGTTTCGGTGGTGTGTGTCGCTCTGGGCGCGGTAACTTTGGTACTAGCTACAATATTATGTGGTAAGGGTGTAGGTATTGTTGGGTCAGGTATTTTTGGGATAAGAACCGGGTTAGGACCGATTGCTTGGTTGGGGCCTACTGGCAGTGGATCATTCGGGACAATCTCCTTTTTTATGAGGATTAAACCACCTTTGTCTGTCCCTGGTTCTGTGTACCTTATCCCCCACATTTTCCCAAGTAACCAACTGTCTTCTTGGGGCTCAGTAACATTTAAGAAGAGGTATTGACAATTTTCGCGTCCTCGCCATGCTTGTGGTGGAATGTACTTATATGGACCCCACTGGACTTTTAGGTATTTGTCTCTACCACTACCCGGTATCCAAGCAGGGGCTATGGTCTCACATCCCCAATAGCTACAGTAATATTGGTTAGGGTAGTTGCAATAACTCTTCCCCGGGTTCGAGCTGGGACACATATAAAATCCTAGGTATCTCCAGCATCGGTCTCTCGGGACAAGCTGACACAGAGAGGCATTAAAACTTGGTGCATCTGATGTAATTTGGGTTGCGATAACTTGCTGATCATCGAATCGAAGGAGGGACCATTTAAATGGCCGATGGGGATGGTGTTCTGATACTGCTTGCCCTATAGTGACGAGCCCTAAAATCAAGATCACACAAAGACATCGTAGCTTCCCCCTTTGGGGGTTAGGTCGCTGCTGTTTGGATTCCACCAGTGTGAAGCTCCCAGGTGCGGACAGGATGCTTGTCGCCTTGTCGTCCTCTCTTGCCACCGGGGTGTACGAGTTACAAGGACGTCCGATAATCCGGTCCTGTGGACAAAAACTCACAGTTTTCATTAGCTTTATTCTGAAGGTCCGGTTTAATAGACTTAAGCGGACACCACTTAACTTTTCCATCTTTTTTAACTGCGGCATACCCTCGCCCTGTAAGGATTAGCCTCCACCCTTGTTCCCATTCTCCCAGATCTTTTTTTTTTTTTTTTTTGGTTTGCGGTACCTTTTTGTTGGGCTCCGGCCCCGCGCGCTTCCCTTGCGGGCGGGCCGTTCCCGCCCTCTTGGCTCGCCCCGCCCGCTTCCCTTGCGGGCGGGCCATTCCCGCCCTCTCGATTCGTCCCGCCCTCTGCTCGGCGGGGTGTTTGGCTTATCAGCGCATTTTTTCAGATGGCCGCTCTGATTGGCTTTCCGCCCTTCGCTCGCGCTCCCCTCACCTTCCCGGTCACCCTCATCACCTCTCTTTTTCTCATTCTCCTCTCCTTCCCGGTCACTCTCATCACCTTTCTTTTTCACGTTCTCCTCCCCTTCACGTTTGTGTGCGCTTGTTAACGCTAACGCTTCCTCCCTGTTCCCGCTAAGGGCATCCTCGCCCCGCCCTTTGCCTTCTTGCTCGGCGCCATCTTGGGGCGCATAGGGCGGTGGTGTAGCCCAGACTTCCTCAGACTCTGATTTCTCGGCGGCGCCCCTGGCTTCCTCGGCTAGCTTACCCCAGAAGGATTTAGCTCGTTTCTGTCCGTCCGTAAGCAGGTCGGGGTTCGGGAATTGAGGGGACGTGTTGCCCTCTTGCAGATCTTTAGGCTCAGTAGAATCGTCATCGTCTGGGGGGTGCAAAGTCTGCGTGGCTGCCCCGACTCCCAATTTCGGGATGACCAACAAACAGTTCTTTGCCGCCCTCCAGGTGTCCTGTTCTTGTATGGCCTTCTGCAGGGCCTGTACGACCTTCCCCCACGACTTAAGGTTTTTCCCACAACCTGAGGACATCGTCTCTTCGGCTAATGCTTTAGTGCATTTATCCCACACTTCAGGGTGGAGAATATCCACCGGCTGGGCAATGGCCCCAATTTGCAAAAGTCTCGCAACTGCGAGAGTAAAATCTTTGGGTTTACAATCAATACCCCACTGTTTATGTAATTGTGATACCACCTTCACAAGGGCTTCCATCCTCCTTCTTGGTCTGGGAGCGTCCTCCCCGCCGGGCTGATCCTGCCGCTCCGGCCGCCGTTCACCCGTCCAGGCAACGATTCCCGGGTTTCGGAACCACTTGTTGCCTTCGCAGGCGTGGCGACCTGGTTCAGGAACGGCACGGCGACCAACCGCAGGCCGCTCGGGCCATCAGCTCGCTGACACCAGTGCGGTGGACGGCAAATGGCGTTTATTGGTGTCTGACACGGCATTATATAGCTTAGGTTTATAACCTCACTTCCATCTGCTTGCATCATAAACTAAACGCTATTGGCTTTCAGGAGAGGGGCCCTAACTTTCCGTACAGCGCGATATCTTCCGGCCGCCAGACCCTAGCTATCTACACCTGGGCACTGGCAGAGCAATGGCGGCCCACCCCCCACGCCTATAAAACCCAGCCTGGAGAGTGCGGGCAACCAGGAGCGCTGCCAACAGAGCGTGGCGCGGCGGTTTGCGCAGAAGGACGTGCAGGGAGGGCGTAGTGGCCCCACCAGCTCAAGAGATGAGTTCAGCTGGTGGTCATCACCCTCTCAGCAGGAGCTTAGCTATGGCAGCCACCCAGCGGAAAGCCATGTCCTCAGACAATCGGCTCAGCCTGCTGGCAGAGCTACCAGAGGAGGTAGAAAGGTTGAGCAGCATCAGGGAGTCTGAGAAAGAGACGGGCTCGTGGAACCATTCTCTGCCCTCCCTGAGACAGAAACAGAACAGCTACCAGAAAAAAAAACACATCAAGGGAGTCCTGTATCTTCCCCCCACCAGGCTGAAGGCAGTAGCTTAAAAGGAAGGAGCAAATGAGGCAAGTCCATGCTCAAGGTGGCAGGCGAACCCCCTCCTTGCCCACCTCGCCTCCCCAGGTGCCTCCGTACAACAGGTACGAGGCTCTGCACGTGGAAGGCCAGTCCATGGATGATGTGGACGATAGTCCAGCTGCACCAGAGGTGTTGCCAAGGTAAGAAAGGCCTACCCCCACATCACGACCACCTCCATGAGGAAGAAAAGACAAATGATAGTTGTAGGGAGCTCCCTCCTGAGGGGGACAGAAGGTCCAATACGCTGGACAGACCCTTCTCTTAGGGAAGTCTGCTGCCTCCCTGGGGCCTGGGTTAAGGACATCACGAGGAAACTTCCTAGCCTGGTGCGGCCCTCGGACTATTACCCACTACTGCTCTTCCGTGTGGGTCGTGATGAAGCTGCAACATGTACTCCAAGGGCGATCAAAGGAGACTTCGAGGCCTTTGGGTGGTTGGTTAGAGAATCTGGAGCACAGGTTATTTTTTCCTCTCTCCTTCCGGTTGCGGGCAGTGACATAGGAAGAAACAGGTGGGTCCAGTCTATTAATACATGGCTCCATGACTGGTGCCATTGCCACAATTTGGGGTTTTTTGATAATGGAACAGCCTACATGGCACCTAGCTTGCTGGCATCAGATGGGATTAACATTTCTCAAAGGGGGAAGAGGGTCTTTGCTCACAAGCTATTGGGGTTTATTGACAGGGCTTTACACTACACTTGAAGGGGGAAGGGGACAATATCAGGCTTACCCATGACAAGCTGTGGGGTGACACACCAAGGTTAGAGGGACGGGGTGCTAGCAAGGCCCCTCAGCCTATTGCATCAGCAAAAGACCTCAAAGGAACATGGTGGGACAAATCCTATGACTGGACTGTGGCTGTCCATGGCTACAGGCTGTTCAGAGAGGACAGGCGAGGACAAGCTGAGAGAGTTGGGGTTGTTCAGCCTGGAGAAGAGAAGGCTCCGGGGAGACCTTAGTGCAGCCTTCCAGTACGTAAAGGGGGCTTATAAGAAAGATGGGGACAGACTTCTTAGCAGGGCCTGTTGCAATAGGGCAAAGGGGTAATAGCTTTAAACTAAAAGAGCGTAGCTTTAGACTAGATCTAAGGGAGACATTTTTTAAAATGAGGGTGGTGAAACACTGGCCCAGGTTGCCCAGAGAGGTGGTAGATGCCCCCTCCCTGGAAACACTCCAGGTCAGGTTGGACGGGGCTCTAAGCAACCTGCTCTAGTTGATGATGTCCCTTCTCACTGCAGGGGGTTGGAGTAGATGGTCTTTAAAGGTCCCTTCCAACCCAAACCATTCTGTGATTCTATGATGTTTTTCAAAAGGAAGATTTTTTTTTTTTGAGACCTACCTCTTCCAGAGAGAACCCTTTTGATGGGATATTCCTGACTTAATTCCAGCTTGCTTTGGTTTTTTCCTCTGTCTCTCTTCTGTGCCATGCTGGCAGCGCAGGTGTCGACCTGGGATAGAGGTTGCTGTGCACCGCCTGTTTTCGTGAAGAAATCCTTCCCCGACGTGGGGGGTCCTTTGCACCACTGCAATGGCCCAGAGCATCAACACCTGAGTTCAGCATTCAGTTCTTACTCTGCCCTTTGTCAGAAATCTAACCCCGGAGTGCCTGAAGCTGGTGGCTTCAGAGGGTGGCTGCCCAACTGTGCCAGCCAGGAATTTCCTCCTCAGATTGCCACATGTTTCTCCGTGTCTCACAGGCATGAGTCTTTCTGGACACATCGTGAATCCAGCTGTGGGTCAGACACAGTATATGCCACTAAGCAAACGCTAAGTGCAGGGTTGTAAGGTATTTCATTTTCAGTCAGACATAAATTAGCTTTATTAAAGCTGTGCTGTAAAAACACTAGTGGTTTTCTAACAAAATGTAATGTTCGTTCCCCCAGACTCGACCCTCTAAACCAGGAGCTCTGGAGACCCAGTCCTGACTTTCCCATTATCTCCAGATACAGCGCTTTTGGCTGAACAAATGCAGCACTCTTCCCCCAGGGTGGTGAGATAGGAGCCCTCCTCCTCATTTCAGCTAAATTCTCACTGCCAGACAGATTTTCAGCTCTCTTCTTTCTCTCTCTTCTCTCTTCTGGCCCAAAGCATCTGCGTATGTTTGTGTTTTGTGACTTTGAAAAGAACATAAAAGGTATTATTATATTAACAGCCAATAGACTCTTCACCCTTTGAATACCTCCGCATATGGTGCCTCACCCAATTCCCTGGGCAGCCTGTTCCAATGCTTGACACCCCTTTTGGTGATGAAGTTTCTCCTAATATCCAATGTAAACTTCCCCGGGTGCAACATGAGGCCCTTTCCTCTCTTCCTTTCACTTGTTACCTGGGAAAAGAGACAGAAGGATATCTGCTGTGTTTGCTTCTGCCCTCATCCTTACCCATAAGCACTCGACTTGGTCATCAGAATCATTGATTTCTATACCATCAAAACACTTCCTAACAGAGCCACCCCACCGCCTCTCCTTCCATGCCTATCCCTTCTGAAGAGCTTATAGCCATCTATTGCAGCACTCCAGTCATGAAAGTCATCCCACCATGTTTCTGTGATGGCAATTAAGTCATAGGTGTCCTGCTGCACAATGACTTCCAGCTGCTCTTGTTTGCTGCCCATGCTGCGTGCATTGGTGTGGCTACACTTGAGCTGGACTATCGATTTCACCCCCAACATCAGCATGCCACCCCATGGCTCATCTCTAGTGAGCCTGATTTTACACCCTTTCTCCCTCAAATCTAGTTTAAAGCCCTCTTGATGAGGCCCACCAACTCGGAAGCAAGAATCTTAGAATTAGGAAAAACTTCATCACCCAAAGGGGTGTCAAGCATTGGAACAGGCTGCCCAGGGAAGTGGTTGAGGCACCATGACTGGAGGTATTCATAGGGTGTGTAGACGTGGCGCCTAGGGACGTGGTTTAATGGTGGAGTTGGCAGTCTTAGCTTTGCGGTTGGACTCGATGGTCTTCAGGGTCTTGGCCAAGCTGAGTCATTTTAGGATTCTAGGATTTACCCTGAAGGTTGTGCGGTGTGGAGTCAGGGCTGGGACTCGATGATCCTCGTGGGTCCCTCCCAGCTCAGGATATTCTGTGATGAAGAGAGTGCCAGCATCCCTCAGCACATCCCCTTGCCCAGGCACTGCTTCGCCCACCAGAGGACAGAAATGGGGCTGAACTGGCTGGCCATCAGCCCTCCTTAATGATGCTGATCTTTGGCTGGCTTGCCCTGCTTGCTATGTGCAGTGAGGCTTGGGCAATGCCACAAGTCTTGCCCAGGCATCAAAAGTCCTGTGCAGCTGTGGAAGGCCAGCGCTGTGCTTGCAGAGCTTCACCTTTAATGGAGCAAGCAGACTTTGTGCTTAACTATCAGGGCAATGGCTCTGAGGTTCTTGAGACTTATGAGGAGCATCTGAGGGAACTGGGATTGTTTAGTGCGGAGAACAGGAGGCTGAGGGGGGACCTTATCGATCTCTACAACTACTTGCAAGGAGGTTGTGGCGAGGTGGGTGTTGGTCTCTTTTCCCAGGTATCAAGTGTTGGGATCACCCTGCACGGCTCGACCTTAAGCAGAAGGAGCTGTGGCACTGAGAAGCTGGTAAACAGCTGGATATCTGCAGGGCTCGGCCTTGAGGAGAAGGAGCTGTGATAAACAACTAAGAAGAAGCGAGGAAAACAGGAACACCTGCAAGCAGCGAATCCTGACTGTGTGAGAGGCGCATGGACAGCGCGTGATATTTTGTGCACAGCCAATTGCAATAGTGTGTGTAACAAGCTGTAACCAATCATGAGTGTGTGCGCAGTGACTAAGCGAAAATTATGATATATATTGGAATCAGACAAGACAATAAATGGCTTCAGAATATAACTCTCATAGAGTTGTGAAGTCCATCCTTCTCCCGCAACTGGTGACCCCGACGTGATACGATCTCTGGGATCTCATCGTTGAACACCGGTCGAGCGCAGAGGACGCCGCGGGAGAAGCGCGGTTGGAAGAATTGCAGTCAGCGGGACTGACGCAAGGAAAAAGAAAAAGGGATACGTTGCAACGGAGAAGCACCCAGCGAGGTGAGGTGAGCAACCGGGGCGGCATGGGGCAGAACACATCGCATGAAGAAGGGGCGATAGTCAGAATCCTGCTGCATATGCTCTCTAAGAGAGGACTGAAATATGATGAATATACACTTAGAAGGCTTCTAATTTGGAGCCGAAAAAAAGGGTACCCCCCCGATCCGTCTGTGGCCTTTAAGGCAGAGACGTGGGAGGAGATAGGAAAAATGTTATGGGAACATATTGAGAAAACCGCCGCAGAGTTAGTGACGGCGTGGAAGTTGATATTAACCACATTAAAAGCCTTAAAGGCAGAGAGAAATGCTGCAGCTGATATGGAGGAGGCTGTTAAACTGCTTTCAACCAATCCCTTCTTAACCGAGTCAGAGGGTCCAGGACCTTCAGTGACTCCGAATGCACCGCCTGAGGTGCCAGATGCACCGGGTGAACTGGCCGCATTAGATAAGTCAGAGAAACAGATCTACGATGATATATGTGAGGGCAAGACGGGACAAAGCTGCCCAGAACAATGTACTCAATGTTCCCCTGTGTGCCCGTGTGAAAGATCGATGGGGCGGGCTTCGCCACCCCCGAAACCACCCAGACTTAACCGATCGAAAGCCATAGTTTTGAAGCCCTCAGCCGAGCCCCTGTCACCTTTACGGCCCCCGTTGTCTGATAGCAGCGACGAAGAAGAAGTGCCTGTTGTAGAGACTATAGGGAGGCAAGAGCCTAGGATGAAAGGCGACCCTAGGGAGCGTTGGAAAGACCTTTTTTTAGGAGCAATGAAAGATGAGGAAGTGGAGTTACTGATGGCATTTCCTGTTAGTGTACAGCCTCACAGGCCCAATCGCTGGGACTCATTCATTGGGACTTGGTTAAGGAAGTGCGGAAGGCAGTGCAAAATTATGGCTTGCAATCACCTTTCATGCAAGCTCTATTAGATAACATACTCACGGGAATGATTCTTACGCCATGGGATTGTCGGCAGATGATAGATATGTTGTTGACACCAACCCAAAGGTTATTGTGGGCAGACAGATGGTATAAACTCTGTATGCAAGAAGCCCTGAGAAACCTGGAGCGTCAAG
Source organism: Phaethon aethereus (assembly GCF_964289735.1). Taxonomy (NCBI): domain Eukaryota; kingdom Metazoa; phylum Chordata; class Aves; order Phaethontiformes; family Phaethontidae; genus Phaethon; species Phaethon aethereus. The sequence continues at coordinate 6,745,862 of NC_138579.1, forward strand.
ATGGCGATCCACTTCAGAACATTACTATGGAACAAATGACAGGCCAGGGACCATTTGTGGATGTTAGATTGCAAGCTCGGCTGCCCTTAGAAGCCTTGCAATTAGTTGGGAGACTAGCATTGAATGCGTTGCGAACAGTCCCTGAGGAGGGAAAGAGGCAACCATCTTATCCTCACATGACGACACAAATGAGGAAGCACCACCAGGCTGCCTGGCAAGCCTCAGCGCCCAAACCAGAGGGAGCGCTGGAATGGACGTGGAAACAACAGTAGAAGTTACCTTATGGGACATGTCGGTTTATGATGTCCCGACTAATGCGAATGGACCATTAGGATATGGATTGAGTGCTTTGTTATTAGGATGATCTTCAGCAACAAAGCAGGGACTTTTTGTTCTCCCTGGAGTCATTGACGAAAAAGGCCATATTGTGCCAACCACTAGTCCTTGGAACACACCTGTTTTTATGATTCCAAAGAACAAGTGGAAAATGGAGACTATTACATGACTTGCGAGAAGTCAATAAGTTTATAGTGGACATGGGAGCCTTGCAACCAGGGCTACCATCTCCCTGTATGATACCGAAGTATTGGAAGCTTTTGATTATAGATCTCAAAGATTGCTTTTTTACAATCCCTCTGCATAAAGACGATGCCAAACATTTTGCATTCTCAGTCCCAAGTACAAACAAGGCGCAACCCATGCAAAGATATCATTGGACAGTATTGCCACAAGGCATGAAAAATTCACCCACGATGTGTCAAATTTAGGTAAATTGGGCTTTACAGCCAATCAGAAAAAGGTGGCCTCAATATTTCATCTATCATTATATGGATGACATATTGTTGGCCGGTGATCAATTAAATCCGGAAGAAATGATCGGGGAGCTTGTTGAGCTTTTGAAGCAAAGTGGGCTACAAGTGGCACCGGAAAAGATACAAGCTGAAGCACCTTGGACGTACTTGGGGTGGATGATCACTGAAACGTCGGTGACCCCCCAGAAGGTTGAATTGAGAATTCAAATTAAAACATTAAATGATGTACAAAAATTGGTAGGAGACGTTAATTGGATTCGACCTATTTGTGAGATCACAAACCAAGATATGGAGCCCTTGGTTCAGCTCTTGCGAGGGGATAGCAGGTTAAACTCTCCTCAGCAATTGACCAAGGAAGCCCGGGAAGCAGTAGCAAAGATTTCTGAAAAGGTAACTCAAGCATTTAGTTCTAGGATAGACCCCTCGATAGGGATCACTTTGGCAGTAATCAGTCATGAGCGACATCCCTATGCGCTTATAATACAGCAGATAACAAAGCTAGAATCAAAAGCGGACCCATTGAGAATTTTAGAGTGGGTCTTTTTGCCTCAGCAGCAGAGAAAAACCATCACCACGAAAGCGGAGTGTTCTGCAAATTTGATTATGAAAGGGCGCAACAGAATTATTGATATATCAGCAAAGGACCCGAAAACGATTTTAATACCATTACAACAAGAATATTTGACTTGGGCTTTGCAGCACTCGGTTCCCTTCCAAACTGCATTAGCAGGATTTGAAGGTGACATTCAGATTAATTATCCATCACACAAAATGTTTACCTTTTTTAAAATCCATGAAGTAGAAGAAAAATAAAAGTGCAGTCGATATCCAGTTCAAGGTGCTACAGTATTTACGGATGGTGGTGGGAAGACAGGCAAGGCAGCAATAGTATGGCGAGAGCATGGAGAATGGAAAGAACGGGTACTTGTCGTGCCAGGATCAGTTCAAAAGGTAGAACTACAGGCAGTAATTGAAGCCTTTAAATTATGGCCTGAAGAACCTGTGAATATAATTACTGATTCTTTATATGTAGCTGGAGTACTCCAAAGATTGGAAGGTTCAATCCTTAGACAGGTACAGCAGGAACAGTTATATCAACAATTTAGAACGCTTTGGTTTTTATTGCAGAAAAGACGACATCCTTATTACGTTATGCATATACGCAGCCATACCAACCTTCCAGGGGAATTGGTGGAAGGAAATGCAAGAGCTGATCGGCTGACTGCCGCAGTATGGGCTGGACCTGTTCCGGACCGTTTAGGTCAAGCACAAGCCTCTCATGCCTTTTTCCATCAATCTGCCAAAGTTTTAGCGAGACAATTTAATCTAAGTGCAGGTGACGCTAGAGCTATTTTACAGACTTGTGCTGATTGTCAACAAATAGGCCCAGGGATCGCGATTACAGTAAATCCCTGAGGATTGCATTCGCTACAACTATGGCAGATGGATGTGACACATGTTGCTGACTTTGGAAGATTTAAATATGTTCATGTTTCAATTGATTTCTATTCTGCAATAGTTTGGGCCACTGCACAAACAGGAGAAACTAGTAGATATGTACAGAAGCATTTGCAAGCTGCATTCGCAGCCCATGGTATACCCCTACAAATTAAAACCGATAATGGTCCTTGTTATGTAGCCCAGTCAACCCAAAGATTTTTGCTCAATGGGGAGTGACACATGTTACTGGAATACCGCATTCCCCAACTGGACAAGCTATTGTTGAACGAATGAATCATTTCCTGAAGTGTTTATTGCAAAAACAAAAAGGGGGAGAGGCTACCATACCACCCCAAGAACATTTGAATAAAGCCTTATATGTGTTAAATTATTTCCGTCTAGCAGAAGGAGAAACATGTAAAAGGAATGACAGGAAGTCTGTTTGAGTTAACACAAAATGTGCAAGTAAAAGTTAAAAATTTGGAAAAGAATATGTGGGAAGGACCTTTTCAACTGCTAACCTGGGGACGAGGTTATGCTTGTGTCATTGCAGATTCTGGAACTCGTTGGGTACCCACAAAATGGGTAAAACCATGGGTGAAACAGTCACCATCGTCATCGTCGGACACATCTTGACACTATCAGGTGTCATCGCAATCTGGATGCCACCTCAGCCAAAAGAAAATATATGGGTAAATCACACTGAAATTAGCAGTATCATGAGAGGAACATGGAAAGCTTCTAGGGCAAACCGCTCTATAACTACAAATCCTTTGGTAAGATATAATATTGGTTTTCATAGCTTTATACAAACACTTTTTCCACCACTAGAAGTAGCTTCTATCGCTAGGAGTAGTACAGCTAGAATTGTTTGCCTTGTAACATTCTGCTATTAATTTAAGCATAGTTGATATGTGACTGCTGGATTATGGTAAGATGCTGTGTGAACAAAGCCTACGAACCAATAGACGGGGTGGCTGTGGCGCGTGCAGCACGTCTGGCCAGCGGGCACATGCGCCATAGGTTCCCTGTGTTGAAAGGTGACAACCGAGGCGTGTTCCGACACTCGCTGGCCACGTGTGTCGAAACTCGTTCCTTGGCAAATGTATAAATACCGGGATTTCCCGAAGAGCAGGGGGATCGGTGTATGGCAAGGCCATCGTTGCCTCCGTGGGGACGCCCACGTAAAGCTGGCACCTACCGACTGCTGCGCTGAGTTCACGGCACAGGACAATACAAGCATGTACAGATGATCCATCTTCCTCACAGTCCTTAGGTTGCAAATGATCCATCAGGTTTTGTTTTTAGATAAACAAAAAGGGGGAGATGTTGGGATCACCCTGCATGGCTCGACCTTAAGGAGAAGGAGCTGTGATAAACAACTAAGAAGAAGCGAGGAAAACAGGAACACCTGCAAGCAACAATCCTGACTGTGTGAGGGGCGCGTGGACAGCGCGTGATATTTTGTATATAGCCAATTGCAATAGTGTGTGTAACAAGTTGTAACCAATCATGAGTGTGTGCGCAGTGACTAAGCGAAAATTATGATATATATTGGAATCAGACAAGACAATAAACGGCTTCGGAATATAACTCTCATAGAGTTGTGAAATCCATCCTTCTCCCGCACATGCAAGCAAAGCAAAACAAGGAATTCATTCACTACTCCCCATGGCAGGCAGGTGTTCGGAAGCAGGGCTGTATCACGCGTAATAGTTTCTGGGGAAGACAGATGCCGTAACTCCAAATGTCCCTCCAGCCCTTCCTTCTTCTTCCTCCCAGCTTTATATACTGAGCGTGATGTTATATGGTATGGATATCTCTTTGGTCAGCCTGCGTCAGCTGTCCCAGCTGTGTCCCCTCCCAGCTTCCCGTGCACCCCCAGCCTTCTTGCTAGCAGGACAGCACGAGAAGCGGGACTGTCCTTGACTACTTAGCAAAAACTTAAAACATCAGCACGTTATCAACATTTTCTCATCCCAAATCCAAAACATAGCCTCACACTAGCCTCTATGAAGAACATTAACTCTATCCTGGCTGAAACCAGGACAGCTGCGCAGGGAGGTGGTGGTGTCACCATCACTGGAAGTATTCAAAAAACAGGTAGATGTGGCATTTCAGGACATGGTTTGATGTGCATGGTGGTGTTGGGTTGATGGTTGGACGTGATGATCCTAAAGGTCTTTTCCAACCTTAATGATTCTGTGACTCTGTAATCCCGTAATATCCAAGATAAACTTCCCCAAGTGCAACATGAGGCCGTTTCCTCTCTTCCCATCACTTGATACCTGGGAAAAGAAACCAACACCCACCTCACCACAACCTCCTTGCAAGTAGTTGTAGAGAGCGATAAGGTCCCCCCTCAGTCTCCTGTTCTCCGCACTAAACAATCTCAGTTCCCTCAGATGCTCCTCATAAGTCTCTAGAACCTCAGAGCCATTGTCCTGATAGTTAAGCACAAAGTCTGCTTGCTCCATTAAAGGTGAAGCTCTGCAAGCACAGCGCTGGCCTTCCATAGCTGCGAAGGACTTTTGGTGCTTGGGTAAGATTTGTGGCATTGCCCAAGCCTCACTGCACATAGCAAGCAGGGCAAGCCAGCCAAAGATTAGCATCATTATGGAGGGCTGATGGCCAGCCAGTTCAGCCCCATTTCTGTCCTCCGGTGGGCGAAGCAGTGCCTGGTGTCATGGTTTAGCCCCAGCCGGCAACTATGCACCACGCAGCCGCTCGCTCACTCCCCCTCCCACAGTAGGGTGGGGGAGAGAATTAGGAAAAAAAACCTTGTGGGTTGAGATAAACACAGTTTAATAGGACAGAAAGAAAGAAGGAAACAACAATGATAATACCAACAAAGGAATGTACAAGAACAAATGATGCCCAATACAGCAATTGCTCACCACCCGGCGATCGACAGCCCGTCCCCGAGCAGCGATTTCCGCCCCCCGGCCAACTCCAGTTTATGTACTGGGCATGACGTCGTATGGTAGGGAATATCTCTTTGGCCAGTCTGGGTCAGCTGTCCCGGCTGTGTCCCCTCCCAGCTCCCTGTGCACCCCCAGCCTGCTCGCTGGCAGGCCAGCACAAGAAGCTGGACTGTCCTTGACTGCTCAGCAGCAACCCAAAACATCAGCACATTATCAACAGTTCCTCATCCCAAATCCAAAACACAGTCTCACACTAGCTTCTGTGAAGAAAACCAGCTCTATCCTGGCTGAAACCAGGACACCTGGGCAAGGGGATGTGTGGAGGGATGCTGGCACACAAAAAGGTCACACGGTGGGGAATGGTAGCAATACAAGGGGATGTGCAAGTGAGCCGACTGGGCAGAAACGCATCCCCACGGGATGTTACGACAGCTAGAAGACAGCCCAGCTAGGATACGCACAGTATGGTCAGACACTGAAGGAGGGAGGCTGCTTTTGCCCAGGAGCTCACATGGAGAGACCAGAGAGAACAGAGGAAGAACAAGTTGTCCATGTCAGTGCCGAGAGTTGAGTCAATTCCTCGAGCGCAAGGGAGGCAATTCAACATATTCGGAGGACTGAGACCTCTGGGCAGTAGCTATGAACCTCACCCCTGAGAGTGTGATGCAATCACCCGGTGACAGGTATGGGTGGCCAAGGCCGGAAGCGTAGGCAAGATGCATGAGAATTACCAAGAGAATTAGGACTGTGAAAAATCAAAGACCAGGGCAAAAAGCCCTAATGGGGTGTAACTGACAAAGGTGTTGCGGGGGAACAAGAGGACCAAACCATCTCCCTGGCGACTCCTCCTCAGCACCTGTGGTTTGGGCAGTTTCCAGGGGACAGTGCGGGTGTTTGGGAGCCCAGGTGGAACACCAGTCCAGGTGAAGTATGAGAGTGGCCTGAGAAATCTGATACAGAGGAGGGTATCTTCAGTGGTCTTAAAGAAAGGAAAAGCAACCCTGCCAGAGGAGACAAGCCTGCCATATGAGGAAAGGCTGAGAGAACTGGGTTTATTCAGCCTTGAGAAAAGGCGGCTTAGCGGAGACCTTATCACCATGGTCCAGTATTTAAAGGGTGGCTACAAAGAAAATGGAGACTCCCTTTTCACAAGGAGTCGCCTGGAAAAGACAAGGGGTCATGGGTACAAGTTACTCCTCCCGGGGAGATTCCAGCTGGACACAAGAGGAAAACTTTTCACATTGGCAACAATCATCCATTGGCATAATGTCCCCAGAGAAGTGTTGGACACTTTTAAGATTTGGCTAGACAAGGTGCTCTGCCATCTTGTCTAAACTGTGCTTTGGCCGAGACAGGTTGGACCAGATGATCCTTCACGTCCCTTTCAACCTGGTATTATGATTCTATGATTTTTTCCCTTATATCCATCAATATCCCCCTCCCAAAACACAGCAGTTCCTTTAAGTCCACTCAAGTGCTAAGAAAAACCTGCACCAACCCAGGAAGCCCGTAGGAGCTCTGCTGCCTGACTGGGACCGTCCCTCTTGCAACAGGGTCACGAGCAGGGTTTGCAGCAGAGCGTGTGGGAGCTACGGCTGAGAGTAGTTGTGTTTTCCAGAGACACCCTCCGTCTGAAATATGTTCGGCCACTTGGCAGCAGAGCGGTTCCTTCCTCCCGTATGTGAACGCTTCTGGAACGTAACCTTTAAAGCCCTCAGTGTTCAAACAAGGTCTCCTATCCAGCATAGTGACCAGTGCAGTTTTCCTCTTTGGGGACAGAAACTAATTCCAGGGTTAAAGGAGAGGGAGTATCAAAGATGCCCTGGCATATGCCTTGGGCAGGAGGGATGCCGCAGGCTGTGATGCTTACTGGCCTCTGCCGTGAAGCAGGGGGAAATGAATTACACCACATAAATACAATGCACCTAAATATTGCCAAACTGGGGGCGTGGTACATATCCAGACAGAGGCAGACAGCTCCCACATGCTTGCTCTAGCTACTCCAAGTCGTACATTTCCTGCTAAAGACAATCTAAACCCAAAAGATACAGCTGAAGATACTAAGGACCCATGAAGGATTAACACGATATCATGAGATGACCAAATGCTGCTTGAAAAGTACAGTCCTACCAGAGAGAAAGTAACAGCCAGTAAAGCTGGCCTCGGCCTCCCAAATGCTTAGGAAGATGTCTGAGTTGCCTGTCTCCCTGCCAAATGTCAACTCGATGAAAACAGTCCTCCTGAAGGAGTTTGCAGTAGTGGGAGGAGGGCAGCACCATTACCAGGTGGGGAGTGATACAGGTATTGATAGAACCATAGAACCATAGAATCCTAGAATCATAGAATAGTTTGGGTTGGAAGGAACCTTTAAAGGTCCTCTAGTCTAACCCCGCTGCAGTGAGCAGGGACATCATCAATTAGATCACGTTGCTCAGAGCTTCATCCAGCCTGACTGTGAATGTTTCCAGAGATGAGGCATCTACCACCTCTCTGGGCAACCTGTGCCATTGTTGCACCACCCTCATCATGAAACATTTCTTCCTTAGAGCTAGTAAAAATCTGCCCTCTTTTAGTTTAAAACCATTACCCCTTGTCCTATCGCTACAGGCCCTGCTAAAATGTCTGTCGCCATCTTTCCTATAGGCCCCTTTTAAGTCCTGGAAGGCTACAGTAAGGTCTCCCCAGAGCCTTCTCTTCTCCAGGCTGAACAAGCCCAACTCTCTCAGCCTGTCCTCGTACGAGAGCTCTTCCATCCCTCTGGTCATTTTTGTGGCCTTCCTCTGGACCCTCTCCAACAGGTCCGTATCTTTCCTGTGCAGAGGGCTCAAGAGCTGGACGCAGCACTGCAGGGGGGGTCTCCCTCGAGCAGAGCAGAGGGGCAGAATCCCCTCCCTCGACCTGCTGGATGCACTGCTTTGGATGCAGCCCAGGAGACAGTTGGCCTTCTGGGCTACGAGGGCATATTGCCAGCTCATGTCCAGCTTTTCATCCACCAGTACCCCCAAGTCCTTCTGGGCAGGGCTGCTCTCAACTGGCAACTACATCAGTCACTTCCCTCAGGACTCTGGGATGCATCTCGTCGGGTCCCATAGACCTGTGTATGTTCAGATTCCTCAGGTGGTCTCGAACCTCATCTTCTCTTACTATGGGAGGGACTTTGCTCCTCCAGTCCCTGTCTTGCAGGCCTTCCACTCAAGAGGTGCAGGAAGAGAGAATGCTAGTGAAAACTGAGGCAAAGAAGACATTGATTACCTCAGCCTTGTCCTCATCTGTTGTTACCAGTGATTATTCGTTATTTACTCAGCACATCCTTAGGGTGGTGGAGGAAGCACAACATGTTCTCCACCAGCTGCTCCCTCTTGCAGGTACACTCCAGCTCCATGCGGATGCAGGAGCCTCTCAAGACATGATCATCCTCAAGGGATCTCCAACCTTCAAAGGCTGGCTGCAGCACAAGGAAGAAATCACTCAAGAATAGCAATCTGAAAACATGGAGGAAGTCACCAGCAGCTCCTCGGCCACCCACTGCCTGGAGGCGAGGTTCTGCACTGGCCACTGGATCACTTTGCAAAAACCATCCCCAAATTGCTGTCATCATAAGGATCTTCTCAACTTTCTTCCTCCTCCTGCCCATCACTGACTCCTCTGCTTCCTCCTCCTCTTCTTCCTCCATCTCCATGACAGTGCTGGAGCTCTCTTCCTCACTGCTACTGACAGCCTCACGGCTCCTTTTCTTCAGCTGCCAGCAGAGCCCAAAGACCAGGACAAGGACTAGAGGAAAGTCCCATTCCTGTCACTGCTGCAAGGCATCAAAGAGCAGAGCTCCCCAGGACACGCTGCTCCGCTCCAGGGCCCTTTGCTCCATCTGCTGCGCTGCACGAGTCATATTCTGTCATGCACAGATGTGGAGGGTGACACATTATTCCACTTGCCCCAACGTAGGAGCACGGACCAGTGGTGGAGCCTTAATTGCAGAATCAGTGAAATCAGAGCCCACCGCAGCAGCTCTTCTGCAAAATGCTCCCTGACGCTGTGGCAGCTGAGCAGTCAGCACCCTCTGCCCATGTTCCCTGACAAAGTGATGCACAGACACTCACAGACACAGCGTTTGTTCAAACACACCATTTATTGTCAACTTTGCACAGGGTAAAGTCCAGAGAAGGAATGGGCTCTCGAAGAGAGAGGGCGGTCGCTGTGCAGCTGGTACCTGGAGTCTCTGTTGCAAGGCTCCTCGCAACAGCCTCTTCAGCTGCATCGAGTCTGATTCCCCAGAGTGTGCTTTTGCTGTGGCGGAAAGCTTGCAGCGGCAATCCCAATGCTAAGTGAATAGCGTCTTCTCCATGTCCTGCGTGCTTAGTTCTGAGGGACCACCTCCCCGAGCAGTGTCAAGATGGGTAGATTGTCCACCCGGCACCCAGTGAACAGAAAGAGGCACATCAGCAGAGCCTCTTGCTTGGGCTCTGCACAGCTGGAGGTGCCAGCAAGAATTTCTGGGTCTATGTGACATCGTCAACATCACCGTGACGGTGCAAGGGGAAAGCAGGGCGGAAGCCATCTTTGTAGCCATCGTAGACATCACCAGCTGCTGTGCTGTGGAGACTGTTGAGAGGAGAATGCCACCGCTCTTGGCACAGGGCTGCTGTGCAGGGTTTTCCCTTCCCTTTCTGTGTCCCGCATTCTCCCCTCTTCTTCCTTCTGTATGAGGTGGTCGTCTGACGTCAGCTGTGACCCCCACATACACAGCTCGGAGCATAAAGACCTCTTTCAGCATCCGTAGATCAGCAGTCTTGTGAGCCGATCTTGCAGCTCATCGAACTCATGCAGTGCCTCGGCATGGGCGGCTGGATCCCACGCCAGGTGCTGGAAGAGGTTGAGCGGCTCGGCCGCTTGAAAGTCTGGGGGCAAGACGATCTCCTCAGGCACCTTCTCATTTCCATAGAAGAAGTGGTTGAGGCTTTTTTCCTCCAGGCAGCAGCGCAGGTACCGCATGATATCCTCCAGCCGCAGCAGGAAATCCTTCCTGCGCCAGCCTGACAGGGGTATGGTGGTCTGGAGGTGCATCACAGCTGTCTTCAAGGTATAGGTGGAAAAGCCTGTGCCCACCAGGATGCGGGCACAGAGTTGCAGGCATTTGAGGTGGAAGCTGTCATGCAGCGCCTGCCTGGCCACATGCCTGAAGAACTTCACCTCTGCCACAGCATAGCTCACCGACCACATCGTGCTTGGGGTGAAGATGGTTTCTGTAGTCTGGCTGCTTAGGAAGATGTCTGAGTCTCCTTGCTGCACCCCAAACATCATCTCAATGAAGAGGGTTCTCCTGGAGGCATTTGTCAGCTGGAGCTTGCAGGAGCAGCTGGAGGGCAGCACCTTCATATCATAGCGACGTGACTGAGGCAACACCTCCCAGGCTAACCTCACGAGATTCTGGAACCAGTGGGCAGTTTTCTGCACATCTAGGTAGGGGCCAGTGCAGAGGGAGCCTAGGAGGCTGGCACCCTGATTTCTCCTCAGCTCCTCCTCGGGCTGGTGGAGGAAGCACAGCATATCTAGCGGCTCCCTCGTGCAGGTGCACTCCAGCTCCACGCGGAGCCTGGAGTTCCTCACTGGCCTCTCCTCCACAGTGCCCATCTCCAGGTGGAAGACGTGCCCACGGGGGGGCTGCAGGGGCACAAGCAGGCGGTAAACAGCATCATCCTCACGAGGACTCCAACCTTCAAAGGTGCTGCCCACCCTGATGGCTGGTTGCAGCACCGGGAGGAAAGTATTTGACAAGAGCACTTGGAATGCATGGAAGAGGTCACCCATCAGCTCCTCCACCACCTGCCTCCTGTAGGCCAGGTTCTGCACTGGCCACTTGATGCGCTTTGCAAAAATCCTGCCCAGATCCCTTTCATTATCAGGATCTTCTCCCTCACTTTCTTCCTGCTCCTGCTCCTCTTCCTCCTCCTGCTCTGTGCTACTGCTGGAGCTTTCGTCTTCGCTGCTGCTGTCCACCTCACGGCTTCTGGTTCTGAGCCACCAGCAGAACCCGAAGAGCAGGACCAGGACTCCAGCAACTGCCCAGAATTGCCACTGCTGCACGGCAGCAAAGAGCAGGGCTCCCCAGGTCAAGCCGCTCTGCTCCTGGGTGCTCTGCTCCTGCTGGGTGCTCTGCTCCAGCTCCTGCAGCAGCCGAGCCATCTCCTGGCTCAGCTGCTCCGCACGCTGCTGCATGCGCTCGCGCATGGCCTCCTCCAGCTCATCACCCACCAGCTGCGGGTGCTGGATGATGATTTGCATCACCACAGTGAAGAATTTTGCGGCAGCCATGGCCTGCAGAAGGAGGGAGAAAAGGGGCTGACTGAGATGAGGAGGGAGGGAGCTGGCGGTGGGGGAGCGAGGACATGGGCCGCAGGGAGCTGGGGGCAGGTAGCAGAGGGGGCGAGGCAGCTGGGAGGCAGCGAGGCCTGCGCCCAGCCCCGGCAGCAGCGGCACCGTGCCCTGCCCAAGGCGCTGCAGCGAGCGGCTGGGCCCTCGGTGCAGTCTGAAAACCCACCACCCGGGGGACCGCGATCCTGCCCCAGCCCTCGTCCAGCCCAGCCTGCCCCCACGTGCGCACTCACCGCTGGCCCAGGCCGCACTGGGGCAGGGCTGCCTGCTGGCGCCCTTTATAACCGCCCCCATTGTGACACGTCCCCTGTGCTGTCACAGGCGCCAGCGCGCATCACAGGCACGCCCGCCGGCCAGCCCTGCCCTTCAGCCCCACCTTGGCTCAGCCACTCACAGCTGCCCCCTTGTACTGCTTAAGGCTGGGCTAGAGTTTGTTTTCTTCACAGCAGCTTGCACGGTGCCACAGTTTGCTTTTAAGATCTTCTGCCTGCCAACAGCACTCTCTTCATCACAGAATATCCTGAGCTGGAAGGGACCCACGAGGATCATCGAGTCCCAGCCCTGACTCCACACCGCACAACCTTCAAGGTAAATCCTAGAATCCTAAAATGACTCAGCTTGGCCAAGACCCTGAAGATCATCGAGTCCAACCACAAAGCTAACACTGCCAACTCCACCACTAAACCACGTCCCTAGGCGCCATGTCTACACACCCTATGAATACTTCCAGGCATGGTGCCTCAACCACTTCCCTGGGCAGCCTGTTCCAATGCTTGACGCCCCTTTTGGTGATGAAGTTTTTCCTAATTCTAAGATTCTTGCTTCCGAGTTGGTGGGTCTCATCGAAAGGGCTTTAAACTAGATTTGAGGGGTAAAGGGTATAAAATCAGGCTCACTAGAGATGAGCCTTGGAGTGGCATGCCGATGTTGGGGGCAAAATCGATAGCCCAGCTCAAGTGTAGCCACACCAATGCACGCAGCATGGGCAGCAAACAGGAGCAGCTGGAAGCCATTGCGCCGCAGAACAGCTATGACTTAATTGCCATCACAGAAACATGGTGGGATGACTGTCATGACTGGAGCGCTGCAATAGATGGCTATAAGCTCTTCAGAAGGGATAGGCATGGAAGGAGAGGCGGTGGGGTGGCTCTGTTAGGAAGTGTTTTGATGGTATAGAAATCAATGATTCTGATGACCAAGTCGAGTGCTTATGGGTATGCGACGAGTGAGGGAAGGCATGCAGTCGACTCAATATGAGTGATAAAGCAAGCTTCAACTTTATTGCAAAACCTTACACATATTTATACACTAAGTTCTACCTTATGCATACTTGTCTTACAATCATTGGCTTAGCTTAGCTCTAAAGATTGCATTATCATACTCCTCCTACTTGCCATTACTGCTACATGGTCCGGGTTCCATCCTGTTTTTCTTATACAGTGCTTCTTCTTAGCTGTTTACCACAGCTCCTTCTCCTCAATGCCGAGCCCTGCAGATGTCCAGCTGTTTACCAGCTTCCCAGTGCCACAGCTCCCTCTTCTCAAGGCCGAGCCGTGCAGATATCTAGCTGTTTACCAGCTTCTCAATGCTGCAGCTCCTTCTCCTTAAGGTCGAGCCGTGCAGAGTGATCCCAACATCTCCCCCTTTTTGTTTTTGTATAAACAAAACCTGATGGATCATTTGCAACCCAAGGACTGTGAGGAAGATGGACCCTCTGTACATTCTTGTATCATCCTGTGCCGTGAACTCAGCCCAGCAGTTGGTAGGTGCCAGCTTTACGTGGGCGTCCCCACGGAGGCAACGGTGGCCTTGCCGTACACCGGCCCACTGCCCTTCAGGAAATCCCGGTATTACACATTTGTAGAGGAACGAGTTTCGACACACGTGGCCAGCTAGTGTCGGAACTCACCTCAGTTGTCACCTTTTAACACAGGGAGCCTATGGCGTATGCGCCCGCTGGCCAGACGTGCTGCACGCGCCACAGCCATCCCGTCTATTGGTTCGTAGGCTGTGTTCACACGGCATTTTTTCATAACTCAGCAGTCACATATCAACTTATGCTTAAGTCAATAGCAGAATATTACAAAGCAAAACAATTCTAGCTGTACTACTTCTAGTGATATAAACTACTCCTAGTGATAGAAAAAAGGTACTTGTATAAGGCTATGAAGACCAATATTATATCTTACCAAAGCATTTGTAGTTATAGAACGCTTTGCCTCAAAAGCTTTCCACGTTCATCTCATGATACCGCAAATTTCAGTGTGATTTACCCCTACATTTTCTTTTGACTGAGGTGGCATCCAGATTGCGATGACACCTGATAGTGTCATGATGTGTCCAACGATGACGATGGCGACTGCCCCACCCATGGCCTCACCCACTTCGAGGCACCTGCAAAGTGGGTTACCCATGGTTTTACCCATGGTTTTAAACAGCCACCACCGTCAACCTCGTCCCCTGGTTAGCAGTTGAAAAGGTCCTTTCTCCTTCCGCAAATAATTTAACACATATAAGGCTTTATTCAAATGTTCTTAGGGTAATGTGGTAGCCTCTCCCCCTTTTTGTTTTGAGCGTGATTATCTAACAAAGCTCATTCATTGGGTGTGTTAGATACTTGTTTGAGTTATTAGCTAGCCAAGCATTCTTTACTACCTTTTGAACCATTCCTTGTAGACAATGCAATAAACATGGTACAATGAGCATTAGTATTAAGATAACAAGTACTATAACAACTGCCCCTTTTATTAAGTCTTGTAACCATCCACTTAGGCCCAAACTTGACAGCTATGATTCGAGGTTTAGTGAACTTGTCTGTAACCTGTCCGTTAAGTCCTTCAGTTTTTGTAATTGTTGAGTTACCGACTGTGATGTATCTGTTAAATTCATACAACACATGCCATCAAACTCCTCACACCCGTGCCCTTGGGCCAAAAGTAGGAAGTCGATAGCTGCCCTATTTTGCAATGTCGCATGCCTTATTGAGTCAGTTTCCATTAACAAAGCACTGAGTGTTGCAGAAGTAGCATTGGTTTGTTTCGCTAGCCAACATCCCAATTTATTTAAAGTGGTTAAGCCTTGGGCAGCAGCGACCCCAGGGGCAAGGAAAGAGGTTAGTATGGTTTTGTCCGCAGTCCAAAAATCCAGTTGGTCATTGCACTCTTCCTGATATTTTCAAATCTGTCATCTTATTCTATGCCGTCGGGTAAGGTTCAATATCATAGAAGTGTTGGGAGTTAACAATGTTAGGTGCCCCAATGTGTAAGGACCACCTCTCAAACGGGAGGGAACACCTTGCCATGCACCATCACCACAAATCAAGAATATTCCTTTAGGGAGTCTCATTGGGACAATAGTAGAGCGTGAGATGTTGCTCGTTGTATAATTACACCAATTGGTAGCATTCTGAAAAATGGCTAACGTGCGGTTTACATCCTGTGACCTGGTATCGTCCTGTCCTGTATAATTAAAATATAAACAGGTAGGGGCTGTAATGCATCCTAAAATACCCAACTCCTGCGGTTCCAGCAACTCCTGTGGTCTGTGTGTCATCCATCCGTCCCACTTATCCATAGCTGCAGAGGTGTTTGTTATTTTTTAAAAACAAGGTTAGATCAGGGGTGGTCTTCTTTACCACCATTGTCGAATCATAGTCCCCTAAGGGCAGACCAACTAAGCATGTTGTAAACAGATTCTCAGCAGTGGATATAGATAAGCAAAGGTGGCCTTGGCCCGTTTGATTAGCTAGTGTAACCCAGATATTTTTTCTTGGTTGAACGGAAAACCACGCCTGAACCTGGCATATCAAACACGTGACTATCAGACTCATGAACAACGGGATTTGCGTCCTGCGTCGGTAAAGACTGTCATCCCATTCACTGGGGTCTCCGATCGCATAGGCATTTCTTCAAACTGTTGATTAGCCAACAGTGACAATAATCTATCAGACGGATAGTTATTTGTAACGTGTTCTAAAAAATCAGAGATTGCGATCTGAAACTCCAGAGAACTGGCTAACAACCAATCTAAGTACTTTTGAGATACAGGAACATAAATTATTACAGGTTCTAATCCAGATATTTCTGCAATTCTTTGTCTTCCCTTAATAATGAGTTGTGCAAATAATTCATATCTGGTGACCACTATTTTTCTGGGTTGATAGGAGAGAAAAACCCATTCTAATACTTTCAAACTGTTTGCTGTATTTCCTAACTGTACAATCAATCCTAGTGGATATTGCCGTTCCCCTCCTGAATTAACTATCATAAGCGAGATACTCTCAGTAGGTGAACATCTGTGAGCATAGGTTGTTGCTATCTTCTCAGTAATTTTCTGCAAAGCTTGGTGTTGATCCTCATTCAGTTGACGTCGCTCTGGAGCCTCCACCGAAGACTCCAGGAGCGGCATCAATGGCCTTAGATCATCATTAGTAATTCCGCAAATATTGCGAACCCACTGTATATCCCCCATTAATTTTTGGACATCAGAAAGATTTTCTATTTTCGCCTTAATCTTTATTTTTTGTGGGTGGACTGCTGCCCTGGTAATAATCCAGCTCAAATATTGCCATGGTCCCTTCTTTTGCCTTTTTTTTTTTTTTTTTTTTTGGTGCTATTTTTAAACCCCGTTTTCCTAAATAGTGCTCTAAGTGCTGTAAAATGTGGTCTGCATTCAATTGTGTCCCTGCTATTAATATATCAACTATATAATGATACATTATTAAATCTGGATACTTTTTCCACACTGGTTCTAGAGCCCATGCCACAAATGTCTGACACATCGTAGGTGAATTTTGCATTCCTTGTGGTAACACTACCCAATGATACTTTTTGCTAGCTCTCCTTTATTTACCGATGGTACCGTAAAGGCAAACTTCTCCACATCCTCAGCTGCTAAGGGAATGGTAAAAAAGCAATTGAAATATACTCTTCGATTCCCTGCAAAAGAAATGATACATTTGTGACAATAATTACAACGACATAGAACAAACCCACAACACCATTTTACAAATATGGCATATTGAAGTTCCTGCTCTTGACCGTCCGGGGAGTGCCGCTGAGACAGTCAACGAGCCATCATTCTGCATACAAAAGAGTGAAAGCATCAGCTGGTGGTACGACGGAGTTGACTGCGTCCGTGGGATGTGTGACAAGATCTTCAGGTCTTACTGTCGGCCGTACCGACCTGGCCGGTACCTGCTTCACTCCGTCCCCTCCCTCTCTGCCAAAGTCTCTTGTCTCATGCCTCACCAATGTTGGGCAGGGTCGTATCTTGACTTGGGGGAAGGATCATCCCAGGCAGCCCCCTCCTGTTGCGGCACGGGTCAGGAGGCGGGGGCCAAGGAGGACTCGCCACCTCCGTTGGTTGCGTTAGCGGGGGGGGTGGGGGGGGGCGGGCGGGGGTTGCTCGTTCTCACCATCCCCAGCTCGGCCTCCCTTCTCTCCCAAGGCTGTGGCAGCGGCAGCTGCTGCCACCGTCCGCTCTGATTTTATCGCCTTTATAGAGTCTCTGACTAATCGCCAGGTTGTTAACACTTTCGCAGCCGTATGATCCTCTTTAGAGGCTGCCTCAAACACCAATTTCCCTGCTTTCTCCCAGGTAGGTAACTCAAAAGCTGTTGCAGAGTCTGCTGCTAGCCCCTGGCTCTTCAAAAGAGTCTCAAATAGCAATCGCCACGTTGTTGCTAGCTCCGCTGCTTGCCCATCTCCTTTCGAGACTCGCCCCATTGATCTTTCACATGGGCACACAGGGGAACATTGAGTACATTGTTCTGGGCAACGCTGTCCCATCTTGCCCTCACATACATCATCGTAGATCTGTTTCTCTGACTTATCTATGCAGCCGGTTCACTCAGTGCATCTGGCACCTCAGGAGGTGCAGTCGGAGTTGCTGAAGGTCCTGGACCCTCAGACTCAGTTAAAAAGGGATTGGTTGAAGACGGTTTAACAGCCTCCTCCATATCAGCTGCAGCTTTTCTCTCTGCCTTTAAGGCTTTTAATGTGGTTAACATCAACTTCCATGCCGTCACTAACTCTGCGGTGGTTTTATCTCCATTCCCAATATGTTCCTATAACATTTTTCCTATCTCCTCCCACGTCTCTGCCTTAAAGGCCACAGACGCATCGGGGGGGTACCCTTTTTGGCACCAAATTAGAAGCCTTCTAAGTGTATATTCATCATATTTCAGTCCTCTCTTAGAGAGCATATGCGGCAGGAGTCTGACCATCGCCCCTTCTTCATGCGATGTGTTCTGCCTTTAGTTCTTTTAATGTCTCTAGGATCAACCTCCAGAGCGTCATAAATTTTATACTGTCTTTGTTGCCTGTGCTGACTTGATTCTTCAGTGTTGCACCAATTCCTTCCCAAATCGGGATCTCAAAAGCCTCATTTACAGAGGGAATTAGTGCTTTTTGCCGCGCCCATACCAATAATCTTTTTAGGCCGGCTTCCTCATACTGTACACCTCTCTTAGAGAGGATTAGTTGGAGGAGCTTAACCACTGCTTCTTCCTCTTTTGTTAGCGTGGACCCCATCTCCTCCCCAGCCGCTCACCTCAAGATTCCAACAGTTTCTCCGGTTGCGCTAGCGACTTCCAGGCACCGGGGCAGTGCCTGCTACGGCTGGCTTCCGCACCCCCCTTGCTGTCTCTTCTGCTCCGGGAAGCATCGACGAGAGGGTCCCTGTTCGGGCGCCACCTGACACAGAAGTCTCGGACACAACGCGTACGACCAATATGATCAGGTCAATGCTGTTTATTGTCTTGTCTGACTCCAATATATATCATAATTTTCGCTTAGTCACTGCGCACACACTCATGATTGGTTACAGCTTGTTATACACATTATTGTAATTGGCTATATACAAGATATCACGCGCTGTCCACGTGCCCCTCACAGAGTCAGGATTGCTGCTTGCAGGTGTCCCTGTTTTTCTTGCTTCTTCTTAGCTGTTTACCACAGCTCCTTCTCCTCAAGGCCGAGCCCTGCAGATGTCCAGCTGTTTACCAGCTTCCCAATGCCACAGCTCCCTCTCCTCAAGGCCGAGCCCTGCAGATATCCAGCTGTTTACCAGCTTCTCAATGCTGCAGCTCCTTCTCCTTAAGGTCAAGCCGTGCAGAGTGATCCCAACAAATACACGGCTCCATGACTGGTGCCATTGCCACAATTTTGGGTTTTTTGATAATGGAACAGCCTACATGGCACCTAGCTTGCTGGCATCAGATGGGATTAACATTTCTCAAAGGGGGAAGAGGGTCTTTGCTCACAAGCTATTGGGGTTTATTGACAGGGCTTTACACTACACTTGAAGGGGGAAGGGGACAATATCAGGCTTACCCATGACAAGCTGTGGGGTGACACACCAAGGTTAGAGGGACGGCGTGCTAGCA
Organism: Phaethon aethereus; assembly: GCF_964289735.1. Taxonomy (NCBI): domain Eukaryota; kingdom Metazoa; phylum Chordata; class Aves; order Phaethontiformes; family Phaethontidae; genus Phaethon; species Phaethon aethereus. The sequence continues at coordinate 6,764,794 of NC_138579.1, forward strand.
AGGCCCCTCAGCCTGTTGCATCAGCAAAAGACCTCAAAGGAACTGAGGAGTGTTCTTCGAAGAGGGTGACATGGCCTCTACACCAATGCACGCAGCATGGGCAACAAACAGGAGGTAGAAGCCACTGTGATGCTTGAAAACTATGCCCTGGTTGCCATTACTGAAACATGGTGGGACGAATCCCATGACTGGACTGTGGCTGTCCATGGCTACAGGCTGTTCAGAGAGGACAGGCAAGGACAGGCTGAGAGAGTTGGGCTTGTTCAGCCCGGAGAAGAGAAGGCTCCGGGGAGACCTTAGTGCAGCCTTCCAGTACATAAAGGGGGCTTATAAGAAAGATGGGGACAGACTTCTTAGCAGGGCCTGTTGCAATAGGGCAAAGGGGTAATAGCTTTAAACTAAAAGAGCGTAGATGTAGACTAGATCTAAGGAAGACATTTCTTAAAATGAAGGTGGTGAAACACTGGCCCAGGTTGCCCAGAGAGGTGGTAGATGCCTCCTCCCTGGAAACACTGCAGGTCAGGTTGGACGGGGCTCTAAGCAACCTGCTCTAGTTGATGATGTCCCTTCTCACTGCAGGGGGTTGGAGTAGATTGTCTTTAAAGGTCCCTTCCAACCCAAACCATTCTGTGATTCTATGATATCTTAGCAAAAGGAAGATTTTTTTTTTTTGAGAACTATCTCTTCCAGAGAGAACCCTTTTGATGGGATATTCCTGACTTAATTCCAGCTTGCTTTGATTTTTTCCTCTGTCTCTCTTCTGTGCCATGCTGGCAGTGCAGGTGTCGACCTGGGATAGAGCTTGCTGTGCACCGCCTGTTTTTGTGAAGAAACCCTTCCCCCACATGGGAGGTCCTTTGCACGACTGCAATGGCCCAGAGCATCAACACCTGAGTTCAGCATTCAGTTCTTACTCTGCCCTTTGTCAGAAATCTAACCCCCGAGTGCCTGAAGCTTGCTTCCAGCCAGCCTGAGCTGGTGGCTTCAGAGGGTGGCTGCCCAACTGTGCCAGCCAGGAATTTGCTCCTCAGATTGCCGCATGTTTCTCCGTGTCTCACAGGCATGAGTCTTTCTGGACACATCGTGAATCCAGCTGTGGGTCAGACACAGTATATGCCACTAAGCAAACGCTAAGTGCAGGGTTGTAAGGTATTTCATTTTCAGTCAGACATAAATTAGCTTTATTAAAGCTGTGCTGTAAAAACACTAGTGGTTTTCTAACAAAATGTAATGTTCGTTCCCCCAGTCTCCACCCTCTAAACCAGGAGCTCTGGAGACCCAGTCCTGACTTTCCCATTATCTCCAGACACAGCACTGTTGGCTGAACAAATGCAGCACTCTTCCCCCAGGGTGGTGAGATAGGAGCCCTCCTCCTCATTTCAGCTAAATTCTCACTGCCAGACAGATTTTCAGCTCTCTTCTTTGGCCCAAAGCATCTGCGTATGTTTGTGTTTTGTGACTTTGAAAAGAACGTAAAAGGTCTTATTTTATTAACAGCCTATAGACACTTCACCCTTTGAATACCTCTGGGTATGGTGCCTCACCCACTTCCCTAGGCAGCCTGTTCCAATGCTTGACACCCCTTTTGGTGATCAAGTTTCTCCTAATATCCAATGTAAACTTCCCTGGGTGCAACGTGAGGCCCTTTCCTCTCTTCCTTTCACTTGTTACCTGGGAAAAGAGACCGACACTCACCTTGCCACAACCTCCTTGCAGGTAGTTGTAGAGAGTCATAAGGTCTCCCCTCAGCCTCCTGTTCTCTGGACTAAACAATCCTTTTTCCCTCAGATGCTCCTCAAAAGCCTCTAGTACCTTCATCAGCTTTGCTGTTTTTCTTGGGACGCGCTCCAGAATCTCAGTGTCTTTCCTGCAGTGAGGAACCCCAAACCAAACACATTATTCGAGGTGTGGGCTCACCAGTGCCAAGTAGAGTGGGACGATGACTTCCCGAGTCCTGCTGGCCACACATTTCTGATACAAACCAGCATGAGATTGGCCTTCTTGGCCACCTGAGCACACTGCCGGCCATCAACAACACCCCCAGGTCCTTTCCTGCCAGGCAGCTTTCCAGACACTCTTCCCAAAGCCTACAGTGTTGCATAGGCTTGTTATGGCCCAGGTGCAGGACCCAGCACTTAGCCTTGTTCAGTCTCGTGCAGCTGGCCTCAGCTCATTGATCCAGCCTGTCAAGATCCCTTAGTAGAGCCTTCCTACCCTCAAGCAGATCAACAACTCCTGCCCAACTTAGTGCACTCAATCCCCTCATCCAGATCATTGATAAGGATCTTAAACAGAACTGGCCCCAATACTGAGCCCTGAGGAACACCACTTGTGACTGGCCAGCAACTACAGTTAACTCCATTCACCACAACTCTATCCCATATGTCTAAGAGCATTGTCCAATTGCTTCTTGAATGCCAACAGGCTCTGGGTAATGACCATTTCCTAGGAGGACCTTGTTCCACTGCTTGACCACCCTCTCCGTGAAGAATGTTTTCCTAATATCCTAAGTTTATTACAAGATCAAGGGCTAGCAGTTGTGAGGCTTCTGCCAGTCACTTGCAGAATGCGTCATCTGCCTCTTCATCCTCCTTGGGTGGTCTATAACAGACTCCCAGTAGGATATCTGCTGTGTGTGCTTCTGCCCTCATCCTTACCCATAAGCACTCGACTTGGTCATCACAATCATTGATTTCTATACCATCAAAACACTTCCTAACAGAGCCACCCCACCGCCTCTCCTTCCATGCCTATCCCTTCTGAAGAGCTCATAGCCATCTATTGCAGCACTCCAGTCATGAAAGTCATCCCACCATGTTTCTGTGATGGCAATCAAGTCATAGTTGTCCTGCTGCACAATGGCTTCCAGCTGCTCCTGTTTGCTGCCCATGCTGCGTGCATTGGTGTAGCTACACTTGAGCTGGGCTATCGATTTCACCCCCAACATCGGCATGCCACCCTAAGGCTCATCTCTAGTGAGCCTGATTTTACCCCCTTTCCCCCTCGAATCTAGTTTAAAGCCCTCTCGATGAGTCCCACGAACTCAGAAGCAAGAATCTTAGAATTAGGAAAATCTTCATCACCAAAAGGGGTGTCAAGCATTGGAACAGGCTGCCAAGGGAAGTGGTTGAGGCACCATGACCGGAGGTATTCAAAGAGTGTGTAGATGTGGCGCTTAGAGACATGGTTTAGTGGTGGAGTTGGCAGTCTTAGCTTTGCGGTTGGACTCGATGATCTTCAGGGTCTTGGCCAAGCTGAATCATTCTAGGATTCTGGGATTTACCCTGAAGGTTGTGCGGTGTGGAGTCAGGGCTGGGACTCGATGATCCTCGTGGGTCCCTTCCAGCTCAGGATATTCTGTGATGAAGAGAGTGCTGTTGGCAGGCAGAAGATCTTAAATGCAAACTGTGGCACCATGCAAGCTGCTGTGAAGAAAACAAACTCTAGCCCAGCCTTAAGCAGTACAAGGGGGCAGCTGTGAGTGGCTGAGCCAAGGTGGGTCCGAAGGGCGGGGCTGGCCGGCGGGCGTGCCTGTGATGCGCGCTGGCGCCTGTGACAGCACAGGGGACGTGTCACAATGGGGGCGGTTATAAAGGGCGCCAGCAGGCAGCCCTGCCCCAGTGCGGCCTGGGCCAGCGGTGAGTGCGCACGCGGGAGCAGGCTGGGCTGGACGAGGGCCGGGGCAGGATCGCTGTCCCCCGGGTGGTGGGTTCTCAGACTGCACCGAGGGCCCAGCCGCTCGCTGCAGCGCCTTGGGCAGGGCACGGTGCTGCCACTGCCAGGGCTGGGCGCAGGCCTCGCTGCCTCCCAGCTGCCTCGCCCCCTCTGCTACCTGCCCCCAGCTCCCTGCGGCCCACGTCCCCGCTCCCCCACCGCCAGCTCCCTCCCTCCTCATCTCACTCAGCCCCTTCTCTCCCTCCTTCTTCAGGCCATGGATGGCCCAATATTCTTTGACTTGGTCATACAAATCATCATCATGCTCCAGAGGCTGAGTGGCCTTCCCTGGCGAGTCCTGCTCTTTGCTGCCATGCAGGACTGGCAATTCTGGGCAGTTGCTGGAGTCCTGCTCCTGCTCTCTTGGTTCTGCTGGTGACTGCAGAACTGAGCGCGCTGGACACGGAGAGCTCGCTGCTCAGTCGGAATTGCTGTGGGAATTGCTGCCACATCTTTCCTCTGCAGCAAAAGCACACTCTGGGGCGTGGGGCCCAATGCAGCTGAAGGGGCCATTGCAAGGAGCCTTGTAACAGAGATTCCAGTTACCACCTGGCACAGTGCCCATCTGCCCTCTTCAAGAGACTCCATTCCTTTGGGAGTTTTACCCTGTGCAAAGATGTCAATTAATCTCTTGTTTAACAAACAAGCACTGTGTCCGTGAGCACGCGTGCATCGCTTTGTCAGGGCATGTGGGCAGAGGGTGCTGACTGCTCAGCTGCCACAGAGTCAGTAAGCATTTGGCAGAAGAGCTGATGCATAGAATCATCCCAGAATCTTTGGGTTGGAAGGAACCTTTAAATGTCATCTAGTCCAAGTCCAAGTGAGCAGGGACATCATCAACTAGGTCACATTGCTCAGAGCTTCATCCAGCCTGACCTGGAATGTGTCCAGGGATGGGGCATCTACCACCTCTCTAGGCAACTCGTGCCATTGTTGCACCACCCTCGTTGTGAAACATTTCTTCCTTAGATCCAGTCAATATGTGCCCTCTTTTAGTTTAAAACGATTACCCTTTGTCCTATCGCTACAGGCCCTGCTAAAAAGTCTCTCCCCATCTTTCCTATAGGCCCCCCAGGAGACAATTGGCCTTCTGGGCTGCAAGGACACATTGCTGGCTCATGTCCAGCTTTTCATTCACCAGTACCCCCACATCCTTCTGGGCAGAGCTGCTCTCAATTCCTTTCTCCCGCAGCCTGAATTGATACTGGAGCTTGTCTCGAGCCAGGTGCAGGACCCTGCACTTGGCCTTGTTGAACCTCGTGAGGTTCACACGGGCCCATTCCTCAAGCTTGTCCAGGTCCTTCTGCATGTCATCCTGTCCTTCAGGTGCATCAACTGCACCATGCACCACCATCTGCAAACTTGCTGAGGGTGTGCTTGATCCCACGGTCAATGTCATTGATGAAGATATTAAAGAGTACTGGTCCCAGTATGAGGGACACCACTTGTCACCGATCTCCATCTGGACATTGAGCTGATGACAGCTGCCCTCTGGCTGTGGCCATTCAACCCATCAAATCCATCTCCCTCCAATTTAGAGAGAAGGATGTTGTGGGGGGCCTTGTCAAAGGCCTTGCAGAAGTCCAGATAGACGACGTCTCTAGCTCTTCCCTTGTCCACTGATGTGGTCAGCTCCATCATAGAAGACCACTAGGTTGGTCAGGCAGGACTTGCCCTTGGTGAAGCCATGCTGGCTGTCTCGAATGACCTCCCGGTCCTCCACGTGCCTTAGCATAGCTTCTAGGAGGATCTGTTCCCTGATCTTCCCAGGCACAGAGGTGAAGCTGGCTGATTGGTAGTTCCCAGGGTCCTCCTTGGTACCGGTTTTAAAAATGGGTGCAATGTCACCCTTTGCCCAGTCTCCAGGGATTTCACCTGACTGCCAGGACTTCTCAGATACCATGGAGAGTGGCTTGGCCACTACATCAGCAAATTCCTGCAGGGCTCTGGGATGCATCTCATCAGGTCCCATAGACTTGCGCATGTTCAGGTTCCTCAGGTGGTCTCAAACCTGATCTTCTCAGACAGTGGGAGGGACTTTGCTCCTCCAGTACACGTCTTGCAGGCCAGCCCCTTGAGAGGTGTGGGAAGACACAGTGCCAGTGAAGACTGAGGCAACGCAGTCGTTCAGTACCTCAGCCTTCTCCACATCCGTTGTTGACAGTTTGCCAGTCATGATGCAGTGGGCTCTGGTTTCACGGTGCACTGGGCTTTGGCTTCCCAGGGGTTGTGGCTTAATCCCAGTAGGCAGCTTGGCAGCACACAGCCTCTCAGTCACTTCCCCCAGTAAAAGTGGGAAAATTTGTGAGTTGAGAGGGGACAGTTCAGGAGGTAAAGCAAAAGTTACATGCCCAGGCAAAGCAAAAGAAAGAATTCCTTGCCTTCTCCCCTGGACTGCTGAGCACACCTGCCTATTTGGGAAGCGTTCTGCCTCCCTGGGGCTCGGGTTGGAGGCGTTACCAGGAAACTTCCTAGCCTCGTACGGCCCTCACATCATTAGCCGCTCTTGCTTTTTCCAGTGGGTACCAACGAAGTCGTGATGAGAAGCCCAAGGGCAATCAAAAGAGACTTGAGGCCTCGGGGAGATCGGTAAAGGGATCAGGAGTGCAGGCAGTATTCTCCTCTGTCCTCCCAGTTGTAGGGAATGACGGGGAAGGAAACAGGCCGGCGCAACTTCTTGACCGGCAGAAGTTGTGATTTTCAGTCATGGCATGGTCTACGTGACACCAGGCCTGCTGAGGCCTGACGAGATTCACCCTTCTCAAGGGGGGAAAACTATCTTTGCTCAGAAATTAGTGGGGTTGATGGAAAGAGCTTTAAACCAGGTTTGAAGGGGGGAAGGGATAAAATCAGGCTTACCAGCGATAAGCTATGGGGCGGCGTGACAATGTTTGAGGGACAGTGTGCTAGTGAGAACTTTCACTCTGCTCAAGGATGTACTGAGTAGTCCGGAGCGCATTTGAAGTGTTTGTAGACTAATGCACGCGGTGTGAGGAATAGACAGGAGGAACTAGAGGCCTTGGCTCAGTCCCAGAGCTACGACATCATTGGCATGTGAGACTTGTTGGGAAGAGTCCTATGACTGGAGTGCTGTGATGGACGGTCATAGGCTCTTCAGGAGAGAGAGGCAGGGCAAGTGAGGAGGGTTTGGACTGTACAGAGCTTGCAGCTGAGGGTGACACAGTGGAGAGCCTCTGCATAAAGATTAGGGGAAAAGCTAACAAAGCGGGTGTTCTTGCAGGAGTCTGCTATGGATCACCCAGCCAGGATGATGACACCCCGGTATGATTCTACAAGGAATCAAGGGAAACCTCTCAATCAGTTTTCCTATGTCATCGTTATGGACGACTTTAACTTCCCAGCTGCTAACTGGGACCGTCATAGAGCAGACATGCTCAAGAGTCCCAGGAAGTTCCGGAAGCCAATGTTGAAGATTTCTTTTTGAGATGGGTACTAGAGGAGCCGACTATGAAAGGTGCCTTCCTCAACCTCTTGTTTGTACACAGAGGTGGTCTTGTGGGTGAAGTGATGATTGATGGCTGTCATGGCCACAGTGGTCAAGCAATGGTTGCGTTTAAAATCTTTGGTGATATGGGAAAATCTGCCTGCAGAGCTACTAGCCTGGACTCTGGGAGAGCAGACTTGTGGCTGCTCAAGGAGCCAGATTGTGAGCTCCCCTGGGAATCTGCTTTTGAGGGTATTGGTGTCCATAATGCTGTTCACTTTTTAAGAGCTATTACTTAAGAGTAACAAGCGTGGGCATTTCCAGTTTATTGCAAGCAAGCAAGAGGGGCAGAAGGCTGGTTTGGCTGACCAGGACTCTCCTTTGGGAACGCAGGCAGCCAACAAAAGTGTATAGCCTTTGGAAAGGGCTGGGGGGGTTTTGGTTGATGGGAAGCTCAATAGGAGTCAGGAGCATGCCCGGCTGTCCAAAAGGGCCAGCCCTCTCCTGGGCTGCATTAGGCACAATATAGCTTGCCAGTCAAAAGAAGGGACTGACCGACCATAATCAGTACTGGGGCAGCCTCAGTTCGAGTGCTGTGCACAGCTTTGGCCTCCATGTGAGAAGCAGGCTATAAAAGTGCTAGGATGTGTTCAAAGGAGATGATGCAGCAGAGATGGTGAAAGGACTAGCGGGCATGTCCTTATAAGGCGCAGCTGAGGACGCTGGGTTTGTTGAGCTTGGAGGAGAGGAGACTGAGGGGTGACCTCATTGCTGTCTACAACTTCCTCAGGAAGGGGAGCAGAGAGGGTGGTGCCAATCTCTCCTCTCTAGGGCCTGGTGAAAGGACACAAAGGAATGGCTTAAAGCTGTGTCAAGAGATGTTCAGATTGGATATTAGGAAAACACTCCTCACAGAGAGGGTGGTCAAGTAGTGGAACAAGGTCCCCCTAGGAAACGGTAATTGCCCAAAGCCTGTTGGCATTCAAGAAGCAATTGGACAATGCTCTTAGACATATGGGATAGAGTTGTGGTGAATGGAGTTAACTGTAGTTGCTGGCCAGTCACAAGTGGTGTTCCTCAGGGCTCAGTATTGGGCCCAGTTCTGTTTAAGATCCTTATCAATGATCTGGATGAGGGGATCGAGTGCACCAAGTTGGGCAGGAGATGTTGATCTGCTTGAGGGTAGGAAGGCTCTACTAAGGGATCTTGACAGGCTGGATCAATGGGCTGAGGCCAACTGCACGAGATTGAACAAGGCTATGTGCTGGGTCCTGCACCTGGGCCATAACAAGCCTATGCAACACTGTAGGCTTTGGGAAGAGTGTCTGGAAAGCTGCCTGGCAGGAAAGGACCTGGAGGTCCTGTTGACAGCCAGCAGTGTGCTCAGGTGGCCAAGAAGGCCAATCTCATGCTGGTTTGTATCAGAAATGTGTGGTCAGCAGGACTCGGGAGGTCATCGTCCCACTCTACTTGGCACTGGTGAGACCACACCTCGAATAGTGTGTTTGGTTTGGGGCTCCTCACTGCAGGAAAGACACTGAGGTTCTGGAGCGCGTCGCAAGAAAAGCAGCAAAGCTGCTGAAGGTTCTAGAGGCTTTTGAGGAGCATCTGAGGGAACTGCGATTGTTTAGTGCAGAGAACAGGAGGCTGAGGGGAGACCTTATGACTCTCTACAACTACCTGCAAGGAGGTTGTGGCAAGGTGAGTGTCGGTCTCTTTTCCCAGGTAACAAGTGAAAGGAAGAGAGGAAAGGGCCTCACGTTGCACCCGGGGAAGTTTACATTGGATATTAGGAAGAACTTGATCACCAAAAGGGGTGTCAAGCATTGGAACAGGCTGCCAAGGGAAGTGGTTGAGGCACCATGCCCGGAGGTATTCAAAGGGTGTGTAGATGTGGCGCCTAGGGATGTGGTTTAGTGGTGGAGTTGGCAGTCTTAGCTTTGCGGTTGGACTCGATGATCTTCAGGGTCTTGGCCAAGCTGAATCATTCTAGGATTCTGGGATTTACCCTGAAGGTTGTGCGGTTTGGAGTCAGGGCTGGGACTCGGTGATCCTCGTGGGTCCCTTCCAGCTCAGGATATTCTGTGATGAAGAGAGTGCTGTTGGCAGGCAGAAGATCTTAAAAGCAAACTGTGGCACCATGCAAGCTGCTGTGAAGAAAACAAACTCTAGCCCAGCCTTAAGCAGTACAAGGGGGCAGCTGTGAGTGGCTGAGCCAGGGTGGGGCCGAAGGGCGGGGCTGGCCGGCGGGCGTGCCTGTGATGCGTACTGATGCCTGTGACAGCACAGGGGATGTGTCACAATGGGGGCGGTTATAAAGGGCGCCAGCAGGCAGCCCTGCCCCAATGCGGCCTGGGCCAGCGGTGAGTGCGCACACGGGGGCAGGCTGGGCTGGACGAGGGCTGGGGCAGGATCGCTGTCCCCTGGGTGGTGGGTTCTCAGCATGCACCGAGGGCCCAGCCGCTCGCGGAAGCACCTTGGGCAGGGCACGGTGCCGCCGCTGCCAGGGCTGGGCGCAGGCCTCGCTGCCTCCCAGCTGCCTCGCCCCCTCTGCTACCTGCCCCCAGCTCCCTGCGGCCCACGTCCCCGCTCCCCCACCGCCAGCTCCCTCCCTCCTCATCTCACTCAGCCCCTTCTCTCCCTCCTCCTGCAGGCCATGGCTGCCACAAAATTATTCACTGTGGTGATGCAAATCATCATCCAGCATCCGCAGCTGGTGGGTGATGAGCCGGATGAGGGCACGTGCGAGCGCATGCAGCAGCGTGCGGAGCAGCTGAGCCAGGAGATGGCTCGGCTGCTGCAGGAGCTGGAGCAGAGCACCCAGCAGGAGCAGAGCACCCAGGAGCAGAGCGGCTTGGCCTGGGGAGCCCCGCTCTTTGCTGCCGTGCAGCAGTGGCAATTCTGGGCAGTTGCTGGTGTCCTGGGTCCTGCTCTTTGGGTTCTGCTGGTGGCTCAGGAAAAGGAGGCCTGAGGCAGAGAGCAGCAGCGAAGAGGAGAGCGCCAGCAGTAGCACAGAGCAGGAGGAGGAAGAGGAGCAGGAGCAGGAAGAAAGTGAGGGAGAAGATCCTGATAATGAAAGGGATCTGGGCAGGATTTTTGCAAAGCGCATCAAGTGGCCAGTGCAGAACCTGGTCTACAGGAGGCGGGTAGTGGAGGAGCTGGTGGGTGACCTCTTCCATGTCTTTCTAGTGCCCTCGTCAAATACTTTCTTCCCGGTGCTGCAACCAGCCATCGGGGTGGGCAGCACCTTTGAAGGTTGGAGTCCTCGTGAGGATGATGCTGTTTACCGCCTGCTTGTGCCCCTGCAGCCCCCCCGTGGGCACGTCTTCCACCTGGAGATGGGCACTGTGGAGGAGAGGCCAGTGAGGAACTCCAGGCTCCGCGTGGAGCTGGAGTGCACCTGCACGAGGGAGCGGATAGATATGCTGTGCTTCCTCCACCAGCCTGAGGAGGAGCTGAGGAGAAATCAGGGTGTCAGCCTCCTAGACACCCTCTGCACTGGCCCCTACCTAGATGTGCAGAAAACTGCCCACTGGTTCCAGAATCTCGAGAGGTTAGCCTGGGAGGTGGTGCCTCAGTCATGTCACTACAATATGAAGGTGCTGCCCTCCAGCTGCTCCTGCAAGCTCCAGCTGACAAATGCCTCCAGGAGAACCCTCTTCATTGAGATGATGTTTGGGGTGCAGCAAGGAGACTCAGACATCTTCCTAAGCAGCCAGACTACAGAGACCATCTTCACCCCAAGCACGATGTGGTCAGTGAGCTATGCTGTGGCAGAGGTGAAGTTCTTCAGGCATGTGGCCAGGCAGGCCCCACATGACAGCTTCCACCTCAAATGCCTGCAACTCTGTGCCCGCATCCTGGTGGGCACAGGCTTTTCCACCTATACCTTGAAGACAGCTGTGATGCACCTCCAGACCACCATACCCCTGTCAGGCTGGCGCAGGAAGGATTTCCTGCTGCGGCTGGAGGATATCATGCGGTACCTGCGCTGCTGCCTGGAGGAAAAAAGCCTCAACCACTTCTTCTTTGGAAATGAGAATGTGCCTGAGGAGATCGATTTGCCCCCAGACTTCCAAGTAGCCGAGCCACTCAACCTCTTCCAGCACCTGGTGCGGGATCCAGCCGCCCATGCCAAAGCACTGCATGAGTTCGATGAGCTGCAAGATCGGCTCACAAGACTGCTGATCTAGGGATGCTGAGAGAGGCCTTTATGCACCGAGCTGTGTTTGTGGGGGACACAGCTGACGTCAGACGACCACCTCATACAGAAGGAAGAAGAGGGGAAAATGCAGGACACAGAAAGGGAAGGGAAAACCCTGCACAGCAGCCCTGTGCCAAGAGCGGTGGCATTCTCCTCTCAACAGTCTCCACAGCACAGCAGCTGGTGATGTCTACGATGGCTACAAAGATGGCTTCCGCCCTGCTTTCCCCTTGCACCGTCACGGTGATGTTGACGATGTCACATAGACCCAGAAATTCTTGCTGGCACCTCCAGCTGTGCAGAGCCCAAGCAAGAGGCACTGCTGATGTGCCTCTTTCTGTTCACTGGGTGCCGGGTGGACAATCTACCCATCTTGACACTGCGCGGGGAGGTGGTCCCTCAGAACTAAGCACGCAGGACATGGAGAAGACGCTATTCACTTAGCATTGGGATTGCCGCTGCAAGCTTTCCGCCACAGCAAAAGCACACTCTGGGGAATCAGACTTGATGCAGCTGAAGAGGCTGTTGCGAGGAGCCTTGCAACAGAGACTCCAGGTACCAGCTGCACAGCGACCGCCCTCTCTCTTTGAGAGCCCATTCCTTCTCTGGACTTTACCCTGTGCAAAGTTGACAATAAATGGTGTGTTTGAACAAACGCTGTGTCTGTGAGTGTCTGTGCATCACTTTGTCAGGGAACATGGGCAGAGGGTGCTGACTGCTCAGCTGCCACAGAGTCAGGGAGCATTTTGCAGAAGAGCTGCTGCGGTGGGCTCTGATTTCACTGATTCTGCAATTAAGGCTCCACCACTGGTCCATGCTCCTACGTCGGGGCAAGTGCAATAATGTGTCACCCTCCACAACTGTGCATGACAGAATATGACTCGTGCAGCGCAGCAGATGGAGAAAAGGGCCCTGGAGCGGAGCAGCGTGTCCTGGGGAGCTCTGCTCTTTGATGCCTTGCAGCAGTGACAGGAATGGGACTTTCCTCTAGTCCTTGTCCTGGTCTTTGGGCTCTGCTGGCAGCTCAAGAAAAGGAGCCGTGAGGAAGAGAGCTCCAGCACTGTCATGGAGATGGAGGAAGAAGAGGAGGAGGAAGCAGAGGAGTCAGTGATGGGCAGGAGGAGGAAGAAAGTTGAGAAGATCCTTATGATGACAGCAATTTGGGGATGGTTTTTGCAAAGTGCATCCAGTGGCCAGTGCAGAACCTCGCCTCCAGGCAGTGGGTGGCCGAGGAGCTGCTGGTGACTTCCTCCATGTTTTCAGATTGCTATTCTTGAGTGATTTCTTCCTGGTGCTGCAGCCAGCCTTTGAAGGTCGGAGATCCCTTGAGGATGATCATGTCGTGAGAGGCTCCTGCATCCGCATGGAGCTGGAGTGTACCTGCAAGAGGGAGCAGCTGGTGGAGAACATGTTGTGCTTCTTCCACCACCCTAAGGATGTGCTGAGTAAATATCGAATAATCACTGGTAACAACGGTTGAGGAGAAGGCTGAGGTACTCAATATCTTCTTTGCTTCAGTCTTCACTAGCATTGTCTCCTCCCGCACCTCCTGAGTGGAAGGCCAGCAAGACGGGGACTGGAGGAGCAAAGTCCCTCCCATAGTAAGAGAAGATGAGGTTCGAGACCACCTGCAGAACCTGAACATACACAGGTCTATGGGACCCGATGAGATGCATCCCAGAGCCCTGAGGGAATTGACTGATACAGTTGCTGGTCTTCACAAAATTTCAAAAGCCATGGCAGTCAGGTGAAGTCCCTGGAGACTGGGCAAAGGGTGACATTTTTAAAACCGGTACCAAGGAGGACCCTGGGAACTACTAATCAGCCAGCTTCACCTCTGTGCCTGGGAACAGATCCTCCTAGAAGCTATGCTAAGGCACGTGGAGGACCGGGAGGTCATTCGAGACAGCCAGCATGGCTTCACCAAGGGCAAGTCCTGCCTGACCAACCTAGTGGTCTTCTGTGATGGAGCTGACCACATCAGTGGACAAGGGAAGAGCTAGTGACGTTGTCTATCTGGACTTCTGCAAGGCCTTTGACAAGGCCCCCCACAACATCCTTCTGTCTAAATTGGAGAGAGATGGATTTGATGGGTGGACTGTTTGGTGGTTGAGGAGTTGCTTGGATGGTCACACCCAGAGGGTGGTGGTCAACGGCTGAACATCCAGATGGAGATTGGTGACAAGTGGTGTCCCTCAGGGGTCCATACTAGGACTAGTACTCTTTAATATCTTCATCAATGACATCGACAGTGGGATCGAGCGCACCCTTCAGCACGTTTGCAGATGACACCAAGCTGAGTGGTCCAGCTGACACACCGGAGGGACGGAATGCCATCCAGAGGGACCTGGACAAGCTCGAGGAATGGGCCCGTGTGAACCTCATGAGGTTTCAACACGGCAAAGTGCAGGGTCCTGCCCCTGGCTCGAGATAAGCTCCGTAATCAATCCAGGCTGGGGGAGGAAGTGGTTGAGAGCAGCCCTGCCCAGAAGCACTTGGGGGTGCTGGTGGATGAAAAGCTGGACATGAGCTGGCAATGTGCCCTCGCAGCCCAGAAGGCCAGTCATCTGCTGGGCTGTGTCCAAAGCAGTGCGTCCAGCAGGTCGAGGGAGGGGATTCTGCCCCTCTGCTCTGCTCAGGAGAGACCCCCCCTGCAGTGCTGCGTCCAGCTCTGGAGCCCTCAGCACAGGAAAGCTATGGACCTGTTGGAGAGGGTCCAGAGGAGGCCACAAAAATGACCAGAGGGATGGAACAGCTCTCGTATGAGGACAGGCTGAGAGAGTTGGGGTTCTTCTCTTCTGGAGAAGAGAAGGCTCTGGGAAGACCGTACTGTGGCCTTCCAGGACTTCAAAGGGACCTATAGGAAAGATGGGGACAGACTTTGTAGCAGGGCCTGTAGTGGCAGGACAAGGGGTAATGGTTTTAAACTAAAAGAGGGCAGGTTTTGGCTAGCTCTAAGGAAGAAATGCGCACTGCAGCAGGGTTAGACTAGAGGACCTTTAAGGGTTCCTTCCAACCCAAACTATTCTATGATTCTACGATTGTATGATTCTATGGTTCTATGGTTCTATCAATACCTGTATCACTCCCCACCTGGTAATGGTGCTGCCCTCCTCCCACTACTGCAAACTCCTTCAGGAGGACTGTTTTCATTGAGTTGACATTTGGCAGGGAGACAGGCAACTCAGACATCTTCCTAAGCGTTTGGGAGGCCGAGGCCAGCTTTACTGGCTGTTACTTTCTCTCTGATAGGACTGTACTTTTCAAGCAACATTTGGTCATCTCATGATATCGTATTAATCCTTCATGGGTCCTTAGTATCTTCAGCTGTATCTTTTGGGTTTAGATTGTCTTTAGCAGGAAATGTACGACTTGGAGTAGCTAGAGCAAGCATGTGGGAGCTGTCTGCCTCTGTCTGGATATGTGCCACGCCCCCAGTTTGGCAATATTTAGGTGCATTGTATTTATGTGGTGTAATTCATTTCCCCCTGCTTTATGGCAGAGGCCAGTAAGCATCACAGCCTGTGGCATCCCTCCTGCCCAAGGCATATGCCAGGGCATCTTTGATACTCCCTCTCCTTTAACCCTGGAATTAGTTTCTGTCCCCAAAGAGGAAAACTGCACTGGTAACTATGCTGGATAGGAGACCTTGTTTGAACACTGAGGGCTTTAAAGGTTACGTTCCAGAAGCGTTCACATATGGGAGGAAGGAACCGCCAAGTGGCCGAACATATTTCAGACGGAGGGTGTCTCTGGAAAACACAACTACTCTCAGCCGTAGCTCCCACACGCTCTGCTGCAAACCCTGCTCGTGACCCTGTTGCAAGAGGGACGGTCCCAGTCCGACAGCAGAGCTCCTACGGGCTTCCTGGGTTGGTGCAGGTTTTTCTTAGCACTTGAGTGGACTTAAAGGAACTGCTGTGTTTTGGGAGGGGGATATTGATGGATATAAGGGAAAAAATCATAGAATCATAGAATACCAGGTTGAAAGGGACGTGAAGGATCATCTGGTCCAACCTGTCTTGGCAAAAGCACAGTTTAGACAAGATGGCACATCACCTTGTCTAGCCAAATCTTAAAAGTGTCCAACACTTCTCTGGGGACATTATGCCAATGGATGATTGTTGCCAATGTGAAAAGTTTTCCTCTTGTGTCCAGCTGGAATCTGCCCGGGTGAAGTAACTTGTACCCATTACCCCTTGTCTTTTCCAGGCGACTCCTTGTGAAAAGGGAGTCTCCATTTTCTTTGTAGCCACCCTTTAAATACTGGACCATGGTGATAAGGTCTCCGCTAAGCCGCCTTTTCTCAAGGCTGAATAAACGCGGTTCTCTCAGCCTTTCCTCATATAGCAGGCTTGTTTCCTCTGGCAGGGTTGCTCTTCCTTTCTTTAAGACCACTGAAGATACCCTCCTCTGTGTCAGATTTCTCAGGCCACTCTCATACTTCACCTGGACTGGTGTTTCACCTGGACTGGTGTTTCACCTGGACTGGTGTTCCATCTGGGCTCCCAAACACCCGCACTGTCCCCTGGAAACTGCCCAAACCACAGGTGCTGAGGAGGAGCCGCCAGGGAGATGGTCTGGTCCTCTTGTTCCCCCGCAACACCTTTGTCAGTTACACCCCATTAGGGCTTTTTGCCCTGGTCTTTGATTTTTCACAGTCCTAATTCTCTTGGTAATTCTCATGCATCTTGCCTACGCTTCCGGCCTTGGCCACCCATACCTGTCACCGGGTGATTGCATCATGCTGTCACGGGTCAGGTTCATAGTTACTGCCCAGAGGTCCCAGTCCTCCAAATATGTGGAATTGCCTCCCTTGCACTCGAGGAATTGACTCAACTCTCAGCACTGACATGGACAACTTGTTCTTCCTCTGTTCTCTCTGGTCTCTCCATGTGAGCTCCTGGGCAAAAGCAGCCTCCCTCCTTCAGTGTCTGACCGTACTGTGCGTATCCCAGCTGGGCTGTCTTCTAGCTGTTGTAACACCCCGTGGGGATGCGCTTCTGCCCAGTCGGCTCACTGGCACATCCCCTTGTATTGCTACCATTCCCCACAGTGTGACTTTTCTGTGTGCCAGCATCCCTCAGCACATCCCCTTGCCCAGGCACTGCTTCGCCCACCAGAGGACAGCAATGGGGCTGAACTGGCTGGCCATCAGCCCTCCTTAATGATGCTGATCTTTGGCTGGCTTGCCCTGCTTGCTATGTGCAGTGAGGCTTGGGCAATGCCACAAGTCGTGCCCAGGCATCAGAAGTCCTGTGCAGCTGTGGAAGGTCAGCACTGTGCTTGCAGAGCTTTAATGGAGCAAGCAGACTTTGTGCTTAACTATCAGGGCAATGGCTCTGAGGTTCTTGAGACTTATGAGGAGCATCTGAGGGAACTGGGATTGTTTAGTGCGGAGAACAGGAGGCTGAGGGGAGACCTTATCGCTCTCTACAACTACTTGCAAGGAGGTTGTGGCGAGGTGGGTGTTGGTCTCTTTTCCCAGGTATCAAGTGATGGGAAGAAAGGAAACGGCCTCATGTTGCACTCGGGGAAGTTTAGCTTGGATATTACGGGATTACAGAGTCACAGAATCATTAAGGTTGGAAAAGACCTTTAAGATCATCACGTCCAACCGTCAACCCAACACCACCATGCCCATCAAACCATGTCCTGAAATGCCACATCTACCTGTTTTTTGAATACTTCCAGTGATGGTGACACCACCACCTCCCTGCGCAGCTGTCCTGGTTTCAGCCAGGATAGAGTTAATGTTCTTTGTAGAAGCTAGTGTGAGGCTATGTTTTGGATTTGGGATGAGAAAATGTTGATAACGTGCTGATGTTTTGAGTTTTTGCTAAGTAGTCAAGGACAGTCCCACAGGGAGGGAATCAAGAGTTTGCCATTGACAGTGACAGCAAAGAGGAGTTTACCATTGACAGCAAAGAATGGGAATGGAATCAAGAGTCGTCAGACAGCAAAGATAACAATGAATCTTTGAAGAACTCTAAATCTTCTTTTTTTTACATTTTAGAATGGGTTTTTTTAAGGGTACAAGCATACAAACACATCCAGAGGCTGTGGGAGAACTGATTAGGAAAGGGCGAGCCAGAGTCCTTGAGTTGACAGGGCAAGATCCCGCAGACATTAGTATTCCTGTCAATGCAGTGGACCTGGAATGGCGGATGCGGCATGCACTGGCCATTCAGGAAGCGTTGATAGGATTTGGCGGCAGAGTACATTCATCTCAGCCGCAAGGGAAGCTGTGGCAGATACTGAAGCGAAACATGTGGCTGGAGAGACCCAAAGTGGTTAACAACCCAATACAGGAGGGTCTAACAGTATATACAGATGCAGGAAGGTGTTCTAGACAAGCAGTATGTGTATGGCAAAAGGATGGACAGTGGCAATGGAAAGTGTTACGGGGACACGCCCACGATACCCTACAGACATTAGAATTGTCTGCTGTGGTATGGGCACTAGGAAATTGGCACAGCGAGCCGTTAAATGTGGTTACTGACTCCTTGTATGTGGCTGGAGTGGTACCACGGGTTCAGGACGCGTTAATTAGGGAAACATGCAATCCAAAACTGGGAAAGTTATTTATATGCCTAAGGTCGGTGCTGACACAGCGAAGTGCCTTATGCTGTATAATCCATATCTGCAGCCATCAGTGGGATCTCGGGTTGGGAACAGGAAATCAGATAGCAGACAATATAGTCAGCCCAGTGTGTCGTTCACCACCCATGGATAAGTTCATGCAAGCCAGACAAGGACATGACGTATTCCACCAAAATGCAAAGGGACTGAGAAGACAATATGGGTTAACAGAAATGGAGGCTCGAAATATTGTGCAGGCCTGTCCAAGATGCGGGAATCATGGTCCCGGATTGGGGATGGGGGTCAATCCAAAAGGACTTAAGGCACTGGAGATATGGCAAACGGATGTGACTCACGTCAGTGAGTTCGGGCAACTCAGGTATGTACATGTAATGCTGGATACCTTTTCTAAGGTAATCTGGGCCACCGCTTTGTCAGGAGAAAAGGCACATCATGTATGCAAGCACCTTCTTGCATGTTTTGCCATATTAGGTGTCCCCGAACAAATCAAGACAGATAATGGGCCAGCCTATGTCAGTCAGAAAGTAAGGGCATTTATGATGCGGTGGGGTGTCAAACATGTTACGGGTATTCCCCGACAGGACAAAGCCTTGTGGAACGTACGCATCAGGTGATAAAAGATTACCTTGCTAAACAAAAAGGGGAATATCAGGAACTGCAAATGCGGTTGCACAAAGTTCTATTTACATTGAATTATCTGTGTTTAATGGGTGATCGGGAAGAGCCAGCAATTGTGATTCATCACCAAAACATTAAGCTTACTTCTCAGACAGTACTTCCCAAACTAAGGCTAATGTATCGGGATCTAAGTACCGGAATATGGCATGGGCCTGTTTCCGTAATATTTAATGGGAGGGGATATATGTGTGTTTCCATAGATAAAGGACCACTGTGGGTGCCGAGTCGGGCAGTGAAACCGGCGCTTCCCCCAAGGGGAGAGACTGAAGCCACAGATGAATGAACCCCGAGGAGATAAGAAGGGACCAAATTCGCTGTGAAAGCTGTTTTCAATGCACGCCTTGAGTACTCTGTCAATGTTATCGATGTGAAAGAAAACGGTGGGTTTGAGCGCATCGCGCAAATAGGTGGTGTGAACATTGCTTCCTACAGGAATTTGAGCTGACAAGAGTACTGGTTATAACAGGGCACGAAGTGGCAGATACCCCCTCCTATTTTCGTAGTCGTACTCAATGGGCGAACCTCTTGGAGAAACAATCCCGTTATCTCATTCCATTGGGAATTGAATGTAAGCGTAGTAACCTGGTCCCAGAACTTTGGGAGGTAGACCCTGAAGATTGGGACACAGTTAAAGCTTATTGTGCAAAACGCTTTGTTTGGAAGCAGAGACAAAAATGCAAAAGGTATTAAAACATTTAGTAATAGTAACTTGCGTTTCAGTGACTATCGCTATTTATAGAATTGAGCCCCGTCAAAATGTATGGATTACCTGGGCCAACCAGTCGGGTGTCACTGACTTTTGTATTAGCATGCAATCGGCCGAGAACCCCTTCCAAACTTGTTTGATTGGAGTTCCTATATCAAACCTGGAAAATCTCATTAAAGGTGCCTTTAAAAGCTGGTGGAGTGGTACCGAGCCACAGTTGACATTTAAAGCCACCGGAGAATGCCTAAAGCAAGGAACGTATACCTGGCCTTCTTGTAATGCATCATATTGGCAGAAGAGCTTTATTGAAGGCCTCAATCATTCTTCTCCTGTCCCGCTTCAGGAGTTGGATTTGTTAGGAAGCATTGCTCCTTCACAACTGAGTAATGTGTCTCACATGCTCAACTGTGCAGACAGAATGGGTCGGTTGTGGCCTGTTAATGGGACAGGGTCGATAAGCTTTGGGACGCCAACCTATAACAATAACGGTCGGTGGGCTCCAATAATTGTGAGCCAGAATGTTACAGGGAAATTTGATTGGCCTGAAGAAATAGATTGCTGTCAGCTCGTTAATACTACAGGAGGGCGGCTGCTCCCCCCAGGCATATTTTTGATTTGTGGGGATAGAGCTTGGCCCGGTATTCCTCATAATCCGATGGGAGGACCTTGTTATATTGGCCGGTTAACCATGTTTACACCTACCATGCGACAGGTAATGGATGTTTTTAAAAACCGAACAAAAATTAGAAGGAAACGCCAAGTCACTGAATTAGATGCCTCATGTAGGGACCAGGTAGAACTTTCTTCAGTGGCCACGGTCATTGCAACCTCCTTTCTCTTTCCTGGCGGTATGGCTGCCATTAATGCTAGAAATCTGCGAGCATTATCATGTTGGGGCCTAAGGCAATTTAATTTAACCTCAGAAATGATAGATGAACTAGTTACTGATGTAGATAGTGTTAGACATGCTACACTGCAAAATAGAGCCGCAATTGATTTTTTATTGCTTGCGCAAGGGCATGGCTGTGAAGAGTTTGAAGGAATGTGTTGTCTTAACTTGTCAGACCACTCGACATCTATACATAAATGGCTGAAGGATTTGCAGGATAACATGCATAAGATAACCGTTGGACGTAGTCCAGTGGACAGCCTTTTTGAATCTTGGGGCATAGTAGGATGGTTAAAGGAAGGGTTAAAGGTTTTAGGATTAATATCGCTTGTAGTGTTTTTGCTGTTATTATTTTTACTGTGTATAATGTGCTTGTTGCAACGATTGGTAGAAAAGAAGAAGGGGGAATTGTGGAAGCCTGGCTGTCAGAACGAGGGCATGATTATATTGACATGAGCAACCCTGGCTTTGTTGTTGAAACAGATGACTAAGCAAAAGCCCTCGTACTGTGATAAACAACTTAGGAGGAACTAGTCAAGGACGAAGAAACCGCAAGATTTGAAGTAAGGAGAGGGGTCAGCAAAACTGCTATCATGGACATCCGGAGGGCAGACTTTGGCCTGTTCAGGTCACTGGTTGAGAGAGTCCCTTGGGAGACAGTCCTGAAGGACAAAGGGGTCCAGGAAGACCGGACAGTCTTCAAGAAGGAAATCTTAACGGCGCAGGAGCAGGCGGTCCCCATGTGCCGTAAGAAGAGCTGGCGGGGAAGGCGACCGGCCTGGCTGAACAGGGAGATTTTGCTGGGACTCAGGGAAAAGAGGAGAGTTTATCACCTCTGGAAGAAGGGGCAGGCAACTCACAAAGAGCACAAGGATCTCATTAGGTCAAGCAGGGACAAAATTAGAAAGGCAAAAGCCCAGCTAGAGCTCAGTCTGGCCACAGTCGTAAAGGATAATAAAATATGTTTTTACAAATATATTAACAACAAAAAGAGAGGCAAGGAGAATCTCCATCCCCTACTGGATATGGCGGGGAACATTGTCTCCAAGGACGAGGACAAGACTGAGGTACTTAATGCCTTCTTTGCCTCAGTCTTTAATAGCCAGTCCAGGTATCCACAGGGTATTCAGCCCCCTGAGCCCCCTGAGCTGGAAGATGGGGATGGAGAGCACAATGTACTCCTCATAATCCAGGAGGAAGCAGTCAAGGACATGTTAAACCACCTGGACACGCACAAGTCTATGGGGCCTGATGGGATCCACCCGAGAGTACTGAGAGAGCTGGCGGAGGAGCTTGCCAAGCCACTCTCCATCATTTATCAGCAGTCCTGGTTAACAGGGGAGGTCCCAGAAGACTGGAGGCTTGCCAATGCGATGCCCGTCTACAAGAAGGGCCGGAAGGAGGATCCTGGGAACTACAGGCCTGTCAGCCTGACCTCTGTACCGGGGAAGATTATGGAGCTGTTGGTCTTGAGAGTGCTCACAGGGCATCTGCAGGACAACCAAGGGATCAGGCCCAGCCAGCATGGGTTCATGAAAGGCAGGTCCTGCTTGACCAACCTGATCTCCTTCTATGACCAGGTGACCCGCCTAGTGGATGAGGGAAAGACTGTGGACATTGTCTACCTGGACTTTATTAAAGCCTTTGACAGCGTCTCCCACAGCATTCTCCTGGAGAAACTGGCGGCTCGTGGCTTAGACGGGTTTACTCTTCGCTGGGTAAAGAACTGGCTGGATGGCCGAGCCCAGAGAGTTGTGGTGAACGGCATTAAATCTGGCTGGCAGCCGGTCACAAGCAGTGTTCCCCAGGGCTCGGTTCTGGGGCCGGTCTTGTTCAATATCTTTATAGATGATCTGGATGAGGGAATTGAGTGCTCCCTCAGTAAGTTTGCAGATGACACCAAGTTGGGTGGGAGTGTTGATCTGCTGGAGGGTAGGAGGGCTCTACAGAGGGATCTGGACAGGCTGGATCAATGGGCAGAGGCCAACTGTATGAGGTTTAATAAGGCCAAGTGCTGGGTCCTGCACTTTGGCCACAACAACCCCATGCAACGCTACAGGCTTGAGGAAGAGTGGCTGGAGAGCTGCGCAGTGGAAAGGGACCTGGGGGTGCTGGTTGACAGCCGGCTGAACATGAGCCGGCAGTGTGCCCAGGTGGCCAAGAAGGCCAACAGCGTCCTGGCCTGTATCAGGAATAGTGTGGCCAGCAGGAGTAGGGAAGTGATTGTGCCCCTGTACTCGGCACTGGTGAGGCTGCAGATTGAATCCTGTGTTCAGTTTTGGGCCCCTCACTACAAGAAGGATGTTGAGGTGCTGGAGCGTGTCCAGAGAAGGGCAACGAAGCTGGTGAGGGGTCTGGAGCACAAGTCTTATGAGGAGCGGCTGAGGGAACTGGGGTTATTTAGTCTGGAGAAGAGGAGGCTGAGGGGAGACCTTATCGCTCTCTACAACTACCTGAAAGGGGGTTGTGGTGAGGTGGGCGCTGGTCTCTTCTCCCAAGTAACTAGTGATAGGAGAAGAGGAAATGGCCTCAAGTTACGCCAGGGAAGGTTTAGATTGGATATTAGGAAAAATTTCTTCACTGAGAGAGTCGTCAGGCATTGGAACTGGCTGCCCAGGGAGGTGGTGGAGTCGCCATCTCTGGAAGTGTTCAAAAAACGTGTGGATGTGGCGCTTCAGGACATGGTTTAGGGGACATGGTGGCGCTGGATTAATGGTTGGACTTGATGATCTTGAAGGTCCTTTCCAACCTAGTGATTTTGTGATTCTGTGAAGATCTGGGAATGGGTGGTCTATGGGACGACATGTGAAGTGACGAATACCAATCAACAATTAGCCTTGAGTGCATGATCAGCTGCTTGTGGCCAATGGGGGATGATGTCCGGCACGTGGACAGTATGTTAACCTATAAAAGCTGCGCATTTTGCTAAAATAAAGGAGAATGATCATACCCACATTGGGACTCATCATTACTCCGGGTTCACTTCCCACTCCGACATCTGGTAGCAGAGGATGGTTACGTGCGGCAATTCTTCGCGACTGCGGTAAGCGCAGCGAGAGAAGGGGAGTGGGAAACAAGCAACTGGGAGAGGTACTGTAATCCCCAACCCAGGCGCGGGGACAGATACGGAGCAGTCTAGCTAACTGCCTCCCAGAGGGTGAGCTGTCATCATTGAGAGCGAGGCAGCTGCTACGTTGCTCGCAAGTATACTCTCCAAGAGAGGAATTGAGAGAACGGCGAAACAGCTTATTAAGCTGATTAAATCAGGACAGCGCTTGGGACATTTTAAAGACTCTCACTCGTTGTTCTCGGTAGCGGAGTGGCGGGAGTTAGGAGAACAAATGTGGCAGAAACTTATTGACGGAGACGAAAAGCTGGAAAAAGAAATAAAGTCTGTGAGAGAACTGTAGAGAGACGTGGTAGAAACTTTAAAGGCTATGAAAGTGGAACGAGAAGTGGTGTGTGCGGCTGCCCAGATGCTAACTCCAGGTCCGATACCAGAGAAAGACAAAGGTGGGGAAGCCAAGGCGGGGCCGATCGCGCGGTTCTTTGTGTTTCCTGCTGTGAGAGGGATGACGGGGCCTACATGTAAGTCTGTCGCTGAGTTGCTCAAAAAGATTGAGCAAACCTCGGAAATACAAAACCCAGACAGTTTATGCTCTCCGCTCTCGAGAAAGTCACCTTCTCCAGAAGAAGCGGAAGTGGACAAGGGTCGAGCAAGACAGCAAAATGAAACAAAAGCGGAAGTTCAGCTGCCGAATGTTAAGGGGGAGGAGAGGCCAGCTCCGCCCACCCCTCCGAGACAAGGCAGGAAAGGGTGCCGTCCTCCTCCTACTGCCCCTCCCCTCTATCCACCCCTGCCGCCTTCCAGTGATTCGTCCGGCGCCGCTACACTGCCGCCTAGGAGACAAGAAGAACAACCAGCGGGAAGTACTGATCAACTGTTAAAGGAGGTTGCGCAAAGCCTAAAAGAGCTAACCACACAAATTCAGAAGGGAAGGGAACCTTTAGCACAGATGGAATCTGACAAAGGAATATTACCCTGTTTCTCTGGGCCTACTGCAGCTACCTGTCCTGGTCGATGGAGTGGCATTGTTCGATATGCGATTTTAGAAGGACAGTGGGGAGTGGCTTCTAGTATGGGCCCTGCAGCCTTTCCAGTGGTACAAGTAGGTGGTCAAGGGAAATGGGAGCTACATGATTGGAAGATTCTACAGCAAGCCAAAAACACCATATCACAATATGGCGTTAAATCTGAAGCTTCACGACAAATAGTTATTTGGATCTTTTCTGCTGACTTGATGTGTCCCTATGACTGTCGAAATCTGATAAGGCTGTTATTGACACCCACGCAGTTTTTGTTATGGGGATCATCCTGGTCCCAGAGGGCGGTGACTGCTGCTGCACAATGCCAGCAACAAGGGGACCCATTATATGGGGTCACTGCTGAGATGCTTATTGGGGAGGGACGTTTTGCAGATATAAATGTCCAGCTGACGTTTCCTGACAATATGCTGCAGTTATCCTCTCAGCTTGCCCTAGATGCGTTTCTTAGTTTGCCAGGAACTGCCACCCCCTCCTTTAGTTCACTGATGCAAGGGGCGATGGAAAAATATAGTAACTTTGTAGATAGACTTTGGGAAGCGATGATGAATCACCCGGACCTGGGGAATGAGAATAAGCAACAGATGTTTAGAATCCTGGCTTTTGATAACACTAATAAAACGACCAAAGCTATGTTAGCCAGTCTACCAAAAAGGGGCGGGGGTGGAAGAAATGCTCTCTCAAGTAGAAAGGGCAGGAGCTCAGAAACAAAATGAATCAATGGCTGCAGTGGTGCAAAGCGTGGTTACGGAAGTAGTGCGACCCTTAGCAGCTGTTGCTAGACAGCAACATTCCTCAGCTGTAGTTAAACCCTTTAAAGGGAATTGTTTTCGTTGTGGAGAACAGGGGCATAGCAAACGAAATTGTAGGGCTCCGGTGTGGTGTGACAGATGCCAAAAAAGCAATCACGCAACTAAGGCCTGTTCGGGAAACTTCAAAGCGAGCGCGGAGAGAGGCCGCGCACAGAAACAAATATTCTCTCGCAGCGATCTCAGCCAGGGTTCTTACAAGGACAACGCGCCGCAACAGAAGGCAGTCTGGGAATCAACGTGGAAACCACAGTAGACGTCACCCTAACTAATACAGAAGTGAGCAAAATCCCTAGCAACGTGGTGGGCCCTTTAATGTCCAAAGACTCAAAGATTGGGGGGCTCCTTTTAGGTCGTTCCTAAATATAGGTTATAATACCTGGAGTTATTGATGCAGACTATACTGGCATTGTCTATATTATGGCTTATACTCTTAATCCCCCACTATTTGTGCCAAAGGAGAGTAAAATTGCACAGATATTGGCTTTTAAAAACCCTTTGGATCAATCTCAAGGAGGCTTAGTTCGAAGAGGGAATAAGGGTTTTGGTTCTACTGGCGCAATTGCATGTTTCACTACCACACTAAACCATCGGCCTCTTCTAGAAGTGGTGTTGAAACAAGGGAGTCTGTCTGTCCGGTTAACTGCCATGTTGGACACAGGTGCGGACATTACCATCGTCAACCAAAACAAGTGGCCATGGCAATGGGCTACGGAAACCCCCAAAGCCATGATCGCAGGGGTCGGTGGTACCTCAGCGCCACAAATCAGTACCAAGACCGTGCAGATCTAATTTCCAGAGGGACAGACAGCTTCTCTAAGGACACACGTATTATCTCTGCCTGGAGGTCTAGATGCCCTCATCGAGCGTGATGTACTTGATCAGATTGGAGCCGTGTTGACGACGAAACATTTTTAGCTATGGGCACTGGAGAGCAATCGCCCAACCCACCATTAACCTGGATTTCTGATACTCCTGTTTGGGTTGACAAGTGGCCCATGACTAAAGAGCGATTGCAAATAACCAAACAATTGGTGGAAGAACAACTGCAGGCGGGTCACATTAAACCTTCTGTGAGTCCTTGGAATACTCCTATTTTTGTAATACCTAAAAAGAGTGTGAAGTGACAAATACCAATCAACAACTAGCCTTGACTGCATGATCAGCTGCTTGTGGCCAATGGGGGACGATGTCCGGCGCGTGGACAGTATGTTAACCTATAAAAGCTGCGCATTTTGCTAAAATAAAGGAGAATGATCATACCCACATTGGGACTCATCATTACTCCGGGTTCGCCTCCCACTCCGACACAGTCCCACTTCTCGTGCTGGCCTGCTAGCAAGAAGGCTGGGGGTGCACGGGAAGTTGGGAGGGGACACAGCTGGGACAGCTGACGCAGGCTGACCAAAGAGATATCCATACCATATAACATCATGCTCAGTATATAAAGCTGGGACGAAGAAGAAGGAAGGGCTGGAGGGACATTTGGAGTTATGGTGTCTGTCTTCCCCAGAAACAACTACGTGTGATACAGCCCTGCTTCCCTGGAGATGGCTGACCACCTGCCTGCCCATGGGGAGTAGTGAATGAATTCCTTGTTTTGCTTTGCTTGCATGTGCAGCTTTTGCTTTATCTATTAAACTGTCTTTATCTCAAATCATGAGTTTTCTCACTTTTACTCTTCCGACTCTCTCCCCCATCCCACTGTGGCAGAGTGAGCGAGCAGCTGCATGGTGCTTGGTTGCTGGCTGGGGCTAAACAATGATAGTCCCTTTTGGTGCCCGATGTGGGGCTTGAAGGGTCTGAGATAATGACAGGCTTGATAAGAATGTGCTAGCTAGAATTTATAGCTGTTATTGCTCTTTAGCTATTAATTGGCAGGCTCCTGTGTTTGGACACTGGGAACTACAGGCCTGTCAGCCTGACCTCTGTACCGGGGAAGATTATGGAGCTGTTGGTCTTGAGAGTGCTCACAGGGCATCTGCAGGACAACCAAGGGATCAGGCCCAGCCAGCATGGGTTCATGAAAGGCAGGTCCTGCTTGACCAACCTGATCTCCTTCTATAACCAGGTGACCCACCTACTGGATGAGGGAAAGACTGTGGACGTTGTCTACCTGGATTTTAGTAAGGCCTTTGACAGCGTCTCCCACAGCATTCTCCTGGAGAAAGTGGCGGCTCGTGGCTTAGACAGATGTACTCTTCGCTGAGTGAGGAACTGGCTGGATGGCCGAGCCCAGAGAGTTGTGGTGAACAGCGTTAAATCTGGCTGGCGGACGGTCACAAGCAGTGTTCCCCAGGGCTCAGTTCTAGGGCCAGTCTTGTTCAATATCTTTATAGATGATCTGGATGAGGGAATTGAGTGCTCCCTCAGTAAGTTTGCAGATGACACCAAGTTGGGTGGGAGTGTTGATCTGCTGGAGGGTAGGAGGGCACTGCAGAGGGATCTGGACAGGCTGGATCGATGGGCAGAGGCCAACTGTATGAGGTTTAATAAGGCCAAGTGCTGGGTCCTGCACTTTGGCCACAACAACCCCATGCAACGCTACAGGCTTGAGGAAGAGTGGCTGGAGAGCTGCGCAGTGGAAAGGGACCTGGGGGTGCTGGTTGACAGCCGGCTGAACATGAGCCGGCAGTGTGCCCAGGTGGCCAAGAAGGCCAACAGCGTCCTGGCCTGTATCAGGAATAGTGTGGCCAGCAGGAGTAGGGAAGTGATTGTGCCCCTGTACTCGGCACTGGTGAGGCTGCAGATTGAATCCTGTGTTCAGTTTTGGGCCCCTCACTACAAGAAGGATGTTGAGGTGCTGGAGCGTGTCCAGAGAAGGGCAACGAAGCTGGTGAGGGGTCTGGAGCACAAGTCTTATGAGGAGCGGCTGAGGGAACTGGGGTTGTTTAGTCTGGAGAAGAGGAGGCTGAGGGGAGACCTTATCGCTCTCTACAACTACCTGAAAGGGGGTTGTGGTGAGGTGGGCGCTGGTCTCTTCTCCCAAGTAACTAGTGATAGGAGAAGAGGAAATGGCCTCAAGTTACGCCAGGGAAGGTTTAGATTGGATATTAGGAAAAATTTCTTCACTGAGAGAGTCGTCAGGCATTGGAACAGGCTGCCCAGGGAGGTGGCGGAGTCGCCATCTCTGGAAGTGTTCAAAAAACATGTGGATGTGGCACTTCAGGACATGGTTTAGGGGACATGGTGGCGCTGGATTAATGGTTGATCTTGAAGGTCCTTTCCAACCCAGTGATTCTGTGATTCTGTGATTCTGTGACAAGGGGTAATGGTTTTAAAGTAAAAGAGGGGAGATTTTGACTAGCTCTAACGAAGAAATGTTTCATGATGAGGGTGGTGCAACAATGGCACAGGTTGCCTAGAGAGGTGGTAGATGCCCCATCCCTGGACACATTCCAGGTCAGGCTGGATGAAGCTCTGAGCAATGTGACCTGGTTGATGATGTCTCTGCTCACTGCAGGGGGCTTGGACTAGATGACATTCAAAGGTTCCTTCCAACCCAAAGATTCTGGGATGATTCTATGGTTCTATGCATGAGCTCTTCCGGTAATGCTCCTTGACTCTGTGGCAGCTGAGCAGTCAGCACCCTCTGCCGCGTGCCCTGACAAAGCGATGCACGTGCGCTCACAGACACAGCTTTTGTGTGTTAAACAAGAGATTTATTGACATCTTTGCACAGGGTAAAGCTCCCAGAGGAATGGAGTCTCTTGAAGAGGGCGGGTGGGCGCTGTGCCAGGTGATAACGGGAATCTCTATTGCAAGGCTCCTTGCAATGGCCCCTTCAGCTGCGTTGGGTCCCGCGCCCCAGAGCATGCTTTTGCTGTGGAGGAACGGTGCGGCAGCAATTCCCACTGCCGACTGAGCAGCGAGCTCTCTGTGTCCAGCACCTCGGTTCCGCAGCACCAACTCCTCAGGGAGTCTCTTCAGGCCTGGCCCTGTGCCTGAAGAACTGCACCTCTGCCATAGAATGGCTGCCTGGCCACGTCCTGCTGCTGGTAACACTGGCCGCTGCCTGCTCGATGCTCAGGGAGGTGTCTGAGTCACCTCGCTGCACCGCAAACATCATCTCCATCAGGAGAACACTTTCAACAGCATTTGTCAGCCGGAGCCTGCAGGAGCGCCTGGAGGGCAGCACAGTTAGACGGCAGTGTCTCGAGTGAGGAAAAACCAGCCTGAGGGCTGCTTTCACCAACATTCGGAACCAGCGGGTGGTTTTCTCCATGTCTAGGTAGGGGCCAGTGCAGAGGGTGCCTAGGAGCCTGGCACCCTGGTGGGGGGAAGATACAGGACTCCCTTGATGTGTTTTTTTTTCTGGTAGCTGTTCTATTTCTGTCTCAGGGAGGGCAGAGAATGGTTCCACGAGTGCATCTCTTTCTCAGACTCCCTGATGCTGCTCAACCTCTCTGCCTCCTCTGGTAGCTCTGCCAGGAGGCTGAGCCGATTTTCTGAGGACATGGCTTTCCGCTGGGTGGCTGCCATAGCTAAGCTCCTGCTGAGAGGGTGATGACCACCAACTGAACTCATCTCTTGAGCTGGTGGGGCCACTACGCCCTCCCTGCACGTCCTTCTGCGCAAACCGCCACGCCACGCTCTGCTGGCAGCGCTCCTGGTTGCCTGTGCTCTCCAGGCTGGGTTTTATAGGCGTGGGGGGTGGGCCGCCATTGCTCTGCCAGTGCCCAGGCCTCGTCAGCACCTCCTGCGAGAGTGTTGGCTCCGGGCGGGTCTCTCCGCTGCCCCGGCTTTTCCCTGCCTGAGGAAACCCCCCTGTGCACCGAGATCTGCTGCTCCGCTGCGGGTCAGGCCAGCTCCAGAGCAGCTCCCCTCAGCGCCTAAAATATTTCCCGTTTACATTAGGGAAAGCCACGTTTAGCTGTTTCGTTTCAGTCACTTCGCGCTAAACCAGCATGTGCCATTGAACTACCTGAAAGGGGGTTGTGGCGACGAGGGTGTTGGTCTCTTCTCCCAAGTAAGCAGCAATAGGACGAGAGGAAATGGCCTCAAGTTACGCCACGGGAGGTTTAGATTGGATATTAGGAAAAATTTCTTCACCAAGAGGGTGGTCAAGCATTGGAACAGGCTGCCCAGGGAGGTGGTGGCGTCGCCATCTCTGGAAGTGTTCAAAAAACGTGTGGATGTGGCGCTTCAGGACGTGGTTAAGGGATCATGGTGGCGCTGGATTAATGGTTGGACTTGATGATCTTGAAGGTCCTTTCCAACCTTATGATTCTGTGATTCTGTGATCTTAAAAGAGCTTAAGATCACCTGACAGTATTTCCCTATGATGCACATGACCTACAAGTCAGGATGCTTTGGAAGGCTACATGTCCTATAAATATCCCACTGCTGGAATTGCCTGATGCAGCATGGGAGCTGCCTGACTTTTGGAGTGTGGTGGGAGAGGAGGTTCACCTCTCACCACAGAGAAGAGACTACAGTTCCCATAATGCAGTGCAAAAATCAGGGGGAAATTAATTACACCACATAAATACAATGCACCTAAATATTGCCAAACTGGGGGCGTGATACATATCCAGACAGAAGCAGACAGCTTCCACATGCTTGCTTTAGCAACTCCAAGTCGTACATTTCCTGCTAAAGACAATCTAAACCCAAAAGATACAGCTGAAGATACTAAGGACCCATGAAGGATTAATACGATATCATGAGATGACCAAATGCTGCTTGAAAAGTACAGTCCTATCAGAGAGAAAGTAACAGCCAGTAAAGCTGGCCTCGACCACCCAAATTCTTAAGAAGATGTCCGAGTTGCCTGTCTCCCTGCCAAATGTCAACTCAATGAAAACAGTCCTCCTGAAGGAGTTTGCAGTAGTGGGAGGAGGGCAGCACCATTACCAGGTGGGGAGTGATACAGGTATTGATAGAACCATAGAACCATAGAATCATACAATCGTAGAATCACAGAATAGTTTGGGTTGGAAGGAACCCTTGAAGGTCCTCTAATCTAACCCCGCTGCAGTGCGCATTTCTTCCTTAGATCTAGTCAAAACCTGCCCTCTTTTAGTTTAAAACCATTACCCCTTGTCCTGCCATGACAGGCCCTGCTACAAAGTCTGTCCCCATCTTTCCTATAGGCCCCTTTCAAGTCCTGGAAGGCCACAGTACGGTCTTCCCAGAGCCTTCTCTTCTCCAGAAGAGAAGAACCCCAACTCTCTCAGCCTGTCCTCATACGAGAGCTGTTCCATCCCTCTGGTCATTTTTGTGGCCTCCTCTGGACCCTCTCCAACAGGTCCATAGCTTTCCTGCGCTGAGGGCTCCAGAGCTGGACGCAACACTGCAGGGGGGGTCTCACCTGAGCAGAGCAGAGGGGCAGAATCCCCTCCCTCGACCTGCTGGACGCACTGCTTTGGACGCAGCCCAGGAGACGGCTGGCGTTCTGGGCTGCGAGGGCACATTGCCAGCTCATGTCCAGCTTTTCATCCACCAGTACCCCCAAGTGCTTCTGGGCAGGGCTGCTCTCAACCCCTTCCTCGCCCAGCCTGGATTGATAACGGAGCTTGTCTCGAGCCAGGGGCAGGACCCTGCCCTTTGCCGTGTTGAAACCTCATGAGGTTCACACGGGCCCATTCCTTGAGCTTGTCCAGGTCCCTCTGGATGGCATTCCGTCCCTCCAGTGTTTCAGCTGCACCACTCAGCTTGGTGTCATCTGCAAACATGCTGAGGGTGCGCTCGATCCCACTGTCAATGTCATTGATGAAGATATTAAAGAGTACTAGTCCTAGTATGGACCCCTGAGGGACACCACTTGTCACCAATCTCCATCTGGATGTTCAGCCGTTGACCACCACCCTCTGGGTGTGACCATCCAAGCAATTCCTCAACCACCAAATAGTCCACCCATCACATCTATCTCTCTCCAATTTAGAGAGAAGGATGTTGTGGGGGGCCTTGATAAAGGCCTTGCACAAGTCCAGATAGACAACGTCACTAGCTCTTCCCTTGTCCACTGATGTGGTCAGCTCCATCATAGAAGACCACTAGGTTGGTCAGGCAGGACTTGCCCTTGGTGAAGCCATGCTGGCTGTCTCGAATGACCTCCCGGACCTTCACGTGCCTTAGCATAGCTTCTAGGAGGATCTGTTCCCTGATCTGCCCAGGCACAGAGGTGAAGCTGGCTGATTGGTAGTTCCCAGGGTCCTCCTTGGTACCGGTCTTAAAAATGGGTGCAATGTCACCCTTTGCCCAGTCTCCAGGGACTTCACCTGACTGCCAGGACTTCTCAGATACCATGGAGATTGGCTTGGCCACAACATCAGCGAATCCCTGCAGGGCTCTGGGATGCATCTCATCAGGTCCCATAGACTTGCGCATGTTCAGGTTCCTCAGGTGGTCTCAAACCTGATCTTCTCAGACAGTGGGAGGGACTTTGCTCCTCCAGTACACGTCTTGCAGGCCAGCCCCTTGAGAGGTGTGGGAAGACACAGTGCCAGTGAGACTGAGGCAAAGCAGTCGTTCAGTACCTCAGCCTTCTCCGCATCCGTTTGTGAAATATGTTCATCTGATTCGTGTGATGAAGTGTAATCTTCTGTACTTTCATGGATTTCTCCTGCACCATAAAAAGGGGTATTTTACAGGAGAAAGTTAAACTACTTTGCTGGTATATCAGCTCAAACCAGTTTGACCACTGACCGCATAGTATTGTGTAAAGAAAGTGCATGCATAAGGTTTGGTGTCATCCTGGGGGCACGCCGAGGAAGATTCGAGAAGACTCTAGCAGGAGAAGAGGGCATGCGCTGAAGAAGACACGCCTGTTCATTAATATGTATTAGAAGACATGCCTATTCATGAATATGTATTAGCAAACAGGATCACGCTGAGGAAGATTCGAGAGGATTCTAGAAGGAGAAGAGGGCATGCGCCGAAGAAGACACGCCTATTCATGAATATGTATTAACGGACAGGATATAAACCAGGAACAGGAACTGTACCGCATGCGTCTTGGTGGAGCAGAGACTCCCGGCGCACCCAGCGCTGTTTGCTTGCCTCTATTCGCTTAAGAAATTGTAAATTTGAATTGGAATCCTGTTTGGGACTAAATCATTTATAACAACTGGGGGCTCGTCCGGGAGGGTCTTGGTTCCTGAATTCTGACTTGATCTAGGAGGGGCGCCCCACCTTTTGGTGGCTCCTGATCGGGTCGGGTCAGGACTAAGGCCATCCTGAACCTGAATAGGGGCAAGCAAAGAATTTGATTTTTTTATGAGGTCCCTTGCCAGCTGCAGCAGTTTATTTTGCCCGTAATTCTGCGCGTGAAGATCTGAACGAAGACGACGGAGTCGTAAGTATTTAAGGTGTATACTGTTCAGTTAGGTAGGGTTCGGTTGCCTGTGTGTGTAAGAGTGTGACTGAGACGGAACCTAGTTCCGAAGCGATTGTGGAGGTCTTCTAACTGTGGTTCCAATCTCCCGCGAGGGACTTGGCCGGTGAAGGACCGAAGCGATTCTTATAGGATTTGTGGGTGGGTGATTGATAGGTCCTAAACCCCCTGCAAGACACTCTTACTGGTAGCCAAGGGCTGTAGGAATTGCCACAGTAAAAATTCCTAGTTGGGTCAGACGAAATCGAGAACCCAGGACCAGAAGAAAGGGAGCGAATTACTAGAAATACCTCCGGAGAGTCCATTAGGAATAATGATTGAAAATCGGGATGATAGGGGCCCCAGAAAAGGAAAAAGTAAATTAAAATTAGTTCAATATTGTATGGTAGAATGGCCAAAAGAACCTTTGAGACCACATGTTTCCTAATATTAGGAAAAATTTCTTCACTGAGAGGGTGGTCAGGCATTGGAACAGGCTGCCCAGGGAGGTGGTGGCGTCGCCATCTCTGGAAGTGTTCAAAAAACGTGTGGATGTGGCGCTTCAGGACATGGTTTAGGGGTCATGGTGGTTCTGGATTAATGGTTGGACTTGATGATCTTAAAGGTCCTTTCCAACCTAGTGATTCTGTGATTCTGTGATTCTGTGATGTCTTTTGGCCCGTTTTTGGATCTTTTGAAGACTGGGTCTGCCAGGCCTTAAATATATATGTTAATTCAAAGGAACCTTTTAGTCAGGAGGAAAGTGATTATGCAGGATTATGGGACAGAACTTTACGTTCTTTTCCAGCCTCAATACTTACATTAAAAACAGATTAAAAGTTTGAGGAAGAAGAAGAGGGAAAAAGTGAAAAGGAAAATCTGTACCACCGTTGCCCCTATCTCCACCACCAACAGCACCGGAATTAGATCGACCTCCGGCTGCATGTACGAGAAGTAGGACTGCTGTATCTGAGGGAGCTTCTCTATATCCCTTATGAGAAGTACCCCTCGGAGGCAATCAGGGAGGCATCGAGTTTGTGGCAGTCCCATTAAATACCACAGATGTAAGAAATTTCAAGAAAGAAATGGGCACCCTATTAGATGATCCCCTCGGAGTAGCTGAAAAATTGGACCAATTCCTAGGCCCCAGTACTTATACCTGGGAAGAAATACAGTCCATTTTAGGGATCCTATTCACTGTTGAGGAAAGGGGAATGATTAGACAAGCTGGAATGAGAATTTGGGAAAGACAGAATCAGGCAGGACCCCCGGGAGATCAGAAATGGCCAAATGTGGATCCCCACTGGGATCATCAACAACCCCAAGGAAGACAAAATACGTTAATCATACAGGGAATAGGGGAAGCGGTTCCCCGAGGGCAAAACATTACTAAAGCATTTAATGAACAACAAGGGAAAGACGAATCTCCAACAGAATGGTTGGAGAGGTTGAGGAAAAACCTACAAATGTATTCTGGAATTGATCCGAACACAGTGGATGGAACCGCACTCCTTAAAACACAATTTATAGCTAAATCCTGGGGGAATATAAGAAGGAAATTAGAAAAATTGGA
This sequence comes from Phaethon aethereus, assembly GCF_964289735.1. Classification (NCBI taxonomy): domain Eukaryota; kingdom Metazoa; phylum Chordata; class Aves; order Phaethontiformes; family Phaethontidae; genus Phaethon; species Phaethon aethereus. The sequence continues at coordinate 6,799,836 of NC_138579.1, forward strand.
AGATTGGCAAGAAAGAAGATTAGAGGAGTTACTTAGAGAAGCCCAGAAAGTCTATGTTAGGAGGGACGAAGAAAAACAAAAAGCAAAAGCAAAAATTTTTGTAGCAGCAGTAAGGGAAAGTCAGAAAAATAAGACGCCTCCTGGAGAGAAAAGGGAAAAAAGAATAGAGCAGACACCCCGGGGACAGCCTTATCGAGAAAGATTTACAATTCCCGTCTGTAACAAGAGGGGACATGTTCAGAAGAACTGCCGTAAGCGGGAACAAGATGAGAAGATGTTCAAAGAAGACTAGGGGTGTCAGGGGCTCTATCTTCTGGGGACTTCAACATCAACAGAGCCCTTGATAAAATTATTAATTGGTCCCCATAAAGAGGAAGTTTTATTTTTAGTGGATACGGGGCCGAAAAGTCAACCATTCAAAAATTTCCAAAAAGGAATAGAAAAAGGGAAGAGTTACGTGTCAGTAGTAGGAGCAAAAGGAGAGCCTTTTAAAGTAAATATATTGAAAGATGTAGAAGTAGAAACAGAAAAGAAAATTTGTCTTAATGATTTACTTTTGCTCCCTGAAGCGGAATACAATTTATTAGGAAGGGATTTGATTTTGAAGTTAAACTTGAGCATTCGGAATCAAGGGGACAAATTGCAGATTAAATTATACACTTTAACACAAGAGGATGAAGAAGCTATTAACTCCTCAGTGTGGTATAAGGAAGGGGAAACTGGAAAGATAAAAATGGACCCCATAAGGGTTCAAATAATAGATCCGCACCGCCCAATTAGAATCAAGCAATACCCTATACCTATGGAGGGTCGAAAAGGATTAAAACCTGTAGTTGACAGACTTTTGGAAAAAGGAACCTCATAACATGCCCATTCTTCCCGTGAAGAAACCGGACGGGTCATACAGGATGGTGCAGGACTTAAGAGCTGTAAATCAGCGAACAATCACTAAATTCCCTGTGGTGGCAAATCCTTATACTTTATTGAGTCGTATATCTCCCAAACATACTTGGTATAGTGTAATAGATTTGAAAGATGCCTTTTGGGCCTGTCCTCTGGATGAGGGATCCAGAGATTATTTTGCCTTTAAGTGGGAGGACCCCGAAACAGGACGAAAACAACAATTAAGATGGACTGTGTTACCACAAGGGTTTACAGAGTCACCAAATCTATTTGGACAAACTTTAGAAAAAATTCTACAAGATTTCACAATACCTAAGGAGGTAAAATTATTGCAATATGTGGACGATTTATTAGTAGCAGGAGAAACTGAAGAGGGCATCCGAAAAGCCACCATTAAATTGCTAAATTTTCTAGGGGAAAAGGGATTAAAGGTGTCCCGATCAAAGCTACAGTTTGTAGAACAAGAAGTAAAATACTTAGGACACTGGCTGAGTAAGGGAAGGAAGAAGTTAGATCCTGATAGGGTATCTGGGATTCTATCCTTAAGACCCCCACAAACTAAAACGGAAATTAGGCAAATACTGGGATTATTAGGATATTGTAGACCATGGCTTGAAAATTATAGTGATAAAGTAAAATTCTTTTATGAAAAATTAACTAATAACCAACTTAAATGGTTTATTGAAGATGATCAGAGATTTGAGGAAGTAAAAAAGGCATTAATACAAGCACCTGTACTGAGCCTCCCAGATCTAGAAAAACCTTTCTATCTCTTTGTGAATACATCAAGCCAGGCAGCATATGGAGTTCTTACTCAAGACTGGGCAGGAATCAAAAAACCCGTGGGGTATTGTTCTAAGTTACTTGATCCAGTAAGCAGAGCATGGCCTGCTTGTCTCCAAGCTTTGGTTGCTACAGCATTATTAATAGAAGAAGTTAGGAAGATTACCTTTAGTGCTCCTTTAAAAGTGTATACCCCACACAATGTCAGAAATGTTTTACAACAAAAAGTGGAAAAATGGTTAACGGACAGCCGAATCCTAAAGTATGAAGCAATGCTAATAGACTCCCCTGACTTAGAACTGAGGGTGACTTCTGCTCAGAGTCCAGCACAATTTTTGTTTGGAGAACCATCAGAGGTATTACAACATAACTGTTTAGAGGTAATTGAGACCCAGACAAAGGTGAGACCAGATTTAAGAGATGCTGAGTTGGAAAACGGAGAAGCGCTGTTTATAGATGGCTCCTCCAGAGTGGTAGAAGGGAAGAGAAAATCGGGTTATGCAGTAATTAATAAGGACTTGGAACTTGTGGAATCAGGACCTCTGAGTCCATCATGGTCAGCTCAGGCTTGTGAGCTGTATGCCCTATGTAGGGCCCTGGAATTACTAAAAGGAAGAAGTGGGACAGATTCTAAATACGCATATGGGGTGGTCCACACTTTTGGAAAAATTTGGGAAGAAAGAGGTTTGATTAATACTCAAGGGAGGAATTTAATACATCAAGAATTAACAGTAAAGATTTTGAAGGTGTTAAGAGAACCGAAGGAGATAGCAGTGGTACATGTGAGGGGACACCAAAAGGGATGAGATTACCGAACTAGAGGAAATAACTTAGCAGATAAAGAGGCCCAGGAAGCAGCCTTGAGGGCTAAAGTTGCCAAAATTAATGTAATACAAACAAAGGAGGACACCAGCAAAGAAGAACGAGAGGAAAGAGAGAAGAAGCTTACGCCAGAAGAACAAACAAAATTGGAGAAAATAGGAGCTAAATTAGAACAAGGAAAATGGACACTGCCTGATGGGCGAGAAATGTTGCCAAAAGCCTACACCAGGCGAATATTAGAACGTTTGCATGCGCAAACACATTGGGGTACAAAAGCGTTAAGTGATCATTTTCTTAAACAATTTGGTGGTATTGGAATTTTTGAAATAGCAAAGCAAATTACACAAGGTTGCTTAACCTGTCAAAAGGTAAATAAGACAGTGTTTCGACAAACAGCCACGGGAGGGAGAAAAACAGCTTACAGACCTTTTGAGAAAGTACAAGTCGATTTCACTGAATTGCCTAAGGTAGGGAGGATAAAATATTTATTGGTAATAGTAGATCATTTAACACAATGGGTAGAAGCGTACCCTGTAGCACGAGCTACGGCACAGATGGTGGTAAAAATGTTATTGGAACATTTGATACCTAGATATGGGATAATCCAGTACCTTGATTCTGACCAGGGCACACATTTTACTTCTAAAATAATAAAACTATTATGTCAATCATTAGGTATACAGCACAGATGGTGGTAAAAATGTTATTGGAACATTTGATACCTAGATATGGGATAATCCAGTACCTTGATTCTGACCAGGGCACACATTTTACTTCTAAAATAATAAAACTATTATGTCAATCATTAGGTATACAGTGGGAATGCCACACTCCGTGGCACCCACAAAGCTCAGGGAAGGTAGAAAGAATGAATCAAACAATAAAACAACCATTGGCTAAATTAATGATTGAGACACAAATGCCCTGGACGAAATGTTTACCATTGGCACTTCTAAACATAAGAACGAAACCACAGAGTGAGACTGGATTATTGCCATATGAAATGTTAAATGGCATGCCTTATTTTCAAGGAATGCCTCTGGGGAACAATGTAATTGAGGATCATAGTATCCAACAATATATAATTACCATTGGAAAAAGATTAAAAGAATTAAGAGAGATTGGGATGGTGGCCCAAACACCACCTTTAGGATTTGCAATTCATCAGTTAGAACCAGGAGATAAAATTCTGATAAAAACATGGAAAGAAGGAAACTTATCTCCCCTCTGGGAAGGACCTTTCCTTGTTTTATTAACTACAGAAACAGCTGTGAGAACTGCTGAAAAAGGATGGACACGTGTCACGAGTGAAAGGTCCAGTGAAGGAGTGGAAAGTCACATCTGGCTGAATTGCTGTGGGAATTTTATTGCGGCTACTCCTGTAATAGAAACAGGAGTGAAACATGAAATTCCCACAGTTGCTAAAAATCTATTTGTAAATCTTGCTGAAAACTCTGCTAAGTCATTGAATATAACTGTTACGTTTGTGGTGGAACAAATCAAGGTGAACGATGGCCATGGGAAGCTATGGAGAGAAATACAAGTAATCCCCCAAGTTTGGAAAACAATGGGAATGGGTAATAGGAAACAACAATGGGTACTCCAAACGTTGGCAAAAGAAGAACAGGAAAAAGGAGCTGGAACTAGAATTTGTCCTTAGTGTAGAAGGTGGTGTGTATTTGTAAGATTAGTGTTGCAGGCTAACTGGCAGTTTTCTGTAGCCATAAAGCCTTGCAAATAAAGAGGATTGCCAGGCTCAGGCAACTGCTCGGGTCTGGACAAACCACTGATCTATCAAAGCTCTGGCCTTCACAAGCAGTGCTCAATTAATTTGGGTGCTAAGAAAGCACCCCCCTAAAGGAAAGAAGAGGGCAAGACCGGAGGGGAACTGGTGTTGCGGCTTAAAAAGGGTCTGCCAAGGGCTGCAACCCCTTTGGGCTGTGACCGCCGATCACTATGGACCTGTCTGGACCTCTTCTAGTTCTACTTGGGGTGAGTTCCTTGACTCTGACTACGGCAAATAACTGCAGTCAATATTGGAACAAGTCCAGCTGGGGTTTACCCCAGAAAAATGGAAAAACCGAGGACCTTCTCCAATTGTACAGCCCGTACCTGTAATCAACAATAAAACCTAGTTTTTTCCTGTTACCCATAAATTAGGGAGAACGAATGGCCTCCTGAGAGACAAACTTGGAATGGAATCAATCTAGGAGGATTTTGGGGAGATTTTATGGGTGGTGATCGGCTTACTAAAATGGGGATAGTTGTATTGAGGATATGTGGGGGATTGTTACTAGATTAATCTACTCGGTTATACTCAATTGGAAATGAAAACACGAATCAATACTATAAAGAAAAAGATGGGGGATTGTGAAATATGTTTATCTGATTCGTGTGATGAAGTGTAATCTTCTGTACTTTTATGGATTTCTCCTGCACCATAAAAAAGGGTATTTTACAGGAGAAAGTTAAACTACTTTGCTGGTATATCAGCTCAAACCAGTTTGACCACTGACCGCATAGTATTGTGTAAAGAAAGTGCATGCATAAGGTTTGGGGTCATCCTGGGGGCACGCCGAGGAAGATTCGAGAAGACTCTAGCAGGAGAAGAGGGCATGCGCTGAAGAAGACACGCCTGTTCATTAATATGTATTAGAAGACACGCCTATTCATGAATATGTATTGGCGAACATATAGCTGAGGAAGATTCGAGAAGATTCTAGAAGGAGAAGAGGGCATGCGCGAAGAAGACACGCCTATTCATGAATGTGTATTAGAAGACACGCCTATTCATGAATATGTATTGGCGAACATATAGCTGAGGAAGATTCGAGAAGATTCTAGAAGGAGAAGAGGGCATGCGCCGAAGAAGACACGCCTATTCATGAATATGTATTAACGGACAGGATATAAACCAGGAACAGGAACTGTACCACGTGCGTCTTGGTGGAGCAGAGACTCCCGGCGCACCCAGCGCTGTTTGCTTGCCTCTATTCGCTTAATAAATTGTAAATTTGAATTGGAATCCTGTTTGGGATTAAATCATTTATAACAACGAGAAGGCTGAGGTACTCAATGTCTTCTTTGCTTCAGTTTTCACTAGAATTCTCTCTTCCCGCACCTCTTGAGTGGAAGGCCTGCAAGACAGGGACTGGAGGAGCAAAGTCATTCCCATAGTAAGAGAAGATGAGGTTCAAGACCACCTGCGGAACCTGAACATACTTCCCCGGGTGCAACGTGAGGCCCTTTCCTCTCTTCCTTTCACTTGTTACAGCATTTGTCAGCCGGAGCCTGCAGGAGCACCTGGAGGGCCGCACTGTTACACGGCAGTGTCTCGAGTGAGGAAAAACCGGCCTGAGGGCTGCTTTCATCAACATTTGGAACCAGCGGGGACTTCTCTGGGGACATTATTCCAACGGACGATTGTTGCCAATGTGTAAAGTTTTCCTCTTGTGTCCAGTTGGAATCTCCCCAGGAGGAGTAACTTGTACCCATGACCCCTAGTCTTTTCCAGGCGACTCCTTGTGAAAAGGGAGTCTCCATTTTCTTTGTAGCCACCCTTTAAATACTGGACCATGGTGATAAGGTCTCCGCTAAGCCGCCTTTTCTCAAGGCTGACTAAACACAGTTCTCTCAGCCTTTCCTCATATGGCAGGCTTGTTTCCTCTGGCAGGGTTGCTTTTCCTTTCTTTAAGACCACTGAAGATACCCTCCTCTGTGTCAGATTTCTCAGGCCACTCTCATACTTCACCTGGACTGGTGTTCCACCTGGGCTCCCAAACACCCGCACTGTCCCCTGGAAACTGCCCAAACCACAGGTGCTGAGGAGGAGTCGCCAGGGAGATGGTTTGGTCCTCTTGTTCCCCCGCAACACCTTTGTCAGTTACACCCCATTAGGGCTTTTTGCCCTGCTCTTTGATTTTTCACAGTCCTAATTCTCTTGGTAATTCTCATGCATCTTGCCTACGCTTCCGGCCTTGGCCACCCATACCTGTCACCGGGTGATTGCATCACGCTGTCACGGGTAAGGTTCATAGCTACTGCCCAGAGGTCCCAGTCCTCCAAATATGTGGAATTGCCTCCCTTGCGCTCAAGGAATTGACTCAATTCTCAGCACTGACATGGGCAACTTGTTCTTCCTCTGGTCTCTCCATGTGAGCTCCTGGGCAAAAGCAGCCTCCCTCCTTCAGTGTCTGACCGTACTGTGCGTATCCCAGCTGGGCTGTCTTCTAGCTGTCGTAACATCCTGTGGGGATGCGTTTCTGCCCAGTCGGCTCACTGGCACATCCCCTTGTATTGCTACCATTCCCCACAGTGTGACTTTTCTGTGTACCAGCATCCCTCAGCACATCCCCTTGCCCAGGCACTGCTTCGCCCACCGGAGGACAGAAATGGGGCTGAACTGGCTGGCCATCAGCCCTCCATAATGATGCTGATCTTTGGCTGGCTTGCCCTGCTTGCTATGTGCAGTGGGGCTTGGGCAATGCCACAAGTCTTGCCCAGGCATCAAAAGTCCTGCGCAGCTGTGGAAGGCCAGCGCTGTGCTTGCAGAGCTTCACCTTTAATGGAGCAAGCAGACTTTGTGCTTAACTATCAGGGCAATGGCTCTGAGGTTCTAGAGACTTATGAGGAGCATCTGAGGGAACTGAGATTGTTTAGTGCGGAGAACAGGAGGCTGAGGGGGGACCTTATCGCTCACTACAACTACTTGCAAGGAGGCTGTGGCGAGGTGGGTGTTGGTCTCTTTTCCCAGGTATCAAGTGATGGGAAGAGAGGAAACGGCCTCATGTTGCACTCGGGGAAGTTTATCTTGGATATTACGGGATTACAGAGTCACAGAATCATTAAGGTTGGAAAAGACCTTTAAGATCATCACGTCCAACCGTCAACCCAACACCACCATGCCCATCAAACCATGTCCTGAAATGCCACATCTACCTGTTTTTTGAATACTTCCAGTGATGGTGACACCACCACCTCCCTGCGCAGCTGTCCTGGTTTCAGCCAGGATAGAGTTAACGTTCTTCATAGAGGCTAGTGTGAGGCTATGTTTTGGATTTGGGATGAGAAAATGTTGATAACGTGCTGATGTTTTGAGTTGTTGCTAAGTAGTCAAGGACAGTCCCGCTTCTCGTGCTGTCCTGCTAGCAAGAAGGCTGGGGGTGCACGGGAAGCTGGGAGGGGACACAGCTGGGACAGCTGACGCAGGCTGACCAAAGAGATATCCATACCATATAACATCATGCTCAGTATATAAAGCTGGGACGAAGAAGAAGGAAGGGCTGGAGGGACATTTGGAGTTATGGCGTCTGTCTTCCCCAGAAACCATTACGCATGATACAGCCCTGCGTCCCTGGAGATGGCTGACCACCTGCCTGCCCATGGGGAGTAGTGAATGAATTCCTTGTCTTGCTTTGCTTGCATGTGCAGCTTTTGCTTTATCTATTAAACTGTCTTTATCTCAAATCATAAGTTTTCTCACTTTTACTCTTCCGACTCTCTCCCCCATCCCACTGTGGCAGAGTGAGCGAGCGGCTGCATGGTGCTTGGTTGCCGGCTGGGGCTAAACAACGATAGTCCCTTTTGGTGCCCGATGTGGGGCTTGAAGGGTTTGAGATAATGACAGGCTTGATAAGAATGTGCTAGCTAGAATTTATAGCTGTTATTGCTCTTCAGCTATTAATTGGCAGGCTCCTGTGTTTGGACACTGGGAACTACAAGCCTGTCAGCCTGACCTCTGTACCGGGGAAGATTATGTAGCGGTTGGTCTTGAGAGTGCTCACAGGGCATCTGCAGGACAACCAAGGGATCAGGCCCAGCCAGCATGGGTTCATGAAAAGCAGGTCCTGCTTCACCAACCTGATCTCCTTCTATGACCAGGTGACCCGCCTAGTGGATGAGGGAAGACTGTGGACGTTGTCTACCTGGACTTTATTAAAGCATTTGACAGCGTCTCCCACAGAATTCTCCTGGAGAAACTGGCGGCTTGTGGCTTAGACAGGTGTACTATTCGCTGGGTGAGGAACTGGCTGGATGGCCGAGCCCAGAGAGTTGTGGTGAACGGCATTAAATCCGGCTGGCGGCCAGTCACAAGCGGTGTTCCCCAGGGCTCGGTTCTGGGGCCGGTCTTGTTCAATATCTTTATAGATGATCTGGATGAGGGAATTGAGTGCTCCCTCAGTAAGTTTGCAGATGACACCAAGTTGGGTGGGAGTGTTGATCTGCTGGAGGGTAGGAGGGCTCTGCAGAGGGATCTGGACAGGCTGGATCGATGGGCAGAGGCCAACTGTATGAGGTTTAATAAGGTCAAGTGCTGGGTCCTGCACTTTGGCCACAACAACCCCATGCAACACTACAGGCTTGGAGAGGAGTGGCTGGAGAGCTGCCCAGGGGAAAGGGACCTGGGGGTGCTGGTTGACAGCCGGCTGAACATGAGCCGGCAGTGTGCCCAGGTGGCCAAGAAGGCCAACAGCGTCCTGGCCTGTATCAGGAATAGTGTGGCCAGCAGGAGTAGGGAAGTGATCATGCCCCTGTACTCGGCACTGGTGAGGCTGCACCTTGAATCCTGTGTTCAGTTTTGGGCCCCTCACTACAAGAAGGATGTTGAGGTGCTGGAGCATAGCCAGAGAAGGGCAACGAAGCTGGTGAGGGGTCTGGAGCACAAGTCTTATGAGGAGCGGCTGAGGGAACTGGGGTTGTTTAGTCTGGAGAAGAGGAGGCTGAGGGGAGACCTTATCGCTCTCTACAACTACATGAAAGGGGGTTGTGGTGACGAGGGTGTTGGTCTCCTCTCCCAAGTAAGCAGCAATAGGACGAGAGGAAATGGCCTCAAATTACGCTAGGGGAGGTTTAGATTGGATACTAGGAAAAATTTCTTCACCGAGAGGCTGGTCAAGCATTGGAACAGGCTGCCCTGGGAGATGGTGGCGTCGCCATCTCTGGAAGTGTTCAAAAAACGTGTGGATGTGGCACTTCAGGACATGGTTTAGGGGACATGGTGGCGCTGGATTAATGGTTGGACTTGATGATCTTGAAGGTCCTTTCCAACCTAGTGATTCTGTGAGTCTGTGATTCTGTGATCTTAAAAGAGCTTAAGATCACCTGACAGTATTTCCCTATGATGCACATGACCTACAAGTCAGGATGCTTTGGAAGGCTACATGTCCTATAAATATTCCACTGCTGGAATTGCCTGATGCAGCATGGGAGCTGCCTGACTTTTGGAGTGTGGTGGGAGAGGAGGTTCACCTCTCACCACCCAGAAGAGACTACAGTTCCCATGATGCAGTGCGAAATGGGGTGGAGGGGAAGAGACTGCGGCTGCCAAGAAGTGTTTCCATGTGAGGAGAACCTTTCTACTAAATACATGAAACAAGGGAATCCATCGCTATAAAAGTAGAAGGACAAATCTGAGTTTTCCTTGTACAAAATTTTGGGGTTTGGAGTGCAAGTAAGTGCTGGAATGTCCCAGGGTGTCAGCGTGAATTTTGCTAACCTGCAAGGCCAGGCTTTGCAGATGGGGTCCCTGCACCCAAGAAAACCCCACTTGCTCTGTCACATTCTATGGGACTGCCAACTGCCAGCACAAGTGAGAGCCCTTCCTTGGTCTTTGCGTTCGGCAAAGCCCCAGTTTGGGCAAACCCTGAATGCCCTATTAAAGCACATCAGATTTACACTGGCATGAAGGACAATGACGGAGGACAGGCAAGCTCAACAAGCTGCTGATGCGATACAGCTCAGGCTACAGCTTTCTGCCAGAGCAGTGCCAGCAGCAGCAGCCATGAAAAAGAGCAGATGCTGAGCACCACTGCCAAAAATAACCAAAGTGCCTGCAAGAAGCAACTGTGTAAGATCCTCCCACGCACCATTCTGCATAGATGTGCCTTCTATGTCCTCTGTCTGCTCTCAACATGTCACATTTTCTCCAGCTGAGGGTCACCTGCGGGATGGGGTCCTAACCTGGGTGATCCGAGAAGCCCCATAGCTGAGCTAACCAGAGACCCTCACCCAAATCTTACACTCGGGCACCAGTGAACAGCTCTGAAATCACTCAGCAGCCAACACCCCTCCATATTAACAACCGCGAGTATGTAGAAGCATCAGAGCAATAGCAAAGTGCACCGTGTGTGGCAGGACCAGCTCAGACCAATAGCTGGGGAAGCAGGAGAAATGATAAGGGACTTTATTTATTAGGCACTGAGTCAAAAATCCCATCTTCCAGGCCCAAGTGTTTCATTTGTGCCCCTGCCAAAGAGAAGCCACTGCTAATAACAGGATGAACAACTCCACAAAATATATACTGTGGAGCCAAAGGTCCTCGATACAGGGAAAGCTGCCTCCCCTGTGACAGAGCGAGGCTGGAATGAGCATGACCTGTGCTGCTGCAGGTCCAGCATCCTTTCCCCACACGGTCTCCAGCACCGCTTCAGCCGCCTGCTTGCCTGGCAGGGAGGACACAGGTGAATTCCTCCCCTGGCTTCACAGACCCCCGGGCCAGGCAAGGAAGAGGAGTGTGCAGGGAAGAGACCATCAGCAGGACGCAGCAGCTTCTTGCAGCCATAAATCTCAGAAATTGCAAACATACATCAATGTTTGTCATTTTTGGGTTTTGTTTCTTGTTTAGTTTTTTTTTTTTGACTATAAGACTTGTGGCATTCTCAGTGTTGGAGACATGGATTTGACTTTTCTGCTCTCAATCCTGCCTAGATCAGTGTCAAAAAGGTGCCTCCACCCCCTCTTTCTTCTGTTATGGTGTGTGATTTTAAGGGTTTTAATGCGTAACACCAATTCTCTCTCCCCAGCTTGTGCTCAGGAGCTGGGAGAGCAGCTGACCCCCCCAGCTTTAACCTGCAAGCAGGCAGGATTGTGCGATAGCGTAACTGGGCCGTGGCAGATTGCCAGTGGGTTAGCTGCCAGCACGCTTCCCAAAGCCATGTTCTAGCCTATCCGGAAGACTCATGTGTATGGCTGGAGTCAACTCACAGCTGCCAGCATCTGGGCTATATCCTGCCCCAGATTCATCCTGCCAACAATTCAGAGGGCTGCAGCAGGACGGCAGGGTGGAAAACAAAAGGAACCTCAGCAAGTCAAGTCTCCTTCACACCTGGGCTGTCTCTGTCTTCCTCTGCTCTCATGGCCATCTTGTCAAAGCCTTAACCCATGTAAGAAATACTGAAATAATATTGAAATTCCTTTACTAATTCATAATAATATACAATAAAAAGATAGTAATAACTCTATTGTATGATAAATGATAGTGAAACAGTACAGAGTCATTAACACTTGCACAGCAGTTTCCATTAACTGTTACATGCCACATGCATGATTCCAGGAAGCGTGTTGTTTGGAAATAGCAACTTTTCCACCATTCCCTACCAGCTTTTTGTGTATATGTCATTTTAATCTGCTTGGAAAACACAGGCTGTGATTGACATGGATAAAAGTCTTTATTCATTCAATCTCTCACCCTTTCAGCTTGCCACACATTTCTTCCAGCTTGCAACTCAGCTCGGAGCAGTCAAAGCATGTGAATAGGGACTACAGGGATCACAATCTTTCAGCCTTTTCTGGAGGAAGGTCTAGCCCTGGCAGAAATAAACCAACCGACCACGCCCTGGCATGAGACTTTCCCGCTATCTCTGACCCCACCAAAGGCTATGCTCCTGTCCCAAGGGCGAGGGTAGAAAGCAAGATGAGGAGAGCACATGGAAAAGGAGCTGCATAAGCTCTAGCATCAGAATGAAGTTGCTACTAATGATTTTATGAAATGACTCTACAAAACACTATTTCAGCCAAAGCCTGCTCCCCATCATGACCCTTAGGTCTCACCCACAGCTTGCGAAACTCATGGGGAAAGCTTCATCAATGCCATGAGCCAGCGGTTTCGATAGTCTCCGGAAGAAATACAAAGATGTATTGTCCTCTGAGGTGATGCTTTGGCCAGAGCTTAACCCTGGGGAGATGCCAGTGCCCACAGACAGCAGGTGCTGTGGACAACTCAGTATAGCACCACGAGGGGTACTGCTGTATCGTGCTTGCACAGAGAGGAATTCAAGCCACAGTGGTTGCACTCCAGCCAGGATTCAGCTCTGCCACTCTGCCAAAGCCTGGAGACCTCGGTCTGGTTCAAGTTGGTCCTTGGGAGCTGCCACTCTCACCTCCCGTGTGACTGGCTCAGTGGTGACCAAAAGCCCCTGGCAACGCCTGTGTGTGCTTTACTCCTTCCTTGTGCTGGGGCAGTCAGGTCTTTCGTGCAACTGCTGCCATGTCCTGTTACAGCACTCCACGCTTGACACAGGCTGTTTCGCTTTCCTCCCCCACTCATGTTGCCTTAACAAGATAGACAATGGAGGATCGATGTTTTGGAGAGGGTAAGAATGTCTTTAGCCAGTCACTTGTTATGCTATCTTCAGGACCATAGTGGAATACATGAATCTCTGGCTCCAGCTAGAGGTTGTTCATGGATAGGTTTCTAACCTGAAAGGAGCTCTCATTATAAAGTATTGCTATGCTGTGTTAAGGTACATGGTGCAACATACCCAGTATACCAAAGGGAATGAGAAGAGCAGAGACCATGGAGACTTTCACATGCTGTCCATTCCAGACAGTGGCATTTTCTTCCTTGTCCATCAAGCAGCATCAAGCTCCGTGTGGAGCTGGAGTGCACCTGCACGAGGGAGCAGCTAGATATGCTGTGCTTCCTCCACCAACCCAAGGAGGAGCTGAGGAGAAACCAGGGTGCCAGGCTCCTAGGCACCCTCTGCACTGGCCCCTACCTAGACGTGGAGAAAACCACCCGCTGGTTCCAAATGCTGGTGCAAGCAGCCCTCAGGCTGGTTTTTCCTCACTCGAGACACTGCCGTCTCACAGTGCTGCCCTCCAGGCGCTCCTGCAGGCTCCGGATGACAAATGCTGTTGATAGCGCTCTCCTGATGGAGATGATGTTTGCAGTGCAGTGAGGTGACTCAGACACCTCCCTGAGCATCGAGTAGGCAGCGGCCAGTGTTACCAGCAGCAGGACGTGGCCAGACAGCCATTCTATGGCAGAGGTGCAGTTCTTTAGGCACAGGGCCAGGCCTGAAGAAACTCCCTGGGGAGCTGGTGCTGCGGAACCGAGGTGCTGGACACGGAGAGCTCGCTGCTCAGTCGGCAGTGGGAATTGCTGCCGCACCTTTCCTCCACAGCAAAATCACGCTCTGGGGCGCGGGACCCAACGCAGCTGAAGGGGCCATTGCAAGGAGTCTTGCAACAGAGATTCCCGTTACCACCTGGCACAGCGCCCACCCGCCCTCTTCAAGAAACTCCATTCCTCTGGGAGCTTTACCCTGTGCAAAGATGTCAATAAATCTCTTGTTTAACACACACATCGCTTTGTCAGGGCACGCGGGCAGAGGGTGCTGCCTGCTCAGCTGCCACAGAGTCAAGGAGCATTACCGGAAGAGCTCATGCATAGAACCATAGAATCATCCCAGAATCTTTGGGTTGGAAGGAACCTTTGAATGTCATCTAGTCCCAGCCCCCTGCAGTGAGCAGGGACATCGTCAACTAGGTCACATTGCTCAGAGCTTCATCCAGCCTGACCTGGAATGTGTCCAGGGATGGGGCATCTACCACCTCGGAAGAGTAAAAGTGAGAAAACTTATGATTTGAGATAAAGACAGTTTAATAGATAAAGCAAAAGCTGCACATGCAAGCAAAGCAAGACAAGGAATTCATTCACTACTCCCCATGGGCAGGCAGGTGGTCAGCCATCTCCAGGGACGCAGGGCTGTATCATGCGTAATGGTTTCTGGGGAAGACAGACGCCATAACTCCAAATGTCCCTCCAGCCCTTCCTTCTTCTTCGTCCCAGCTTTATATACTGAGCATGATGTTATATGGTATGGATATCTCTTTGGTCAGCCTGCGTCAGCTGTCCCAGCTGTGTCCCCTCCCAGCTTCCCGTGCACCCCCAGCCTTCTTGCTAGCAGGACAGCACGAGAAGCGGGACTGTCCTTGACTACTTAGCAACAACTCAAAACATCAGCACGTTATCAACATTTTCTCATCCCAAATCCAAAACATAGCCTCACACTAGCCTCTATGAAGAACATTAACTCTATCCTGGCTGAAACCAGGACAGCTGCGCAGGGAGGTGGTGGTGTCACCATCACTGGAAGTATTCAAAAAACAGGTAGATGTGGCATTTCAGGACATGGTTTGATGTGCATGGTGGTGTTGGGTTGATGGTTGGACGTGATGATCCTAAAGGTCTTTTCCAACCTTAATGATTCTGTGACTCTGTAATCCCGTAATATCCAAGATAAACTTCCCCGAGTGCAACATGAGGCCGTTTCCTCTCTTCCCATCACTTGATACCTGGGAAAAGAGACCAACACCCACCTCGCCACAGCCTCCTTGCAAGTAGTTGTAGTGAGCGATAAGGTCCCCCCTCAGCCTCCTGTTCTCCGCACTAAACAATCTCAGTTCCCTCAGATGCTCCTCATAAGTCTCTAGAACCTCAGAGCCATTGCCCTGATAGTTAAGCACAAAGTCTGCTTGCTCCATTAAAGGTGAAGCTCTGCAAGCACAGCGCTGGCCTTCCACAGCTGCGCAGGACTTTTGATGCCTGGGCAAGACTTGTGGCATTGCCCAAGCCCCACTGCACATAGCAAGCAGGGCAAGCCAGCCAAAGATCAGCATCATTATGGAGGGCTGATGGCCAGCCAGTTCAGCCCCATTTCTGTCCTCCGGTGGGCGAAGCAGTGCCTGGGCAAGGGGATGTGCTGAGGGATGCTGGTACACAGAAAAGTCACACTGTGGGGAATGGTAGCAATACAAGGGGATGTGCCAGTGAGCCGACTGGGCAGAAACGCATCCCCACGGGATGTTACGACAGCTAGAAGACAGCCCAGCTGGGATACGCACAGTACGGTCAGACACTGAAGGAGGGAGGCTGCTTTTGCCCAGGAGCTCACATGGAGAGACCAGGGAGAACAGAGGAAGAACAAGTTGCCCATGTCAGTGCTGAGAATTGAGTCAATTCCTTGAGCGCAAGGGAGGCAATTCCACATATTTGGAGGACTGGGACCTCTGGGCAGTAGCTATGAACCTTACCCGTGACAGCGTGATGCAATCACCCGGTGACAGGTATGGGTGGCCAAGGCCGGAAGCGTAGGCAAGATGCATGAGAATTACCAAGAGAATTAGGACTGTGAAAAATCAAAGACCAGGGCAAAAAGCCCTAATGGGGTGTAACTGACAAAGGTGTTGCGGGGGAACAAGAGGACCAAACCATCTCCCTGGCGACTCATCCTCAGCACCTGTGGTTTGGGCAGTTTCCAGGGGACAGTGCGGGTGTTTGGGAGCCCAGGTGGAACACCAGTCCAGGTGAAGTATGAGAGTGGCCTGAGAAATCCGACACAGAGGAGGGTATCTTCAGTGGTCTTAAAGAAAGGAAAAGCAACCCTGCCAGAGGAGACAAGCCTGCCATATGAGGAAAGGCTGAGAGAACCGTGTTTATTCAGCCTTGAGAAAAGGCGGCTTAGCGGAGACCTTCTCACCATGGTCCAGTATTTAAAGGGTGGCTACAAAGAAAATGGAGACTCTCTTTTCACAAGGAGTCGCCTGGAAAAGACTAGGGGTCATGGGTACAGGTTACTCCTCCTGGGGAGATTCCAACTGGACACAAGAGGAAAACTTTTCACATTGGCAACAATCATCCATTGGCATAATGTCCCCAGAGAAGTGTTGGACACTTTTAAGATTTGGCTAGACAAGGTGCTCTGCCATCTTGTCTAAACTGTGCTTTTGCCAAGACAGGTTGGACCAGATGATCCTTCACGTCCCTTTCAACCTGGTATTCTATGATTCTATGATTTTTTTTCCTTATATCCATCAATATCCCCCCTCCAAAACACAGCAGTTCCTTTAAGTCCACTCAAGTGCTAAGAAAAATCTGCACCAACCCAGCAAGCCCGTAGGAGCTCTGCTGTCAGACTGGGACCGTCCCTCTTGCAACAGGGTCACGAGCAGGGTTTGCAGCAGAGCGTGTGGGAGCTACGGCTGAGAGTAGTTGTGTTTTCCAGAGACACTCTCCGTCTGAAATATGTTCGGCCACTTGGCGGCAGAGCGGTTCCTTCTTCCCGTATGTGAACACTTCTGGAACGTAACCTTTAAAGCCCTCAGTGTTCAAACAAGGTCTCCTATCCAGCATAGTTACCAGTGCAGTTTTCCTCTTTGGGCACAGAAACTAATTCCAGGGTTAAAGGAGAGGGAGTATCAAAGATGCCCTGGCATATGCCTTGGGCAGGAGGGATGCCACAGGCTGTGATGCTTACTGGCCTCTGCCGTGAAGCAGGGGGAAATGAATTACACCACATAAATACAATGCACCTAAATATTGCCAAACTGGGTGCGTGATACATATCCAGAGGCAGACAGCTCCCACATGCTTGCTCTAGCTACTCCAAGTCGTACATTTCCTGCTAAAGACAATCTAAACCCAAAAGATACAGCTGAAAATCCTAAGGACCCATGAAGGATTAATACGATATCATGAGATGACCAAATGCTGCTTGAAAAGTACAATCCTATCAGAGAGAAAGTAACAGCCAGTAAAGCTGGCCTCGGCCTCCCAAATGCTTAGGAAGATGTCTGAGTTGCCTGTCTCCCTGCCAAATGTCAACTCAATGAAAACAGTCCTCCTGAAGGAGTTTGGAATAGTGGGAGGAGGGCAGCACCATTACCAGGTGGGGAGTGATACAGGTATTGATAGAACCATAGAACCATACAATCGTAGAATCATAGAATAGTTTGGGTTGGAAGGAACCCTTAAAGGTCCTCTAGTCTAACCCCGCTGCAGTGCGCATTTCTTCCTTAGATCTAGGCAAAACCTGCCCTCTTTTATTTTAAAACCATTACCCCTTGTCCTGCCATGACAGGCCCTGCTACAAAGTCTGTCCCCATCTTTCCTATAGGTCCCTTTGAAGTCCTGGAAGGCCACAGTACGGTCTTCCCAGAGCCTTCTCTTCTCCAGAAGAGAAGAACCCCAACTCTCTCAGCCTGTCCTCATACGAGAGCTGTTCCATCCCTCTGGTCATTTTTGTGGCCTCCTCTGGACCCTCTCCAACAGGTCCATAGCTTTCCTGTGCTGAGGGCTCCAGAGCTGGACGCAGCACTGCAGGGGGGGTCTCTCCTGAGCAGAGCAGAGGGGCAGAATCCCCTCCCTCGACCTGCTGGACGCACTGCTTTGGATGCAGCCCAGGAGACGGCTGGCCTTCTGGGCTGCGAGGGCACATTGCCAGCTCATGTCCAGCTTTTCATCCACCAGTACCCCCAAGTGCTTCTGGGCAGGGCTGCTCTCAACCCCTTCCTCGCCCAGCCTGGATTGATAACGGAGCTTATCTCGAGCCAGGGGCAGGACCCTGCCCTTTGCCGTGTTGAAACCTCATGAGGTTCACACGGGCCCATTCCTCGAGCTTGTCCAGGTCCCTCTGGATGGCATCCCGTCCCTCCGGTGTGTCAGCTGCACCACTCAGCTTGGTGTCATCTGCAAACGTGCTGAGGGTGCGCTCGATCCCACTGTCAATGTCATGGATGAAGATATTAAAGAGTACTAGTCCTAGTATGGACCCCTGAGGGACACCACTTGTCACCGATCTCCATCTGGATGTTCAGCCGTTGACCACCACCCTCTGGGTGTGACCATCCAGCCAATTCCTCAACCACCAAACAGTCCACCCATGAAATCCATCTCTCTCCAATTTAGAGAGAAGGATGTTGTGGAGGGCCTTGTCAAAGGCCTTGCAGAAGTCCAGATAGACGACGTCTCTAGCTCTTCCCTTGTCCACTGATGTGGTCAGCTCCATCATAGAAGACCACTAGGTTGGTCAGGCAGGACTTGCCCTTGGTGAAGCCATGCTGGCTGTCTCGAACGACCTCCCGGTCCTCCACGTGCCTTAGCATAGCTTCTAGGAGGATCTGTTCCCTGATCTGCCCAGGCACAGAGGTGAAGCTGGCTGATTGGTAGTTCCCAGGGTCCTCCTTGGTACTGGTCTTAAAAATGGGTGCAATGTCACCCTTTGCCCAGTCTCCAGGGACTTCACCTGACTGCCAGGGCTTCTCAGATACCATGGAGAGTGGCTTGGCCACAACATCAGCGAATCCCTGCAGGGCTCTGGGATGCATCTCATCAGGTCCCATAGACTTGCGCATGTTCAGGTTCCTCAGGTGGTCTCAAACCTGATCTTCTCAGACAGTGGGAGGGACTTTGCTCCTCCAGTACACGTCTTGCAGGCCAGCCCCTTGAGAGGTGTGGGAAGACACAGTGCCAGTGAAGACTGAGGCAACGCAGTCGTTCAGTACCTCAGCCTTCTCCACATCCGTTGTTGACAGTTTGCCAGTCATGATGCAGTGGGCTCTGGTTTCATGGTTCACTGGGCGTTGGCTTCCCAAGGGTTGTGGCTTAATCCCAGTAGGCAGCTTGGCAGCACACAGCCGCTCAATCACTTGCCCCATTAAAAGTGAGAAAACTTGTGGGTTGAGAGGGGACAGTTCAGGAGGTAAAGCAAAAGCTACATGCCCAGGCAAAGCAAAAGAAAGAATTCCTTGCCTTCTCCCCTGGACTGCTGAGCACACCTGCCTATTTGGGAAGCGTTCTGCCTCCCTGGGGCTCGGGTTGGAGGCGTTACCAGGAAACTTCCTAGCCTCGTATGGCCCTCACATCATTAGCCGCTCTTGCTTTTTCCTGTGGGTACCAACGTAGTCGTGACGAGAAGCCCAAGGGCAATCAAAAGAGACTTGAGGCCTCGGGGAGATCGGTAAAGGGATCAGGAGTGCAGGCAGTATTCTCCTCTGTCCTCCCAGTTGTAGGGAATGACGGGGAAAGAAACAGGCCGGCGCAACTTCTCGACCGGCAGAAGGTGGGATTTTCAGTCATGGCATGATCTACATGACACCAGGCCTGCTAGGGCCTGATGAGATTCACCCTTCTCAAAAGGAGGAAAAGTATCTTTGCTCAGTAATTAGTGGGGTCGATGGAAAGAGCTTTAAACCAGGTTTGAAGGGGGGAAGGCATAATATCAGGCTTACCAGCGATAAGCTATGGGGCGGCCTGACAATGTTTGAGGGACAGTGTGCTAGTGAGAACTTTCACTCTGCTCAACGATGTACTGAGCAGCCCGGAGCACTTTTGAAGTGTTTGTAGACTAATGCACGCGGTGTGAGGAATAGACAGGAGGAACTAGAGGCGTTGGCTCAGTCCCAGAGCTACGACATCATTGGCATAAGTGAGACTTGTTGGGAAGAGTCCTGTGACTGGAGTGCTGTGACGGACGGTCATAGGCTCTTCAGGAGAGAGAGGCAGGGCAGGTGAGGAGGGGTTGGACTGTACAGAGCTTGTATCTGAGGGTGACACAGTGGAGAGCCTCTGCATAAAGATTAGGGGAAAAGCTAACAAAGCGGGTGTTCTTGCAGGAGTCTGCTATGGATCACCCAGCCAGGATGATGACACCCCGGTATGATTCTACAAGGAATCAAGGGAAACCTCTCAATCAGTTGCCCTATGTCATCGTTATGGACGACTTTAACTTCCCAGCTGCTAACTGGGACCATCATAGAGCAGACATGCTCAAGAGTCCCAGGAAGTTCCGGAAGCCCATGTTGAAGATTTCTTTTTGAGATGGCTACTACAGGAGCCGACTATGAAAGGTGCCTTCCTCATCCTCGTGCTTGTACACAGAGATGGTCTTGTGGGTGAAGTAATGATTGATGGCTGTCATGGCCACAGTGGTCAAGCAATGGTTGCGTTTAAAATCTTTGGTGATATGGGAAAATCTGCCTGCAGAGCTACTAGCCTGGACTCTGAGAGAGCAGACTTGCGGCTACTCAAGGAGCCAGATTGTGAGCTCCCCCAGGAATCTGCTTTTGAGGGTATTGGTGTCCATAATGTTGTTCACTTTTGAAGAGCCATTTCTTAAGAGCACGGAGGTGGGCAATTCCAGTGTATTGCAAGCAAGCAAGAGAGGCAGAAGGCTGGCTTGGCTGGCGAGGACTCTCCTTTGGGAACGCAGGCAGCCAACATAAGTGTATGGCCTTTGGAAAGGGCTGGGGGGGTTTTGGTTGATGGGAAGCTCAATAGGAGTCAGGAGCATGCCTGGGCATCCAAAAGGGCCAGCCCTCTCCTGGGCTGCATTAGGCACAATATAGCTTGCCGGTCAAAAGAAGGGACTGACCCACCATAATCAGTAGTGGGGCAGCGTCAGTTCGAGTGTTGTGCACAGCTTTGGCCTCCACGTGAGAAGCAGGCTATGAAAGTGCTAGGATGTGTCCAAAGGAGATGATGCAGCAGAGATGGTGAAAGGACTAGCGGGCATGTCCTTATGAGGCACAGCTGAGGACGCTGGGTTTGTTGAGCTTAGAGGAGAGGAGACTGAGGGGTGACCTCATTGCTGTCTACAACTTCCTCAGGACGGGGAGCAGAGAGGGAGGTGCCAATCTCTCCTCTCTAGGGCCTGGTGAAAGGACACAAAGGAATGGCTTAAAGCTGTGTCAAGAGATGTTCAGATTGGATATTAGGAAAACACTCCTCACAGAGAGGGTGGTCAAGCAGTGGAACAAGGTCCCCCGAGGAAACAGTCATTGCCCAAAGCCTGTTGGCATTCAAGAAGCAATTGGACAATGCTCTTAGACATATGGGATAGAGTTGTGGTGAGTTAACTGTAGTTGCTGGCCAGTCACAAGTGGTGTTTCCCAGGGCTCAGTATTGGGGCCAGTTCTGTTTAAGAACCTTATCAATGATCTGGATGAGGGGATCGAGTGCACCAAGTTGGGCAGGAGTTGTTGATCTGCTTGAGGGTAGGAAGGCTCTGCTAAGGGATCTTGACAGGCTGGATCAGTGGGTTGAGGCCAACTGCATGAGATTGAACAAGGCTACGTGCTGGGTCCTGCACCTGGGCCATAACAAGCCTATGCAACACTTTAGGCTCCGGGAAGAGTGCCTGGAAAGCCGCCTGGCAGGAAAGGACCTGGAGGTCTTGTTGACGGCCGGCAGTGTGCTCAGGTGGCCAAGAAGGCCAATCTCATGCTGGTTTGTATCAGAAATGTGTGGCCAGCAGGACTCGGGAAGTCATCGTCCCACTCTACTTGGCACTGATGAGCCCGCACCTTGAATAGTGTGTTTGGTTTGGGGCTCCTCACTGCAGGAAAGACACTGAGGTTCTGGAGCGCATCCCAAGAAAAGCAGCAAAGCTGCTGAAGGTTCTAGAGGCTTTTGAGGAGCATCTGAGGGAACTGGGATTGTTTAGTGCAGAGAACAGGAGGCTGAGGGGAGACCTTATCACTCTCTACAACTACCTGCAAGGAGGTTGTGGCAAGGTGAGTGTCGGTCTCTTTTCCCAGGTAACAAGTGAAAGGAAGAGAGGAAAGGGCCTCACGTTGCACCCGGGGAAGTTTACATTGGATATTAGGAGAAACTTGATCACCAAAAGCGGTGTCAAGCATTGGAATAGGCTGCCCAGGGAAGTGGCTGAGGCACCATGCCCGGAGGTATACAAAGGGTGTGTAGACGTGTCGACTAGTGACGTGGTTTAGTGGTGGAGTTGGCAGTTTTAGCTTTGCGGTTGGACTCGATGTTCTTCAGGGTCTTGGCCAAGCTGCATCATTCTAGGATGCTAGGATTTACCTTGAAGCTTGTGCGGTGTGGAGTCAGGGCTGGGACTCGATGATCCTCGTGGGTCCCTTCCAGCTCAGGATATTCTGTGATGAAGAGAGTGCTGTTGGCAGGCAGAAGATTTTCAATGCAAACTGTGGCACCATGCAAGCTGCTGTGAAGAAAACAAACTCTAGCCCAGCCTTAAGCAGTACAAGGGGGCAGCTGTGAGTGGCTGAGCCAGGGTGGGGCCGAAGGGCGGGGCTGGCCGGCGGGCGTGCCTGTGATGCGTACTGATGCCTGTGACAGCACAGGGGACGTGTCACAATGGGGGCGGTTATAAAGGGCGCCAGCAGGCAGCCCTGCCCCAGTGCGGCCTGGGCCAGCGGTGAGTGCGCACGCGGGGGAAGGCTGGGCTGGACGAGGGTCGGGGCAGAATCGCGGGCCCCCTGGGTGGTGGGTTCTCAGCCTGCACCGAGGGCCCAGCCGCTCGCGGCAGTGCCTTGGGCAGGGCACGGTACCGCCGCTGCCGGGGCTGGGCGCAGGCCTCGCTGTCTCCCAGCTGCCTCGCCCCTCTGCTACCTGCCCCCAGCTCCCTGCAGCCCATGTCCCCGCTCCCCCACCGCCAGCTCCCTCCCTCCTCATCTCACTCAACCCATTTTCTCTATCCTCCTGCAGGCCATGGCTGCCGCAAAATTCTTCACTGTGGTGATGCAAATCATCATCCAGCACCCGCAGCTGGTGGGTGATGAGCTGGATGAGGCCACGCGCGAGCGCATGCAGCAGCGTGCGGAGCAGCTGAGCCAGGAGATGGCTCGGCTGCTGCAGGAGCTGGAGCAGAGCACCCAGCAGGAGCAGAGCACCCAGGAGCAGAGCACCCAGGAGCAGAGCGGCTTGGCCTGGGGAGCCCTGCTCTTTGCTGCCGTGCAGCAGTGGCAATTCTGGGCAGTTGCTGGAGTCCTGGTCCTGCTCTTTGGGTTCTGCTGGTGGCTCAGGAAAAGGAGGTCTGATGCAGAGAGCAGCAGCGATGAGGAAAGCTCCAGCTGTGACACGGAACAGATGGAGGGACAGGAGTCAGAAGAGGACAATGATGATGCAGATGAGTTGGGAAGGTTTTTTGAGGAGCACATACAGTGGCCAGTGCAGAACCTGGCCACAGACTGCCCGGTGGTTGAGGAACTAGTGAACAACTTCATCCTTGTCTTCACGCAGCTCTTGACCAACAGTTTCTTTCCGGTGTTGCAAGCAGCCATCGCTGTGGGCAGTGCCTTCGAAGGCTGGAGTCCCCGTGAGGATGATGCTGTCTACCGCCTGCTTGTGCCCCTGAAGCCCCCTCGTGGGCACACTTTCCTCATGGAGCCGGGCACTGCTGGGGAGCTGCCGGAGAGGAACTTCTGCATCCTCGTGGAGCTGGAGTGCACCTGCATGACAGAGCAGCTGGCAGGAGAGATGCTGTGCTTCCTCCACCAGCCCGAGGAGGCGCTGAGGAGGAATCAGGACCCCAGCCTCCTACACACCCTCTGCACCAGCTCTTACCTAGATGTGCAGAAAACTGCTCGCTGGTTCCAACAATTGGTAAAAGCTGCCTGGGTGATTTTACCTCAGTCATCTAAATACAGTCTAACGCTTGTGCCCTCCAGCCGCTCCTGCAAATTCCAGGTTCAAGAAAGAGGCAAAAAACCCCTCCTAATTGAGATGATGTTCGGGGTGCAGTATGGTGACTCGGACATCTTTGTGAGCAGCCAGAGCACAAAAGCCATCTTCACCCCAAGCACGATGTGGTCGGTGAGCTATGCTGTGGCAGAGGTGAAGTTCTTCAGGCATGTGGCCAGGCAGGCCCCACATGACAGCTTCCACCTCAAATGCCTGCAGCTCTGTGCCCGCATGCTGGTGGGCACAGGCTTTTCCACCTATACCTTGAAGACAGCTGTGATGCACCTCCTGACCACCATACCCCTGTCAGGCTGGCGCAGGAAGGATTTCCTGCTGCGGCTGGAGGATATCATGCGGTACCTGCGCTGCTGCCTGGAGGAAAAAAGCCTCAACCACTTCTTCTTTGGCAATGAGAGGGTGCCTGAGGAGATCGCCTTGCCCGCAGACTTCCAAACGGCCGAGCCACTCAACCTCTTCCAGCACCTCGTACAGGATCCAGCCGCCCATGCCAAGGCATGGCATGGGTTCGTGGAGCTGCGAAATCGGCTTAGAAGACTGCTGATCTACGGATGCTGAAAGAGGACCTCATGCACCGAGCTGTGTTTGCGGGTTTTACAGCTGATGGCAGCTTTGACGGAGCCTTGCAACAGAGACTCCAGTTACCAGCTGCACAGCGACCGCCCATTCGCTCTTCGAGAGCCCATTCCTTCTCTGGACTTTACCCTGTGCAAAGTTGACAATAAATGGTGTGTTTGAACAAACGCTGCGTCTGTGAGTGCCTGTGCATCACTTTGTCAGGGAACATGGGCAGAGGGTGCTGACTGCTCAGCTGCCACAGAGTCAGGGAGCATTTTGCAGAAGAGCTGCTGCGGTGGGCTCTGATTTCACTGTGTCTGCACTTAAGGCTTCACCACTGGTCCGTGCTCCTATGTTGGGGCAAGTGGAATAATGTGTCACCCTCCACATCTGTGCATGACAGAATATGACTCGTGCAGTGCAGCAGATGGAGCAAAGGGCCCTGGAGCGGAGCAGCGTGTCCTGGGGAGCTCTGCTCTTTGTTGCCTTGCAGCAGTGACAGGAATGGGACTTTCCTCTAGTCCTTGTCCTGGTCTTTGGGCTCTGCTGGCAGCTCAAGAAAAGGAGCCGTGAGGCTGTCAGTAGCAGTGAGGAAGAGAGCTCCAGCACTGTCATGGAGATGGAGGAAAAAGAGGAGGAGGAAGCAGAGGAGTCAGTGATGGGCAGGAGGAGGAAGAAAGTTGAGAAGATCCTTATGATGACAGCAATTTGGGGATGGTTTTTGCAAAGAGCATCCAGTGGCCAGTGCAGAACCTCGCCTCCAGGCAGTGGGTGGCCGAGGAGCTGCTGGTGACTTCCTCCATGTTTTCAGATTGCTATTCTTGAGTGATTTCTTCCTGGTGCTGCAGCCAGACATTGGGATGGGCATCGCCTTTGAAGGTTGGAGTCCCCTTGAGGACGATCATGTTTACCACCTGCTTATTCCCCCACATTCTCTTCTTGGGAACGCCTTCCACCTTGATCTGTGTACCGTGGAGGAGAAGCTGGTGAGAGGCTCCTGCATCTCCATGGAGCTGGAGTGTACCTGCAAGAGGGAGCAGCTGGTGGAGAACATGTTGTGCTTCTTCCACCACCCTAAGGATGTGCTGAGTCAATAACGAATAATCACTGGTAACAACAGATGAGGAGAAGGCTGAGGTAATCAATGTCTTCTTTGCCTCAGTCTTCACTAGCATTCTCTCCTCCCGCACCTCTTGAGTGGAAGGCCAGCAAGACGGGGACTGGAGGAGCAAAGTCTCTCCCATTGTAGGAGAAGATCAGGTTCGAGATCTGTATACAGATAATACAACTGTATTGTTTCAGTATCATTTATCATACAATAGAGTTATTACTATCTTATTATTGTGTATTATTATGTATTAGCAAAGTATTTCAATATTATTTCAGTATGTCTTACATGGGTTAAAGCTTTGACAAGATGGCCATGAGAGCAGAGGAAGACAGAGACAGCCCAGGTGTGAAGGAGACTTGACTTGCTGAGATCCCTTTTGTTTTCCACCCTGCCGTCCTGCTGCAGCCCTCTGAATTGTTGGCAGGATGAATCTGGGGCAGGATATAGCCCAGATGCTGGCAGCTGTGAGTTGACTCCAGCCATACACGAGTCTTCCAGGTAGGCTAGAACATGGCTTTGGGAACGGTGCTGGTAGCTAACCCACTGGCAATATGCCACGGCCCAGTTACGCTATCGCACAACCCTGCCTGCTTGCAGGTTAAAGCTGGGGAGGTCAGCTGCTCTCCCAGCTCCTGAGCACAAGCTGGGGAGAGAGAATTGGTGTTACCCATTAAAACCCTTGAAATCGCACGCCATAAGAGAGGAAAGAGACGGGTGGGGGCACCTTTTTGACACTGATCTAGGCAGGATTGAGAGCAGAAAAGTCAAATCAATGTCTCCAACACTGAGAATGCCACAAGTCTTATTGTCAAGAAAAAAAAGCTAAACAAAAAACAAAACCCAAAAATGACAAACATTGATGTATGTTTGCAATTTCTGAGATTTATGGCTGCAAGAAGCTGCTGCGTCCTGCTGATGGTCTCTTCCCTGCACACTCCTCTTCCTTGCCTGGCCCGGGGGTCTGTGAAGCCAGGGGAGGAATTCACCTGTGTCCTCCCTGCCAGGCGGCTGAAGCGGTGCTGGAGACCGTGTGGGGAAAGGATGCTGGACCTGCAGCAGCACAGGTCATGCTCATTCCAGCCTCGCTCTGTCACAGGGGAAGCAGCTTTCCCTGTATCGAGGACCTTTGGCTCCACAGTATATATTTTGTGGAGTTGTTCATCCTGTTATTAGCAGTGGCTTCTCTTTGGCAGGGGCACAAATGAAACACTTGGGCCTGGAAGATGGGGTTTTTGACTCAGTGCCTAATAAATAAAGTCCCTTATCATTTCTCCTGCTTCCCCAGCTATTGGTCTGAGCTGGTCCTGCCACACACGGTGCACTTTGCTATTGCTCTGATGCGTCTACATACTCGTGGTTGTTAATATGGAGGGGTGTTGGCTGCTGAGTGATTTCAGAGCTGTTCACTGGTGCCCGAGTGTAAGATTTGGGTGAGGGTCTCTGGTTAGCTCAGCTATGGGGCTTCTCGGATCACCCAGGTTAGGACCCATCCCGCAGGCGACCCTCAGCTGGAGAAAATGTGACATGTTGAGAGCAGACAGAGGACATAGAAGGCACATCTATGCAGAATGGTGCGTGGGAGGATCTTACACAGTTGCTTCTTGCAGGCACTTTGGTTAATTTTGGCAGTGGTGCTCAGCATCTGCTCTTTTTCATGGCTGCTGCTGCTGGCACTGCTCTGATCCGTGCTCCCACTGCTGCAAACGGGAAAGTTCCTGCAGTTTTATTTAGGCTCTTGTCTGTGCTGAGATACCAGGTGAGAAAACACACCCTTAGGGTGCCCTGTGCTTGTTAGCAGGAGAGCTGCTGAAGGTCAGCCTACCCCACGTATGAGCCAACCTTAAGGCTTCAGCGATACAAAGGCAGAAAGCTGTAGCCTGAGCTGTATCGCATCAGCAGCTTGTTGAGCTTGCCTGTCCTCCGTCGTTGTCCTTCATGCCAGTGTAAATCTGATGTGCTTTAATAGGGCATTCAGGGTTTGCCCAAACTGGGGCTTTGCCGAACGCAAAGACCAAGGAAGGGCTCTCACTTGTGCTGGCAGTTGGCAGTCCCATAGAATGTGACAGAGCAAGTGGGGTTTTCTTGGGTGCAGGGACCCCATCTGCAAAGCCTGGCCTTGCAGGTTAGCAAAATTCACGCTGACACCCTGGGACATTCCAGCACTTACTTGCACTCCAAACCCCAAAATTTTGTACAAGGAAAACTCAGATTTGTCCTTCTACTTTTATAGCGATGGATTCCCTTGTTTCATGTATTTAGTAGAAAGGTTCTCCTCACATGGAAACACTTCTTGGCAGCCGCAGTCTCTTCCCCTCCACCCCATTTCGCACTGCATCATGGGAACTGTAGTCTCTTCTGGGTGGTGAGAGGTGAACCTCCTCTCCCACCACACTCCAAAAGTCAGGCAGCTCCCATGCTGCATCAGGCAATTCCAGCAGTGGAATATTTATAGGACATGTAGCCTTCCAAAGCATCCTGACTTGTAGGTCATGTGCATCATAGGGAAATACTGTCAGGTGATCTTAAGCTCTTTTAAGATCACAGAATCACAGACTCGCAGAATCACTAGGTTGGAAAGGACCTTCAAGATCATCAAGTCCAACCATTAATCCAGCGCCACCATGTCCCCTAAACCATGTCCTGAAGTGCCACATCCACACGTTTTTTGAACACTTCCAGAGATGGCGACGCCACCATCTCCCAGGGCAGCCTGTTCCAATGCTTGACCACCCTCTCGGTGAAGAAATTTTTCCTAGTATCCAATCTAAAGCTCCCCGGGCGTAACTTGAGGCCATTTCCTCTCGTCCTATTGCTGGTTGCTTGGGAGAAGAGACCAACACCCTCGTCGCCACAACCCCCTTTCAGGTAGTTCAATGGCACATGCTGGTTTAGCGCGAAGTGACTGAAACGAAACAGCTAAACATGGCTTTCCCTAATGTAAACGGGAAATATTTTAGGCACCGAGGGGAGCTGCTCCAGAGCTGGCCCAACCCGCAGCGGAGCAGCAGATCTCGGTGCACAGGGGGGTTTCCTCAGGCAGGGAAAAGCCGGGGTAGCGCAGAGACCCGCCAGGAGCCAGCACTCTCGCGGGAGGTGCTGACGAGACCAGGGCACTGGCAGAGCAATGGCAGCGCACCCCCCACGCCTATAAAACCCAGCCTGGAGAGCGCGGGCAACCAGGAGCGCTGCCAGCAGAGCGTGGCGCGGCGGTTTGCGCAGAAGGACGTGCAGGGAGGGCGTAGTGGCCCCACCAGCTCAAGAGATGAGTTCAGTTGGTGGTCATCACCCTCTCAGCAGGAGCTTAGCTATGGCAGCCACCCAGCGGAAAGCCATGTCCTCAGACAATCGGCTCAGCCTGCTGGCAGAGCTACCAGAGGAGGTAGAAAGGTTGAGCAGCATCAGGGAGTCTGAGAAACAGATGGGCTCGTGGAACCATTCTCTGCCCTCCCTGAGACAGAAACAGAACAGCTACCAGAAAAAAAAACACATCAAGGGAGTCCTGTATCTTCCCCCCACCAGGCTGAAGGCAGTAGCTTAAAAGGAAGGAGCAAATGAGGCAAGTCCATGCTCAAGGAACCCCCTCCTTGCCCACCTCGCCTCCCCAGGTGCCTCCTTACAACAGGTACGAGGCTCTGCATGTGGAAGGCCAGTCCATGGATGATGTGGACGATAGTCCAGCTGCACCAGAGGTGTTGCCAAGGTAAGAAAGGCCTACCCCCACATCACGACCACCTCCATGAGGAAGAAAAGACAGATGATAGTTGTAGGCAGCTCCCTCCTGAGGGGGACAGAAGGTCCAATACGCTGGACAGACCCTTCTCTTAGGGAAGTCTGCTGCCTCCCTGGGGCCTGGGTTAAGGACATCACGAGGAAACTTCCTAGCCTGGTGCGGCCCTCGGACTATTACCCACTACTGCTCTTCCGTGTGGGTCGTGATGAAGCTGCAACATGTACTCCAAGGGCGATCAAAGGAGACTTCAAGGCCTTTGGGTGGTTGGTTAGAGAATCTGGAGCACAGGTTATTTTTTCCTCTCTCCTTCCCGTTGCGGGCAGTGACATAGGAAGAAACAGATGGGTCCAGTCTATTAATACATGGCTCCATGACTGGTGCCATTGCCACAATTTGGGGTTTTTTGATAATGGAACAGCCTACACGGCACCTAGCTTGCTGGCATCAGATGGGATTAACATTTCTCAAAGCGGGAAGAGGGTCTTTGCTCACAAGCTATTGGGGTTTATTGACAGGGCTTTACACGACACTTGAAGGGGGAAGGGGACAATATCAGGCTTACCCATGACAAGCTGTGGGGTGACACACCAAGGTTAGAGGGATGGGGTGCTAGCAAGGCCCCTCAGCCTGTTGCATCAGCAAAAGACCTCAAAGGAACTGAGGAGTGTTCTTCGAAGAGGGTGACATGGCCTCTACACCAATGCACGCAGCATGGCCAACAAACAGGATTTAGAAGCCACTATGATGCTTGAAAACTATGGCCTGTCTGCCATTACTGAAACACGCTGGGACGAATCCCATGACTGGACTGTGGCTGTCCATGGCTACAGGCTGTTCAGAGAGGACAGGCGAGGACAAGCTGAGAAAGTTGGGGTTGTTCAGCCTGGAGAAGAGAAGGCTCCGGGGAGACCTTAGTGCAGCCTTCCAGTACGTAAAGGGGGCTTATAAGAAAGATGGGGACAGACTTCTTAGCAGGGCCTGTTGCAATAGGGCAAAGGGGTAATAGCTTTAAACTAAAAGAGCGTAGCTTTAGACTAGATCTAAGGGAGACATTTTTTAAAATGAGGGTAGTGAAACACTGGCCCAGGTTGCCCAGAGAGGTGGTAGATGCCCCCTCCCTGGAAACACTCCAGGTCAGGTTGGACGGGGCTCTAAGCAACCTGCTCTAGTTGATGATGTCCCTTCTCACTGTGGGGGGGTTGGACTAGATTGTCTTTAAAGGTCCCTTCCAACCCAAACCATTCTGTGATTCTATGATATTTTAGCAAAAGGAAGATTTTTTTTTTTTTGAGAACTACCTCTTCCAGAGAGAAGCCTTTTGATGGGATACTCCCATTCTTATCATTCTCTACAACTACCTGCAAGGAGGTTGTGGCGAGTGTCGGTCTCTTTTCCCAGGTAACAAGTGAAAAGAAGAGAGGAAAGGGCCTTACGTTGCACCCGGGGAAGTTTACATTGGATATTAGGAGAAACTTGATCACCAAAAGGGGTGTCAAGCATTGGAACAGGCTGCCCAGGGAAGTGGTTGAGGCACCATGCCCAGAGGTATTCAAAGGGTGTGTAGACGTGGCGCCTAGGGACATGGTTTAGTGGTGGAGTTCGCAGTTAGCTTTGCGGTTGGACTCGATGTTCTTCAGGGTCTTGGCCAAGCTGAATCATTCTAGGATTCTAGGATTTACCTTGAAGGTTGTGCGGTGTGGAGTCAGGGCTGGGACTCGATGATCCTCGTGGGTCCCTTCCAGCTCAGGATATTCTGTGATGAAGAGAGTGCTGTTGGCAGGCAGAAGAACTTAAAAGCAAACTGTGGCACCATGCAAGCTGCTGTGAAGAAAACAAACTGTAGCCCAGCCTTAAGCAGTACAAGGGGGCAGCTGTGAGTGGCTGAGCCAGGGTGGGGCCGAAGGGCGGGGCTGGCCAGCGGGCGTGCCTGTGATGCGTACTGATGCCTGTGACAGCACAGGGGACGTGTCACAATGGGGGCGGTTATAAAGGACGCCAGCAGGCAGCCCTGCCCCAGTGCGGCCTGGGCCAGCGGTGAGTGCGCACGCGGGGGCAGACTGGGCTGGACAAGGGCCGGGTCAGAATCGCGGGCCCCCGGGTGGTGGGTTCTCAGCCTGCATCGAGGGCCCAGCCGCTCGCAGCAGCGCCTTGGGCAGGGCACAGTGCCGCTGCTGCCAGGGCTGGGCGCAGGCCTCGCTGCCTCCCAGCTGCCTCGCCCCCTCTGCTACCTGCCCCCAGCTCCCTGCGGCCCACGTCCCCGCTCCCCCACCGCCAGCTCCCTCCCTCCTCATCTCACTCAACACATTTTCTCCCTCCTTCTGCAGGCCATGGCTGCCACAAAATTCTTCACTGTGGTGATGCAAATCATCATCCAGCACCCGCAGCTGGTGGGTGATGAGCTGGATGAGGCCACGCGCGAGCGCATGCAGCAGCATATGGAGCAGCTGAGCCAGGAGATGGCTCGGCTGCTGCAGGAGCTGGAGTAGAGCACCCAGCAGGAGCAGAGCACCCAGCAGGAGCAGAGCACCCAGGAGCAGAGCACCCAGGAGCAGAGCAACTTGGCCTGGGGAGCCCTGCTCTTTGCTGCCGTGCAGCAGTGGCAATTCTGGGCAGTTGCTGGAGTCCTGGTCCTGCTCTTTGGGTTCTGCTGGTGGCTCAGGAAAAGGAGGTCTGATGCAGAGAGCAGCAGCGATGAGGAAAGCTCCAGCAGTGACAGGGAACAGATGGAGGGACAAGAGTCAGAAGGGGACAATGACGATGCAAATGATCGGGGAAGGTTTTTTGAGGAGCACATACAGTGGCCAGTGCAGAACCTGGCCACAGACTGCCCGGTGGTTGAGGCACTGGTGAAAAACTTCATCCTTGTCTTCACGCAGCTCTTGACCAATAGTTTCTTTCCGGTGTTGCAAGCAGCCATCGCTGTGGGCAGTGCCTTCGAAGGCTGGAGTCCCCGTGAGGATGATGCTGTCTACCGCCTGCTTGTGCCCCTGAAGCCCCCTCGTGGGCACACTTTCCTCATGGAGCCGGGCACTGCTGGGGAGCTGCCGGAGAGGAACTTCTGCATCCTCGTGGAGCTGGAGTGCACCTGCATGACAGAGCAGCTGGCAGGAGAGATGCTGTGCTTCCTCCACCAGCCCGAGGAGGCGCTGAGGAGGAATCAGGACCCCAGCCTCCTACACACCCTCTGCACCAGCTCTTACCTAGATGTGCAGAAAACTGCTCGCTGGTTCCAACAATTGGTAAAAGCTGCCTGGGTGATTTTACCTCAGTCGTCCAAATACAGTCTAACGCTGGTGCCCTCCAGCCGCTCCTGCAAATTCCAGGTTCAAGAAAGAGGCAAAAAAACCCTCTTAATTGAGTTGTTGTTCGGGGCGCAGCTAGAAGACAGCCCAGCTGGGATATGCACAGTATGTTCAGACACTGAAGGAGGGAGGCTGCTTTTGCCCAGGAGCTCACATGGAGAGACCAGAGAGAACAGAGGAAGAACAAGTTGTCCATGTCAGTGCTGAGAGTTGAGTCAATTCCTCGAGCGCAAGGGAGGCAATGCAACATATTTGGAGGACTGGGACCTCTGGGCAGTAACTATGAACCTGACCCGTGACAGCATGATGCAATCACCCGGTGACAGGTATGGGTGGCCAAGGCCGGAAGCGTAGGCAAGATGCATGAGAATTACCAAGAGAATTAGGACTGTGAAAAATCAAAGACCAGGGCAAAAAGCCCTAATGGGGTGTAACTGACAAAGGTGTTGCGGGGGAACAAGAGGACCAAACCATCTCCCTGGCGACTCATCCTCAGCACCTGTGGTTTGGGCAGTTTCCAGGGGACAGTGCGGGTGTTTGGGAGCCCAGGTGGAACACCAGTCCAGGTGAAGTATGAGAGTGGCCTGAGAAATCTGACACAGAAGAGGGTATCTTCAGTGGTCTTAAAGAAAGGAAAAGCAACCCTGCCAGAGGAGACAAGCCTGCCATATGAGGAAAGGCTGAGAGAACCAGGTTTATTCAGCCTTGAGAAAAGGCGGCTTAGCAGAGACCTTATCACCATGGTCCAGTATTTAAAGGGTGGCTACAAAGAAAATGGAGACTCTCTTTTCACAAGGAGTCGCCTGGAAAAGACTAGGGGTCATGGGTACAGGTTACTCCTCCTGGGGAGATTCCAACTGGACACAAGAGGAAAACTTTTCACATTGGCAACAATCATCCATTGGCATAATGTCCCCAGAGAAGTGTTGGACACTTTTAAGATTTGGCTAGACAAGGTGCTCTGCCATCTTGTCTAAACTGTGCTTTTGCCAAGACAGGTTGGACCAGATGATCCTTCACGTCCCTTTCAACCTGGTATTCTGATTCTGTGATTTTTTCCCTTATATCCATCAATATCCCCCTCCCAAAACACAGCAGTTCCTTTAAGTCCACTCAAGTGCTAAGAAAAATCTGCACCAACCCAGCAAGCCCGTAGGAGCTCTGCTGTCGGACTGGGACCGTCCCTCTTGCAACAGGGTCACGAGCAGGGTTTGCAGCAGAGCGTGTGGGAGCTACGGCTGAGAGTAGTTGTGTTTTCCAGAGACACCCTCCGTCTGAAATATGTTCGGCCACTTGGTGGCAGAGCGGTTCCTTCTTCCCATACGTGAACACTTCTGGAACGTAACCTTTAAAGCCCTCAGTGTTCAAACAAGGTCTCCTATCCAGCATAGTTACCAGTGCAGTTTTCCTCTTTGGGCACAGAAACTAATTCCAGGGTTAAAGGAGAGGGAGTATCAAAGATGCCCTGGCATATGCCTTGGCATCACAGGCTGTGATGCTTACTGGCCTCTGCCGTGAAGCAGGGGGAAATGAATTACACCACATAAATACAATGCACCTAAATATTGCCAAACTGGGTGCGTGATACATATCCAGACAGAGGCAGACAGCTCCCACATGCTTGCTCTAGCTACTCCAAGTCGTACATTTCCTGCTAAAGACAATCTAAACCCAAAAGATACAGCTGAAAATCCTAAGGACCCATGAAAGATTAATACGATATGATGAGATGACCAAATGCTGCTTGAAAAGTACAGTCCTACCAGAGAGAAAGTAACAGCCAGTAAAGCTGGCCTCGGCCTCCCAAATGCTTAGGAAGATGTCTGAGTTGCCTGTCTCCCTGCCAAATGTCAACTCAATGAAAACAGTCCTCCTGAAGGAGTTTGGAATAGTGGGAGGAGGGCAGCAACATTACCAGGTGGGGAGTGATACAGGTATTGATAGAACCATAGAACCATAGAACCATACAATCGTAGAATCATAGAATAGTTTGGGTTGGAAGGAACCCTTAAAGGTCCTCTAGTCTAACCCCGCTGCAGTGCGCATTTCTTCCTTAGATCTAGGCAAAACCTGCCCTCTTTTAGTTTAAAAACATTACCCCTTGTCCTGCAACGACAGGCCCTGCTACAAAGTCTGTCCCCATCTTTCCTATAGGTCCCTTTGAAGTCCTGGAAGGCCACAGTAAGGTCTTCCCAGAGCCTTCTCTTCTCCAGAAGAGAAGAACCCCAACTCTCTCAGCCTGTCCTCATATGAGAGCTGTTCCATCCCTCTGGTCATTTTTGTGGCCTCCTCTGGACCCTCTCCAACAGGTCCATAGCTTTCCTGTGCTGAGGGCTCCAGAGCTGGACGCAGCACTGCAGGGGGGGTCTCTCCTGAGCAGAGCAGAGGGGCAGAATCCCCTCCCTCGACCTGCTGGACGCACTGCTTTGGACGCAGCCCAGGAGACGGCTGGCCTTCTGGGCTGCGAGGGCACATTGCCAGCTCATGTCCAGCTTTTCATCCACCAGTACCCCCAAGTGCTTCTGGGCAGGGCTGCTTTCAACCCCTTCCTCGCCCAGCCTGGATTGATAACGGAGCTTATCTCGAGCCAGGGGCAGGACCCTGCCCTTTGCCGTGTTGAAACCTCATGAGGTTCACACGGGCCCATTCCTCGAGCTTGTCCAGGTCCCTCTGGATGGCATCCCGTCCCTCCGGTGTGTCAGCTGCACCACTCAGCTTGGTGTCATCTGCAAACGTGCTGAGGGTGCGCTCGATCCCACTGTCAATGTCATGGATGAAGATATTAAAGAGTACTAGTCTTAGTATGGACCCCTGAGGGACACCACTTGTCACCGATCTCCATCTGGATGTTCAGCCGTTGACCACCACCCTCTGGGTGTGACCATCCAGCCAATTCCTCAACCACCAAACAGTCCACCCATGAAATCCATCTCTCTCCAATTTAGACAGAAGGATGTTGTGGGGGGCCTTGTCAAAGGCCTTGCAGAAGTCCAGATAGACGACGTCTCTAGCTCTTCCCTTGTCCACTGATGTGGTCAGCTCCATCATAGAAGACCACTAGGTTGGTCAGGCAGGACTTGCCCTTGGTGAAGCCATGCTGGCTGTCTCGAATGACCTCCCGGTCCTCCACGTGCCTTAGCATAGCTTCTAGGAGGATCTGTTCCCTGATCTGCCCAGGCACAGAGGTGAAGCTGGCTGATTGGTAGTTCCCAGGGTCCTCCTTGGTACTGGTCTTAAAAATGGGTGCAATGTCACCCTTTGCCCAGTCTCCAGGGACTTCACCTGACTGCCAGGACTTCTCAGATACCATGGAGAGTGGCTTGGCCACTACATCAGCGAATCCCTGCAGGGCTCTGGGATGCATCTCATCAGGTCCCATAGACTTGCGCATGTTCAGGTTCCTCAGGTGGTCTCAAACCTGATCTTCTCAGACAGTGGGAGGGACTTTGCTCCTCCAGTACACGTCTTGCAGGCCAGCCCCTTGAGAGGTGTGGGAAGACACAGTGCCAGTGAACACTGAGGCAACACAGTCTTCAGTACCTCAGCCTTCTCCACATCTGTTGTTGACAGTTTGCCAGTCATGATGCAGTGGGCTCTGGTTTCATGGTTCACTGGGCGTTGGCTTCCCAAGGGTTGTGGCTTAATCCCAGTAGGCAGCTTGGCAGCACACAGCCGCTCAATCACTTGCCCCATTAAAAGTGAGAAAACTTGTGGGTTGAGAGGGGACAGTTCAGGAGGTAAAGCAAAAGCTACATGCCCAGGCAAAGCAAAAGAAAGAATTCCTTGCCTTCTCCCCTGGACTGCTGAGCACACCTGCCTATTTGGGAAGCGTTCTGCCTCCCTGGGGCTCGGGTTGGAGGCGTTACCAGGAAACTTCCTAGCCTCGTACGGCCCTCACATCATTAGCCGCTCTTGCTTTTTCCTGTGGGTACCAACGAAGTCGTGACGAGAAGCCCAAGGGCAATCAAAAGAGACTTGAGGCCTCGGGGAGATCGGTAAAGGGATCAGGAGTGCAGGCAGTATTCTCCTCTGTCCTCCCAGTTGTAGCGAATGACGGGGAAAGAAACAGGCCGGCGCAACTTCTCGACCGGCAGAAGGTGGGATTTTCAGTCATGGCATGATCTACATGACACCAGGCCTGCTGGGGCCTGACGAGACTCACCCTTCTCAAAAGGAGGAAAAGTATCTTTGCTCAGAAATTAGTGGGGTCGATGGAAAGAGCTTTAAACCAGGTTTGAAGGGGGGAAGGCATAATATCAGGCTTACCAGCGATAAGCTATGGGGCGGCCTGACAATGTTTGAGAGACAGTGTGCTAGTGAGAACTTTCACTCTGCTCAACGATGTACTGAGCAGCCCGGAGCACTTTTGAAGTGTTTGTAGACTAATGCACGCGGTGTGAGGAATAGACAGGAGGAACTAGAGGCGTTGGCTCAGTCCCAGAGCTACGACACCATTGGCATAAGTGAGACTTGTTGGGAAGAGTCCTGTGACTGGAGTGCTGTGACGGACGGTCATAGGCTCTTCAGGAGAGAGAGGCAGGGCAGGTGAGGAGGGGTTGGACTGTACAGAGCTTGCAGCTGAGGGTGACACAGTGGAGAGCCTCTGCGTAAAGATTAGGGGAAAAGCTAACAAAGCGGGTGTTCTTGCAGGAGTCTGCTATGGATCACCCAGCCAGGATGATGACACCCCGGTATGATTCTACAAGGAATCAAGGGAAACCTCTCAATCAGTTGCCCTATGTCATCGTTATGGACGCCTTTAACTTCCCAGCTGCTAACTGGGACCATCATAGAGCAGACATGCTCAAGAGTCCCAGGAAGTTCCGGAAGCCCATGTTGAAGATTTCTTTTTGAGATGGGTACTACAGGAGCCGACTATGAGAGGTGCCTTCCTCATCCTCTTGCTTGTACACAGAGATGGTCTTGTGGGTGAAGTAATGATTGATGGCTGTCATGGCCACAGTGGTCAAGCAATGGTTGCGTTTAAAATCTTTGGTGATATGGGAAAATCTGCCTGCAGAGCTACTAGCCTGGAGTCTGGGAGAGCAGACTTGCGGCTGCTCAAGGAGCCAGATTGTGAGCTCCCCCAGGAATCTGCTTTTGAGGGTATTGGTGTCCATAATGTTGTTCACTTTTGAAGAGCCATTTCTTAAGAGCACGGAGGTGGGCAATTCCAGTGTATTGCAAGCAAGCAAGAGAGGCAGAAGGCTGGCTTGGCTGGCGAGGACTCTCCTTTGGGAACGCAGGCAGCCAACATAAGTGTATGGCCTTTGGAAAGGGCTGGGGGGGTTTTGGTTGATGGGAAGCTCAATAGGAGTCAGGAGCATGCCTGGGCATCCAAAAGGGCCAGCCCTCTCCTGGGCTGCATTAGGCACAATATAGCTTGCCGGTCAAAAGAAGGGACTGACCCACCATAATCAGTAGTGGGGCAGCGTCAGTTCGAGTGTTGTGCACAGCTTTGGCCTCCACGTGAGAAGCAGGCTATGAAAGTGCTAGGATGTGTCCAAAGGAGATGATGCAGCAGAGATGGTGAAAGGACTAGCGGGCATGTCCTTATGAGGCACAGCTGAGGACGCTGGGTTTGTTGAGCTTAGAGGAGAGGAGACTGAGGGGTGACCTCATTGCTGTCTACAACTTCCTCAGGACGGGGAGCAGAGAGGGAGGTGCCAATCTCTCCTCTCTAGGGCCTGGTGAAAGGACACAAAGGAATGGCTTAAAGCTGTGTCAAGAGATGTTCAGATTGGATATTAGGAAAACACTCCTCACAGAGAGGGTGGTCAAGCAGTGGAACAAGGTCCCCCGAGGAAACGGTCATTGCCCAAAGCCTGTTGGCATTCAAGAAGCAATTGGACAATGCTCTTAGACATATGGGATAGAGTTGTGGTGAGTTAACTGTAGTTGCTGGCCAGTCACAAGTGGTGTTTCCCAGGGCTCAGTATTGGGGCCAGTTCTGTTTAAGAACCTTATCAATGATCTGGATGAGGGGATCGAGTGCACCAAGTTGGGCAGGAGTTGTTGATCTGCTTGAGGGTAGGAAGGCTCTACTAAGGGATCTTGACAGGCTGGATCAATGGGTTGAGGCCAACTGCATGAGATTGAAAAAGGCTACGTGCTGGGTCCTGCACCTGGGCCATAACAAGCCTATGCAACAGTTTAGGCTTCGGGAAGAGTGTCTGGAAAGCCGCCTGGCAGGAAAGGACCTGGAGGTCTTGTTGACGGCCGGCAGTATGCTCAGGTGGCCAAGAAGGCCAATCTCATGCTGGTTTGTATCAGAAATGTGTGGTCAGCAGGACTCGGGAGGTCATCGTCCCACTCTACTTGGCACTGGTGAGACCACACCTCGAATAGTGTGTTTGGTTTGGGGCTCCTCACTGCAGGAAAGACACTGAGGTTCTGGAGCGCGTCGCAAGAAAAGCAGCAAAGCTGCTGAAGGTTCTAGAGGCTTTTGAGGAGCATCTGAGGGAACTGCGATTGTTTAGTGCAGAGAACAGGAGGCTGAGGGGAGACCTTATGACTCTCTACAACTACCTGCAAGGAGGTTGTGGCAAGGTGAGTGTCGGTCTCTTTTCCCAGGTAACAAGTGAAAGGAAGAGAGGAAAGGGCCTCACGTTGCACCCGGGGAAGTTTACATTGGATATTAGGAAGAACTTGATCACCAAAAGGGGTGTCAAGCATTGGAACAGGCTGCCCAGGGAAGTGGCTGAGGCACCATGCCCAGAGGTATACAAAGGGTGTGTAGACGTGTCGACTAGTGACGTGGTTTAGTGGTGGAGTTGGCAGTTTTAGCTTTGCGGTTGGACTCGATGTTCTTCAGGGTCTTGGCCAAGCTGAATCATTCTAGGAATCAGACTCGATGCAGCTGAAGAGGCTGTTGCGAGGAGCCTTGCAACAGAGACTCCAGGTACCAGCTGCACAGCGACCGCCCTCTCTCTTCGAGAGCCCATTCCTTCTCTGGACTTTACCCTGTGCAAAGTTGACAATAAATGGTGTGTTTGAACAAACGCTGCGTCTATGAGTGCCTGTGCATGACTTTGTCAGGGAACATGGGCAGAGGGTGCTGACTGCTCAGCTGCCACAGCGTCAGGGAGCATTTTACAGAAGAGCTGCTGCAGTGGGCTCTGATTTCACTGTGTCTGCAGTTAAGGCTCCACCACTGGTCCATGCTCCTAAGTTGGGGCAAGTGGAATAATGTGTCACCCTCCACATCTGTGCATGACAGAATATGACTCGTGCAGCGCAGCAGATGGAGCAAAGGGCCCTGGAGCGGAGCAGCGTGTCCTGGGGAGCTCTGCTCTTTGATGCTTCTTCCACCACCCTAAGGATGTGCTGAGTCAATAACGAATACTCACAGGTAACAACGGATGAGGAGAAGGCTGAGGTAATCAATGACTTCTTTGCCTCAGTCTTCACTAGCATTGTCTCTTCCCGCACCTCTTGTGTGGAAGGCGTGCAAGACGGGGACTGGAGGAGCAAAGTCCCTCCCATTGTAGGAGAAGATCTTGTTCGAGATCTGTCTACAGATAATACAACTGTATTGTTTCAGTATCATTTATCATACTATAGAGTTATTACTAACTTATTATTGTGTATTATTATGTATTAGCAAAGTATTTCAATATTATTTGAGTATATCTTACATGGGTTAAGGCTTTGACAAGATGGCCATGAGAGCAGAGGAAGACAGAGACAGCCCAGGTGTGAAGGAGACTTGACTTGCTGAGGTCCCTTTTGTTTTCCACCCTGCCGTCCTGCTGCAGCCCTCTGAGTTGTTGGCAGGATGAATCTGGGGCAGGATATAGCCCAGATGCTGGCAGCTGTGAGTTGACTCCAGCCATACAGATGAGTCTTCCAGATAGGCTAGAACATGGTTTTGGGAAGGGTGCTGGCAGCTAACCCACTGGCAATCTGCCACGGCCCAGTTACGCTATCGCACAACCCTGCCTGCTTGCAGGTTAAAGCTGGGGGGGTCAGCTGCTCTCCCAGCTCCTGAGCACAAGCTGGGGAGAGAGAATTGGTGTTACGCATTAAAACCCTTAAAGTCACATGCCATAACAGAAGAAAGAGAGGTGTGGAGGCACCTTTTTGACACTGATCTAGGCAGGATTGAGAGCAGAAAAGTCAAATCAATGT
The DNA here is from genome assembly GCF_964289735.1 of Phaethon aethereus. Classification (NCBI taxonomy): domain Eukaryota; kingdom Metazoa; phylum Chordata; class Aves; order Phaethontiformes; family Phaethontidae; genus Phaethon; species Phaethon aethereus. The sequence goes on from NC_138579.1 coordinate 6,840,473, forward strand.
CTCCAACACTGAGAATGCCACAAGTCTTATTGTCAAGAAAAAAAACCTAAACAAAAACCAAAACCCAAAAATGACAAACATTGATGTATGTTTGCAATTTCTGAGATTTATGGCTGCAAGAAGCTGCTGCGTCCTGCTGATGGTCTCTTCCCTGCACACTCCTCTTCCTTGCCTGGCCCGGGGGTCTGTGAAGCCAGGGGAGGAATTCACCTGTGTCCTCCCTGCCAGGCAAGCAGGCGGCTGAAGCGGTGCTGGAGACCGTGTGGGGAAAGGATGCTGGACCTGCAGCAGCACAGGTCATGCTCATTCCAGCCTCGCTCTGTCACAGGGGAGGCAGCTTTCCCTGTATCGAGGACCTTTGGCTCCACAGTATATATTTTGTGGAGTTGTTCATCCTGTTATTAGCAGTGGCTTCTCTTTGGCAGGGGCACAAATGAAACACTTGGGCCTGGAAGATGGGATTTTTGACTCAGTGCCTAATAAATAAAGTCCCTTATCATTTCTCCTGCTTCCCCAGCTATTGGTCTGAGCTGGTCCTGCCACACACGGTGCACTTTGCTATTGCTCTGATGCTTCTACATACTCGCGGTTGTTAATATGGAGGGGTGTTGGCTGCTGAGTGATTTCAGAGCTGTTCACTGGTGCCCGAGTGTAAGATTTGGGTGAGGGTCTCTGGTTAGCTCAGCTATGGGGCTTCTCGGATCACCCAGGTTAGGACCCATCCCGCAGGTGACCCTCAGCTGGAGAAAATGTGACATGTTGAGAGCAGACAGAGGACATAGAAGGCACATCTATGCAGAATGGTGCGTGGGAGGATCTTACACAGTTGCTTCTTGCAGGCACTTTGGTTATTTTTGGCAGCGGTGCTCAGCATCTGCTCTTTTTCATGGCTGCTGCTGCTGGCACTGCTCTGGTCCATGTTCCCACTGCTGCAAACGGTAAAGTTCCTGTGGTTTTACTTAGGCTCTTGTCTGTGCTGAGATACCAGGTGTGAAATATGTTCATCTGATTCGTGTGATGAAGTGTAATCTTCTGTACTTTTATGGATTTCTCCTGCACCATAAAAAGGGGTATTTTACAGGAGAAAGTTAAACTACTTTGCTGGTATATCAGCTCAAACCAGTTTGACCACTGACCGCATAGTATTGTGTAAAGAAAGTGCATGCATAGGGTTTGGGGTCATCCTGGGGGCATGCCGAGGAAGATTCGAGAAGACTCTAGCAGGAGAAGAGGGCATGCGCTGAAGAAGACACACCTGTTCATTAATATGTATTAGAAGACACGCCTATTCATGAATATGTATTGGCGAACAGGATCACGCTGAGGAAGATTCGAGAAGATTCTAGAAGGAGAAGAGGGCATGCGCCGAAGAAGACATGCCTATTCATGAATATGTATTAACGGACAGGATATAAACCAGGAACAGGAACTGTACCGCATGCGTCTTGGTGGAGCAGAGACTCCCGGCGCACGCAGCGCTGTTTGCTTGCCTCTATTCGTTTAATAAATTGTAAATTTGAATAGGAATCCTGTTTGGGACTAAATCATTTATAACAACTGGGGGCTCGTCGGGGAGGGTCTTGGTTCCTGAATTCTGACTTGATCTAGGAGGGGCGCCCCACCTTTTGGTGGCTCCTGATCGGGTCGGGTCGGGACTAACGCCATCCTGAACCTGAATAGGGGCAAGCAAAGAATTTGATTTTTTATGAGCTCCCTTGCCAGCTGCAGCAGTTTATTTTGCCCGTAATTCTGCGCGCGAAGATCCGAATGAAGACGACGGAGTCGTAAGCATTTAAAGTGTATACCGTTCGGTTGGGTAGGATTCTGTTGCCTGTGTGTGTAAGAGTGTGACTGAGACTAGTTCCGAAGCGATTGTGGAGGTCTTCTAACTGTGGTTCCAATCTCCCGCGAGGGACTTGGCCGGTGAAGGACCAAAGCGATTCTTATAGGATTCGTGGGTGGGTGATTGATAGGTCCTAAACCCCCTGCAAGACACTCTTACTGGTAGCCAAGGGCTGTAGGAATTGCCACAGTAAAAATTCCTAGATGGGTCAGACGAAATCGAGAACCCAGGACCAGAGGAAAGGGAGCGAATTACTAGAAATATCTCCGGAGAGTCCATTAGGAATAATGATTGAAAATTGGGATGATAGGGGCCCCAGAAAAGGAAAAAGTAAATTAAAATTAGTTCAATATTGTATGGTAGAATGGCCAAAAGAACCTTTGAGACCACATGTCTTTTGGCCCGTTTTTGGATCTTTTGAAGACTGGGTCTGCCAGGCCTTAAATATATATGTTAATTCAAAGGAACCTTTTAGTCAGGAGGAAAGTGATTATGCAGGATTATGGGACAGAACTTTACGTTCTTTTCCAGCCTCAATACTTACATTAAAAACAGATTAAAAGTTTGGGGAAGAAGAGGAGAAAAGTGAAAAGGAAAAGGAGAAAGATGATAAATGGGAGCCACTGGATAACCTACCGCCTCCATATTCTAATAATCCATCTCCGGCGGCGGCTCCCCCTGTGGTGGCCGTAGTAACTCTACCTGTACCACCGTTGCCCCTATCTCCACCACCAACAGCACCGGAATTAGACCGGCCTCGGGCTGCATGTACGAGAAGTAGGACTGCTGTATCTGAGGGAGCTTCTCTATATCCCTTACGAGAAGTACCCCTCGGAGGCAATCAGGGAGGCATGGGGTTTGTGGCAGTCCCATTAAATACCACAGATGTAAGAAATTTCAAGAAAGAAATGGGCACCCTATTAGATGATCCCCTCGGAGTAGCTGAAAAATTGGACCAATTCCTAGGCCCCAATACTTATACCTGGGAAGAAATACAGTATTAGAGGAGTTACTTAGAGAAGCCCAGAAAGTCTATGTTAGGAGGGACGAAGAAAAACAAAGAGCAAAAGCAAAAATATTTGTAGCAACAGTAAGGGAAAGTCAGAAAAATAAGACGACTCCTGGAGAGAAAAGGGAAAAAAGAATAGAGCAGACACCCCGGGGACAGCCTTATCGAGAAAGATTTCCGTAAGCGGGAACAAGATGAGATGATGTTAATTGGTCCAAGTCACCATAAATCACTTCCAGCACAGCTAGCTCCCTCAGGTACTGGATACCTTTCTCCATGGTGGTCCACTTGCCTGGGTGACATAGAACATCTTCCTTGAAGGGATACCTTTCCTTCACACCCGACAGGAGTCGTCTCCAGAGGCTGAGGACTCGTGCACCTTTTCCAACTGCTTTGTCAATGCCCCCTTCCCTAGAAAGGGATCCCAGCTGCTTGGCTTCCCTACCCTCTAATTCCAGGCTACTGGCCCCATTATCCCAGCATCGGAGCAGCCAGGTGACAATGTGCTCACCTGGATGACAGCTGAAATCCTTTCGCATATCTCGCAATTCACTCAGGGATAGAGATCAGTTAGTTACCGTCTCTTTTATGAGTTCTTCCTCTTCCTCCTCTTCCAGCGATGACCCGCTCTCTTCCCTCTTCAGTCCTTGTGATGGCCCTGCTTCAGAGCACTCTGCCTCCTCACTCGCTTCCTCTGCCTCCTTCTTAGCAGAATCTTCCTCATCCCTTATTAAATGAGCTGACTTCCGCTTCCAAGATCTCTTCTTTTGTACAGGGGCAACTGATACTGGGATGGGCTGGTTCTCTAGTTCAGCTGCAACAGTCTGAGTAGCTACAGTGCCTGTTGCAGGGGTTGGAGTAGTCACAGTGCCTGCCACATTGCCATCAGACCCAGAGAGCCTCTCTCCCCTTTGCACAGTGTTAAATAGAGCTCGGTAGGCATGGGCCAGGCCCCAGCACATGGCAATGATTTGTGTCTCCTTGGAGCTGCCAGGCCGACAGCATACTTCTTCCAAATATTCTGCTAGTTTATCAGGATTCTGCACTTGTTCAGGAGTGAGGTTCCAAAACACCGGAGGTGCCCACCGCCCCAGGCATTTGCCCATGCTGTTCCACACGCCCTGCCATTCATAACTATCCAGCCTTGGGGCAGATCTCTGAGTGATGTTCTTAAATCGCTTGCCAACCTTAGACAAAACCGAAACAATGTTCCCCAGAAGTAGCAATAGAGGTATTATAACTACCCAAGGGTGTTCAAAATACGGAAAAATTACTGTGATGAAGGAGGAAACGTTATGATAGAGGGTAGCAAAGGTACCATTCTGCATTTTCTCCATAGAAAGCCTTTCAGAGGCAGAAGTATAATTGCTAATCGTCTCCACAAGACTGTAGCCAAAATACAGTAACGGCTTTAGTACAGAGCTCAGATGATACCACATTAAGCTCAAGGTCAGTGCTCTAAAAACAAAACTCGCAGGTGAGTACAGCAGCCCGCAGAGACCAACACCGATCCTTAACATGTACAACAAAGACGAGAGCATCATGCAAATCAAATAAACTGATATTGTGACCTGCAACCGTTATTATCTCAAGCCTCGTGCCCCACGTTGGGCGCCAAAAAGGACTGTCGTGGTTTAGCCCCAGCCGGCAACTAAGCACCACGCAGCCGCTCGCTCACTCCCCCTCCCACAATAGGGTCGGGGAGAGAATTAGGAAAAAAACCTTGTGGGTTGAGATAAACACGGTTTAATAGGACAGAAAGAAAGAAGGAAACAACAATGATAATACCACAAAGGAATGTACAAGAACAAGTGATGCCCAATACAGCAATTGCTCACCACCCGGCGATCGACAGCCCGTCCCCGAGCAGCGATTTCCACCCCCCGGCCAACTCCAGTTTATGTACTGGGCATGACGTCGTATGGTAGGGAATATCTCTTTGGCCAGTCTGGGTCAGCTGTCCCGGCTGTGTCCCCTCCCAGCTCCCCATGCACCCCCAACCTCCTTGCTAGCAGGCCAGCACGAGAAGCTGGACTGTCCTTGACTGCTCAGCAACAACCCAAAACATCAGCACATTATCAACAGTTTCTCCTCCCAAATCCAAAACACAATGTCACACTGGCTTCTGTGAAGAAAACCAGCTCTATCCTGGCTGAAACCAGGACACGGGTTCGGGAGCGCTTCGCCCCACCCGGGGTTGGCGTAGTTGGGCCGCCTGATGTCCCAAGTGGGAGAGGGGCTGTGCGCGGCCCAGGTGTCCTCTCCCCCTCCCGTTTCCCTGAGTTTTAGATCTACATTCCTTAGCAAAATGTCCTTTCTTTCCGCAGGCCCAACACGGTCCTCTGGGTCGGTTCTGGCGCGGGGGAAGCGCTGTTGGTGGGTCCCCCGACCGAGGGCAGTTTGCTACAATGTGGTCCGCCTGGCCACATTTAAAACATGCCATCACATTAGCTATTGCGATATGAACAGCCACCTGGATCGGGGCTAGATGCTCTTCCTTCGCGACATGCTTAATCATGTCCGCGATACTTGACCTCACTGGCAGTGATCGTAGGATTTCCTTGGTTGTCAAATTGCACTGCTGACGTAAGCAATCTGCAACAACCGGGCCCTTCGCATCCGCGGGCAGGGTCGAGGAGTCGACCGCTGCCTGGAGGCGATCCACAAATTGCGTAAAGCTCTCATTTTCATTTTGTTTTATTGTGGAACATGGCGATGGCTTGACAATAACTCTAGAGGCTGTGCGAATAGCTTCTCTGGCTGCACGAGTAGTTGTCATTACTTCATGGGCCCGCAGGCCCTGGGCCTGCGCCTGGGGGGTAATCATTGTTGGGTCTGTACCCATCAGCCGCTGCAGGCTGGAGCCATGTAGCGAGTGATCCGCCCCGGTTACTCGGGCTAGTTGTCTCGCACAGTTGTCCTCCCATTCTTGTTTAAAAACAATCATCCCTGCCCCGTCGAAGATCAATCTACAAGTTTGTTTTATATCGAACGGGAGCATATCGTCTCCCCCAAAGACACCATCTATGAGGGTGGAGACCATGGCAGAATTAAGCCCTTTATCCGCAATTGCCTTAACAATCGCTTGTATATCTTTAGGTTTTATTGGCGAGTGGACCCTCTGTCCCGCATCTGTCACCCGGACCGGGAACGCTAGCGCGGCCGATGGGGCCCAGCTGGCACACGCAATCTTTATTTTCCTCCAGTCCATGAGAGGGATTTCTCCCCTTTGCGGTTCCTCTTTAATTTGGATGGGAATATTTTGGCTCCTGACTTTATTTATCTCTGTTTCCTCCTCCTCTAAGTTTGAATCAGTTGTGAGCCACTCGTCCCTGCTAGTGTCTGATCCACAGTCGGAACTCGAGTGACTGGTTACTTCCGGTTTGCAGTACCTTTTTGTTGGGCTCCGGCCCCGCCCGCTTCCCTTGCGGGCGGGCCGTTCCCGCCCTCTCGATTCGTCCCGCCCTCTGCTCGGCGGGGTGTTTGTCCTATCAGGGCATTTTTTCAGATGGCCGCTCTGATTGGCTTTCCGCCCTTCGCTCGCGCTCCCCTCACCTTCCCGGTCACCCTCATCACCTTTCTTTTTCTCGTTCTCCTCCCCTTCACGTTTGTGTGCGCTTGTTAACGCTAACGCTTCCTCCCTGTTCCTGCTAAGGGCATCCTTGCCCCGCCCTTTACCTTCTTGCTCGGCGCCATCTTGGGGCGCATAGGGCGGTGGTGTAGCCCAGACTTCCTCAGACTCTGATTTCTCGGCGGCGCCCCTGGCTTCCTCGGCTAGCTTACCCCAGAAGGATTTAGCTCGTTTCTGTCCGTCCGTAAGCAGGTCGGGGTTCGGGAATTGAGGGGACGTGTTGCCCTCTTGCAGATCTTTAGGCTCAGTAGAATCGTCATCGTCTGGGGGGTGCAAAGTCTGCGTGGCTGCCCCGACTCCCAATTTCGGGATGACCAACAAACAGTTCTTTGCCGCCCTCCAGGTGTCCTGTTCTTGTATGGCCTTCTGCAGGGCCTGTACGACCTTCCCCCACGACTTAAGGTTTTTCCCACAACCCGAGGACATCGTCTCTTTGGCTAATGCTTTAGTGCATTTATCCCACACTTCAGGGTGGAGAATATCCACCGGCTGGGCAATGGCCCCAATTTGCAAAAGTCTCGCAACTGCGAGAGTAAAATCTTTGGGTTTACAATCAATACCCCACTGTTTATGTAATTGTGATACGACCTTCACAAGGGCTTCCATCCTCCTTCTTGGTCTGGGAGCGTCCTCCCCGCCGGGCTGGTCCTGCCGCTCCGGCCGCCGTTCACCCGTCCAGGCGACGATTCCCGGGTTTCGGAACCACTTGTTGCCTTCGCAGGCGTGGCGACCTGGTTCAGGAACGGCACGGCGACCAACCGCAGGCCGCTCGGGCCATCAGCTCGCTGACACCAGTGCGGTGGACGGCAAATGGCGTTTATTGGTGTGTGACACGGCATTATATAGCTTAGGTTTATAACCTCACTTCCATCTGCTTGCATCATAAACTAAACGCTATTGGCTTTCAGGAGAGGGGCCCTAACTTTCCGTACAGCGCGATATCTTCCGGCCGCCAGACCCTAGCTATCTACACCTGGGCACTGGCAGAGCAATGGCGGCCCACCCCCCACGCCTATAAAACCCAGCCTGGAGAGTGCGGGCAACCAGGAGCGCTGCCAGCAGAGCGTGGCGCGGCGGTTTGCGCAGAAGGACGTGCAGGGAGGGCGTAGTGGCCCCACCAGCTCAAGAGATGAGTTCAGCTGGTGGTCATCACCCTCTCAGCAGGAGCTTAGCTATGGCAGCCACCCAGCGGAAAGCCATGTCCTCAGACAATCGGCTCAGCCTGCTGGCAGAGCTACCAGAGGAGGTAGAAAGGTTGAGCAGCATCAGGGAGTCTGAGAAACAGATGGGCTCGTGGAACCATTCTCTGCTCTCCCTGAGACAGAAACAGAACAGCTACCAGAAAAAAAAACACATCAAGGGAGTCCTGTATCTTCCCCCCACCAGGCTGAAGGCAGTAGCTTAAAAGGAAGGAGCAAATGAGGCAAGTCCATGCTCAAGGAACCACCTCCTTGCCCACCTCGCCTCCCCAGGTGCCTCCTTACAACAGGTACGAGGCTCTGCATGTGGAAGGCCAGTCCATGGATGATGTGGACGATAGTCCAGCTGCACCAGAGGTGTTGCCAAGGTAAGAAAGGCCTACCCCCACATCACGACCACCTCCATGAGGAAGAAAAGACAGATGATAGTTGTAGGGAGCTCCCTCCTGAGGGGGACAGAAGGTCCAATACGCTGGACAGACCCTTCTCTTAGGGAAGTCTGCTGCCTCCCTGGGGCCTGGGTTAAGGACATCACGAGGAAACTTCCTAGCCTGGTGCGGCCCTCGGACTATTACCCACTACTGCTCTTCCGTGTGGGTCGTGATGAAGCTGCAACATGTACTCCAAGGGCGATCAAAGGAGACTTCGAGGCCTTTGGGTGGTTGGTTAGAGAATCTGGAGCACAGGTTATTTTTTCCTCTCTCCTTCCGGTTGCGGGCAGTGACATAGGAAGAAACAGGTGGGTCCAGTCTATTAATACATGGCTCCATGACTGGTGCCATTGCCACAATTTGGGGTTTTTTGATAATGGAACAGCCTACATGGCACCTAGCTTGCTGGCATCAGATGGGATTAACATTTCTCAAAGGGGGAAGAGGGTCTTTGCTCACAAGCTATTGGGGTTTATTGACAGGGCTTTACACTACACTTGAAGGGGGAAGGGGACAATATCAGGCTTACCCATGACAAGCTGTGGGGTGACACACCAAGGTTAGAGGGACGGGGTGCTAGCAAGGCCCCTCAGCCTATTGCATCAGCAAAAGACCTCAAAGGAACATGGTGGGACAAATCCTATGACTGGACTGTGGCTGTCCATGGCTACAGGCTGTTCAGAGAGGACAGGCGAGGACAAGCTGAGAGAGTTGGGGTTGTTCAGCCTGGAGAAGAGAAGGCTCCGGGGAGACCTTAGTGCAGCCTTCCAGTACGTAAAGGGGGCTTATAAGAAAGATGGGGACAGACTTCTTAGCAGGGCCTGTTGCAATAGGGCAAAGGGGTAATAGCTTTAAACTAAAAGAGCGTAGCTTTAGACTAGATCTAAGGGAGACATTTTTTAAAATGAGGGTGGTGAAACACTGGCCCAGGTTGCCCAGAGAGGTGGTAGATGCCCCCTCCCTGGAAACACTCCAGGTCAGGTTGGACGGGGCTCTAAGCAACCTGCTCTAGTTGATGATGTCCCTTCTCACTGCAGGGGGTTGGAGTAGATGGTCTTTAAAGGTCCCTTCCAACCCAAACCATTCTGTGATTCTATGATGTTTTTCAAAAGGAAGATTTTTTTTTTTTGAGACCTACCTCTTCCAGAGAGAACCCTTTTGATGGGATATTCCTGACTTAATTCCAGCTTGCTTTGGTTTTTTCCTCTGTCTCTCTTCTGCGCCATGCTGGCAGCGCAGGTGTCGACCTGGGATAGAGGTTGCTGTGCACCGCCTGTTTTCGTGAAGAAATCCTTCCCCGACGTGGGGGGTCCTTTGCACCACTGCAATGGCCCAGAGCATCAACACCTGAGTTCAGCATTCAGTTCTTACTCTGCCCTTTGTCAGAAATCTAACCCCGGAGTGCCTGAAGCTGGTGGCTTCAGAGGGTGGCTGCCCAACTGTGCCAGCCAGGAATTTCCTCCTCAGATTGCCACATGTTTCTCCGTGTCTCACAGGCATGAGTCTTTCTGGACACATCGTGAATCCAGCTGTGGGTCAGACACAGTATATGCCACTAAGCAAACGCTAAGTGCAGGGTTGTAAGGTATTTCATTTTCAGTCAGACATAAATTAGCTTTATTAAAGCTGTGCTGTAAAAACACTAGTGGTTTTCTAACAAAATGTAATGTTCGTTCCCCCAGACTCGACCCTCTAAACCAGGAGCTCTGGAGACCCAGTCCTGACTTTCCCATTATCTCCAGATACAGCGCTTTTGGCTGAACAAATGCAGCACTCTTCCCCCAGGGTGGTGAGATAGGAGCCCTCCTCCTCATTTCAGCTAAATTCTCACTGCCAGACAGATTTTCAGCTCTCTTCTTTGGCCCAAAGCATCTGCGTATGTTTGTGTTTTGTGACTTTGAAAAGAACATAAAAGGTCTTATTTTATTAACAGCCAATAGACTCTTCACCCTTTGAATACCTCCGCATATGGTGCCTCACCCAATTCCCTGGGCAGCCTGTTCCAATGCTTGACACCCCTTTTGGTGATGAAGTTTCTCCTAATATCCAATGTAAACTTTCTCCTAATATCCAATGTAAACATTCCCAACATGAGGCCCTTTCCTCTCTTCCTTTCACTTGTTACCTGGGAAAAGAGACAGAAGGATATCTGCTGTGTTTGCTTCTGCCCTCATCCTTACCCATAAGCACTCGACTTGGTCATCAGAATCATTGATTTCTATACCATCAAAACACTTCCTAACAGAGCCACCCCACCGCCTCTCCTTCCATGCCTATCCCTTCTGAAGAGCTTATAGCCATCTATTGCAGCACTCCAGTCATGAAAGTCATCCCACCATGTTTCTGTGATGGCAATTAAGTCATAGGTGTCCTGCTGCACAATGGCTTCCAGCTGCTCTTGTTTGCTGCCCATGCTGCGTGCATTGGTGTGGCTACACTTGAGCTGGACTATCGATTTCACCCCCAACATCAGCATGCCACCCCATGGCTCATCTCTAGTGAGCCTGATTTTACACCCTTTCTCCCTCAAATCTAGTTTAAAGCCCTCTCGATGAGGCCCACCAACTCGGAAGCAAGAATCTTAGAATTAGGAAAAACTTCATCACCCAAAGGGGTGTCAAGCATTGGAACAGGCTGCCCAGGGAAGTGGTTGAGGCACCATGCCCGGAGGTATTCATAGGGTGTGTAGACGTGGCGCCTAGGGACGTGGTTTAATGGTGGAGTTGGCAGTCTTAGCTTTGCGGTTGGACTCGATGGTCTTCAGGGTCTTGGCCAAGCTGAGTCATTTTAGGATTCTAGGATTTACCCTGAAGGTTGTGCGGTGTGGAGTCAGGGCTGGGACTCGATGATCCTCGTGGGTCCCTTCCAGCTCAGGATATTCTGTGATGAAGAGAGTGCTGTTGGCAGGCAGAAGATCTTAAAAGCAAACTGTGGCACCGTGCAAGCTGCTGTGAAGAAAACAAACTCTAGCCCAGCCTTAAGCAGTACAAGGGGGCAGCTGTGAGTGGCTGAGCCAGGGTGGGGCCGAAGGGCAGGGCTGGCCGGCGGGCGTGCCTGTGATGCGTACTGATGCCTGTGACAGCACAGGGGACGTGTCACAATGGGGGCGGTTATAAAGGGCGCCAGCAGGCAGCCCTGCCCCAGTGCGGCCTGGGCCAGCGGTGAGTGTGCACGTGGGGGAAGGCTGGGCTGGATGAGGGCCAGGGCAGGATCGCTGTCCCCCGGGTGGTGGGTTCTCAGCCTGCACCAAGGGCCCAGCCGCTCGCGGCAGTGCCTTGGGCAGGGCACGGTGCCGCTGCTGCCAGGGCTGGGCACAGGCCTCGCTGCCTCTCAGCTGCCTCACCCCCTCTGCTACCTGCCCCCAGCTCCCTGCGGCCCACGTCCCCGCTCCCCCACCGCCAGCTCCCTCCCTCCTCATCTCACTCAGCCCCTTTTCTCTCTCCTTCTGCAGGCCATGGCCGCCACAAAATTCTTCACTGTGGTGATGCAAATCATCATCCAGCACCCGCAGCTGGTGGGTGATGAGCTGGATGAGGCCACGCGCGAGCGCATGCAGCAGCGTGCGGAGCAGTTGAGCCAGGAGATGGCTCGGCTGCTGCAGGAGCTGGAGCAGAGCACCCAGCAGGAGCAGAGCACCCAGGAGCAGAGCACCCAGGAGCAGAGCGGCTTGGCCTGGGGAGCCCTGCTCTTTGCTGCCGTGCAGCAGTGGCAATTCTGGGCAGTTGCTGGTGTCCTGGTCCTGCTCTTCGGGTTCTGCTGGTGGCTCAGAACCAGAAGCCGTGAGGTGGACAGCAGCAGCGAAGAGGAAAGCTCCAGCAGTAGCACAGAGCAGGAGGAGGAAGAGGAGCAGGAGCAGGAAGAAAGTGAGGGAGAAGATCCTGATAATGAAAGGGATCTGGGCAGGATTTTTGCAAAGCGCATCAAGTGGCCAGTGCAGAACCTGGCCTACAGGAGGCAGGTGGTGGAGGAGCTGATGGGTGACCTCTTCCATGCATTCCAAGTGCTCTTGTCAAATACTTTCCTCCCGGTGCTGCAACCAGCCATCAGGGTGGGCAGCACCTTTGAAGGTTGGAGTCCTCGTGAGGATGATGCTGTTTACTGCCTGCTTATGCCCCTGCAGCCCCCCCGTGGGCACGTCTTCCACCTGGAGATGGGCACTGTGGAGGAGAGGCCAGTGAGGAACTCCAGGCTCCGCATGGAGCTGGAGTGCACCTGCACGAGGGAGCCGCTAGATATGCTGTGCTTCCTCCACCAGCCCGAGGAGGAGCTGAGGAGAAATCAGGGTGCCAGCCTCCTAGGCTCCCTCTGCACTGGCCCCTACCTAGATGTGCAGAAAACTGCCCACTGGTTCCAGAATCTCGTGAGGTTAGCCTGGGAGGTGGTGCCTCAGTCACGTCGCTACGATATGAAGGTGCTGCCCTCCAGCCGCTCCTGCAAGCTCCAGCTGACAAATGCCTCCAGGAGAACCCTCTTCATTGAGATGACGTTTGGGGTGCAGCAAGGAGACTCAGACATCTTCCTAAGCAGCCAGACTACAGAGCCCATCTTCACCCCAAGCACGATGTGGTCAGTGAGCTATGCTGTGGCAGAGGTGAAGTTCTTCAGGCATGTGGCCAGGCAGGCCGCCCCACATGACAGCTTCCACCTCAAATGCCTGCAGCTCTGTGCCCGCATGCTGGTGGGCACAGGCTTTTCCACCTATACCTTGAAGACAGCTGTGATGCACCTCCTGACCACCATACCCCTGTCAGGCTGGCGCAGGAAGGATTTCCTGCTGCGGCTGGAGGATATCATGCGGTACCTGCGCTGCTGCCTGGAGGAAAAAAGCCTCAACCACTTCTTCTTTGGCAATGAGAGGGTGCCTGAGGAGATCGTCTTGCCCCCAGACTTCCAAGCGGCCGAGCCGCTCAACCTCTTCCAGCACCTGGCGCGGGATCCAGCCGCCCATGCCGAGGCACTGCATGAGTTCGATGAGCTGCAAGATCGGCTCACAAGACTGCTGATCTACGGATGCTGAAAGAGGTCTTTATGCTCCGAGCTGTGTATGTGGCGGTCACAGCTGACGTCAGACGACCACCTCATACAGAAGGAAGAAGAGGGGAGAATGCGGGACACAGAAAGGGAAGGGAAAACCCTGCACAGCAGCCCTGTGCCAAGAGCAGTGGCGTTCTCCTCTCAGCAGTCTCCACAGCACAGCAGCTGGTGATGTCTACGATGGCTACAAAGATGGCTTCCGCCCTGCTTTCCCCTTGCACCGTCACGGTGATGTTGACGATGTCACATAGACCCAGAAATTCTTGCTGGCACCTCCAGCTGTGCAGAGCCCAAGCAAGAGGCTCTGCTGATGTGCCTCTTTCTGTTCACTGGGTGCCGGGTGGACAATCTACCCATCTTGACACTGCGCGGGGAGGTGGTCCCTCAGAACTAAGCACGCAGGACATGGAGAAGACGCTATTCACTTAGCATTGGGATTGCCGCTGCAAGCTTTCCGCCACAGCAAAAGCACACTCTGGGGAATCAGACTTGATGCAGCTGAAGAGGCTGTTGCGAGGAGCCTTGCAACAGAGACTCCAGGTACCAGCTGCACAGCGACCGCCCTCTCTCTTCGAGAGCCCATTCCTTCTCTGGACTTTACCCTGTGCAAAGTTGACAATAAATGGTGTGTTTGAACAAACGCTGCGTCTGTGAGTGCCTGTGCATCACTTTGTCAGGGAACATGGGCAGAGGGTGCTGACTGCTCAGCTGCCACAGAGTCAGGGAGCATTTTGCAGAAGAGCTGCTGCGGTGGGCTCTGATTTCACTGAGTCTGCAATTAAGGCTCCACCACTGGTCTGTGCTCCTGCATTGGGGCAAGTGGAATAATGTGTCACCCTCCACATCTGTGCATGACAGAATATGACTCGTGCAGTGCAGCAGATGGAGCAAAGGGCCCTGGAGCGGAGCAGCGTGTCCTGGGGAGCTCTGCTCTTTGATGCCTTGCAGCAGTGACAGGAATGGGACTTTCCTCTAGTCCTTGTCCTGGTCTTTGGGCTCTGCTGGCAGCTGAAGAAAAGGAGCCGTGAGGCTGTCAGTAGCAGTGAGGAAGAGAGCTCCAGCACTGTCATGGAGATAGAGGAAGAAGAGGAGGAGGAAGCAGAGGAGTCAGTGATGGGCAGGGGGAGGAAGAAAGTTGAGAAGATCCTTATGATGACAGCAATTTGGGGATGGTTTTTGCAAAGAGCATCCAGTGGCCAGTGCAGAACCTCGCCTCCAGGCAGTGGGTGGCCGAGGAGCTGCTGGTGACTTCCTCCATGTTTTCAGATTGCTATTCTTGAGTGATTTCTTCCTGGTGCTGCAGCCAGCCTTTGAAGGTCGGAGATCCCTTGAGGATGATCATGTCGTGAGAGGCTCCTGCATCCGCATGGAGCTGGAGTGTACCTGCAAGAGGGAGCAGCTGGTGGAGAACATGTTGTGCTTCTTCCACCACCCTAAGGATGTGCTGAGTAAATATCAAATAATCACTGGTAACAACGGATGAGGAGAAGGCTGAGGTACTCAATGTCTTCTTTGTTTCAGTCTTCACTAGCATTGTCTCCTCCCACACCTCCTGAGTGGAAGGCCAGCAAGACGGGGACTGGAGGAGCAAAGTCCCTCCCATAGTAAGAGAAGATGAGGTTCGAGACCACCTGCAGAACCTGAACATACACAGGTCTATGGGACCCGATGAGATGCATCCCAGAGCCCTGAGGGAAGTGACTGATACAGTTGCTGGTCTTCACAAAATTTCAAAAGCCATGGCAGTCAGGTGAAGTCCCTGGAGACTGGGCAAAGGGTGACATTTTTAAAACCGGTACCAAGGAGGACCCTGGGAACTACCAATCAGTCAGCTTCACCTCTGTGCCTGGGAAGATCAGGGAACAGATCCTCCTAGAAGCTATGCTAAGGCACGTGGAGGACCGGGAGGTCATTCGAGACAGCCAGCATGGCTTCACCAAGGGCAAGTCCTGCCTGACCAACCTAGTGGTCTTCTATGATGGAGCTGACCACATCAGTGGACAAGGGAAGAGCTAGAGACGTCGTCTATCTGGACTTCTGCAAGGCCTTTGACAAGGCCCCCCACAACATCCTTCTCTCTAAATTGGAGAGAGATGGATTTCATGGGTGGACTGTTTGGTGGTTGAGGAATTGGCTGGATGGTCACACCCAGAGGGTGGTGGTCAACGGCTGAACATCCAGATGGAGATCGGTGACAAGTGGTGTCCCTCAGGGGTCCATACTAGGACTAGTACTCTTTAATATCTTCATCCATGACATTGACAGTGGGATCGAGCGCACCCTCAGCACGTTTGCAGATGACACCAAGCTGAGTGGTGCAGCTGACACACCGGAGGGACGGGATGCCATCCAGAGGGACCTGGACAAGCTCGAGGAATGGGCCCGTGTGAACCTCATGAGGTTTCAACACGGCAAAGGGCAGGGTCCTGCCCCTGGCTCGAGATAAGCTCCATTATCAATCCAGGCTGGGCGAGGAAGGGGTTGAGAGCAGCCCTGCCCAGAAGCACTTGGGGGTACTGGTGGATGAAAAGCTGGACATGAGCTGGCAATGTGCCCTCGCAGCCCAGAAGGCCAGCCGTCTCCTGGGCTGCGTCCAAAGCAGTGCGTCCAGCAGGTCGAGGGAGGGGATTCTGCCCCTCTGCTCTGCTCAGGAGAGACCCCCCCTGCAGTGCTGCGTCCAGCCCTGGAGCCCTCAGCACAGGAAAGCTATGGACCTGTTGGAGAGGGTCCAGAGGAGGTGACAAAAATGACCAGAGGGATGGAACAGCTCTCGTATGAGGACAGGCTGAGAGAGTTGGGGTTCTTCTCTTCTGGAGAAGAGAAGGCTCTGGGAAGACCGTACTGTGGCCTTCCAGGACTTCAAAGGGACCTATAGGAAAGATGGGGACAGACTTTGTAGCAGGGCCTGTCGTGGCAGGACAAGGAGTAATGGTTTTAAACTAAAAGAGGGCAGGTTTTGCCTAGATCTAAGGAAGCAATGCGCACTGCAGCGGGGTTAGACTAGAGGACCTTTAAGGGTTCCTTCCAACCCAAACTATTCTATGATTCTACAATTCTATGATTCTATGGTTCTATCAATACCTGTATCACTCCCCACCTGGTAATGGTGCTGCCCTCCTCCCACTATTCCAAACTCCTTCAGGAGGACTGTTTTCATTGAGTTGACATTTGGCAGGGAGACAGGCAACTCAGACATCTTCCTAAGCATTTGGGAGGCCGAGGCCAGCTTTCCTGGCTGTTAATATCTCTCTGGTAGGACTGTACTTTTCAAGCAGCATTTGGTCATCTCATGATATCGTGTTAATCCTTCATGGGTCCTTAGTATCTTCAGCTGTATCTTTTGGGTTTAGATTGTCTTTAGCAGGAAATGTACGACTTGGAGTAGCTAGAGCAAGCATGTGGGAGCTGTCTGCCTCTGGATATGTATCACGCACCCAGTTTGGCAATATTTAGGTGCATTGTATTTATGTGGTGTAATTCATTTCCCCCTGCTTCATGGCAGAGGCCAGTAAGCATCACAGCCTGTGGCATTCCTCCTGCCCAAGGCATATGCCAGGGCATCTTTGATACTCCCTCTCCTTTAACCCTGGAATTAGTTTCTGTGCCCAAAGAGGAAAACTGCACTGGTAACTATGCTGGATAGGAGACCTTGTTTGAACACTGAGGGCTTTAAAGGTTACGTTCCAGAAGTGTTCACATACGGGAAGAAGGAACCGCTCTGCCGCCAAGTGGCCGAACATATTTCAGACGAAGGGTGTCTCTGGAAAACACAACTACTCTCAGCCGTAGCTCCCACACGCTCTGCTGCAAACCCTGCTCGTGACCCTGTTGCAAGAGGGACGGTCCCAGTCAGGCAGCAGAGCTCCTACGGGCTTGCTGGGTTGGTGCAGGTTTTTCTTAGCACTTGAGTGGACTTAAAGGAACTGCTGTGTTTTGGGAGGGGGATATTGATGGATATAAGGAAAAAAAAATCATAGAATCATAGAATACCAGGTTGAAAGGGACGTGAAGGATCATCTGGTCCAACCTGTCTCGGCCAAAGCACAGTTTAGACAAGATGGCACATCACCTTGTCTAGCCAAATCTTAAAAGTGTCCAACACTTCTCTGGGGACATTATGCCAATGGATGATTGTTGCCAATGTGAAAAGTTTTCCTCTTGTGTCCAGTTGGAACCTCCCCGGAAGGAGTAACTTGTACCCATGACCCCTAGTCTTTTCCAGGCGACTCCTTGTGAAAAGGGATTCTCCATTTTCTTTGTAGCCACCCTTTAAATACTGGACCATGGTGATAAGGTCTCCGCTAAGCCGCCTTTTCTCAAGGCTGAATAAACCCGGTTCTCTCAGCCTTTCCTCATATGGCAGGCTTGTTTCCTCTGGCAGGGTTGCTTTTCCTTTCTTTAAGACCACTGAAGATACCCTCCTCTGTGTCAGATTTCTCAGGCCACTCTCATACTTCACCTGGACTGGTGTTCCACCTGGGCTCCCAAACACCCGCACTGTCCCCTGGAAACTGCCCAAACCACAGGTGCTGAGGAGGAGCCGCCAGGGAGATGGTCTGGTCCTCTTGTTCCCCCGCAACACCTTTGTCAGTTACACCCCGTTAGGGCTTTTTGCCCTGGTCTTTGATTTTTCACAGTCCTAATTCTCTTGGTAATTCTCATGCATCTTGCCTACGCTTCCGGCCTTGGCCACCCATACCTGTCACCGGGTGATTGCCTCACGCTGTCACGGGTGAGGTTCATAGCTACTGCCCAGAGGTCCCAGTCCTCCAAATACGTGGAATTGCCTCCCTTGCGCTCAAGGAATTGACTCAACTCTCAGCACTGACATGGACAACTTGTTCTTCCTCTGTTCTCTCTGGTCTCTCCATGTGAGCTCCTGGGCAAAAGCAGCCTCCCTCCTTCAGTGTCTGACCGTACTGTGCGTATCCCAGCTGGGCTGTCTTCTAGCTGTCGTAACACCCCGTGGGGATGAGTTTCTGCCCAGTCGGCTCACTGGCACATCCCCTTGTATTGCTACCATTCTCCACCGTGTGACCTTTTTGTGTGCCAGCATCCCTCCACACATCCCCTTGCCCAGGCACTGCTTCGCCCACTGGAGGACAGAAATGGGGCTGAACTGGCTGGCCATCAGCCCTCCTTAATGATGCTGATCTTTGGCTGGCTTGCCCTGCTTGCTATGTGCAGTGAGGCTTGGGCAATGCCACAAATCTTACCCAAGCACCAAAAGTCCTTCGCAGCTATGGAAGGCCAGCGCTGTGCTTGCAGAGCTTCACCTTTAATGGAGCAAGCAGACTTTGTGCTTAACTATCAGGGCAATGGCTCTGAGGTTCTAGAGACTTATGAAGAGCATCTGAGGGAACTGAGATTGTTTAGTGCGGAGAACAGGAGGCTGAGGGGGGACCTTATCGCTCACTACAACTACTTGCAAGGAGGCTGTGGCGAGGTGGGTGTTGGTCTCTTTTCCCAGGTATCAAGTGATGGGAAGAGAGGAAACGGCCTCATGTTGCACTCGGGGAAGTTTATCTTGGATATTACGGGATTACAGAGTCACAGAATCATTAAGGTTGGAAAAGACCTTTAGGATCATCACGTCCAACCATCAACCCAACACCACCATGCACATCAAACCATGTCCTGAAATGCCACATCTACCTGTTTTTTGAATACTTCCAGTGATGGTGACACCACCACCTCCCTGCGCAGCTGTCCTGGTTTCAGCCAGGATAGAGTTAATGTTCTTTGTAGAAGCTAGTGTGAGGCTATGTTTTGGATTTGGGATGAGAAAATGTTGATAACGTGCTGATATTTTAAGTTTTTGCTAAGTAGTCAAGGACAGTCCCGCTTCTCGTGCTGTCCTGCTAGCAAGAAGGCTGGGGGTGCACGGGAAGCTGGGAGGGGACACAGCTGGGACAGCTGACGCAGGCTGACCAAAGAGATATCCATACCATATAACATCATGCTCAGTATATAAAGCTGGGAGGAAGAAGAAGGAAGGGCTGGAGGGACATGGAGTTACGGCATCTGTCTTCCCCAGAAACTATTACGCGTGATACAGCCCTGCTTCCGAACACCTGCCTGCCATGGGGAGTAGTGAATGAATTCCTTGTTTTGCTTTGCTTGCATGTGCGGGAGAAGGATGGATTTCACAACTCTATGAGAGTTATATTCCGAAGCCGTTTATTGTCTTGTCTGACTCCAATATATATCATAATTTTCGCTTAGTCACTGCGCACACACTCATGATTGGTTACAACTTGTTACACACACTGTTGCAATTGGCTATATACAAAATATCACGCGCTGTCCACGCGCCCCTCACACAGTCAGGATTGTTGCTTGCAGGTGTTCCTGTTTTCCTCGCTTCTTCTTAGTTGCTTATCACAGCTCCTTCTCCTCAAGGCCGAGCCGTGCAGATATCCAGCTGTTTACCAGCTTCTCAGTGCCACAGCTCCTTCTCCTTAAGGTCGAGCCATGCAGGGTGATCCCAACATGCATGTGCAGCTTTTGCTTTATCTATTAAACTGTCTTTATCTCAAACCATGAGTTTTCTCACTTTTACTCTTCCGACTCTCTCCCTCATCCCACTGTGGCAGAGTGAGCAAGCGGCTGCATGGTGCTTGGTTGCCGGCTGGGGCTAGACAATGATAGTCCCTTTTGGTGCCCGATGTGGGGCTTGAAGGGTTTGAGATAATGACAGGCTTGATAAGAATGTGCTAGCTAGAATTTATAGCTGTTATTCCTCTTTAGCTATTAATTGGCATGCTCCTGTGTTTGGACACTGGGAACTACAGGCCTGTCAGTCTGACCTCTGTACCGGGGAAGATTATGGAGTAGTTGGTCTTGAAAGTGCTCACAGGGCATCTGCAGGACAACCAAGGGATCAGGCCCAGCCAGCATGGGTTCATGAAAGGCAGGTCCTGCTTGACGAACCTGATCTCCTTCTATGACCAGGTGACCCGCCTAGTGGATGAGGGAAAGACTGTGGACGTTGTCAACCTACACTTTAGTAAAGCCTTTGACAGCGTCTCCCACAGCATTCTCCTGGAGAAACTGGCGGCTCGTGGCTTAGACAGGTGTACTCTTCGCTGGGTGAGGAACTGGCTGGATGGCCGAGCCCAGAGAGTTGTGGTGAACGGCATTAAATCCGGCTGGCGGCCAGTCACAAGCGGTGTTCCCCAGGGCTCGGTTCTGGGGCCAGTCTTGTTCAATATCTTTATAGATGATCTGGATGAGGGAATTGAGTGCTCCCTCAGTAAGTTTGCAGATGACACCAAGTTGGGTGGGAGTGTTGATCTGCTGGAGGGTAGGAGGGCTCTGCAGAGGGATCTGGACAGGCTGGATCGATGGGCAGAGGCCAACTGTATGAGGTTTAATAAGGCCAAGTGCAGGGTCCTGCACTTCGGCCACAACAACCCCATGCAACGCTACAGGCTTGGGGAGGAGTGGCTGGAGAGCAGCCCGGTGGAAAGGGACCTGGGGGTGCTGGTTGACAGCCGGCTGAACATGAGCCGGCAGTGTGCCCAGGTGGCCAAGAAGGCCAACAGCGTCCTGGCCTGTATCAGGAATAGTGTGGCCAGCAGGAGTAGGGAAGTGATCGTGCCCCTGTACTCGGCACTGGTGAGGCCGCACCTTGAATCCTGTGTTCAGTTTTGGGCCCCTCACTACAAGAAGGATATTGAGGTGCTGGAGCGTGTCCAGAGAATGGCAACGAAGCTGGTGAGGGGTCTGGAGCACAAGTCTTATGAGGAGCGGCTGAGGGAACTGGGATTGTTTAGTCTGGAGAAGAGGAGGCTGAGGGGAGACCTTATTGCTCTCTACAACTACCTGAAAGGGGGTTGTGGCGACGAGGGTGTTGGTCTCTGCTCCCAAGTAACTAGCGATAGGACAAGAGGAAATGGCCTCAAGTTACACCAGGGGAGGTTTAGATTGGATATTAGGAAAAATTTCTAAACTGAGAGAGTGGTCAGGCATTGGAACAGGCTGCCCAGGGAGGTAGTGGAGTTACCATCTCTGGAAGTGTTCAAAAAACGTGTGGATGTGGCGCTTCAGGACATGGTTTAGGGGACATGGTGGCGCTGGATTAATGGTTGGACTTGATGATCGTGAAGGTCCTTTCCAACCTAGTGATTCTGTGATTCTGTGATTCTGTGACAAGGGGTAATGGTTTTAAAGTAAAAGAGGGCAGATTTTGACTAGCTCTAAGGAAGAAATGTTTCATGATGAGGGTGGTGCAACAATGGCACAGGTTGCCTAGGGAGGTGGTAGATGCCCCATCCCTGGACAAATTCCAGGTCAGGCTGGATGAAGCTCTGAGCAATGTGACCTAGTTGATGTCCCTGCTCACTGCAGGGGGCTGGGACAAGATGACATTCAAAGGTTCCTTCCAACCCAAAGATTCTGGGATGATTCTATGGTTCTATGCATCCACTCTTCCGGTAATGCTCCTTGACTCTGTGGCAGCTGAGCAGGCAGCACCCTCTGCCCGCGTGCCCTGACAAAGCGATGCACGCGCGCTCACGGACACAGCTTTTGTGTGTTAAACAAGAGATTTATTGACATCTTTGCACAGGGTAAAGCTCCCAGAGGAATGGGGTCTCTTGAAGAGGGCGGGTGGGTGCTTTGCCAGGTGGTAACGGGAATTTCTATTGCAAGACTCCTTGCAATGGCCCCTTCAGCTGCGTTGGGTCCCGCGCCCCAGAGCGTGCTTTTGCTGTGGAGGAACGGTGCGGCAGCAATTCCCACTGCCGACTGAGCAGCGAGCTCTCCGTGTCCAGCACCTCAGCTCCGCAGCACCAGCTCCCCAGGGAGTCTCTTCAGGCCTGGCCCTGTGCCTAAAGAACTGCACCTCTGCCATAGAATGGCTGCCTGGCCACGTCCTGCTGCTGGTAACACTGGCCACTGCCTACTCGATGCTCAGGGAGGTGTCTGAGTCACCTCGCTGCACCGCAAACATCATCTCCATCAGGAGAGCGCTGTCAACAGCATTTGTCATCCGGAGCCTGCAGGAGCGCCTGGAGGGCAGCACTGTGAGACGGCAGTGTCTCGAGTGAGGAAAAACCAGCCTGAGGGCTGCTTTCACCAACATTCGGAACCAGCGGGTGGTTTTCTCCACGTCTAGGTAGGGGCCAGTGCAGAGGGCGCCAAGGAGCCTGGCACCCTGGTTTCTCCTCAGCTCCTCCTTGGGCTGGTGGAGGAAGCACAGCATATCTAGCCACTCCCTCGTGCAGGTGCACTCCAGCTCCACAGGGAGCCTGGAGTTCCTCGCTGGCTTCCTGGTGGAAGATGCACCTGTGGGGGAGCTGGGGCTGCATCATCCTTATGAGGATTCCAAACTTTGAAGGCACTGCTCACCATGATGGCTCGCTTCAGTTGTGGCGTGTAACTATTCCTGGAAAGTTTTCAGCAGATACGGAGAAGTTCATCCACCAGCTCCTCCATGATCGTAAACAATTCTGGCCGCTCAGGGAGGGTTTTTGATGAAATCATGCCCACTACCAGCGCAACAGTGGGTTTTTCTTCTTGCTCTTTCTTGTCTGCCTTCTTTCTAGAGCTGCCTTCCTTGCTGTTGCTGGCAGGCTGTCGGCTTCTTGTTCTGAGCCGCCGGCAGAGCCTGAAGAGCAGAACCAGGACTCCAGCAACTGCCCAGAATTGCCACTGCTGCACGGCAGCAAAGAGCAGGGCTCCCCAGGCCAAGCTGCCCTGCTCCTGGGTGCTCTGCTCCTGGGTGCTCTGCTCCAGCTCCTGCAGCAGCCGAGCCATCTCCTGGCTCAGCTGCTCCGCACGCTGCTGCATGCACTCGCGCGTGGCCTCATCCAGCTCATCACTCACCAGCTGCAGGTGCTGGATGATGGTTTGCATCACCACAGTGAAGACTTTTGTGGCGGCCATGGCCTGTAGAAGGAGGGAGAGAATGGGTTGACTAAGATGAGGACGGAGGGAGCTGGCGGTGAGGGAACGGGGACGTGGGCCGCAGGGAGCTGGGGGCAGGTAGCAGAGGGGGCGAGACAGCTGGGAGGCAGCGAGGCCTGCGCCCAGCCCCGGCAGCGGCGGCACCGTGCCCTGCCCAAGGCGCTGCCGCTAGCGGCTGGGCCCTCGATGCAGGCTGAGAACCCACCACCCGGGGGCCCGCGATTCTGCCCCGACCCTCGTCCAGCCCAGCCTTCCCCCGCGTGCGCACTCACCGCTGGCCCAGGCCGCACTGGGGCAGGGCTGCCTGCTGGCGCCCTTTATAACTGTCCCCATTGTGACACGTCCCCTGTGCTGTCACAGGCATCAGTACGCATCACAGGCACGCCCGCCGGCTAGCCCCGCCCTTCGGTCCCACCCTGGCTCAGCCACTCACAGCTGCCCCCTTGTACTGCTTAAGGCTGGGCTAGAGTTTGTTTTCTTCACAGCAGCTTGCACGGTGCCACAGTTTGCTTTTAAGATCTTCTGCCTCCCAACAGCACTCTCTTCATCATAGAAGATCCTGAGCTGGAAGGGACCCACGAGGATCATCGAGTCCCAGCCCTGACTCCACACCGCACAACTTTCAGGGTAAATCCCAGAATCCTAGAATGATTCAGCTTGGCCAGGACCCTGAAGATCATCGAGTCCAACCGCAAAGCTAAAACTGCCAACTCCACCACTAAACCACGTCCCTAGTCGACACGTCTACACACCCTTTGTATACCTCCGGGCATGGTGCCTCAGCCACTTCCCTGGGCAGCCTGTTCCAATGCTTGACACCCCTTTTGGTGATCAAGTTTCTCCTAATATCCAATGTAAACTTCCCCGGGTGCAACGTGAGGCCCTTTCCTCTCTTCCTTTCACTTGTTACCTGGGAAAAGAGACCGACACTCACCTTGCCACAACCTCCTTGCAGGTAGTTGTAGAGAGTGATAAGGTCTCCCCTCAGCCTCCTGTTCTCTGCACTAAACAATCCCTGTTCCCTCAGAGGCTCCTCAGAAGCCTCTAGTACCTTCAGCAGCTTTGCTGCTTTTCTTGGGACGCACTCCAGAACCTCACTGTCTTTCCTGCAGTGAGGAGCCCCAAACCAAACACACTATTCGAGGTGCGGGCTCACCAGTGCCAAGTAGAGTGGGACGATGGCTTCCCGAGTCCTGCTGACCACACATTTCTGATACAAACCAGCATGAGATTGGCCTTCTTGGCCACCTGAGCACACTGCTGGCTGTCAACAAGTCCTCCAGGTCCTTTCCTGCCAGGCGGCTTTCCAGACACTCTTCCCGAAGCCTAAAGTGTTGCATAGGCTTGTTATGGCCCAGGTGCAGGATCCAGCACTTAGCCTTTTTCAATCTCATGCAGTTGGCCTCAACCCATTGATCCAGCCTGTCAAGATCCCTTAGTAGAGCCTTCCTACCCTCAAGCAGATCAACAACTCCTGCCCAACTTGGTGCACTCGATCCCCTCATCCAGATCATTGATAAGGTTCTTAAACAGAACTGGCCCCAATACTGAGCCCTGGGAAACACCACTTGTGACTGGCCAGCAACTACAGTTAACTCCATTCACCACAACTCTATCCCATATGTCTAAGAGCATTGTCCAATTGCTTCTTGAATGCCAACAGGCTTTGGGCAATGACCGTTTCCTCGGGGGACCTTGTTCCACTGCTTGACCACCCTCTCTGTGAGGAGTGTTTTCCTAATATCCAATCTGAACATCTCTTGACACAGCTTTAAGCCATTCCTTTGTGTCCTTTCACCAGGCCCTAGAGAGGAGAGATTGGCACCTCCCTCTCTGCTCCCCGTCCTGAGGAAGTTGTAGACAGCAATGAGGTCACCCCTCAGTCTCCTCTCCTCTAAGCTCAACAAACCCAGCGTCCTCAGCTGTGCCTCATAAGGACATGCCCGCTAGTCCTTTCACCATCTCTGTTGCATCATCTCCTTTGGACACATCCTAGCACTTTTATAGCCTGCTTCTCACGTGGAGGCCAAAGCTGTGCACAACACTCGAACTGACGCTGCCCCACTACTGATTATGGTGGGTCAGTCCCTTCTTTTGACCGGCAAGCTATATTGTGCCTAATGCAGCCCAGGAGAGGGCTGGCCCTTTTGGATGCCCGGGCATGCTCCTGACTCCTATTGAGCTTCCCATCAACCAAAACCCCCCCAGCCCTTTCCAAAGGCCATACACTTATGTTGGCAGCCTGCGTTCCCAAAGGAGAGTCCTCGCCAGCCAAGCCAGCCTTCTGCCCCTCTTGCTTGCTTGCAATACACTGGAATTGCCCACCCCCGTGCTCTTAAGAAATGGCTCTTCAAAAGTGAACGCCATTATAGACACCAATACCCTCAAAAGCAGATTCCCAGGGGAGCTCACAATCTGGCTCCTTGAGTAGCCGCAAGTCTGCTCTCCCAGAGTCCAGGCTAGTAGCTCTGCAGGCAGATTTTCCCATATCACCAAAGATTTTAAACGCAACCATTGCTTGACCACTGTGGCCATGAGAGCCATCAATCATTACTTCACCCACAAGACCACCTCTGTGTACAAACAAGAGGTTGAGGAAGGCACCTTTCATAGTCGGCTCCTGTAGTACCCATCTCAAAAAGAAATCTTCAACATGGGCTTCCGGAACTTCCTGGGACTCTTGAGCATGTCTGCTCTATGATGGTCCCAGTTAGCAGCTGGGAAGTTAAAGTCGTCCATAACGATGACATAGGGCAACTGATTGAGAGGTTTCCCTTGATTCCTTGTAGAATCATACCGGGGTGTCATCATCCTGGCTGGGTGATCCATAGCAGACTCCTGCAAGAACACCCGCTTTGTTAGCTTTTCCCCTAATCTTTACGCAGAGGCTCTCCACTGTGTCACCCTCAGCTGCAAGCTCTGTACAGTCCAACCCCTCCTCACCTGCCCTGCCTCTCTCTCCTGAAGAGCCTATGACCGTCCGTCACAGCACTCCAGTCACAGGACTCTTCCCAACAAGTCTCACTTATGCCAATGGTGTCGTAGCTCTGGGACTGAGCCAACGCCTCTAGTTCCTCCTGTCTATTCCTCACACCGCATGCATTTAGGCTGCAAACACTTCAAAAGTGCTCCGGGCTGCTCAGTACATCGTTGAGCAGAGTGAAAGTTCTCACTAGCACACTGTCTCTCAAACATTGTCAGGCCGCCCCATAGCTTATCGCTGGTAAGCCTGATATTATGCCTTCCCCCCTTCAAACCTGGTTCAAAGCTCTTTCCTAATTACTGAGCAAAGATACTTTTCCTCTCCTTGAGAAGGGTGAGTCTCGTCAGGCCCCAGCAGGCCTGGTGTCATGTAGATCATGCCATGACTGAAAATCCCATCTTCTGCCGGTCGAGAAGTTGCGCCGGCCTGTTTCTTTCCCCGTCATTCCCTACAACTGGGAGGACAGAGGAGAATACTGCCTGCACTCCTGATCCCTTTACCGATCTCCCCGAGGCCTCAAGTCTCTTTTGATTGCCCTTGGGCTTCTCGTCACAACTTCGTTGGTACCCACAGGAAAAAGCAAGAGCGGCTAATGATGTGAGGGCCGTACGAGGCTAGGAAGTTTCCTGGTAACGCCTCCAACCCGAGCCCCAGGGAGGCAGAACGCTTCCCAAATAGGCAGGTGTGCTCAGCAGTCCAGGGGAGAAGGCAAGGAATTCTTTCTTTTGCTTTGCCTGGGCATGTAGCTTTTGCTTTACCTCCTGAACTGTCCCCTCTCAACCCACAAGTTTTCTCACTTTTAATGGGGCAAGTGATTGAGAGGCTGTGTGCTGCCAAGCTGCCTACTGGGATTAAGCCACAACCCTTGGGAAGCCAATGCCCAGTGAACCATGAAACCAGAGCCCACTGCATCATGACTGGCAAACTGTCAACAACAGATGTGGAGAAGGCTGAGGTACTGAACGACTGTGTTGCCTCAGTGTTCACTGGCACTGTGTCTTCCCACACCTCTCAAGGGGCTGGCCTGCAAGACGTGTACTGGAGGAGCAAAGTCCCTCCCACTGTCTGAGAAGATCAGGTTTGAGACCACCTGAGGAACCTGAACATGCGCAAGTCTATGGGACCTGATGAGATGCATCCCAGAGCCCTGCAGGGATTCGCTGATGTAGTGGCCAAGCCACTCTCCATGGTATCTGAGAAGTCCTGGTAGTCAGGTGAAGTCCCTGGAGACTGGGCAAAGGGTGACATTGCACCCATTTTTAAGACCGGTACCAAGGAGGACCCTGGGAACTACCAATCAGCCAGCTTCACCTCTGTGCCTGGGCAGATCAGGGAACAGATCCTCCTAGAAGCTATGCTAAGGCACGTGAAGGTCCGGGAGGTCATTCGAGACAGCCAGCATGGCTTCACCAAGGGCAAGTCCTGCCTGACCAACCTAGTGGTCTTCTATGATGGAGCTGACCACATCAGTGGACAAGGGAAGAGCTAGAGACGTCGTCTATCTGGACTTCTGCAAGGCCTTTGACAAGGCCCCCCCCAATATCCTTCTCTCTAAATTGGAGAGAGATGGATTTCATGGGTGGACTGTTTGGTGGTTGAGGAATTGGCTGGATGGTCACACCCAGAGGGTGGTGGTCAACGGCTGAACATCCAGATGGAGATCGGTGACAAGTGGTGTCCCTCAGGGGTCCATACTAGGACTAGTACTCTTTAATATCTTCATCCATGACATTGACAGTGGGATCGAGCGCACCCTCAGCACGTTTGCAGATGACACCAAGCTGAGTGGTGCAGCTGACACACCGGAGGGACGGGATGCCATCCAGAGGGACCTGGACAAGCTCGAGGAATGGGCCCGTGTGAACCTCATGAGGTTTCAACACGGCAAAGGGCAGGGTCCTGCCCCTGGCTCGAGATAAGCTCCGTTATCAATCCAGGCTGGGCGAGGAAGGGGTTGAGAGCAGCCCTGCCCAGAAGCACTTGGGGGTACTGGTGGATGAAAAGCTGGACGTGAGCTGGCAATGTGCCCTCGCAGCCCAGAAGGCCAGCCGTCTCCTGGGCTGCGTCCAAAGCAGTGCGTCCAGCAGGTCGAGGGAGGGGATTCTGCCCCTCTGCTCTGCTCAGGAGAGACCCCCCCTGCAGTGCTGCGTCCAGCTCTGGAGCCCTCAGCACAGGAAAGCTATGGACCTGTTGGAGAGGGTCCAGAGGAGGCCACAAAAATGACCAGAGGGATGGAACAGCTCTCGTATGAGGACAGGCTGAGAGAGTTGGGGTTCACGTGATCAACATGTGGCTTAGGGGCTGGTGCCGTCATCAGAATTTTGTTTTTTTTGACCACGTGGCAGTTTACACGGCACCAGGCCTGCTCACAGCTGATGGAGTGCAACTGATGCCAAGGGGCAAAAGGATTCTTGCTCATGAGCTGGCAGGCCTCATTGAGAGGGCTTTAAACTAGATTTGGAGGGGGGAGGGGATAGAACCGGGCTCCCTGGAGTTGAACCTAGGGGTAGGTTCAACGTGCCAGAGTTGAAATCGATAGCCCAGCTCAGGTGCATCTACACCAATGCACGCAGCATGGGCACCAAACAGGAGGAGCTGGAAGCCATTGTGCAGCGCGACAGCTATGACGTAGTTGCCATCACAGAAACATGGTGGGATGCTTGTCATGACTGGAGTGCTGCAATGGATGGCTATAAGCTCTTCCGAAGGGATAGGCAGGGAAGGAGAGGTGGTGGGGTGGCTCTGTATGTTAGGGAGTGTTTTGATTGCATAGAAATTGAAGGTTGTGAAGACCAAGTAGAGTGCTTATGGGTAAGGATGAGGGGGAAGGCCAATGAGGCAGATATCCTGCTGGGAGTCTGTTACAGACCACCCAACCAGGACGAAGAGACAGATGAGACATTCTATAAGCGACTGGCGGAGGTCTCGCATTCGCTGGCCCTTGTTCTTGTGGGGGACTTCAACCTACCAGACATCTGCTGGAAGTATAACACAGCAGAGAGGAAACAATCTGGGAGGTTCCTGGAGTGTGTGGAGGATAACTTCCTGACGCAGCTCGTGAGTGAGTCTACCAGGGGAGGTGCCTTACTGGACCTGCTGTTTACAAACAGAGAAGGACTGGTGAGAGATGTGGTGGTCGAAGGCTGTCTTGGGCTTAGCGACCATGACATGATAGAATTCTCAATTGTGAGTGAAGTAAGGAGAGGGGTCAGCAAAACTGCTATCATGGACTTCCGGAGGGCAGACTTTGGCCTGTTCAGGTCACTGGTTGAGAGAGTCCCTTGGGAGACAGTCCTGAAGGACAAAGGGGTCCAGGAAGACCGGACAGTCTTCAAGAAGGAAATCTTAAAGGCGCAGGAGCAGGCGGTCCCCATGTGCCATAAGAAGACCTGGCGGGGAAGGCGACTGGCCTGGCTGAACAGGGAGATTTTACTGGGACTCAGGGAAAAGAGGAGAGTTTATCACCTCTGGAAGAAGGGGCAGGCAACTCACGAAGAGTACAAGGATCTTGTTAGGTCAAGCAGAGAAAATTAGAAAGGCAAAAGCCCAGCTAGAGCTTAGTCTGGCCACAGACGTAAAGGATAATAAAAAATGCTTTTACAAATATATTAACAACAAGAAGAGAGGCAAGGAGAACCTCCATCCCCTACTGGATATGGCGGGGAACATTGTCTCCAAGGACGAGGACAAGGCTGAGGTACTTAATGCCTTCTTTGCCTCAGTCTTTAATAGCCAGTCCAGGTATCCACAGGATATTCAGCCCCCTGAGCTGGAAGATGGGGATGGAGAGCACAATGTACTCCTCATAGTCCAGGAGGAAGCAGTCAAGGACATGCTAAACCACCTGGACACCCACAAGTCTATGGGGCCTGATGGGATCCACCCGAGAGTACTGAGAGAGCTGGCGAAGGAGCTTACCAAGCCACTCTCCATCGTTTACCAGCAGTCCTGGTTAACAGGGGAGGTCCCAGAAGACTGGAGGCTTGCCAATGTGACGCCCGTCTACAAGAAAGGCCGGAAGGAGGATCCTGGGAACTACAGGCCTGTCAGCCTGACCTCTGTACAATGGAAGATTATGAAGTGGTTGGTCTTGAGAGTGCTCACAGGGCATCTGCAGGACAACCAAGGGATCAGGCCCAGCCAGCATGGGTTCATGAAAGGCAGGTCCTGCTTGACCAACCTGATCTCCTTCTATGACCAGGTGACCCGCCTAGTGGATGAGGGAAGACTGTGGACGTTGTCTACCTGGACTTTAGTAAAGCCTTTGACAGCGTCTCCCACAGCATTCTCCTGGAAAACTGGCGGCTCGTGGCTTAGACAGGTGTACTCTTCGCTGGGTGAGGAACTGGTTGGATGGCCGAGCCCAGAGAGTTGTGGTGAACGGCATTAAATCCGGCTGGTGGCCGGTCACAAGCGGTGTTCCCCAGGGCTCGGTTCTGGGGCCAGTCTTGTTCAATATCTTTATAGATGATCTGGATGAGGAAATTGAGTGCTCCCTCAGTAAGTTTGCAGATGACACCAAGTTGGGTGGGAGTGTTGATCTGCTGGAGGGTAGGAGGGCTCTGCAGAGGGATCTGGACAGGCTGGATCGATGGGCAGAGGCCAACTGTATGAGGTTTAATAAGGCCAAGTGCAGGGTCCTGCACTTCGGCCACAACAACCCCATGCAACGCTACAGGCTTGGGGAGGAGTGGCTGGAGAGCAGCCCGGTGGAAAGGGACCTGGGGGTGTTGGTTGACAGCCGGCTGAACATGAGCCGGCAGTGTGCCCAGGTGGCCAAGAAGGCCAACAGCGTCCTGGCCTGTATCAGGAATAGTGTGGCCAGCAGGAGTAGGGAAGTGATCGTGCCCCTGTACTCGGCACTGGTGAGGCCGCACCCTGAATCCTGTGTTCAGTTTTGGGCCTCTCACTACAAGAAGGATTTTGAGGTGCTGGAGCATGTCCAGAGAAGGGCAATGAAGCTGGTGAGGGGTCTGGAGCCCAAGTCTTATGAGGAGCGGCTGAGGGAACTGGGGTTGTTTAGTCTGGAGAAGAGGAGGCTGAGGGCAGACCTTATCGCTCTCTACAGCTACCTGAAAGGGGGTTGTGGCGACGAGGGTGTTGGTCTCTTCTCCCAAGGAACTAGCGATAGGACAAGAGGAAATGGCCTCAAGTTACGCCAGGGGAGGTTTAGATTGGATATTAGGAAAAATTTCTACACTGAGAGAGTGGTCAGGCATTGGAACAGGCTGCCCAGGGAGGTGGTGGAGTCGCCATCTCTGGAAGTGTTCAGAAAACGTGTGGATGTGGCACTTCAGGACATGGTTTAGGGGACATGGTGGCGCTGGATTAATGGTTGGACTTGATGATCTTGAAGGTCCCTTCCAACCTAGTGATTCTCTGATTCTGTGTGATTCTCTTCTGGAGAAGGGAAGGCTCTGGGAAGACCTTACTGTAGCCTTCCAGGACTTCAAAGGGGCCTATAAGAAAGGTGGGGACAGACTTTGTAGCAGGGCCTGTCGTGCAGGACAAGGGGTAATGGTTTTAAACTAAAAGAGGGCAGGTTTTGACTAGATCTAAGGAAGAAATGCGCACTGCAGCGGGGTTAGACTAGAGGACCTTTAAGGGTTCCTTCCAACCCAAACTATTCTATGATTCTACAATTCTATGATTCTATGGTTCTATCAATACCTGTATCACTCCCCACCTGGTAATGGTGCTGCCCTCCTCCCACTGTTCCAAACTCCTTCAGGAGGACTGTTTTCATTGAGTTGACATTTGGCAGGGAGACAGGCAACTAAGACATCTTCCTAAGCATTTGGGAGGCCGAGGCCAGCTTTACTGGCTGTTACTTTCTCTCTGGTAGGACTGTACTTTTCAAGCAGCATTTGGTCATCTCACGATATCGTGTTAATCCTTCATGGGTCCTTAGTATCTTCAGCTGTATCTTTTGGGTTTAGATTGTCTTTAGCAGGAAATGTATGACTTGGAGTAGCTAGAGCAAGCATGTGGGAGCTGTCTGCCTCTGTCTGGATATGTACCACACCCCCAGTTTGGCAATATTTAGGTGCATTGTATTTATGTGGTGTAATTCATTTCCCCCTGCTTCACGGCAGAGGCCAGTAAGCATCACAGCCTGTGGCATTCCTCCTGCCCAAGGCATATGCCAGGGCATCTTTGATACTCCCTCTCCTTTAACCCTGGAATTAGTTTCTGTGCCCAAAGAGGAAAACTGCACTGGTAACTATGCTGGATAGGAGACCTTGTTTGAACACTGAGGGCTTTAAAGGTTACGTTCCAGAAGTGTTCACGTATGGGAGGAAGGAACCGCTCTGCCGCCAAGTGGCCGAACATATTTCAGACGGAGGGTGTCTCTGGAAAACACAACTACTCTCAGCCGTAGCTCCCACACGCTCTGCTGCAAACCCTGCTCGTGACCCTGTTGCAAGAGGGACGGTCCCAGTCAGGCAGCAGAGCTCCTACGGGCTTGCTGGGTTGGTGCAGATTTTTCGTAGCACTTGAGTGGACTTAAAGGAACTGCTGTGTTTTGGGAGGGGGATATTGATGGATATAAGGAAAAGAAAATCATAGAATCATAGAATTCCAGGTTGAAAGGGATGTCAAGGATCATCTGGTCCAACCTGTCTCAGCAAAAGCACAGTTTAGACAAGATGGCACAGCACCTTGTCTAGCCAAATCTTAAAAGTGTCCAACACTTCTCTGGGGACATTATGCCAACGGATGATTGTTGCCAATGTGAAAAGTTTTCCTCTTGTGTCCAGTTGGAAACTCCCCAGGAGGAGTCACTTGTACCCATGACCCCTTGTCTTTTCCAGGCGACTTCTTGTGAAAAGGGAGTCTCCATTTTCTTTGTAGCCACCCTTTAAATACTGGACCATGGTGATAAGGTCTCCGCTAAGCCGCCTTTTCTCAAGACTGAATAAACCCAGTTCTCTTAGCCTTTCCTCATATAGCAAGCTTGTTTCCTCTGGCAGGGTTGCTTTTCCTTTCTTTAAGACCACTGAAGATATTCTCCTCTGTGTCAGATTTCTCAGGCCACTCTCATACATCTCTTGGACTGGTGTTCCACCTGGGCTCCCAAATACCCGCACTGTCCCCTGGAAACTGCCCAAAACACAGGTGCTGAGGATGAGTCGCCAGGGAGATGGTTTGGTCCTCTTGTTCCCCCGCAACACCTTTGTCAGTTACACCCCATTAGGGCTTTTTGCCCTGGTCTTTGATTTTTCACAGTCCTAATTCTCTTGGTAATTCTCATGCATCTTGCCTACGCTTCCGGCCTTGGCCACCCATACCTGTCACCGGGTGATTGCCTCACGCTGTCACGGGTGAGGTTCATAGCTACTGCCCAGAGGTCCCAGTCCTCCAAATATGTGGAATTGCCTCCCTTGCGCTCGAGGAATTGACTCAACTCTCAGCACTGACATGGACAACTTGTTCTTCCTCTGTTCTCTCTGGTCTCTCCATGTGAGCTTCTGGGCAAAAGCAGCCTCCCTCCTTCAGTGTCTGACCGTACTGTGCGTATCCCAGCTGGGCTGTCTTCTAGCTGTCGTAACACCCCGTGGGGATGAGTTTCTGCCCAGTCGGCTCACTGGCACATCCCCTTGTATTGCTACCATTCTCCACCGTGTAACCTTTTTGTGTGCCAGCATCCCTCCGCACATCCCCTTGCCCAGGCACTGCTTCGCCCACCGGAGGACAGAAATGGGGCTGAACTGGCTGGCCATCAGCCCTCCTTAATGATGCTGATCTTTGGCTGGCTTGCCCTGCTTGCTATGTGCAGTGGGGCTTGGGCAATGCCACAAGTCTTGCCCAGGCATCAAAAGTCCTGCGCAGCTGTGGAAGGCCAGCGCTGTGCTTGCAGAGCTTCATCTTTAATGGAGCAAGCAGACTTTGCCCTGAACTACCAGGGCAATAGCTCAGTGACACGGAGGTCTTGTTTCACAATGTCAAGTAGGGTTAATAGATTACAAGGCTCATTGGCTTGATAACATAGATGGAGGGAAGGGAACAACATACCGTCTTGTTGCTTGATGGACAAGGAAGAAAATGCCACTCTATGGAATGGTCAGCATGTTAAAGTCTCCACGGTCTCTGCTCTTCTCATTCCCTTTGGCATACTGGGTATGTTGCACCATGTACCTTAACACAGCATAGCAATACTTTATAATGAGAGCTCCTTTCAGGTTAGAAACCTTTCCATGAACGGCCTCTAGCTGGAACCAGAGATTCATGGCCTGGGCCAGCGGTGAGTGCGTACGTGGGGGAAGGCTGGGCTGGCGAGGGACGGGGCAAATCGCGGGCCCCCAGGGGGTGGGTTCTCAGCCTGCACCGAGGGCCCAGCCGCTCGCGGCAGCGCCTTGGGCAGGGCACAGTGCCGCTGCTGCCGGGGCTGGGCACAGGCCTCGCTGCCTCCCAGCTGCCTTGCCCCCTCTGCTACCTGCCCCCAGCTCCCTGCGGCCCACGTCCTCGCTCCCCCACCGCCAGCTCCCTCCCTTCTCATCACACTCAACCCATTCTCTGCCTCCTCCTGCAGGCCATGGCCGCCACAAAATTCTTCACTCTGGTGATGCAAATCATCATCCAGCACCCGCAGCTGGTGGGTGATGAGCTGGATGAGGCCACGCGCGAGCGCATGCAGCAGCGTGCGGAGCAGCTGAGCCAGGAGATGGCTCGGCTGCTGCAGGAGCTGGAGCAGAGCACCCAGCAGGAGCAGAGCACCCAGGAGCAGAGCACCCAGGAGCAGAGCGGCTTGGCCTGGGGAGCCCTGCTCTTTGCTGCCGTGCAGCAGTGGCAATTCTGGGCAGTTGCTGGTGTCCTGGTCCTGCTCTTTGGGTTCTGCTGGTGGCTCAGGAAATGGAGGTCTGAGGCAGAGAGCAGCAGCGATGAGGAAAGCTCCAGCTGTGACACGGAACAGATGGAGGGACAGGAGTCAGAAGAGGACAATGATGATGCAGATGAGCTGGGAAGGTTTTTTGAGGAGCACATACAGTGGCCAGTGCAGAACCTGGCCACAGACTGCCCAGTGGTTGAGGAACTGGTGAACAACTTCATCCTTGTCTTCATGCAGCTCTTGACCAATAGTTTCTTTCCGGT
The DNA here is from genome assembly GCF_964289735.1 of Phaethon aethereus. Lineage (NCBI taxonomy): Eukaryota > Metazoa > Chordata > Aves > Phaethontiformes > Phaethontidae > Phaethon > Phaethon aethereus. The sequence continues at coordinate 6,875,608 of NC_138579.1, forward strand.
GTTGCAAGCAGCCATCGCTGTGGGCAGTGCCTTCGAAGGCTGGAGTCCCCGTGAGGATGATGCTGTCTACCGCCTGCTTGTGCCCCTGAAGCCCCCTCGTGGGCACACTTTCCTCATGGAGCCGGGCACTGCTGGGGAGCTGCCGGAGAGGAACTTCTGCATCCTCGTGGAGCTGGAGTGCACCTGCATGACAGAGCAGCTGGCAGGAGAGATGCTGTGCTTCCTCCACCAGCCCGAGGAGGTGCTGAGGGGGAATCAGGACCCCAGCCTCCTACACACCCTCTGCACCAGCTCTTACCTAGATGTGCAGAAAACTGCTCGCTGGTTCCAACAATTGGTAAAAGCTGCCTGGGTGATTTTACCTCAGTCATCCAAATACAGTCTAACGCTGGTGCCCTCCAGCCGCTCCTGCAAATTCCAGGTTCAAGAAAGAGGCAAAAAACCCCTCCTAATTGAGATGATGTTCGGGGTGCAGTATGGTGACTCGGACATCTTTGTGAGCAGCCAGAGCACTAAAGCCATCTTCACCCCAAGCACGATGTGGTCAGTGAGCTATGCTGTGGCAGAGGTGAAGTTCTTCAGGCATGTGGCCAGGCAGGCCCCACATGACAGCTTCCACCTCAAATGCCTGCAGCTCTGTGCCCGCATGCTGGTGGGCACAGGCTTTTCCACCTATACCTTGAAGACAGCTGTGATGCACCTCCTGACCACCATACCCCTGTCAGGCTGGCGCAGGAAGGATTTCCTGCTGCGGCTGGAGGATATCATGCGGTACCTGCGCTGCTGCCTGGAGGAAAAAAGCCTCAACCACTTCTTCTTTGGCAATGAGAGGGTGCCTGAGGAGATCGCCTTGCCCACAGACTTCCAAGTGGCCGAGCCGCTCAACCTCTTCCAGCACCTGGCGCGGGATCCAGCCGCCCATGCCAAGGCATGGCATGGGTTCGTGGAGCTGCGAGATCGGCTTAAAAGACTGCTGATCTACGGATGCTGAAAGAGGACTTCATGCACAGAAGTGTGTTTGCAGGTTTCACAGCTGATGGCAGCTTTGATGGAGCCTTGCAACAGAGACTCCAGTTTCCAGCTGCACAGCGACCACCCTCTCTCTTCAAGAGTCCATTCCTTCTCTGGACTTTACCCTGTGCAAAGTTGACAATAAATGGTGTGTTTGAACAAACGCTGTGTCTGTGAGTGTCTGTGCATCACTTTGTCAGGGAACATGGGCAGAGGGTGCTGACTGCTCAGCTGCCACAGAGTCAGGGAGCATTTTGCAGAAGAGCTGCTGCGGTGGGCTCTGATTTCACTGAGTCTGCAATTAAGGCTCCACCACTGGTCCATGCTCCTACGTTGGGGCAAGTGGAATAATGTGTCACCCTCCACATCTGTGCATGACAGAATATGACTCGTGCAGTGCAGCAGATGGAGCAAAGGGCCCTGGAGCGGAGCAGCGTGTCCTGGGGAGCTCTGCTCTTTGATGCCTTGCAGCAGTGACAGGAATGGGACTTTCCTCTAGTCCTTGTCCTGGTCTTTGGGCTCTGCTGGCAGCTGAAGAAAAGGAGCCGTGAGGCTGTCAGTAGCAGTGAGGAAGAGAGCTCCAGCACTGTCATGGAGATGGAGGAAGAAGAGGAGGAGGAAGCAGAGGAGTCAGTGATGGGCAGGGGGAGGAAGAAAGTTGAGAAGATCCTTATGATGACAGCAATTTGGGGATGGTTTTTGCAAAGTGCATCCAGTGACCAGTGCAGAACCTCGCCTCCAGGCAGTGGGTGGCCGAGGAGCTGCTGGTGACTTCCTCCATGTTTTCAGATTGCTATTCTTGAGTGATTTCTTCCTGGTGCTGCAGCCAGCCTTTGAAGGTTGGAGATCCCTTGAGGATGATCATGTCGTGAGAGGCTCCTGCATCCGCATGGAGCTGGAGTGTACCTGCAAGAGGGAGCAGCTGGTGGAGAACATTTTGTGCTTCCTCCACCACCCTAAGGATGTGCTGAGTCAATAACGAATAATCACTGGTAACAACGGATGAGGATGTGAAATATGTTTATCTGATTCGTGTGATGAAGTGTAATCTTCTGTACTTTCATGGATTTCTCCTGCACCATAAAAAGGGGTATTTTACAGGAGAAAGTTAAACTACTTTGCTGGTATATCAGCTCAAACCAGTTTGACCACTGACCGCATAGTATTGTGTAAAGAAAGTGCATGCATAAGGTTTGGGGTCATCCTGGGGGCACGCCGAGGAAGATTCGAGAAGACTGTAGCAGGAGAAGAGGGCATGCGCTGAAGAAGACACGCCTGTTCATTAATATGTATTAGAAGACACGCCTATTCATGAATATGTATTGGCGAACAGGATCACGCTGAGGAAGATTCGAGAAGATTCTAGAAGGAGAAGAGGGCATGCGCCGAAGAAGACACGCCTATTCATGAATATGTATTAACGGACAGGATATAAACCAGGAACAGGAACTGTACCACGTGCATCTTGGTGGAGCAGAGACTCCCGGCGCACCCAGCGCTGTTTGCTTGCCTCTATTCGCTTAATAAATTGCAAATTTGAATAGGAATCCTGTTTGGGACTAAATCATTTATAACAATTGGGGGCTCGTCCGGGAGGGTCTTGGTTCCTGAATTCTGACTTGATCTAGGAGGGGCGCCCCACCTTTTGGTGGCTCCTGATCGGGTCGGGTCAGGACTAAGGCCATCCTGAACCTGAATAGGGGCAAGCAAAGAATTTGATTTTTTTATGAGCTCCCTTGCCGGCTGCAGCAGTTTATTTTGCCCGTAATTCTGCGCGTGAAGATCTGAACGAAGACGACGGAGTCGTAAGTATTTAAGGTGTATACCGTTCGGTTGGGTAGGGTTCGGTTGCCTGTGTGTGTAAGAGTGTGACTGAGATGGAACCTAGTTCCGAAGCGATTGTGGAGGTCTTCTAACTGTGGTTCCAATCTCCCGCGAGGGACTTGGCCGGTGAAGGACCGAAGCGATTCTTAGAGGATTTGTGGGTGGGTGATTGATAGGTCCTAAACCCCCTGCAAGACACTCTTACTGGTAGCCAAGGGCTGTAGGAATTGCCACAGTAAAAATTCCTAGTTGGGTCAGACGAAATCGAGAACCCAGGACCAGAAGAAAGGGAGCGAATTACTAGAAATACCTCCGGAGAGTCCATTAGGAATAATGATTGAAAATCGGGATGATAGGGGCCCCAGAAAAGGAAAAAGTAAATTAAAATTAGTTCAATATTGTATGGTAGAATGGCCAAAAGAACCTTTGAGACCACATGTCTTTTGGCCCGTTTTTGGATCTTTTGAAGACTGGGTCTGCCAGGCCTTAAATATATATGTTAATTCAAAGGAACCTTTTAGTCAGGAGGAAAGTGATTATGCAGGATTATGGGACAGAACTTTACGTTCTTTTCCAGCCTCAATACTTACATTAAAAACAGATTAAAAGTTTGAGGAAGAAGAAGAGGGAAAAAGTGAAAAGGAAAATCTGTACCACCGTTGCCCCTATCTCCACCACCAACAGCACCGGAATTAGATCGACCTCCGGCTGCATGTACGAGAAGTAGGACTGCTGTATCTGAGGGAGCTTCTCTATATCCCTTATGAGAAGTACCCCTCGGAGGCAATCAGGGAGGCATCGAGTTTGTGGCAGTCCCATTAAATACCACAGATGTAAGAAATTTCAAGAAAGAAATGGGCACCCTATTAGATGATCCCCTCGGAGTAGCTGAAAAATTGGACCAATTCCTAGGCCCCAGTACTTATACCTGGGAAGAAATACAGTCCATTTTAGGGATCCTATTCACTGTTGAGGAAAGGGGAATGATTAGACAAGCTGGAATGAGAATTTGGGAAAGACAGAATCAGGCAGGACCCCCGGGAGATCAGAAATGGCCAAATGTGGATCCCCACTGGGATCATCAACAACCCCAAGGAAGACAAAATACGTTAATCATACAGGGAATAGGGGAAGCGGTTCCCCGAGGGCAAAACATTACTAAAGCATTTAATGAACAACAAGGGAAAGACGAATCTCCAACAGAATGGTTGGAGAGGTTGAGGAAAAACCTACAAATGTATTCTGGAATTGATCCGAACACAGTGGATGGAACCGCACTCCTTAAAACACAATTTATAGCTAAATCCTGGGGGAATATAAGAAGGAAATTAGAAAAATTGGAAGATCGGCAAGAAAGAAGATTAGAGGAGTTACTTAGAGAAGCCCAGAAAGTCTATGTTAGGAGGGACGAAGAAAAACAAAAAGCAAAAGCAAAAATTTTTGTAGCAGCAGTAAGGGAAAGTCAGAAAAATAAGACGCCTCCTGGAGAGAAAAGGGAAAAAAGAATAGAGCAGACACCCCGGGGACAGCCTTATCGAGAAAGATTTACAATTCCCGTCTGTAACAAGAGGGGACATGTTCAGAAGAACTGCCGTAAGCGGGAACAAGATGAGAAGATGTTCAAAGAAGACTAGGGGTGTCAGGGGCTCTATCTTCTGGGGACTTCAACATCAACAGAGCCCTTGATAAAATTATTAATTGGTCCGCATAAAGAGGAAGTTTTATTTTTAGTGGATACAGGGGCCAAAAAGTCAACCATTCAAAAACTTCCAAAAAGGAATAGAAAAAGGGAAGAGTTACGTGTCAGTAGTAGGAGCAAAAGGAGAGCCTTTTAAAGTAAATATATTGAAAGATGTAGAAGTAGAAACAGAAAAGAAAATTTGTCTTAATGATTTACTTTTGCTCCCTGAAGCGGAATACAATTTATTAGGAAGGGATTTGATTTTGAAGTTAAACTTGAGCATTCGGAATCAAGGGGACAAATTGCAGATTAAATTATACACTTTAACACAAGAGGATGAAGAAGCTATTAACCCCTCAGTGTGGTATAAGGAAGGGGAAACTGGAAAGATAAAAATGGACCCCATAAGGGTTCAAATAATAGATCCGCACCGCCCAATTAGAATCAAGCAATACCCTATACCTATGGAGGGTCGAAAAGGATTAAAACCTGTAGTTGACAGACTTTTGGAAAAAGGAACCCTAGAACCATGTATGTCACCTCATAACATGCCCATTCTTCCCGTGAAGGAACCGGACGGGTCATACAGGATGGTGCAGGACTTAAGAGCTGTAAATCAGCGAACAATCACTAAATTCCCTGTGGTGGCAAATCCTTATACTTTATTGAGTCATATATCTCCCAAACATACTTGGTATAGTGTAATAGATTTGAAAGATGCCTTTTGGGCCTGTCCTCTGGATGAGGGATCCAGAGATTATTTTGCCTTTGAGTGGGAGGACCCCGAAACAGGACGAAAACAACAATTAAGATGGACTGTGTTACCACAAGCGTTTACAGAGTCACCAAATCTATTTGGACAAACTTTAGAAAAAATTCTACAAGATTTCACAATACCTAAGGAGGTAAAATTATTGCAATATGTGTACGATTTATTAGTAGCAGGAGAAACTGAAGAGGGCATCCGAAAAGCCACCATTAAATTGCTAAATTTTCTAGGGGAAAAGGGATTAAAGGTGTCCCGATCAAAGCTACAGTTTGTAGAACAAGAAGTAAAATACTTAGGACACTGGCTGAGTAAGGGAAGGAAGAAGTTAGATCCTGATAGGGTATCTGGGATTCTATCCTTAAGACCCCCACAAACTAAAACGGAAATTAGGCAAATACTGGGATTATTAGGATATTGTAGACCATGGCTTGAAAATTATAGTGATAAAGTAAAATTCTTTTATGAAAAATTAACTAATAACCAACTTAAATGGTTTATTGAAGATGATCAGAGATTTGAGGAAGTAAAAAAGGCATTAATACAAGCACCTGTACTGAGCCTCCCAGATCTAGAAAAACCTTTCTATCTCTTTGTGAATACATCAAGCCAGGCAGCATATGGAGTTCTTACTCAAGACTGGGCAGGAATCAAAAAACCCGTGGGGTATTGTTCTAAGTTACTTGATCCAGTAAGCAGAGCATGGCCTGCTTGTCTCCAAGCTTTGGTTGCTACAGCATTATTAATAGAAGAAGTTAGGAAGATTACCTTTAGTGCTCCTTTAAAAGTGTATACCCCACACAATGTCAGAAATGTTTTACAACAAAAAGTGGAAAAATGGTTAACGGACAGCCGAATCCTAAAGTATGAAGCAATGCTAATAGACTCCCCTGACTTAGAACTGAGGGTGACTTCTGCTCAGAGTCCAGCACAATTTTTGTTTGGAGAACCATCAGAGGTATTACAACATAACTGTTTAGAGGTAATTGAGACCCAGACAAAGGTGAGACCAGATTTAAGAGATGCTGAGTTGGAAAATGGAGAAGCGCTGTTTATAGATGGCTCCTCCAGAGTGGTAGAAGGGAAGAGAAAATCGGGTTATGCAGTAATTAATAAGGACTTGGAACTTGTGGAATCAGGACCTCTGAGTCCATCATGGTCAGCTCAGGCTTGTGAGCTGTATGCCCTATGTAGGGCCCTGGAATTACTAAAAGGAAGAAGTGGGACAGATTCTAAATACGCATATGGGGTGGTCCACACTTTTGGAAAAATTTGGGAAGAAAGAGGTTTGATTAATACTCAAGGGAGGAATTTAATACATCAAGAATTAACAGTAAAGATTTTGAAGGCGTTAAGAGAACCAAAGGAGATAGCAGTGGTACATGTGAGGGGACACCAAAAGGGATGAGATTACCGAACTAGAGGAAATAACTTAGCAGATAAAGAGGCCCAGGAAGCAGCCTTGAGGGCTAAAGTTGCCAAAATTAATGTAATACAAACAAAGGAGGACACCAGCAAAGAAGAACGAGAGGAAAGAGAGAAGAAGCTTACGCCAGAAGAACAAACAAAATTGGAGAAAATAGGAGCTAAATTAGAACAAGGAAAGTGGACACTGCCTGATGGGCGAGAAATGTTGCCAAAAGCCTACACCAGGCGAATATTAGAACGTTTGCATGCGCAAACACATTGGGGTACAAAAGCGTTAAGTGATCATTTTCTTAAACAATTTGGTGGTATTGGAATTTTTGAAATAGCAAAGCAAATTACACAAGGTTGCTTAACCTGTCAAAAGGTAAATAAGACAGTGTTTCGACAAACAGCCACGGGAGGGAGAAAAACAGCTTACAGACCTTTTGAGAAAGTACAAGTCGATTTCACTGAATTGCCTAAGGTAGGGAGGATAAAATATTTATTGGTAATAGTAGATCATTTAACACAATGGGTAGAAGCGTACCCTGTAGCACGAGCTACGGCACAGATGGTGGTAAAAATGTTATTGGAACATTTGATACCTAGATATGGGATAATCCAGTACCTTGATTCTGACCAGGGCACACATTTTACTTCTAAAATAATAAAACTATTATGTCAATCATTAGGTATACAGTGGGAATGCCACACTCCGTGGCACCCACAAAGCTCGGGGAAGGTAGAAAGAATGAATCAAACAATAAAACAACCATTGGCTAAATTAATGATTGAGACACAAATGCCCTGGACGAAATGTTTACCATTGGCACTTCTAAACATAAGAACGAAACCATACAGTGAGACTGGATTATTGCCATATGAAATGTTATATGGCATGCCTTATTTTCAAGGAATGCCTCTGGGGAACAATGTAATTGAGGATCATAGTATCCAACAATATATAATTACCATTGGAAAAAGATTAAAAGAATTAAGAGAGATTGGGATGGTGGCCCAAACACCACCTTTAGGATTTGCAATTCATCAGTTAGAACCAGGAGATAAAATTCTGATAAAAACATGGAAAGAAGGAAACTTATCTCCCTTCTGGGAAGGACCTTTCCTTGTTTTATTAACTGCAGAAACAGCTGTGAGAACTGCTGAAAAAGGATGGACACGTGTCACGAGTGAAAGGTCCAGTGAAGGAGTGGAAAGTCACATCTGGCTGAATTGCTGTGGGAATTTTATTGCGGCTACTCCTGTAATAGAAACAGGAGTGAAACATGAAATTCCCACAGTTGCTAAAAATCTATTTGTAAATCTTGCTGAAAACTCTGCTAAGTCATTGAATATAACTGTTACGTTTGTGGTGGAACAAATCAAGGTGAACGATGGCCATGGGAAGCTATGGAGAGAAATACAAGTAATCCCCCAAGTTTGGAAAACAATGGGAATGGGTAATAGGAAACAACAATGGGTACTCCAAACGTTGGCAAAAGAAGAACAGGAAAAAGGAGCTGGAACTAGAATTTGTCCTTAGTGTAGAAGGTGGTGTGTATTTGTAAGATTAGTGTTGCAGGCTAACTGGCAGTTTTCTGTAGCCATAAAGCCTTGCAAATAAAGAGGATTGCCAGGCTCAGGCAACTGCTCGGGTCTGGACAAACCACTGATCTATCAAAGCTCTGGCCTTCACAAGCAGTGCTCAATTAATTTGGGTGCTAAGAAAGCACCCCCCTAAAGGAAAGAAGAGGGCAAGACCGGAGGGGAACTGGTGTTGCGGCTTAAAAAGGGTCTGCCAAGGGCTGCAACCCCTTTGGGCTGTGACCGCCGATCACTATGGACCTGTCTGGACCTCTTCTAGTTCTACTTGGGGTGAGTTCCTTGACTCTGACTACGGCAAATAACTGCAGTCAATATTGGAACAAGTCCAGCTGGGGTTTACCCCAGAAAAATGGAAAAACCGAGGACCTTCTCCAATTGTACAGCCCGTACCTGTAATCAACAATAAAACCTAGTTTTTTCCTGTTACCCATAAATTAGGGAGAACAAATGGCCTCCTGAGAGACAAACTTGGAATGGAATCAATCTAGGAGGATTTTGGGGAGATTTTATGGGTGGTGATCGGCTTACTAAAATGGGGATAGTTGTATTGAGGATATGTGGGGGATTGTTACCAGATTAATCTACTCGGTTATACTCAATTGGAAATGAAAACACGAATCAATACTATAAAGAAAAAGATAGGGGATTGTGAAATATGTTAATCTGATTCATGTGATGAAGTGTAATCTTCTGTACTTTTATGGATTTCTCCTGCACCATAAAAAAGGGTATTTTACAGGAGAAAGTTAAACTACTTTGCTGGTATACCAGCTCAAACCAGTTTGACCACTGACCGTATAGTATTGTGTAAAGAAAGTGCATGCATAAGGTTTGGGGTCATCCTGGGGGCACGCCGAGGAAGATTCGAGAAGACTCTAGCAGGAGAAGAGGGCATGCGCCGAAGAAGACACGCCTGTTCATTAATATGTATTAGAAGACACGCCTATTCATGAATATGTATTAGCGAACATATAGCTGAGGAAGATTCGAGAAGATTCTAGAAGGAGAAGAGGGCATGCGCCGAAGAAGACACGCCTATTCATGAATATGTATTAACGGACAGGATATAAACCAGGAACAGGAACTGTACCACGTGCGTCTTGGTGGAGCAGAGACTCCCGGCGCACCCAGCGCTGTTTGCTTGCCTCTATTCGCTTAATAAATTGTAAATTTGAATTGGAATCCTGTTTGGGATTAAATCATTTATAACAAGGAGAAGGCTGAGGTACTCAATGTCTTCTTTGCTTCAGTTTTCACTAGCATTCTCTCTTCCCGTACCTCTTGAGTGGAAGGCCTGCAAGACAGGGACTGGAGGAGCAAAGTCATTCCCATAGTAAGAGAAGATGAGGTTCGAGACCACCTGCGGAACCTGGACATACTTCCCCGGGTGCAACGTGAGGCCCTTTCCTCTCTTCCTTTCACTTGTTACAGCATTTGTCAGCCGGAGCCTGCAGGAGCACCTGGAGGGCCGCACTGTTACACGGCAGTGTCTCAAGTGAGGAAAAACCGGCCTGAGGGCTGTTTTCACCAACATTTGGAACCAGCGGGGACTTCTCTGGGGACATTATTCCAATGGACGATTGTTGCCAATGTGAAAAGTTTTCCTCTTGTGTCCAGTTGGAATCTCCCCAGGAAGAGTAACTTGTACCCATGACCCCTAGTCTTTTCCAGGCGACTCCTTGTGAAAAGGGAGTCTCCATTTTCTTTGTAGCCACCCTTTAAATACTGGACCATGGTGATAAGGTCTCCGCTAAGCCGCCTTTTCTCAAGGCTGAATAAACCTGGTTCTCTCAGCCTTTCCTCATATGGCAGGCTTGTTTCCTCTGGCAGGGTTGCTTTTCCTTTCTTTAAGACCACTGAAGATACCCTCCTCTGTGTCAGATTTCTCAGGCCACTCTCATACTTCACCTGGACTGGTGTTCCACCTGGGCTCCCAAACACCCACACTGTCCCCTGGAAACTGCCCAAACCACAGGTGCTGAGGAGGAGTCGCCAGGGAGATGGTTTGGTCCTCTTGTTCCCCCGCAACACCTTTGTCAGTTACACCCCATTAGGGCTTTTTGCCCTGGTCTTTGATTTTTCACAGTCCTAATTCTCTTGGTAATTCTCATGCATCTTGCCTACGCTTCCGGCCTTGGCCACCCATACCTGTCACCGGGTGATTGCCTCACGCTGTCACGGGTGAGGTTCATAGCTACTGCCCAGAGGTCCCAGTCCTCCAAATATGTGGAATTGCCTCCCTTGCACTCGAGGAATTGACTCAATTCTCAGCACTGACATGGGCAACTTGTTCTTCCTCTGTTCTCTCTGGTCTCTCCATGTGAGCTCCTGGGCAAAAGCAGCCTCCCTCCTTCAGTGTCTGACCGTACTGTGCGTATCCCAGCTGGGCTGTCTTCTCGCTGTCGTAACATCCCGTGTGGATGAGTTTCTGCCCAGTCGGCTCACTGGCACATCCCCTTGTATTGCTACCATTCCCCACAGTGTGACTTTTCTGTGTACCAGCATCCCTCAGCACATCGCCTTGCCCAGGCACTGCTTTGCCCACCGGAGGACAGAAATGGGGCTGAACTGGCTGGCCATCAACCCTCCATAATGATGCTGATCTTTGGCTGGCTTGCCCTGCTTGCTATGTGCAGTGGGGTTTGGGCAATGCCACAAATCTCTCCCAGGTATCAAAACTCCTGCACAGCTGTGGAAGGCCAGCGCTGTGCTTGCAGAGCTTCACCTTTAATGGAGCAAGCAGACTTTGTGCTTAACTATCAGGGCAATGGCTCTGAGGTTCTAGAGACTTATGAGGAGCATCTGAGGGAACTGAGATTGTTTAGTGCGGAGAACAGGAGGCTGAGGGGGGACCTTATCACTCTCTACAACTACTTGCAAGGAGGCTGTGGCGAGGTGGGTGTTGGTCTCTTTTCCCAGGTATCAAGTGATGGGAAGAGAGGAAACGGCCTCATGTTGCACTCGGGGAAGTTTATCTTGGATATTACGGGGTTACAGAGTCACAGAATCATTAAGGTTGGAAAAGACCTTTAAGATCATCACGTCCAACCATCAACCCAACACCACCATGCCCATCAAACCATGTCCTGAAATGCCACATCTACCTGTTTTTTGAATACTTCCAGTGATGGTGACACCACCACCTCCCTGTGCAGCTGTCCTGGTTTCAGCCAGGATAGAGTTAATGTTCTTCATAGAGGCTAGTGTGAGGCTATGTTTTGGATTTGGGATGAGAAAATGTTGATAACGTGCTGATGTTTTGAGTTGTTGCTAAGTAGTCAAGGACAGTCCCGCTTCTCGTGCTGTCCTGCTAGCAAGAAGGCTGGGGGTGCACGGGAAGCTGGGAGGGGACACAGCTGGGACAGCTGACGCAGGCTGACCAAAGAGATATCCATACCATATAACATCATGCTCAGTATATAAAGCTGGGACGAAGAAGAAGGAAGGGCTGGAGGGACATTTGGAGTTATGGCGTCTGTCTTCCCCAGAAACCATTACGCATGATACAGCCCTGCGTCCCTGGAGATGGCTGACCACCTGCCTGCCCATGGGGAGTAGTGAATGAATTCCTTGTCTTGCTTTGCTTGCATGTGCAGCTTTTGCTTTATCTATTAAACTGTCTTTATCTCAAATCATGAGTTTTCTCACTTTTACTCTTCCGACTCTCTCCCCCATCCCACTGTGGCAGAGTGAGCGAGCAGCTGCATGGTGCTTGGTTGCCGGCTGGGGCTAAACAACGATAGTCCCTTTTGGTGCCCGATGTGGGGCTTGAAGGGTTTGAGATAATGACAGGCTTGATAAGAATGTGCTAGCTAGAATTTATAGCTGTTATTCCTCTTCAGCTATTAATTGGCAGGCTCCTGTGTTTGGACACTGGGAACTACAAGCCTGTCAGCCTGACCTCTGTACCGGGGAAGATTATGTAGCGGTTGGTCTTGAGAGTGCTCACAGGGCATCTGCAGGACAACCAAGGGATCAGGCCCAGCCAGCATGGGTTCATGAAAAGCAGGTCTTGCTTGACCAACCTGATCTCCTTCTATGACCAGGTGACCCGCCTAGTGGATGAGGGAAGACTGTGGACGTTGTCTACCTGGACTTTATTAAAGCATTTGACAGCGTCTCCCACAGCATTCTCCTGGAGAAACTGGCGGCTTGTGGCTTAGACAGGTGTACTCTTCGCTGGGTGAGGAACTGGCTGGATGGCCGAGCCCAGAGAGTTGTGGTGAACGGCATTAAATCCGGCTGGCGGCCAGTCACAAGCGGTGTTCCCCAGGGCTCGGTTCTGGGGCCGGTCTTGTTCAATATCTTTATAGATGATCTGGATGAGGGAATTGAGTGCTCCCTCAGTAAGTTTGCAGATGACACCAAGTTGGGTGGGAGTGTTGATCTGCTGGAGGGTAGGAGGGCTCTGCAGAGGGATCTGGACAGGCTGGATCGATGGGCAGAGGCCAACTGTATGAGGTTTAATAAGGTCAAGTGCTGGGTCCTGCACTTTGGCCACAACAACCCCATGCAACACTACAGGCTTGGAGAGGAGTGGCTGGAGAGCTGCCCAGGGGAAAGGGACCTGGGGGTGCTGGTTGACAGCCGGCTGAACATGAGCCGGCAGTGTGCCCAGGTGGCCAAGAAGGCCAACAGCGTCCTGGCCTGTATCAGGAATAGTGTGGCCAGCAGGAGTAGGGAAGTGATCATGCCCCTCTACTCGGCACTGGTGAGGCTGCACCTTGAATCCTGTGTTCAGTTTTGGGCCCCTCACTACAAGAAGGATGTTGAGGTGCTGGAGCATAGCCAGAGAAGGGCAACGAAGCTGGTGAGGGGTCTGGAGCACAAGTCTGATGAGGAGCGGCTGAGGGAACTGGGGTTGTTTAGTCTGGAGAAGAGGAGGCTGAGGGGAGACCTTATCGCTCTCTACAACTGCCTGAAAGGGGGTTGTGGCGACGAGGGTGTTGGTCTCCTCTCCCAAGTAAGCAGCAATAGGACGAGAGGAAATGGCCTCAAATTAGGCCAGGGGAGGTTTAGATTGGATATTAGGAAAAATTTCTACACTGAGAGGGTAGTCAAGCATTGGAACAGGCTGCCCAGGGAGGTGGTGGCGTCGCCATCTCTGGAAGTGTTCAAAAAACGTGTGGATGTGGCACTTCAGGACATGGTTTAGGGGACATGGTGGCGCTGGATTAATGGTTGGACTTGATGATCTTGAAGGTCCTTTCCAACCTAGTGATTCTGTGAGTCTGTGATTCTGTGATCTTAAAAGAGCTTAAGATCACCTGACAGTATTTCCCTATGATGCACATGACCTACAAGTCAGGATGCTTTGGAAGGCTACATGTCCTATAAATATTCCACTGCTGGAATTGCCTGATGCAGCATGGGAGCTGCCTGACTTTTGGAGTGTGGTGGGAGAGGAGGTTCACCTCTCACCACCCAGAAGAGACTACAGTTCCCATGATGCAGTGCGAAATGGGGTGGAGGGGAAGAGACTGCGGCTGCCAAGAAGTGTTTCCATGTGAGGAGAACCTTTCTACTAAATACATGAAACAAGGGAATCCATCGCTATAAAAGTAGAAGGACAAATCTGAGTTTTCCTTGTACAAAATTTTGGGGTTTGGAGTGCAAGTAAGTGCTGGAATGTCCCAGGGTGTCAGCGTGAATTTTGCTAACCTGCAAGGCCAGGCTTTGCAGATGGGGTCCCTGCACCCAAGAAAACCCCACTTGCTCTGTCACATTCTATGGGACTGCCAACTGCCAGCACAAGTGAGAGCCCTTCCTTGGTCTTTGCGTTCGGCAAAGCCCCAGTTTGGGCAAACCCTGAATGCCCTATTAAAGCACATCAGATTTACACTGGCATGAAGGACAATGACGGAGGACAGGCAAGCTCAACAAGCTGCTGATGCGATACAGCTCAGGCTACAGCTTTCTGCCTTTGTATCGCTGAAGCCTTAAGGTTGGCTCATACGTGGGGTAGGCTGACCTTCAGCAGCTCTCCTGCTAACAAGCACAGGGCACCCTAAGGGTGTGTTTTCTCACCTGGTATCTCAGCACAGACAAGAGCCTAAATAAAACTGCAGGAACTTTCCCGTTTGCAGCAGTGGGAGCACGGATCAGAGCAGTGCCAGCAGCAGCAGCCATGAAAAAGAGCAGATGCTGAGCACCACTGCCAAAATTAACCAAAGTGCCTGCAAGAAGCAACTGTGTAAGATCCTCCCACGCACCATTCTGCATAGATGTGCCTTCTATGTCCTCTGTCTGCTCTCAACATGTCACATTTTCTCCAGCTGAGGGTCGCCTGCGGGATGGGGTCCTAACCTGGGTGATCCGAGAAGCCCCATAGCTGAGCTAACCAGAGACCCTCACCCAAATCTTACACTCGGGCACCAGTGAACAGCTCTGAAATCACTCAGCAGCCAACACCCCTCCATATTAACAACCACGAGTATGTAGACGCATCAGAGCAATAGCAAAGTGCACCGTGTGTGGCAGGACCAGCTCAGACCAATAGCTGGGGAAGCAGGAGAAATGATAAGGGACTTTATTTATTAGGCACTGGGTCAAAAACCCCATCTTCCAGGCCCAAGTGTTTCATTTGTGCCCCTGCCAAAGAGAAGCCACTGCTAATAACAGGATGAACAACTCCACAAAATATATACTGTGGAGCCAAAGGTCCTCGATACAGGGAAAGCTGCCTCCCCTGTGACAGAGCGAGGCTGGAATGAGCATGACCTGTGCTGCTGCAGGTCCAGCATCCTTTCCCCACACGGTCTCCAGCACCGCTTCAGCCGCCTGGCAGGGAGGACACAGGTGAATTCCTCCCCTGGCTTCACAGACCCCCGGGCCAGGCAAGGAAGAGGAGTGTGCAGGGAAGAGACCATCAGCAGGACGCAGCAGCTTCTTGCAGCCATAAATCTCAGAAATTGCAAACATACATCAATGTTTGTCATTTTTGGGTTTTGTTTCTTGTTTAGTTTTTTTTTTTTGACTATAAGACTTGTGGCATTCTCAGTGTTGGAGACATGGATTTGACTTTTCTGCTCTCAATCCTGCCTAGATCAGTGTCAAAAAGGTGCCTCCACACCCTCTTTCTTCTGTTATGGCATGTGATTTTAAGGGTTTTAATGCGTAACACCAATTCTCTCTCCCCAGCTTGTGCTCAGGAGCTGGGAGAGCAGCTGACCCCCCCAGCTTTAACCTGCAAGCAGGCAGGATTGTGCGATAGCGTAACTGGGCCGTGGCAGATTGCCAGTGGGTTAGCTGCCAGCACGCTTCCCAAAGCCATGTTCTAGCCTATCCGGAAGACTCATCTGTATGGCTGGAGTCAACTCACAGCTGCCAGCATCTGGGCTATATCCTGCCCCAGATTCATCCTGCCAACAATTCAGAGGGCTGCAGCAGGACGGCAGGGTGGAAAACAAAAGGAACCTCAGCAAGTCAAGTCTCCTTCACACCTGGGCTGTCTCTGTCTTCCTCTGCTCTCATGGCCATGTTGTCAAAGCCTTAACCCATGTAAGAAATACTGAAATAATATTGAAATTCCTTTACTAATTCATAATAATACACAATAAAAAGATAGTAATAACTCTATTGTATGATAAATGATAGTGGAACAGTACAGAGTCATTAACACTTGCACAGCAGTTTCCATTAACTGTTACATGCCACATGCATGATTCCAGGAAGCGTGTTGTTTGGAAATAGCAACTTTTCCACCATTCCCTACCAGCTTTTTGTGTATATGTCATTTTAATCTGCTTGGAAAACACAGGCTGTGATTGACATGGATAAAAGTCTTTATCCATTCAATCTCTCACCCTTTCAGCTTGCCACACATTTCTTCCAGCTTGCAACTCAGCTCGGAGCAGTCAAAGCATGTGAATAGGGACTACAGGGATCACAATCTTTCAGCCTTTTCTGGAGGAAGGTCTAGCCCTGGCAGAAATAAACCAACCGACCACGCCCTGGCATGAGACTTTCCCGCTATCTCTGACCCCACCAAAGGCTATGCTCCTGTCCCAAGGGCGAGGGTAGAAAGCAAGATGAGGAGAGCACATGGAAAAGGAGCTGCATAAGCTCTAGCATCAGAATGAAGTTGCTACTAATGATTTTATGAAATGACTCTACAAAACACTATTTCAGCCAAAGCCTGCTCCCCATCATGACCCTTAGGTCTCACCCACAGCTTGCGAAACTCATGGGGAAAGCTTCATCAATGCCATGAGCCAGCGGTTTCGATAGTCTCCGGAAGAAATACAAAGATGTATTGTCCTCTGAGGTGATGCTTTGGCCAGAGCTTAACCCTGGGGAGATGCCAGTGCCCACAGACAGCAGGTGCTGTGGACAACTCAGTATAGCACCACGAGGGGTACTGCTGTATCGTGCTTGCACAGAGAGGAATTCAAGCCACAGTGGTTGCACTCCAGCCAGGATTCAGCTCTGCCACTCTGCCAAAGCCTGGAGACCTCGGTCTGGTTCAAGTTGGTCCTTGGGAGCTGCCACTCTCACCTCCCGTGTGACTGGCTCAGTGGTGACCAAAAGCCCCTGGCAACGCCTGTGTGTGCTTTACTCCTTCCTTGTGCTGGGGCAGTCAGGTCTTTCGTGCAACTGCTGCCATGTCCTGTTACAGCACTCCACGCTTGACACAGGCTGTTTCGCTTTCCTCCCCCACTCATGTTGCCTTAACAAGATAGACAATGGAGGATCGATGTTTTGGAG
The DNA here is from genome assembly GCF_964289735.1 of Phaethon aethereus. Classification (NCBI taxonomy): domain Eukaryota; kingdom Metazoa; phylum Chordata; class Aves; order Phaethontiformes; family Phaethontidae; genus Phaethon; species Phaethon aethereus. Next base: position 6,892,608 of record NC_138579.1, read on the forward strand.
AGGGTAAGAATGTCTTTAGCCAGTCACTTGTTATGCTATCTTCAGGACCATAGTGGAATACATGAATCTCTGGCTCCAGCTAGAGGTTGTTCATGGATAGGTTTCTAACCTGAAAGGAGCTCTCATTATAAAGTATTGCTATGCTGTGTTAAGGTACATGGTGCAACATACCCAGTATACCAAAGGGAATGAGAAGAGCAGAGACCGTGGAGACTTTCACATGCTGTCCATTCCAGACAGTGGCATTTTCTTCCTTGTCCATCAAGCAGCATCAAGCTCCGTGTGGAGCTGGAGTGCACCTGCACGAGGGAGCAGCTAGATATGCTGTGCTTCCTCCACCAGCCCGAGGAGGAGCTGAGGAGAAACCAGGGTGCCAGGCTCCTAGGCACCCTCTGCACTGGCCCCTACCTAGACGTGGAGAAAACCACCCGCTGGTTCCAAATGCTGGTGCAAGCAGCCCTCAGGCTGGTTTTTCCTCACTCGAGACACTGCCGTCTCACAGTGCTGCCCTCCAGGCGCTCCTGCAGGCTCCAGATGACAAATGCTGTTGATAGCGCTCTCCTGATGGAGATGATGTTTGCAGTGCAGTGAGGTGACTCAGACACCTCCCTGAGCATCGAGTAGGCAGCGGCCAGTGTTACCAGCAGCAGGACGTGGCCAGACAGCCATTCTATGGCAGAGGTGCAGTTCTTTAGGCACAGGGCCAGGCCTGAAGAAACTCCCTGGGGAGCTGGTGCTGCGGAACCGAGGTGCTGGACACGGAGAGCTCGCTGCTCAGTCGGCAGTGGGAATTGCTGCCGCACCTTTCCTCCACAGCAAAATCACGCTCTGGGGCGCGGGACCCAACGCAGCTGAAGGGGCCATTGCAAGGAGTCTTGCAACAGAGATTCCCATTACCACCTGGCACAGCGCCCACCCGCCCTCTTCAAGAAACTCCATGCCTCTGGGAGCTTTACCCTGTGCAAAGATTTCAATAAATCTCTTGTTTAACACACACATCGCTTTGTCAGGGCACGCGGGCAGAGGGTGCTGCCTGCTCAGCTGCCACAGAGTCAAGGAGCATTACCGGAAGAGCTCATGCATAGAACCATAGAATCATCCCAGAATCTTTGGGTTGGAAGGAACCTTTGAATGTCATCTAGTCCCAGCCCCCTGCAGTGAGCAGGGACATCGTCAGCTAGGTCACATTGCTCAGAGCTTCATCCAGCCTGACCTGGAATGTGTCCAGGGATGGGGCATCTACCACCTCGGAAGAGTAAAAGTGAGAAAACTCATGGTTTGAGATAAAGACAGTTTAATAGATAAAGCAAAAGCTGCACATGCAAGCAAAGCAAGACAAGGAATTCATTCAATACTCCCCATGGGCAGGCAGGTGTTCAGCCATCTCCAGGGAAGCAGGGCTGTATCATGCGTAATGGTTTCTGGGGAAGACAGACGCCATAACTCCAAATGTCCCTCCAGCCCTTCCTTCTTCTTCGTCCCAGCTTTATATACTGAGCATGATGTTATATGGTATGGATATCTCTTTGGTCAGCCTGCGTCAGCTGTCCCAGCTGTGTCCCCTCCCAGCTTCCCGTGCACCCCCAGCCTTCTTGCTAGCAGGACAGCACGAGAAGCGGGACTGTCCTTGACTACTTAGCAACAACTCAAAACATCAGCACGTTATCAACATTTTCTCATCCCAAATCCAAAACATAGCCTCACACTAGCCTCTATGAAGAACATTAACTCTATCCTGGCTGAAACCAGGACAGCTGCGCAGGGAGGTGGTGGTGTCACCATCACTGGAAGTATTCAAAAAACAGGTAGATGTGGCATTTCAGGACATGGTTTGATGGGCATGGTGGTGTTGGGTTGACGGTTGGACGTGATGATCTTAAAGGTCTTTTCCAACCTTAATGATTCTGTGACTCTGTAATCCCGTAATATCCAAGATAAACTTCCCCGAGTGCAACATGAGGCCGTTTCCTCTCTTCCCATCACTTGATACCTGGGAAAAGAGACCAACACCCACCTCGCCACAGCCTCCTTGCAAGTAGTTGTAGTGAGCGATAAGGTCCCCCCTCAGCCTCCTGTTCTCCGCACTAAACAATCTCAGTTCCCTCAGATGCTCCTCATAAGTCTCTAGAACCTCAGAGCCATTGCCCTGATAGTTAAGCACAAAGTCTGCTTGCTCCATTAAAGGTGAAGCTCTGCAAGCACAGCGCTGGCCTTCCACAGCTGCGCAGGACTTTTGATGCCTGGGCAAGACTTGTGGCATTGCCCAAGCCCCACTGCACATAGCAAGCAGGGCAAGCCAGCCAAAGATCAGCATCATTATGGAGGGCTGATGGCCAGCCAGTTCAGCCCCATTTCTGTCCTCCGGTGGGCGAAGCAGTGCCTGGGCAAGGGGATGTGCTGAGGGATGCTGGTACACAGAAAAGTCACACTGTGGGGAATGGTAGCAATACAAGGGGATGTGCCAGTGAGCCGACTGGGCAGAAACGCATCCCCACGGGATGTTACGACAGCTAGAAGACAGCCCAGCTGGGATACGCACAGTACGGTCAGACACTGAAGGAGGGAGGCTGCTTTTGCCCAGGAGCTCACATGGAGAGACCAGGGAGAACAGAGGAAGAACAAGTTGCCCATGTCAGTGCTGAGAATTGAGTCAATTCCTTGAGCGCAAGGGAGGCAATTCCACATATTTGGAGGACTGGGACCTCTGGGCAGTAGCTATGAACCTTACCCGTGACAGCGTGATGCAATCACCCGGTGACAGGTATGGGTGGCCAAGGCCGGAAGCGTAGGCAAGATGCATGAGAATTACCAAGAGAATTAGGACTGTGAAAAATCAAAGACCAGGGCAAAAAGCCCTAATGGGGTGTAACTGACAAAGGTGTTGCGGGGGAACAAGAGGACCAAACCATCTCCCTGGCGACTCATCCTCAGCACCTGTGGTTTGGGCAGTTTCCAGGGGACAGTGCGGGTGTTTGGGAGCCCAGGTGGAACACCAGTCCAGGTGAAGTATGAGAGTGGCCTGAGAAATCCGACACAGAGGAGGGTATCTTCAGTGGTCTTAAAGAAAGGAAAAGCAACCCTGCCAGAGGAGACAAGCCTGCCATATGAGGAAAGGCTGAGAGAACCGTGTTTATTCAGCCTTGAGAAAAGGCGGCTTAGCGGAGACCTTCTCACCATGGTCCAGTATTTAAAGGGTGGCTACAAAGAAAATGGAGACTCTCTTTTCACAAGGAGTCGCCTGGAAAAGACTAGGGGTCATGGGTACAGGTTACTCCTCCTGGGGAGATTCAAACTGGACACAAGAGGAAAACTTTTCACATTGGCAACAATCATCCATTGGCATAATGTCCCCAGAGAAGTGTTGGACACTTTTAAGATTTGGCTAGACAAGGTGCTCTGCCATCTTGTCTAAACTGTGCTTTTGCCAAGACAGGTTGGACCAGATGATCCTTCACGTCCCTTTCAACCTGGTATTCTATGATTCTATGGTTTTTTTTCCTTATAGCCATCAATATCCCCCCTCCAAAACACAGCAGTTCCTTTAAGTCCACTCAAGTGCTAAGAAAAATCTGCACCAACCCAGCAAGCCCGTAGGAGCTCTGCTGTCGGACTGGGACCGTCCCTCTTGCAACAGGGTCACGAGCAGGGTTTGCAGCAGAGCGTGTGGGAGCTACGGCTGAGAGTAGTTGTGTTTTCCAGAGACACTCTCCGTCTGAAATATGTTCGGCCACTTGGCGGCAGAGCGGTTCCTTCTTCCCGTATGTGAACACTTCTGGAACGTAACCTTTAAAGCCCTCAGTGTTCAAACAAGGTCTCCTATCCAGCATAGTTACCAGTGCAGTTTTCCTCTTTGGGCACAGAAACTAATTCCAGGGTTAAAGGAGAGGGAGTATCAAAGATGCCCTGGCATATGCCTTGGGCAGGAGGGATGCCACAGGCTGTGATGCTTACTGGCCTCTGCCGTGAAGCAGGGGGAAATGAATTACACCACATAAATACAATGCACCTAAATATTACCAAACTGGGTGCGTGATACATATCCAGAGGCAGACAGCTCCCACATGCTTGCTCTAGCTACTCCAAGTCGTACATTTCCTGCTAAAGACAATCTAAACCCAAAAGATACAGCTGAAAATCCTAAGGACCCATGAAGGATTAATACGATATCATGAGATGACCAAATGCTGCTTGAAAAGTACAATCCTATCAGAGAGAAAGTAACAGCCAGTAAAGCTGGCCTCGGCCTCCCAAATGCTTAGGAAGATGTCTGAGTTGCCTGTCTCCCTGCCAAATGTCAACTCAATGAAAACAGTCCTCCTGAAGGAGTTTGGAATAGTGGGAGGAGGGCAGCACCATTACCAGGTGGGGAGTGATACAGGTATTGATAGAACCATAGAACCATACAATCGTAGAATCATAGAATAGTTTGGGTTGGAAGGAACCCTTAAAGGTCCTCTAGTCTAACCCCGCTGCAGTGCGCATTTCTTCCTTAGATCTAGGCAAAACCTGCCCTCTTTTATTTTAAAACCATTACCCCTTGTCCTGCCATGACAGGCCCTGCTACAAAGTCTGTCCCCATCTTTCCTATAGGTCCCTTTGAAGTCCTGGAAGGCCACAGTACGGTCTTCCCAGAGCCTTCTCTTCTCCAGAAGAGAAGAACCCCAACTCTCTCAGCCTGTCCTCATACGAGAGCTGTTCCATCCCTCTGGTCATTTTTGTGGCCTCCTCTGGACCCTCTCCAACAGGTCCATAGCTTTCCTGTGCTGAGGGCTCCAGAGCTGGACGCAGCACTGCAGGGGGGGTCTCTCCTGAGCAGAGCAGAGGGGCAGAATCCCCTCCCTCGACCTGCTGGACGCACTGCTTTGGATGCAGCCCAGGAGACGGCTGGCCTTCTGGGCTGCGAGGGCACATTGCCAGCTCATGTCCAGCTTTTCATCCACCAGTACCCCCAAGTGCTTCTGGGCAGGGCTGCTCTCAACCCCTTCCTCGCCCAGCCTGGATTGATAACGGAGCTTATCTCGAGCCAGGGGCAAGACCCTGCCCTTTGCCGTGTTGAAACCTCATGAGGTTCACACGGGCCCATTCCTCGAGCTTGTCCAGGTCCCTCTGGATGGCATCCCGTCCCTCCGGTGTGTCAGCTGCACCACTCAGCTTGGTGTCATCTGCAAACGTGCTGAGGGTGCGCTCGATCCCACTGTCAATGTCATGGATGAAGATATTAAAGAGTACTAGTCCTAGTATGGACCCCTGAGGGACACCACTTGTCACCGATCTCCATCTGGATGTTCAGCCGTTGACCACCACCCTCTGGGTGTGACCATCCAGCCAATTCCTCAACCACCAAACAGTCCACCCATGAAATCCATCTCTCTCCAATTTAGAGAGAAGGATATTGGGGGGGGCCTTGTCAAAGGCCTTGCAGAAGTCCAGATAGACGACGTCTCTAGCTCTTCCCTTGTCCACTGATGTGGTCAGCTCCATCATAGAAGACCACTAGGTTGGTCAGGCAGGACTTGCCCTTGGTGAAGCCATGCTGGCTGTCTCGAACGACCTCCCGGTCCTCCACGTGCCTTAGCATAGCTTCTAGGAGGATCTGTTCCCTGATCTGCCCAGGCACAGAGGTGAAGCTGGCTGATTGGTAGTTCCCAGGGTCCTCCTTGGTACTGGTCTTAAAAATGGGTGCAATGTCACCCTTTGCCCAGTCTCCAGGGACTTCACCTGACTGCCAGGGCTTCTCAGATACCATGGAGAGTGGCTTGGCCACAACATCAGCGAATCCCTGCAGGGCTCTGGGATGCATCTCATCAGGTCCCATAGACTTGCGCATGTTCAGGTTCCTCAGGTGGTCTCAAACCTGATCTTCTCAGACAGTGGGAGGGACTTTGCTCCTCCAGTACACGTCTTGCAGGCCAGCCCCTTGAGAGGTGTGGGAAGACACAGTGCCAGTGAAGACTGAGGCAACGCAGTCGTTCAGTACCTCAGCCTTCTCCACATCCGTTGTTGACAGTTTGCCAGTTATGATGCAGTGGGCTCTGGTTTCATGGTTCACTGGGCGTTGGCTTCCCAAGGGGTGTGGCTTAATCCCAGTAGGCAGCTTGGCAGCACACAGCCTCTCAATCACTTGCCCCATTAGAAGTGAGAAAACTTGTGGGTTGAGAGGGGACAGTTCAGGAGGTAAAGCAAAAGCTACATGCCCAGGCAAAGCAAAAGAAAGAATTCCTTGCCTTCTCCCCTGGACTGCTGAGCACACCTGCCTATTTGGGAAGCGTTCTGCCTCCCTGGGGCTCGGGTTGGAGGCGTTACCAGGAAACTTCCTAGCCTCGTATGGCCCTCACATCATTAGCCGCTCTTGCTTTTTCCTGTGGGTACCAACGTAGTCGTGACGAGAAGCCCAAGGGCAATCAAAAGAGACTTGAGGCCTCGGGGAGATCGGTAAAGGGATCAGGAGTGCAGGCAGTATTCTCCTCTGTCCTCCCAGTTGTAGGGAATGACGGGGAAAGAAACAGGCCGGCGCAACTTCTCGACCGGCAGAAGGTGGGATTTTCAGTCATGGCATGATCTACATGACACCAGGCCTGCTAGGGCCTGATGAGATTCACCCTTCTCAAGGGGAGGAAAAGTATCTTTGCTCAGTAATTAGTGGGGTCGATGGAAAGAGCTTTAAACCAGGTTTGAAGGGGGGAAGGCATAATATCAGGCTTACCAGCGATAAGCTATGGGGCGGCCTGACAATGTTTGAGGGACAGTGTGCTAGTGAGAACTTTCACTCTGCTCAACGATGTACTGAGCAGCCCGGAGCACTTTTGAAGTGTTTGTAGACTAATGCACGCGGTGTGAGGAATAGACAGGAGGAACTAGAGGCGTTGGCTCAGTCCCAGAGCTACGACATCATTGGCATAAGTGAGACTTGTTGGGAAGAGTCCTGTGACTGGAGTGCTGTGACGGACGGTCATAGGCTCTTCAGGAGAGAGAGGCAGGGCAGGTGAGGAGGGGTTGGACTGTACAGAGCTTGTATCTGAGGGTGACACAGTGGAGAGCCTCTGCATAAAGATTAGGGGAAAAGCTAACAAAGCGGGTGTTCTTGCAGGAGTCTGCTATGGATCACCCAGCCAGGATGATGACACCCCGGTATGATTCTACAAGGAATCAAGGGAAACCTCTCAATCAGTTGCCCTATGTCATCGTTATGGACGACTTTAACTTCCCAGCTGCTAACTGGGACCATCATAGAGCAGACATGCTCAAGAGTCCCAGGAAGTTCCGGAAGCCCATGTTGAAGATTTCTTTTTGAGATGGGTACTACAGGAGCCGACTATGAAAGGTGCCTTCCTCATCCTCGTGCTTGTACACAGAGATGGTCTTGTGGGTGAAGTAATGATTGATGGCTGTCATGGCCACAGTGGTCAAGCAATGGTTGCGTTTAAAATCTTTGGTGATATGGGAAAATCTGCCTGCAGAGCTACTAGCCTGGACTCTGAGAGAGCAGACTTGCGGCTACTCAAGGAGCCAGATTGTGAGCTCCCCCAGGAATCTGCTTTTGAGGGTATTGGTGTCCATAATGTTGTTCACTTTTGAAGAGCCATTTCTTAAGAGCACGGAGGTGGGCAATTCCAGTGTATTGCAAGCAAGCAAGAGAGGCAGAAGGCTGGCTTGGCTGGCGAGGACTCTCCTTTGGGAACGCAGGCAGCCAACATAAGTGTATGGCCTTTGGAAAGGGCTGGGGGGGTTTTGGTTGATGGGAAGCTCAATAGGAGTCAGGAGCATGCCTGGGCATCCAAAAGGGCCAGCCCTCTCCTGGGCTGCATTAGGCACAATATAGCTTGCCGGTCAAAAGAAGGGACTGACCCACCATAATCAGTAGTGGGGCAGCGTCAGTTCGAGTGTTGTGCACAGCTTTGGCCTCCACGTGAGAAGCAGGCTATGAAAGTGCTAGGATGTGTCCAAAGGAGATGATGCAGCAGAGATGGTGAAAGGACTAGCGGGCATGTCCTTATGAGGCGCAGCTGAGGACGCTGGGTTTGTTGAGCTTAGAGGAGAGGAGACTGAGGGGTGACCTCATTGCTGTCTACAACTTCCTCAGGACGGGGAGCAGAGAGGGAGGTGCCAATCTCTCCTCTCTAGGGCCTGGTGAAAGGACACAAAGGAATGGCTTAAAGCTGTGTCAAGAGATGTTCAGATTGGATATTAGGAAAACACTCCTCACAGAGAGGGTGGTCAAGCAGTGGAACAAGGTCCCCCGAGGAAACGGTCATTGCCCAAAGCCTGTTGGCATTCAAGAAGCAATTGGACAATGCTCTTAGACATATGGGATAGAGTTGTGGTGAGTTAACTGTAGTTGCTGGCCAGTCACAAGTGGTGTTTCCCAGGGCTCAGTATTGGGGCCAGTTCTGTTTAAGAACCTTATCAATGATCTGGATGAGGGGATCGAGTGCACCAAGTTGGGCAGGAGTTGTTGATCTGCTTGAGGGTAGGAAGGCTCTACTAAGGGATCTTGACAGGCTGGATCAATGGGTTGAGGCCAACTGCATGAGATTGAACAAGGCTACGTGCTGGGTCCTGCACCTGGGCCATAACAAGCCTATGCAACACTTTAGTCTCCGGGAAGAGTGTCTGGAAAGCCGCCTGGCAGGAAAGGACCTGGAGGTCTTGTTGACGGCCGGCAGTGTGCTCAGGTGGCCAAGAAGGCCAATCTCATGCTGGTTTGTATCAGAAATGTGTGGCCAGCAGGACTCGGGAAGTCATCGTCCCACTCTACTTGGCACTGATGAGCCCGCACCTTGAATAGTGTGTTTGGTTTGGGGCTCCTCACTGCAGGAAAGACACTGAGGTTCTGCAGCGCATCCCAAGAAAAGCAGCAAAGCTGCTGAAGGTTCTAGAGGCTTTTGAGGAGCATCTGAGGGAACTGGGATTGTTTAGTGCAGAGAACAGGAGGCTGAGGGGAGACCTTATCACTCTCTACAACTACCTGCAAGGAGGTTGTGGCAAGGTGAGTGTCGGTCTCTTTTCCCAGGTAACAAGTGAAAGGAAGAGAGGAAAAGGCCTCACGTTGCACCCGGGGAAGTTTACATTGGATATTAGGAGAAACTTGATCACCAAAAGCGGTGTCAAGCATTGGAATAGGCTGCCCAGGGAAGTGGCTGAGGCACCATGCCCGGAGGTATACAAAGGGTGTGTAGACGTGTCGACTAGTGACGTGGTTTAGTGGTGGAGTTGGCAGTTTTAGCTTTGCGGTTGGACTCGATGTTCTTCAGGGTCTTGGCCAAGCTGAATCATTCTAGGATGCTAGGATTTACCTTGAAGCTTGTGCGGTGTGGAGTCAGGGCTGGGACTCGATGATCCTCGTGGGTCCTTTCCAGCTCAGGATATTCTGTGATGAAGAGAGTGCTGTTGGCAGGCAGAAGATCTTAAAAGCAAACTGTGGCACCATGCAAGCTGCTGTGAAGAAAACAAACTCTAGCCCAGCCTTAAGCAGTACAAGGGGGCAGCTGTGAGTGGCTGAGCCAGGGTGGGGCCGAAGGGCGGGGCTGGCCGGCGGGCGTGCCTGTGATGCGTACTGATGCCTGTGACAGCACAGGGGACGTGTCACAATGGGGGCGGTTATAAAGGGCGCCAGCAGGCAGCCCTGCCCCAGTGCGGCCTGGGCCAGCGGTGAGTGCGCACGCGGGGGAAGGCTGGGCTGGACGAGGGTCGGGGCAGAATCGCGGGCCCCCTGGGTGGTGGGTTCTCAGCCTGCACCGAGGGCCCAGCCGCTCGCGGCAGTGCCTTGGGCAGGGCACGGTACCGCCGCTGCCGGGGCTGGGCACAGGCCTCGCTGTCTCCCAGCTGCCTTGCCCCTCTGCTACCTGCCCCCAGCTCCCTGCAGCCCATGTCCCCGCTCCCCCACCGCCAGCTCCCTCCCTCCTCATCTCACTCAACCCATTTTCTCTCTCCTCCTGCAGGCCATGGCTGCCGCAAAATTCTTCACTGTGGTGATGCAAATCATCATCCAGCACCCGCAGCTGGTGGGTGATGAGCTGGATGAGGCCACGCGCGAGCGCATGCAGCAGCGTGCGGAGCAGCTGAGCCAGGAGATGGCTCGGCTGCTGCAGGAGCTGGAGCAGAGCACCCAGCAGGAGCAGAGCACCCAGGAGCAGAGCACCCAGGAGCAGAGCGGCTTGGCCTGGGGAGCCCTGCTCTTTGCTGCTGTGCAGCAGTGGCAATTCTGGGCAGTTGCTGGAGTCCTGGTCCTGCTCTTTGGGTTCTGCTGGTGGCTCAGGAAAAGGAGGTCTGATGCAGAGAGCAGCAGCGATGAGGAAAGCTCCAGCTGTGACACGGAACAGATGGAGGGACAGGAGTCAGAAGAGGACAATGATGATGCAGATGAGTTGGGAAGGTTTTTTGAGGAGCACATACAGTGGCCAGTGCAGAACCTGGCCACAGACTGCCCGGTGGTTGAGGAACTAGTGAACAACTTCATCCTTGTCTTCACGCAGCTCTTGACCAATAGTTTCTTTCCGGTGTTGCAAGCAGCCATCGCTGTGGGCAGTGCCTTCGAAGGCTGGAGTCCCCGTGAGGATGATGCTGTCTACCGCCTGCTTGTGCCCCTGAAGCCCCCTCGTGGGCACACTTTCCTCATGGAGCCAGGCACTGCTGGGGAGCTGCCGGAGAGGAACTTCTGCATCCTCGTGGAGCTGGAGTGCACCTGCATGACAGAGCAGCTGGCAGGAGAGATGCTGTGCTTCCTCCACCAGCCCGAGGAGGCGCTGAGGAGGAATCAGGACCCCAGTCTCCTACACACCCTCTGCACCAGCTCTTACCTAGATGTGCAGAAAACTGCTCGCTGGTTCCAACAATTGGTAAAAGCTGCCTGGGTGATTTTACCTCAGTCATCTAAATACAGTCTAACGCTGGTGCCCTCCAGCCGCTCCTGCAAATTCCAGGTTCAAGAAAGAGGCAAAAAACCCCTCTTAATTGAGATGATGTTCGGGGTGCAGTATGGTGACTCGGACATCTTTGTGAGCAGCCAGAGCACAAAAGCCATCTTCACCCCAAGCACGATGTGGTCGGTGAGCTATGCTGTGGCAGAGGTGAAGTTCTTCAGGCATGTGGCCAGGCAGGCCCCACATGACAGCTTCCACCTCAAATGCCTGCAGCTCTGTGCCCGCATGCTGGTGGGCACAGGCTTTTCCACCTATACCTTGAAGACAGCTGTGATGCACCTCCTGACCACCATACCCCTGTCAGGCTGGCGCAGGAAGGATTTCCTGCTGCGGCTGGAGGATATCATGCGGTACCTGCGCTGCTGCCTGGAGGAAAAAAGCCTCAACCACTTCTTCTTTGGCAATGAGAGGGTGCCTGAGGAGATCGCCTTGCCCGCAGACTTCCAAACGGCCGAGCCACTCAACCTCTTCCAGCACCTCGTACAGGATCCAGCCGCCCATGCCAAGGCATGGCATGGGTTCGTGGAGCTGCGAAATCGGCTTAGAAGACTGCTGATCTACGGATGCTGAAAGAGGACCTCATGCACCGAGCTGTGTTTGCGGGTTTTACAGCTGATGGCAGCTTTGACGGAGCCTTGCAACAGAGACTCCAGTTACCAGCTGCACAGCGACCGCCCATTCGCTCTTCGAGAGCCCATTCCTTCTCTGGACTTTACCCTGTGCAAAGTTGACAATAAATGGTGTGTTTGAACAAACGCTGCGTCTGTGAGTGTCTGTGCATCACTTTGTCAGGGAACATGGGCAGAGGGTGCTGACTGCTCAGCTGCCACAGAGTCAGGGAGCATTTTGCAGAAGAGCTGCTGCGGTGGGCTCTGATTTCACTGTGTCTGCACTTAAGGCTTCACCACTGGTCCGTGCTCCTATGTTGGGGCAAGTGGAATAATGTGTCACCCTCCACATCTGTGCATGACAGAATATGACTCGTGCAGTGCAGCAGATGGAGCAAAGGGCCCTGGAGCGGAGCAGCGTGTCCTGGGGAGCTCTGCTCTTTGTTGCCTTGCAGCAGTGACAGGAATGGGACTTTCCTCTAGTCCTTGTCCTGGTCTTTGGGCTCTGCTGGCAGCTCAAGAAAAGGAGCCGTGAGGCTGTCAGTAGCAGTGAGGAAGAGAGCTCCAGCACTGTCATGGAGATGGAGGAAAAAGAGGAGGAGGAAGCAGAGGAGTCAGTGATGGGCAGGAGGAGGAAGAAAGTTGTGAAGATCCTTATGATGACAGCAATTTGGGGATGGTTTTTGCAAAGTGCATCCAGTGGCCAGTGCAGAACCTCGCCTCCAGGCAGTGGGTGGCCGAGGAGCTGCTGGTGACTTCCTCCATGTTTTCAGATTGCTATTCTTGAGTGATTTCTTCCTGGTGCTGCAGCCAGACATTGGGATGGGCATCGCCTTTGAAGGTTGGAGTCCCCTTGAGGACGATCATGTTTACCACCTGCTTATTCCCCCACATTCTCTTCTTGGGAACGCCTTCCACCTTGATCTGTGTACCGTGGAGGAGAAGCTGGTGAGAGGCTCCTGCATCTCCATGGAGCTGGAGTGTACCTGCAAGAGGGAGCAGCTGGTGGAGAACATGTTGTGCTTCTTCCACCACCCTAAGGATGTGCTGAGTCAATAACGAATAATCACTGGTAACAACAGATGAGGAGAAGGCTGAGGTAATCAATGTCTTCTTTGCCTCAGTCTTCACTAGCATTCTCTCCTCCCGCACCTCTTGAGTGGAAGGCCAGCAAGACGGGGACTGGAGGAGCAAAGTCTCTCCCATTGTAGGAGAAGATCAGGTTCGAGATCTGTATACAGATAATACAACTGTATTGTTTCAGTATCATTTATCATACAATAGAGTTATTACTATCTTATTATTGTGTATTATTATGTATTAGCAAAGTATTTCAATATTATTTCAGTATGTCTTACATGGGTTAAAGCTTTGACAAGATGGCCATGAGAGCAGAGGAAGACAGAGACAGCCCAGGTGTGAAGGAGACTTGACTTGCTGAGATCCCTTTTGTTTTCCACCCTGCCGTCCTGCTGCAGCCCTCTGAATTGTTGGCAGGATGAATCTGGGGCAGGATATAGCCCAGATGCTGGCAGCTGTGAGTTGACTCCAGCCATACACATGAGTCTTCCAGGTAGGCTAGAACATGGCTTTGGGAACGGTGCTGGTAGCTAACCCACTGGCAATATGCCACGGCCCAGTTACGCTATCGCACAACCCTGCCTGCTTGCAGGTTAAAGCTGGGGAGGTCAGCTGCTCTCCCAGCTCCTGAGCACAAGCTGGGGAGAGAGAATTGGTGTTACCCATTAAAACCCTTGAAATCGCACGCCATAAGAGAGGAAAGAGACGGGTGGGGGCACCTTTTTGACACTGATCTAGGCAGGATTGAGAGCAGAAAAGTCAAATCAATGTCTCCAACACTGAGAATGCCACAAGTCTTATTGTCAAGAAAAAAAAGCTAAACAAAAAACAAAACCCAAAAATGACAAACATTGATGTATGTTTGCAATTTCTGAGATTTATGGCTGCAAGAAGCTGCTGCGTCCTGCTGATGGTCTCTTCCCTGCACACTCCTCTTCCTTGCCTGGCCCGGGGGTCTGTGAAGCCAGGGGAGGAATTCACCTGTGTCCTCCCTGCCAGGCGGCTGAAGCGGTGCTGGAGACCGTGTGGGGAAAGGATGCTGGACCTGCAGCAGCACAGGTCATGCTCATTCCAGCCTCGCTCTGTCACAGGGGAGGCAGCTTTCCCTGTATCGAGGACCTTTGGCTCCACAGTATATATTTTGTGGAGTTGTTCATCCTGTTATTAGCAGTGGCTTCTCTTTGGCAGGGGCACAAATGAAACACTTGGGCCTGGAAGATGGGGTTTTTGACCCAGTGCCTAATAAATAAAGTCCCTTATCATTTCTCCTGCTTCCCCAGCTATTGGTCTGAGCTGGTCCTGCCACACACGGTGCACTTTGCTATTGCTCTGATGCGTCTACATACTCGTGGTTGTTAATATGGAGGGGTGTTGGCTGCTGAGTGATTTCAGAGCTGTTCACTGGTGCCCGAGTGTAAGATTTGGGTGAGGGTCTCTGGTTAGCTCAGCTATGGGGCTTCTCGGATCACCCAGGTTAGGACCCCATCCCGCAGGCGACCCTCAGCTGGAGAAAATGTGACATGTTGAGAGCAGACAGAGGACATAGAAGGCACATCTATGCAGAATGGTGCGTGGGAGGATCTTACACAGTTGCTTCTTGCAGGCACTTTGGTTAATTTTGGCAGTGGTGCTCAGCATCTGCTCTTTTTCATGGCTGCTGCTGCTGGCACTGCTCTGATCCGTGCTCCCACTGCTGCAAACGGGAAAGTTCCTGCAGTTTTATTTAGGCTCTTGTCTGTGCTGAGATACCAGGTGAGAAAACACACCCTTAGGGTGCCCTGTGCTTGTTAGCAGGAGAGCTGCTGAAGGTCAGCCTACCCCACGTATGAGCCAACCTTAAGGCTTCAGCGATACAAAGGCAGAAAGCTGTAGCCTGAGCTGTATCGCATCAGCAGCTTGTTGAGCTTGCCTGTCCTCCGTCATTGTCCTTCATGCCAGTGTAAATCTGATGTGCTTTAATAGGGCATTCAGGGTTTGCCCAAACTGGGGCTTTGCCGAACGCAAAGACCAAGGAAGGGCTCTCACTTGTGCTGGCAGTTGGCAGTCCCATAGAATGTGACAGAGCAAGTGGGGTTTTCTTGGGTGCAGGGACCCCATCTGCAAAGCCTGGCCTTGCAGGTTAGCAAAATTCACGCTGACACCCTGGGACATTCCAGCACTTACTTGCACTCCAAACCCCAAAATTTTGTACAAGGAAAACTCAGATTTGTCCTTCTACTTTTATAGCGATGGATTCCCTTGTTTCATGTATTTAGTAGAAAGGTTCTCCTCACATGGAAACACTTCTTGGCAGCCGCAGTCTCTTCCCCTCCACCCCATTTCGCACTGCATCATGGGAACTGTAGTCTCTTCTGGGTGGTGAGAGGTGAACCTCCTCTCCCACCACACTCCAAAAGTCAGGCAGCTCCCATGCTGCATCAGGCAATTCCAGCAGTGGAATATTTATAGGACATGTAGCCTTCCAAAGCATCCTGACTTGTAGGTCATGTGCATCATAGGGAAATACTGTCAGGTGGTCTTAAGCTCTTTTAAGATCACAGAATCACAGACTCACAGAATCACTAGGTTGGAAAGGACCTTCAAGATCATCAAGTCCAACCATTAATCCAGCGCCACCATGTCCCCTAAACCATGTCCTGAAGTGCCACATCCACACGTTTTTGAACACTTCCAGAGATGGCGACGCCACCATCTCCCAGGGCAGCCTGTTCCAATGCTTGACCACCCTCTCGGTGAAGAAATTTTTCCTAGTATCCAATCTAAAGCTCCCCGGGCGTAACTTGAGGCCATTTCCTCTCGTCCTATTGCTGGTTGCTTGGGAGAAGAGACCAACACCCTCGTCGCCACAACCCCCTTTCAGGTAGTTCAATGGCACATGCTGGTTTAGCGCGAAGTGACTGAAACGAAACAGCTAAACATGGCTTTCCCTAATGTAAACGGGAAATATTTTAGGCACCGAGGGGAGCTGCTCCAGAGCTGGCCCAACCCGCAGCGGAGCAGCAGATCTCGGTGCACAGGGGGGTTTCCTCAGGCAGGGAAAAGCCGGGGTAGCGCAGAGACCCGCCAGGAGCCAGCACTCTCGCGGGAGGTGCTGACGAGACCAGGGCACTGGCAGAGCAATGGCAGCGCACCCCCCACGCCTATAAAACCCAGCCTGGAGAGCGCGGGCAACCAGGAGCGCTGCCAGCAGAGCGTGGCGCGGCGGTTTGCGCAGAAGGACGTGCAGGGAGGGCGTAGTGGCCCCACCAGCTCAAGAGATGAGTTCAGTTGGTGGTCATCACCCTCTCAGCAGGAGCTTAGCTATGGCAGCCACCCAGCGGAAAGCCATGTCCTCAGACAATCGGCTCAGCCTGCTGGCAGAGCTACCAGAGGAGGTAGAAAGGTTGAGCAGCATCAGGGAGTCTGAGAAACAGATGGGCTCGTGGAACCATTCTCTGCCCTCCCTGAGACAGAAACAGAACAGCTACCAGAAAAAAAAACACATCAAGGGAGTCCTGTATCTTCCCCCCACCAGGCTGAAGGCAGTAGCTTAAAAGGAAGGAGCAAATGAGGCAAGTCCATGCTCAAGGAACCCCCTCCTTGCCCACCTCGCCTCCCCAGGTGCCTCCTTACAACAGGTACGAGGCTCTGCATGTGGAAGGCCAGTCCATGGATGATGTGGACGATAGTCCAGCTGCACCAGAGGTGTTGCCAAGGTAAGAAAGGCCTACCCCCACATCACGACCACCTCCATGAGGAAGAAAAGACAGATGATAGTTGTAGGCAGCTCCCTCCTGAGGGGGACAGAAGGTCCAATACGCTGGACAGACCCTTCTCTTAGGGAAGTCTGCTGCCTCCCTGGGGCCTGGGTTAAGGACATCACGAGGAAACTTCCTAGCGTGGTGCGGCCCTCGGACTATTACCCACTACTGCTCTTCCGTGTGGGTCGTGATGAAGCTGCAACATGTACTCCAAGGGCGATCAAAGGAGACTTCAAGGCCTTTGGGTGGTTGGTTAGAGAATCTGGAGCACAGGTTATTTTTTCCTCTCTCCTTCCCGTTGCGGGCAGTGACATAGGAAGAAACAGATGGGTCCAGTCTATTAATACATGGCTCCATGACTGGTGCCATTGCCACAATTTGGGGTTTTTTGATAATGGAACAGCCTACACGGCACCTAGCTTGCTGGCATCAGATGGGATTAACATTTCTCAAAGCGGGAAGAGGGTCTTTGCTCACAAGCTATTGGGGTTTATTGACAGGGCTTTACACGACACTTGAAGGGGGAAGGGGACAATATCAGGCTTACCCATGACAAGCTGTGGGGTGACACACCAAGGTTAGAGGGATGGGGTGCTAGCAAGGCCCCTCAGCCTGTTGCATCAGCAAAAGACCTCAAAGGAACTGAGGAGTGTTCTTCGAAGAGGGTGACATGGCCTCTACACCAATGCACGCAGCATGGCCAACAAACAGGATTTAGAAGCCACTATGATGCTTGAAAACTATGGCCTGTCTGCCATTACTGAAACATGCTGGGACGAATCCCATGACTGGACTGTGGCTGTCCATGGCTACAGGCTGTTCAGAGAGGACAGGCGAGGACAAGCTGAGAAAGTTGGGGTTGTTCAGCCTGGAGAAGAGAAGGCTCCGGGGAGACCTTAGTGCAGCCTTCCAGTACGTAAAGGGGGCTTATAAGAAAGATGGGGACAGACTTCTTAGCAGGGCCTGTTGCAATAGGGCAAAGGGGTAATAGCTTTAAACTAAAAGAGCGTAGATTTAGACTAGATCTAAGGAAGACATTTTTTAAAATGAGGGTAGTGAAACACTGGCCCAGGTTGCCCAGAGAGGTGGTAGATGCCCCCTCCCTGGAAACACTCCAGGTCAGGTTGGACGGGGCTCTAAGCAACCTGCTCTAGTTGATGATGTCCCTTCTCACTGTGGGGGGGTTGGACTAGATTGTCTTTAAAGGTCCCTTCCAACCCAAACCATTCTGTGATTCTATGATATTTTAGCAAAAGGAAGATTTTTTTTTTTTTGAGAACTACCTCTTCCAGAGAGAAGCCTTTTGATGGGATACTCCCATTCTTATCATTCTCTACAACTACCTGCAAGGAGGTTGTGGCGAGTGTCGGTCTCTTTTCCCAGGTAACAAGTGAAAAGAAGAGAGGAAAGGGCCTTACGTTGCACCCGGGGAAGTTTACATTGGATATTAGGAGAAACTTGATCACCAAAAGGGGTGTCAAGCATTGGAACAGGCTGCCCAGGGAAGTGGTTGAGGCACCATGCCCAGAGGTATTCAAAGGGTGTGTAGACGTGGCGCCTAGGGACATGGTTTAGTGGTGGAGTTCGCAGTTAGCTTTGCGGTTGGACTCGATGTTCTTCAGGGTCTTGGCCAAGCTGAATCATTCTAGGATTCTAGGATTTACCTTGAAGGTTGTGCGGTGTGGAGTCAGGGCTGGGACTCGATGATCCTCGTGGGTCCTTTCCAGCTCAGGATATTCTGTGATGAAGAGAGTGCTGTTGGCAGGCAGAAGATCTTAAAAGCAAACTGTGGCACCATGCAAGCTGCTGTGAAGAAAACAAACTGTAGCCCAGCCTTAAGCAGTACAAGGGGGCAGCTGTGAGTGGCTGAGCCAGGGTGGGGCCGAAGGGCGGGGCTGGCCAGCGGGCGTGCCTGTGATGCGTACTGATGCCTGTGACAGCACAGGGGACGTGTCACAATGGGGGCGGTTATAAAGGGCGCCAGCAGGCAGCCCTGCCCCAGTGCGGCCTGGGCCAGCGGTGAGTGCGCACGCGGGGGCAGACTGGGCTGGACAAGGGCCGGGTCAGAATCGCGGGCCCCCGGGTGGTGGGTTCTCAGCCTGCATCGAGGGCCCAGCCGCTCGCAGCAGCGCCTTGGGCAGGGCACAGTGCCGCTGCTGCCAGGGCTGGGCGCAGGCCTCGCTGCCTCCCAGCTGCCTCGCCCCCTCTGCTACCTGCCCCCAGCTCCCTGCGGCCCACGTCCCCGCTCCCCCACCGCCAGCTCCCTCCCTCCTCATCTCACTCAACACATTTTCTCCCTCCTTCTGCAGGCCATGGCTGCCACAAAATTCTTCACTGTGGTGATGCAAATCATCATCCAGCACCCGCAGCTGGTGGGTGATGAGCTGGATGAGGCCACGCGCGAGCGCATGCAGCAGCATATGGAGCAGCTGAGCCAGGAGATGGCTCGGCTGCTGCAGGAGCTGGAGTAGAGCACCCAGCAGGAGCAGAGCACCCAGCAGGAGCAGAGCACCCAGGAGCAGAGCACCCAGGAGCAGAGCGACTTGGCCTGGGGAGCCCTGCTCTTTGCTGCCGTGCAGCAGTGGCAATTCTGGGCAGTTGCTGGAGTCCTGGTCCTGCTCTTTGGGTTCTGCTGGTGGCTCAGGAAAAGGAGGTCTGATGCAGAGAGCAGCAGCGATGAGGAAAGCTCCAGCAGTGACAGGGAACAGATGGAGGGACAAGAGTCAGAAGGGGACAATGACGATGCAAATGATCGGGGAAGGTTTTTTGAGGAGCACATACAGTGGCCAGTGCAGAACCTGGCCACAGACTGCCCGGTGGTTGAGGCACTGGTGAACAACTTCATCCTTGTCTTCACGCAGCTCTTGACCAATAGTTTCTTTCCGGTGTTGCAAGCAGCCATCGCTGTGGGCAGTGCCTTCGAAGGCTGGAGTCCCCGTGAGGATGATGCTGTCTACCGCCTGCTTGTGCCCCTGAAGCCCCCTCGTGGGCACACTTTCCTCATGGAGCCGGGCACTGCTGGGGAGCTGCCGGAGAGGAACTTCTGCATCCTCGTGGAGCTGGAGTGCACCTGCATGACAGAGCAGCTGGCAGGAGAGATGCTGTGCTTCCTCCACCAGCCCGAGGAGGCGCTGAGGAGGAATCAGGACCCCAGCCTCCTACACACCCTCTGCACCAGCTCTTACCTAGATGTGCAGAAAACTGCTCGCTGGTTCCAACAATTGGTAAAAGCTGCCTGGGTGATTTTACCTCAGTCGTCCAAATACAGTCTAACGCTGGTGCCCTCCAGCCGCTCCTGCAAATTCCAGGTTCAAGAAAGAGGCAAAAAAACCCTCTTAATTGAGTTGTTGTTCGGGGCGCAGCTAGAAGACAGCCCAGCTGGGATATGCACAGTATGTTCAGACACTGAAGGAGGGAGGCTGCTTTTGCCCAGGAGCTCACATGGAGAGACCAGAGAGAACAGAGGAAGAACAAGTTGTCCATGTCAGTGCTGAGAGTTGAGTCAATTCCTCGAGCGCAAGGGAGGCAATGCAACATATTTGGAGGACTGGGACCTCTGGGCAGTAACTATGAACCTGACCCGTGACAGCATGATGCAATCACCCGGTGACAGGTATGGGTGGCCAAGGCCGGAAGCGTAGGCAAGATGCATGAGAATTACCAAGAGAATTAGGACTGTGAAAAATCAAAGACCAGGGCAAAAAGCCCTAATGGGGTGTAACTGACAAAGGTGTTGCGGGGGAACAAGAGGACCAAACCATCTCCCTGGCGACTCCTCCTCAGCACCTGTGGTTTGGGCAGTTTCCAGGGGACAGTGCGGGTATTTGGGAGCCCAGGTGGAACACCAGTCCAGGTGAAGTATGAGAGTGGCCTGAGAAATCTGACACAGAAGAGGGTATCTTCAGTGGTCTTAAAGAAAGGAAAAGCAACCCTGCCAGAGGAGACAAGCCTGCCATATGAGGAAAGGCTGAGAGAACCAGGTTTATTCAGCCTTGAGAAAAGGCGGCTTAGCAGAGACCTTATCACCATGGTCCAGTATTTAAAGGGTGGCTACAAAGAAAATGGAGACTCTCTTTTCACAAGGAGTCGCCTGGAAAAGACTAGGGGTCATGGGTACAGGTTACTCCTCCTGGGGAGATTCAAACTGGACACAAGAGGAAAACTTTTCACATTGGCAACAATCATCCATTGGCATAATGTCCCCAGAGAAGTGTTGGACACTTTTAAGATTTGGCTAGACAAGGTGCTGTGCCATCTTGTCTAAACTGTGCTTTTGCCAAGACAGGTTGGACCAGATGATCCTTCACGTCCCTTTCAACCTGGTATTCTGATTCTATGATTTTTTCCCTTATATCCATCAATATCCCCCTCCCAAAACACAGCAGTTCCTTTAAGTCCACTCAAGTGCTAAGAAAAATCTGCACCAACCCAGCAAGCCCGTAGGAGCTCTGCTGTCGGACTGGGACCGTCCCTCTTGCAACAGGGTCACGAGCAGGGTTTGCAGCAGAGCGTGTGGGAGCTACGGCTGAGAGTAGTTGTGTTTTCCAGAGACACCCTCCGTCTGAAATATGTTCGGCCACTTGGTGGCAGAGCGGTTCCTTCTTCCCATACGTGAACACTTCTGGAACTTAACCTTTAAAGCCCTCAGTGTTCAAACAAGGTCTCCTATCCAGCATAGTTACCAGTGCAGTTTTCCTCTTTGGGCACAGAAACTAATTCCAGGGTTAAAGGAGAGGGAGTATCAAAGATGCCCTGGCATATGCCTTGGCATCACAGGCTGTGATGCTTACTGGCCTCTGCCGTGAAGCAGGGGGAAATGAATTACACCACATAAATACAATGCACCTAAATATTGCCAAACTGGGTGCGTGATACATATCCAGACAGAGGCAGACAGCTCCCACATGCTTGCTCTAGCTACTCCAAGTCGTACATTTCCTGCTAAAGACAATCTAAACCCAAAAGATACAGCTGAAAATCCTAAGGACCCATGAAAGATTAATACGATATGATGAGATGACCAAATGCTGCTTGAAAAGTACAGTCCTACCAGAGAGAAAGTAACAGCCAGTAAAGCTGGCCTCGGCCTCCCAAATGCTTAGGAAGATGTCTGAGTTGCCTGTCTCCCTGCCAAATGTCAACTCAATGAAAACAGTCCTCCTGAAGGAGTTTGGAATAGTGGGAGGAGGGCAGCACCATTACCAGGTGGGGAGTGATACAGGTATTGATAGAACCATAGAACCATAGAACCATACAATCGTAGAATCATAGAATAGTTTGGATTGGAAGGAACCCTTAAAGGTCCTCTAGTCTAACCCCGCTGCAGTGCGCATTTCTTCCTTAGATCTAGTCAAAACCTGCCCTCTTTTAGTTTAAAAACATTACCCCTTGTCCTGCAACGACAGGCCCTGCTACAAAGTCTGTCCCCATCTTTCCTATAGGTCCCTTTGAAGTCCTGGAAGGCCACAGTAAGGTCTTCCCAGAGCCTTCTCTTCTCCAGAAGAGAAGAACCCCAACTCTCTCAGCCTGTCCTCATATGAGAGCTGTTCCATCCCTCTGGTCATTTTTGTGGCCTCCTCTGGACCCTCTCCAACAGGTCCATAGCTTTCCTGTGCTGAGGGCTCCAGAGCTGGACGCAGCACTGCAGGGGGGGTCTCTCCTGAGCAGAGCAGAGGGGCAGAATCCCCTCCCTCGACCTGCTGGACGCACTGCTTTGGACGCAGCCCAGGAGACGGCTGGCCTTCTGGGCTGCGAGGGCACATTGCCAGCTCATGTCCAGCTTTTCATCCACCAGTACCCCCAAGTGCTTCTGGGCAGGGCTGCTTTCAACCCCTTCCTCGCCCAGCCTGGATTGATAACGGAGCTTATCTCGAGCCAGGGGCAGGACCCTGCCCTTTGCCGTGTTGAAACCTCATGAGGTTCACACGGGCCCATTCCTCGAGCTTGTCCAGGTCCCTCTGGATGGCATCCCGTCCCTCCGGTGTGTCAGCTGCACCACTCAGCTTGGTGTCATCTGCAAACGTGCTGAGGGTGCGCTCGATCCCACTGTCAATGTCATGGATGAAGATATTAAAGAGTACTAGTCTTAGTATGGACCCCTGAGGGACACCACTTGTCACCGATCTCCATCTGGATGTTCAGCCGTTGACCACCACCCTCTGGGTGTGACCATCCAGCCAATTCCTCAACCACCAAACAGTCCACCCATGAAATCCATCTCTCTCCAATTTAGACAGAAGGATGTTGTGGGGGGCCTTGTCAAAGGCCTTGCAGAAGTCCAGATAGACGACGTCTCTAGCTCTTCCCTTGTCCACTGATGTGGTCAGCTCCATCATAGAAGACCACTAGGTTGGTCAGGCAGGACTTGCCCTTGGTGAAGCCATGCTGGCTGTCTCGAATGAACTCCCGGTCCTCCACGTGCCTTAGCATAGCTTCTAGGAGGATCTGTTCCCTGATCTGCCCAGGCACAGAGGTGAAGCTGGCTGATTGGTAGTTCCCAGGGTCCTCCTTGGTACTGGTCTTAAAAATGGGTGCAATGTCACCCTTTGCCCAGTCTCCAGGGACTTCACCTGACTGCCAGGACTTCTCAGATACCATGGAGAGTGGCTTGGCCACAACATCAGCGAATCCCTGCAGGGCTCTGGGATGCATCTCATCAGGTCCCATAGACTTGCGCATGTTCAGGTTCCTCAGGTGGTCTCAAACCTGATCTTCTCAGACAGTGGGAGGGACTTTGCTCCTCCAGTACACGTCTTGCAGGCCAGCCCCTTGAGAGGTGTGGGAAGACACAGTGCCAGTGAACACTGAGGCAACACAGTCTTCAGTACCTCAGCCTTCTCCACATCTGTTGTTGACAGTTTGCCAGTCATGATGCAGTGGGCTCTGGTTTCATGGTTCACTGGGCATTGGCTTCCCAAGGGTTGTGGCTTAATCCCAGTAGGCAGCTTGGCAGCACACAGCCGCTCAATCACTTGCCCCATTAAAAGTGAGAAAACTTGTGGGTTGAGAGGGGACAGTTCAGGAGGTAAAGCAAAAGCTACATGCCCAGGCAAAGCAAAAGAAAGAATTCCTTGCCTTCTCCCCTGGACTGCTGAGCACACCTGCCTATTTGGGAAGCGTTCTGCCTCCCTGGGGCTCGGGTTGGAGGCGTTACCAGGAAACTTCCTAGCCTCGTACGGCCCTCACATCATTAGCCGCTCTTGCTTTTTCCTGTGGGTACCAACGAAGTTGTGACGAGAAGCCCAAGGGCAATCAAAAGAGACTTGAGGCCTCGGGGAGATCGGTAAAGGGATCAGGAGTGCAGGCAGTATTCTCCTCTGTCCTCCCAGTTGTAGCGAATGACGGGGAAAGAAACAGGCCGGCGCAACTTCTCGACCGGCAGAAGGTGGGATTTTCAGTCATGGCATGATCTACATGACACCAGGCCTGCTGGGGCCTGACGAGACTCACCCTTCTCAAAAGGAGGAAAAGTATCTTTGCTCAGAAATTAGTGGGGTCGATGGAAAGAGCTTTAAACCAGGTTTGAAGGGGGGAAGGCATAATATCAGGCTTACCAGCGATAAGCTATGGGGCGGCCTGACAATGTTTGAGAGACAGTGTGCTAGTGAGAACTTTCACTCTGCTCAACGATGTACTGAGCAGCCCGGAGCACTTTTGAAGTGTTTGTAGACTAATGCACGCGGTGTGAGGAATAGACAGGAGGAACTAGAGGCGTTGGCTCAGTCCCAGAGCTACGACACCATTGGCATAAGTGAGACTTGTTGGGAAGATTCCTGTGACTGGAGTGCTGTGACGGACGGTCATAGGCTCTTCAGGAGAGAGAGGCAGGGCAGGTGAGGAGGGGTTGGACTGTACAGAGCTTGCAGCTGAGGGTGACACAGTGGAGAGCCTCTGCGTAAAGATTAGGGGAAAAGCTAACAAAGCGGGTGTTCTTGCAGGAGTCTGCTATGGATCACCCAGCCAGGATGATGACACCCCGGTATGATTCTACAAGGAATCAAGGGAAACCTCTCAATCAGTTGCCCTATGTCATCGTTATGGACGACTTTAACTTCCCAGCTGCTAACTGGGACCATCATAGAGCAGACATGCTCAAGAGTCCCAGGAAGTTCCGGAAGCCCATGTTGAAGATTTCTTTTTGAGATGGCTACTACAGGAGCCGACTATGAAAGGTGCCTTCCTCATCCTCTTGCTTGTACACAGAGATGGTCTTGTGGGTGAAGTAATGATTGATGGCTGTCATGGCCACAGTGGTCAAGCAATGGTTGCGTTTAAAATCTTTGGTGATATGGGAAAATCTGCCTGCAGAGCTACTAGCCTGGACTCTGGGAGAGCAGACTTGCGGCTGCTCAAGGAGCCAGATTGTGAGCTCCCCCAGGAATCTGCTTTTGAGGGTATTGGTGTCCATAATGTTGTTCACTTTTGAAGAGCCATTTCTTAAGAGCACGGAGGTGGGCAATTCCAGTGTATTGCAAGCAAGCAAGAGAGGCAGAAGGCTGGCTTGGCTGGCGAGGACTCTCCTTTGGGAACGCAGGCAGCCAACATAAGTGTATGGCCTTTGGAAAGGGCTGGGGGGGTTTTGGTTGATGGGAAGCTCAATAGGAGTCAGGAGCATGCCTGGGCATCCAAAAGGGCCAGCCCTCTCCTGGGCTGCATTAGGCACAATATAGCTTGCCGGTCAAAAGAAGGGACTGACCCACCATAATCAGTAGTGGGGCAGCGTCAGTTCGAGTGTTGTGCACAGCTTTGGCCTCCACGTGAGAAGCAGGCTATGAAAGTGCTAGGATGTGTCCAAAGGAGATGATGCAGCAGAGATGGTGAAAGGACTAGCGGGCATGTCCTTATGAGGCACAGCTGAGGACGCTGGGTTTGTTGAGCTTAGAGGAGAGGAGACTGAGGGGTGACCTCATTGCTGTCTACAACTTCCTCAGGACGGGGAGCAGAGAGGGAGGTGCCAATCTCTCCTCTCTAGGGCCTGGTGAAAGGACACAAAGGAATGGCTTAAAGCTGTGTCAAGAGATGTTCAGATTGGATATTAGGAAAACACTCCTCACAGAGAGGGTGGTCAAGCAGTGGAACAAGGTCCCCCGAGGAAACGGTCATTGCCCAAAGCCTGTTGGCATTCAAGAAGCAATTGGACAATGCTCTTAGACATATGGGATAGAGTTGTGGTGAGTTAACTGTAGTTGCTGGCCAGTCACAAGTGGTGTTTCCCAGGGCTCAGTATTGGGGCCAGTTCTGTTTAAGAACCTTATCAATGATCTGGATGAGGGGATCGAGTGCACCAAGTTGGGCAGGAGTTGTTGATCTGCTTGAGGGTAGGAAGGCTCTACTAAGGGATCTTGACAGGCTGGATCAATGGGTTGAGGCCAACTGCATGAGATTGAACAAGGCTACGTGCTGGGTCCTGCACCTGGGCCATAACAAGCCTATGCAACACTTTAGTCTCCGGGAAGAGTGTCTGGAAAGCCGCCTGGCAGGAAAGGACCTGGAGGTCTTGTTGACGGCCGGCAGTGTGCTCAGGTGGCCAAGAAGGCCAATCTCATGCTGGTTTGTATCAGAAATGTGTGGCCAGCAGGACTCGGGAAGTCATCGTCCCACTCTACTTGGCACTGGTGAGCCCGCACCTCGAATAGTGTGTTTGGTTTGGGGCTCCTCACTGCAGGAAAGACACTGAGGTTCTGGAGCGCGTCGCAAGAAAAGCAGCAAAGCTGCTGAAGGTTCTAGAGGCTTTTGAGGAGCATCTGAGGGAACTGGGATTGTTTAGTGCAGAGAACAGGAGGCTGAGGGGAGACCTTATCACTCTCTACAACTACCTGCAAGGAGGTTGTGGCAAGGTGAGTGTCGGTCTCTTTTCCCAGGTAACAAGTGAAAGGAAGAGAGGAAAGGGCCTCACGTTGCACCCGGGGAAGTTTACATTGGATATTAGGAAGAACTTGATCACCAAAAGGGGTGTCAAGCATTGGAACAGGCTGCCCAGGGAAGTGGCTGAGGCACCATGCCCAGAGGTATACAAAGGGTGTGTAGACGTGTCGACTAGTGACGTGGTTTAGTGGTGGAGTTGGCAGTTTTAGCTTTGCGGTTGGACTCGATGTTCTTCAGGGTCTTGGCCAAGCTGAATCATTCTAGGAATCAGACTCGATGCAGCTGAAGAGGCTGTTGCGAGGAGCCTTGCAACAGAGACTCCAGGTACCAGCTGCACAGCGACCGCCCTCTCTCTTCGAGAGCCCATTCCTTCTCTGGACTTTACCCTGTGCAAAGTTGACAATAAATGGTGTGTTTGAACAAACGCTGCGTCTATGAGTGCCTGTGCATGACTTTGTCAGGGAACATGGGCAGAGGGTGCTGACTGCTCAGCTGCCACAGCGTCAGGGAGCATTTTACAGAAGAGCTGCTGCAGTGGGCTCTGATTTCTCTGTGTCTGCAGTTAAGGCTCCACCACTGGTCCATGCTC
Source organism: Phaethon aethereus (assembly GCF_964289735.1). Lineage (NCBI taxonomy): Eukaryota > Metazoa > Chordata > Aves > Phaethontiformes > Phaethontidae > Phaethon > Phaethon aethereus. The sequence continues at coordinate 6,919,408 of NC_138579.1, forward strand.
CTGCGTTGGGGCAAGTGGAATAATGTGTCACCCTCCACATCTGTGCATGACAGAATATGACTCGTGCAGCGCAGCAGATGGAGCAAAGGGCCCTGGAGCGGAGCAGCGTGTCCTGGGGAGCTCTGCTCTTTGATGCTTCTTCCACCACCCTAAGGATGTGCTGAGTCAATAACGAATACTCACAGGTAACAACGGATGAGGAGAAGGCTGAGGTAATCAATGACTTCTTTGCCTCAGTCTTCACTAGCATTGTCTCTTCCCGCACCTCTTGTGTGGAAGGCGTGCAAGACGGGGACTGGAGGAGCAAAGTCCCTCCCATTGTAGGAGAAGATCAGGTTCGAGATCTGTCTACAGATAATACAACTGTATTGTTTCAGTATCATTTATCATACTATAGAGTTATTACTAACTTATTATTGTGTATTATTATGTATTAGCAAAGTATTTCAATATTATTTGAGTATATCTTACATGGGTTAAGGCTTTGACAAGATGGCCATGAGAGCAGAGGAAGACAGAGACAGCCCAGGTGTGAAGGAGACTTGACTTGCTGAGGTCCCTTTTGTTTTCCACCCTGCCGTCCTGCTGCAGCCCTCTGAGTTGTTGGCAGGATGAATCTGGGGCAGGATATAGCCCAGATGCTGGCAGCTGTGAGTTGACTCCAGCCATACAGATGAGTCTTCCAGATAGGCTAGAACATGGTTTTGGGAAGGGTGCTGGCAGCTAACCCACTGGCAATCTGCCACGGCCCAGTTACGCTATCGCACAACCCTGCCTGCTTGCAGGTTAAAGCTGGGGGGGTCAGCTGCTCTCCCAGCTCCTGAGCACAAGCTGGGGAGAGAGAATTGGTGTTACGCATTAAAACCCTTAAAGTCACATGCCATAACAGAAGAAAGAGAGGTGTGGAGGCACCTTTTTGACACTGATCTAGGCAGGATTGAGAGCAGAAAAGTCAAATCAATGTCTCCAACACTGAGAATGCCACAAGTCTTATTGTCAAGAAAAAAAACCTAAACAAAAACCAAAACCCAAAAATGACAAACATTGATGTATGTTTGCAATTTCTGAGATTTATGGCTGCAAGAAGCTGCTGCGTCCTGCTGATGGTCTCTTCCCTGCACACTCCTCTTCCTTGCCTGGCCCGGGGGTCTGTGAAGCCAGGGGAGGAATTCACCTGTGTCCTCCCTGCCAGGCAAGCAGGCGGCTGAAGCGGTGCTGGAGACCGTGTGGGGAAAGGATGCTGGACCTGCAGCAGCACAGGTCATGCTCATTCCAGCCTCGCTCTGTCACAGGGGAGGCAGCTTTCCCTGTATCGAGGACCTTTGGCTCCACAGTATATATTTTGTGGAGTTGTTCATCCTGTTATTAGCAGTGGCTTCTCTTTGGCAGGGGCACAAATGAAACACTTGGGCCTGGAAGATGGGATTTTTGACTCAGTGCCTAATAAATAAAGTCCCTTATCATTTCTCCTGCTTCCCCAGCTATTGGTCTGAGCTGGTCCTGCCACACACGGTGCACTTTGCTATTGCTCTGATGCTTCTACATACTCGCGGTTGTTAATATGGAGGGGTGTTGGCTGCTGAGTGATTTCAGAGCTGTTCACTGGTGCCCGAGTGTAAGATTTGGGTGAGGGTCTCTGGTTAGCTCAGCTATGGGGCTTCTCGGATCACCCAGGTTAGGACCCATGCCGCAGGTGACCCTCAGCTGGAGAAAATGTGACATGTTGAGAGCAGACAGAGGACATAGAAGGCACATCTATGCAGAATAGTGCGTGGGAGGATCTTACACAGTTGCTTCTTGCAGGCACTTTGGTTATTTTTGGCAGCGGTGCTCAGCATCTGCTCTTTTTCATGGCTGCTGCTGCTGGCACTGCTCTGGTCCATGTTCCCACTGCTGCAAACGGTAAAGTTCCTGTGGTTTTACTTAGGCTCTTGTCTGTGCTGAGATACCAGGTGTGAAATATGTTCATCTGATTCGTGTGATGATGTGTAATCTTCTGTACTTTTATGGATTTCTCCTGCACCATAAAAAGGGGTATTTTACAGGAGAAAGTTAAACTACTTTGCTGGTATATCAGCTCAAACCAGTTTGACCACTGACCGCATAGTATTGTGTAAAGAAAGTGCATGCATAGGGTTTGGGGTCATCCTGGGGGCATGCCGAGGAAGATTCGAGAAGACTCTAGCAGGAGAAGAGGGCATGCGCTGAAGAAGACACGCCTGTTCATTAATATGTATTAGAAGACACGCCTATTCATGAATATGTATTGGCGAACAGGATCACGCTGAGGAAGATTCGAGAAGATTCTAGAAGGAGAAGAGGGCATGCGCCGAAGAAGACACGCCTATTCATGAATATGTATTAACGGACAGGATATAAACCAGGAACAGGAACTGTACCGCATGCGTCTTGGTGGAGCAGAGACTCCCGGCGCACCCAGCGCTGTTTGCTTGCCTCTATTCGCTTAATAAATTGCAAATTTGAATAGGAATCCTGTTTGGGACTAAATCATTTATAACAACTGGGGGCTCGTCCGGGAGGGTCTTGGTTCCTGAATTCTGACTTGATCTAGGAGGGGCGCCCCACCTTTTGGTGGCTCCTGATCGGGTCGGGTCAGGACTAACGCCATCCTGAACCTGAATAGGGGCAAGCAAAGAATTTGATTTTTTATGAGCTCCCTTGCCAGCTGCAGCAGTTTATTTTGCCCGTAATTCTGCGCGCGAAGATCCGAATGAAGACGACGGAGTCGTAAGCATTTAAAGTGTATACCGTTCGGTTGGGTAGGATTCTGTTGCCTGTGTGTGTAAGAGTGTGACTGAGACTAGTTCCGAAGCGATTGTGGAGGTCTTCTAACCGCGGTTCCAATCTCCCGCGAGGGACTTGGCCGGTGAAGGACCGAAGCGATTCTTATAGGATTCGTGGGTGGGTGATTGATAGGTCCTAAACCCCCTGCAAGACACTCTTACTGGTAGCCAAGGGCTGTAGGAATTGCCACAGTAAAAATTCCTAGATGGGTCAGACGAAATCGAGAACCCAGGACCAGAGGAAAGGGAGCGAATTACTAGAAATACCTCCGGAGAGTCCATTAGGAATAATGATTGAAAATTGGAATGATAGGGGCCCCAGAAAAGGAAAAAGTAAATTAAAATTAGTTCAATATTGTATGGTAGAATGGCCAAAAGAACCTTTGAGACCACATGTCTTTTGGCCCGTTTTTGGATCTTTTGAAGACTGGGTCTGCCAGGCCTTAAATATATATGTTAATTCAAAGGAACCTTTTAGTCAGGAGGAAAGTGATTATGCAGGATTATGGGACAGAACTTTACGTTCTTTTCCAGCCTCAATACTTACATTAAAAACAGATTAAAAGTTTGGGGAAGAAGAGGAGAAAAGTGAAAAGGAAAAGGAGAAAGATGATAAATGGGAGCCACTGGATAACCTACCGCCTCCATATTCTAATAATCCATCTCCGGCGGCGGCTCCCCCTGTGGTGGCCGTAGTAACTCCACCTGTACCACCGTTGCCCCTATCTCCACCACCAACAGCACCGGAATTAGACCGACCTCGGGCTGCATGTACGAGAAGTAGGACTGCTGTATCTGAGGGAGCTTCTCTATATCCCTTACGAGAAGTACCCCTCGGAGGCAATCAGGGAGGCATGGGGTTTGTGGCAGTCCCATTAAATACCACAGATGTAAGAAATTTCAAGAAAGAAATGGGCACCCTATTAGATGATCCCCTCGGAGTAGCTGAAAAATTGGACCAATTCCTAGGCCCCAATACTTATACCTGGGAAGAAATACAGTATTAGAGGGGTTACTTAGAGAAGCCCAGAAAGTCTATGTTAGGAGGGACGAAGAAAAACAAAGAGCAAAAGCAAAAATATTTGTAGCAACAGTAAGGGAAAGTCAGAAAAATAAGACGACTCCTGGAGAGAAAAGGGAAAAAAGAATAGAGCAGACACCCCGGGGACAGCCTTATCGAGAAAGATTTCCGTAAGCGGGAACAAGATGAGAAGATGTTAATTGGTCCAAGTCACCATAAATCACTTCCAGCACAGCTAGCTCCCTCAGGTACTGGATACCTTTCTCCATGGTGGTCCACTTGCCTGGGTGACATAGAACATCTTCCTTGAAGGGATACCTTTCCTTCACACCCGACAGGAGTCGTCTCCAGAGGCTGAGGACTCGTGCACCTTTTCCAACTGCTTTGTCAATGCCCCCTTCCCTAGAAAGGGATCCCAGCTGCTTGGCTTCCCTACCCTCTAATTCCAGGCTACTGGCCCCATTATCCCAGCATCGGAGCAGCCAGGTGACAATGTGCTCACCTGGATGACAGCTGAAATCCTTTCGCATATCTCGCAATTCACTCAGGGATAGAGATCAGTTAGTTACCGTCTCTTTTATGAGTTCTTCCTCTTCCTCCTCTTCCAGCGATGACCCGCTCTCTTCCCTCTTCAGTCCTTGTGATGGCCCTGCTTCAGAGCACTCTGCCTCCTCACTCGCTTCCTCTGCCTCCTTCTTAGCAGAATCTTCCTCATCCCTTATTAAATGAGCTGACTTCCGCTTCCAAGATCTCTTCTTTTGTACAGGGGCAACTGATACTGGGATGGGCTGGTTCTCTAGTTCAGCTGCAACAGTCTGAGTAGCTACAGTGCCTGTTGCAGGGGTTGGAGTAGTCACAGTGCCTGCCACATTGCCATCAGACCCAGAGAGCCTCTCTCCCCTTTGCACAGTGTTAAATAGAGCTCGGTAGGCATGGGCCAGGCCCCAGCACATGGCAATGATTTGTGTCTCCTTGGAGCTGCCAGGCCGACAGCATACTTCTTCCAAATATTCTGCTAGTTTATCAGGATTCTGCACTTGTTCAGGAGTGAGGTTCCAAAACACCGGAGGTGCCCACCGCCCCAGGCATTTGCCCATGCTGTTCCACACGCCCTGCCATTCATAACTATCCAGCCTTGGGGCAGATCTCTGAGTGATGTTCTTAAATCGCTTGCCAACCTTAGACAAAACCGAAACAATGTTCCCCAGAAGTAGCAATAGAGGTATTATAACTACCCAAGGGTGTTCAAAATACGGAAAAATTACTGTGATGAAGGAGGAAACGTTATGATAGAGGGTAGCAAAGGTACCATTCTGCATTTTCTCCATAGAAAGCCTTTCAGAGGCAGAAGTATAATTGCTAATCGTCTCCACAAGACTGTAGCCAAAATACAGTAACGGCTTTAGTACAGAGCTCAGATGATACCACATTAAGCTCAAGGTCAGTGCTCTAAAAACAAAACTCGCAGGTGAGTACAGCAGCCCGCAGAGACCAACACCGATCCTTAACATGTACAACAAAGACGAGAGCATCATGCAAATCAAATAAACTGATATTGTGACCTGCAACCGTTATTATCTCAAGCCTCGTGCCCCACGTTGGGCGCCAAAAAGGACTGTCGTGGTTTAGCCCCAGCCGGCAACTAAGCACCACGCAGCCGCTCGCTCACTCCCCCTCCCACAATAGGGTCGGGGAGAGAATTAGGAAAAAAACCTTGTGGGTTGAGATAAACACGGTTTAATAGGACAGAAAGAAAGAAGGAAACAACAATGATAATACCACAAAGGAATGTACAAGAACAAGTGATGCCCAATACAGCAATTGCTCACCACCCGGCGATCGACAGCCCGTCCCCGAGCAGCGATTTCCACCCCCCGGCCAACTCCAGTTTATGTACTGGGCATGACGTCGTATGGTAGGGAATATCTCTTTGGCCAGTCTGGGTCAGCTGTCCCGGCTGTGTCCCCTCCCAGCTCCCCATGCACCCCCAACCTCCTTGCTAGCAGGCCAGCACGAGAAGCTGGACTGTCCTTGACTGCTCAGCAACAACCCAAAACATCAGCACATTATCAACAGTTTCTCCTCCCAAATCCAAAACACAATGTCACACTGGCTTCTGTGAAGAAAACCAGCTCTATCCTGGCTGAAACCAGGACACGGGTTCGGGAGCGCTTCGCCCCACCCGGGGTTGGCGTAGTTGGGCCGCCTGATGTCCCAAGTGGGAGAGGGGCTGTGCGCGGCCCAGGTGTCCTCTCCCCCTCCCGTTTCCCTGAGTTTTAGATCTACATTCCTTAGCAAAATGTCCTTTCTTTCCGCAGGCCCAACACGGTCCTCTGGGTCGGTTCTGGCGCGGGGGAAGCGCTGTTGGTGGGTCCCCCGACCGAGGGCAGTTTGCTACAATGTGGTCCGCCTGGCCACATTTAAAACATGCCATCACATTAGCTATTGCGATATGAACAGCCACCTGGATCGGGGCTAGATGCTCTTCCTTCGCGACATGCTTAATCATGTCCGCGATACTTGACCTCACTGGCAGTGATCGTAGGATTTCCTTGGTTGTCAAATTGCACTGCTGACGTAAGCAATCTGCAACAACCGGGCCCTTCGCATCCGCGGGCAGGGTCGAGGAGTCGACCGCTGCCTGGAGGCGATCCACAAATTGCGTAAAGCTCTCATTTTCATTTTGTTTTATTGTGGAACATGGCGATGGCTTGACAATAACTCTAGAGGCTGTGCGAATAGCTTCTCTGGCTGCACGAGTAGTTGTCATTACTTCATGGGCCCGCAGGCCCTGGGCCTGCGCCTGGGGGGTAATCACTGTTGGGTCTGTACCCATCAGCCGCTGCAGGCTGGAGCCATGTAGCGAGTGATCCGCCCCGGTTACTCGGGCTAGTTGTCTCGCACAGTTGTCCTCCCATTCTTGTTTAAAAACAATCATCCCTGCCCCGTCGAAGATCAATCTACAAGTTTGTTTTATATCGAACGGGAGCATATCGTCTCCCCCAAAGACACCATCTATGAGGGTGGAGACCATGGCAGAATTAAGTCCTTTATCCGCAATTGCCTTAACAATCGCTTGTATATCTTCAGGTTTTATTGGCGAGTGGACCCTCTGTCCCGCATCTGTCACCCGGACCGGGAACGCTAGCGCGGCCGATGGGGCCCAGCTGGCACACGCAATCTTTATTTTCCTCCAGTCCATGAGAGGGATTTCTCCCCTTTGCGGTTCCTCTTTAATTTGGATGGGAATATTTTGGCTCCTGACTTTATTTATCTCTGTTTCCTCCTCCTCTAAGTTTGAATCAGTTGTGAGCCACTCGTCCCTGCTAGTGTCTGATCCACAGTCGGAACTCGAGTGACTGGTTACTTCCGGTTTGCAGTACCTTTTTGTTGGGCTCCGGCCCCGCCCGCTTCCCTTGCGGGCAGGCCGTTCCCGCCCTCTCGATTCGTCCCGCCCTCTGCTCGGCGGGGTGTTTGTCCTATCAGGGCATTTTTTCAGATGGCCGCTCTGATTGGCTTTCCGCCCTTCGCTCGCGCTCCCCTCACCTTCCCGGTCACCCTCATCACCTTTCTTTTTCTCGTTCTCCTCCCCTTCACGTTTGTGTGCGCTTGTTAACGCTAACGCTTCCTCCCTGTTCCTGCTAAGGGCATCCTCGCCCCGCCCTTTACCTTCTTGCTCGGCGCCATCTTGGGGCGCATAGGGCGGTGGTGTAGCCCAGACTTCCTCAGACTCTGATTTCTCGGCGGCGCCCCTGGCTTCCTCGGCTAGCTTACCCCAGAAGGATTTAGCTCGTTTCTGTCCGTCCGTAAGCAGGTCGGGGTTCGGGAATTGAGGGGACGTGTTGCCCTCTTGCAGATCTTTAGGCTCAGTAGAATCGTCATCGTCTGGGGGGTGCAAAGTCTGCGTGGCTGCCCCGACTCCCAATTTCGGGATGACCAACAAACAGTTCTTTGCCGCCCTCCAGGTGTCCTGTTCTTGTATGGCCTTCTGCAGGGCCTGTACGACCTTCCCCCACGACTTAAGGTTTTTCCCACAACCCGAGGACATCGTCTCTTCGGCTAATGCTTTAGTGCATTTATCCCACACTTCAGGGTGGAGAATATCCACCGGCTGGGCAATGGCCCCAATTTGCAAAAGTCTCGCAACTGCGAGAGTAAAATCTTTGGGTTTACAATCAATACCCCACTGTTTATGTAATTGTGATACGACCTTCACAAGGGCTTCCATCCTCCTTCTTGGTCTGGGAGCGTCCTCCCCGCCGGGCTGGTCCTGCCGCTCCGGCCGCCGTTCACCCGTCCAGGCGACGATTCCCGGGTTTCGGAACCACTTGTTGCCTTCGCAGGCGTGGCGACCTGGTTCAGGAACGGCACGGCGACCAACCGCAGGCCGCTCGGGCCATCAGCTCGCTGACACCAGTGCGGTGGACGGCAAATGGCGTTTATTGGTGTGTGACACGGCATTATATAGCTTAGGTTTATAACCTCACTTCCATCTGCTTGCATCATAAACTAAACGCTATTGGCTTTCAGGAGAGGGGCCCTAACTTTCCGTACAGCGCGATATCTTCCGGCCGCCAGACCCTAGCTATCTACACCTGGGCACTGGCAGAGCAATGGCGGCCCACCCCCCACGCCTATAAAACCCAGCCTGGAGAGTGCGGGCAACCAGGAGCGCTGCCAGCAGAGCGTGGCGCGGCGGTTTGCGCAGAAGGACGTGCAGGGAGGGCGTAGTGGCCCCACCAGCTCAAGAGATGAGTTCAGTTGGTGGTCATCACCCTCTCAGCAGGAGCTTAGCTATGGCAGCCACCCAGCGGAAAGCCATGTCCTCAGACAATCGGCTCAGCCTGCTGGCAGAGCTACCAGAGGAGGTAGAAAGGTTGAGCAGCATCAGGGAGTCTGAGAAACAGATGGGCTCGTGGAACCATTCTCTGCTCTCCCTGAGACAGAAACAGAACAGCTACCAGAAAAAAAAACACATCAAGGGAGTCCTGTATCTTCCCCCCACCAGGCTGAAGGCAGTAGCTTAAAAGGAAGGAGCAAATGAGGCAAGTCCATGCTCAAGGAACCCCCTCCTTGCCCACCTCGCCTCCCCAGGTGCCTCCTTACAACAGGTACGAGGCTCTGCATGTGGAAGGCCAGTCCATGGATGATGTGGACGATAGTCCAGCTGCACCAGAGGTGTTGCCAAGGTAAGAAAGGCCTACCCCCACATCACGACCACCTCCATGAGGAAGAAAAGACAGATGATAGTTGTAGGCAGCTCCCTCCTGAGGGGGACAGAAGGTCCAATACGCTGGACAGACCCTTCTCTTAGGGAAGTCTGCTGCCTCCCTGGGGCCTGGGTTAAGGACATCACGAGGAAACTTCCTAGCCTGGTGCGGCCCTCGGACTATTACCCACTACTGCTCTTCCGTGTGGGTCGTGATGAAGCTGCAACATGTACTCCAAGGGCGATCAAAGGAGACTTCAAGGCCTTTGGGTGGTTGGTTAGAGAATCTGGAGCACAGGTTATTTTTTCCTCTCTCCTTCCCGTTGCGGGCAGTGACATAGGAAGAAACAGATGGGTCCAGTCTATTAATACATGGCTCCATGACTGGTGCCATTGCCACAATTTGGGGTTTTTTGATAATGGAACAGCCTACATGGCACCTAGCTTGCTGGCATCAGATGGGATTAACATTTCTCAAAGCGGGAAGAGGGTCTTTGCTCACAAGCTATTGGGGTTTATTGACAGGGCTTTACACGACACTTGAAGGGGGAAGGGGACAATATCAGGCTTACCCATGACAAGCTGTGGGGTGACACACCAAGGTTAGAGGGACGGGGTGCTAGCAAGGCCCCTCAGCCTGTTGCATCAGCAAAAGACCTCAAAGGAACTGAGGAGTGTTCTTCGAAGAGGGTGACATGGCCTCTACACCGATGCACGCAGCATGGGCAACAAACAGGATTTAGAAGCCACTGTGATGCTTGAAAACTATGCCCTGGTTGCCATTACTGAAACATGGTGGGACAAATCCTATGACTGGACTGTGGCTGTCCATGGCTACAGGCTGTTCAGAGAGGACAGGCGAGGACAAGCTGAGAGAGTTGGGGTTGTTCAGCCTGGAGAAGAGAAGGCTCCGGGGAGACCTTAGTGCAGCCTTCCAGTACGTAAAGGGGGCTTATAAGAAAGATGGGGACAGACTTCTTAGCAGGGCCTGTTGCAATAGGGCAAAGGGGTAATAGCTTTAAACTAAAAGAGCGTAGCTTTAGACTAGATCTAAGGGAGACATTTTTTAAAATGAGGGTGGTGAAACACTGGCCCAGGTTGCCCAGAGAGGTGGTAGATGCCCCCTCCCTGGAAACACTCCAGGTCAGGTTGGACGGGGCTCTAAGCAACCTGCTCTAGTTGATGATGTCCCTTCTCACTGCAGGGGGTTGGAGTAGATGGTCTTTAAAGGTCCCTTCCAACCCAAACCATTCTGTGATTCTATGATGTTTTTCAAAAGGAAGATTTTTTTTTTTTGAGACCTACCTCTTCCAGAGAGAACCCTTTTGATGGGATATTCCTGACTTAATTCCAGCTTGCTTTGGTTTTTTCCTCTGTCTCTCTTCTGTGCCATGCTGGCAGCGCAGGTGTCGACCTGGGATAGAGGTTGCTGTGCACCGCCTGTTTTCGTGAAGAAATCCTTCCCCGACGTGGGGGGTCCTTTGCACCACTGCAATGGCCCAGAGCATCAACACCTGAGTTCAGCATTCAGTTCTTACTCTGCCCTTTGTCAGAAATCTAACCCCGGAGTGCCTGAAGCTGGTGGCTTCAGAGGGTGACTGCCCAACTGTGCCAGCCAGGAATTTCCTCCTCAGATTGCCGCATGTTTCTCCGTGTCTCACAGGCATGAGTCTTTCTGGACACATCGTGAATCCAGCTGTGGGTCAGACACAGTATATGCCACTAAGCAAACGCTAAGTGCAGGGTTGTAAGGTATTTCATTTTCAGTCAGACATAAATTGGCTTTATTAAAGCTGTGCTGTAAAAACACTAGTGGTTTTCTAACAAAATGTAATGTTCGTTCCCCCAGACTCGACCCTCTAAACCAGGAGCTCTGGAGACCCAGTCCTGACTTTCCCATTATCTCCAGATACAGCGCTTTTGGCTGAACAAATGCAGCACTCTTCCCCCAGGGTGGTGAGATAGGAGCCCTCCTCCTCATTTCAGCTAAATTCTCACTGCCAGACAGATTTTCAGCTCTCTTCTTTGGCCCAAAGCATCTGCGTATGTTTGTGTTTTGTGACTTTGAAAAGAACATAAAAGGTCTTATTTTATTAACAGCCAATAGACTCTTCACCCTTTGAATACCTCTGCATATGGTGCCTCACCCAATTCCCTGGGCAGCCTGTTCCAATGCTTGACACCCCTTTTGGTGATGAAGTTTCTCCTAATATCCAATGTAAACTTCCCCGGGTGCAACATGAGGCCCTTTCCTCTCTTCCTTTCACTTGTTACCTGGGAAAAGAGACAGAAGGATATCTGCTGTGTTTGCTTCTGCCCTCATCCTTACCCATAAGCACTCGACTTGGTCATCAGAATCATTGATTTCTATACCATCAAAACACTTCCTAACAGAGCCACCCCACCGCCTCTCCTTCCATGCCTATCCCTTCTGAAGAGCTTATAGCCATCTATTGCAGCACTCCAGTCATGAAAGTCATCCCACCATGTTTCTGTGATGGCAATTAAGTCATAGGTGTCCTGCTGCACAATGGCTTCCAGCTGCTCTTGTTTGCTGCCCATGCTGCGTGCATTGGTGTGGCTACACTTGAGCTGGACTATCGATTTCACCCCCAACATCAGCATGCCACCCCATGGCTCATCTCTAGTGAGCCTGATTTTACACCCTTTCTCCCTCAAATCTAGTTTAAAGCCCTCTCGATGAGGCCCACCAACTCGGAAGCAAGAATCTTAGAATTAGGAAAAACTTCATCACCCAAAGGGGTGTCAAGCATTGGAACAGGCTGCCCAGGGAAGTGGTTGAGGCACCATGACTGGAGGTATTCATAGGGTGTGTAGACGTGGCGCCTAGGGACGTGGTTTAATGGTGGAGTTGGCAGTCTTAGCTTTGCGGTTGGACTCGATGGTCTTCAGGGTCTTGGCCAAGCTGAGTCATTTTAGGATTCTAGGATTTACCCTGAAGGTTGTGCGGTGTGGAGTCAGGGCTGGGACTCGATGATCCTCGTGGGTCCCTTCCAGCTCAGGATATTCTGTGATGAAGAGAGTGCTGTTGGCAGGCAGAAGATCTTAAAAGCAAACTGTGGCACCGTGCAAGCTGCTGTGAAGAAAACAAACTCTAGCCCAGCCTTAAGCAGTACAAGGGGGCAGCTGTGAGTGGCTGAGCCAGGGTGGGGCCGAAGGGCAGGGCTGGCCGGCGGGCGTGCCTGTGATGCGTACTGATGCCTGTGACAGCACAGGGGACATGTCACAATGGGGGCGGTTATAAAGGGCGCCAGCAGGCAGCCCTGCCCCAGTGCGGCCTGGGCCAGCGGTGAGTGTGCACGTGGGGGAAGGCTGGGCTGGATGAGGGCCAGGGCAGGATCGCGGGCCCCCGGGTGGTGGGTTCTCAGCCTGCACCAAGGGCCCAGCCGCTCGCTGCAGCACCTTGGGCAGGGCACGGTGCCGCTGCTGCCAGGGCTGGGCACAGGCCTTGCTGCCTCCCAGCTGCCTCGCCCCCTCTGCTACCTGCCCCCAGCTCCCTGCGGCCCATGTCCTCGCTCCCCCACCGCCAGCTCCCTCCCTCCCCTCCTCATCTCACTCAGCCCCTTTTCTCTCTCCTTCTGCAGGCCATGGCCGCCACAATATTCTTCACTGTGGTGATGCAAATCATCATCCAGCACCCGCAGCTGGTGGGTGATGAGCTGGATGAGGCCACGCGCGAGCGCATGCAGCAGCGTGCGGAGCAGTTGAGCCAGGAGATGGCTCGGCTGCTGCAGGAGCTGGAGCAGAGCACCCAGCAGGAGCAGAGCACCCAGGAGCAGAGCACCCAGGAGCAGAGTGGCTTGGCCTGGGGAGCCCTGCTCTTTGCTGCCGTGCAGCAGTGGCAATTCTGGGCAGTTGCTGGTGTCCTGGTCCTGCTCTTCGGGTTCTGCTGGTGGCTCAGAACCAGAAGCCGTGAGGTGGACAGCAGCAGCGAAGAGGAAAGCTCCAGCAGTAGCACAGAGCAGGAGGAGGAAGAGGAGCAGGAGCAGGAAGAAAGTGAGGGAGAAGATCCTGATAATGAAAGGGATCTGGGCAGGATTTTTGCAAAGCGCATCAAGTGGCCAGTGCAGAACCTGGCCTACAGGAGGCAGGTGGTGGAGGAGCTGATGGGTGACCTCTTCCATGCATTCCAAGTGCTCTTGTCAAATACTTTCCTCCCGGTGCTGCAACCAGCCATCAGGGTGGGCAGCACCTTTGAAGGTTGGAGTCCTCGTGAGGATGATGCTGTTTACCGCCTGCTTATGCCCCTGCAGCCCCCCCGTGGGCACGTCTTCCACCTGGAGATGGGCACTGTGGAGGAGAGGCCAGTGAGGAACTCCAGGCTCCGCGTGGAGCTGGAGTGCACCTGCACGAGGGAGCCGCTAGATATGCTGTGCTTCCTCCACCAGCCCGAGGAGGAGCTGAGGAGAAATCAGGGTGCCAGCCTCCTAGGCTCCCTCTGCACTGGCCCCTACCTAGATGTGCAGAAAACTGCCCACTGGTTCCAGAATCTCGTGAGGTTAGCCTGGGAGGTGGTGCCTCAGTCACGTCGCTACGATATGAAGGTGCTGCCCTCCAGCCGCTCCTGCAAGCTCCAGCTGACAAATGCCTCCAGGAGAACCCTCTTCATTGAGATGATGTTTGGGGTGCAGCAAGGAGACTCAGACATCTTCCTAAGCAGCCAGACTACAGAAACCATCTTCACCCCAAGCACGATGTGGTCAGTGAGCTATGCTGTGGCAGAGGTGAAGTTCTTCAGGCATGTGGCCAGGCAGGCCCCACATGACAGCTTCCACCTCAAATGCCTGCAGCTCTGTGCCCGCATGCTGGTGGGCACAGGCTTTTCCACCTATACCTTGAAGACAGCTGTGATGCACCTCCTGACCACCATACCCCTGTCAGGCTGGCGCAGGAAGGATTTCCTGCTGCGGCTGGAGGATATCATGCGGTACCTGCGCTGCTGCCTGGAGGAAAAAAGCCTCAACCACTTCTTCTTTGGCAATGAGAGGGTGCCTGAGGAGATCGTCTTGCCCCCAGACTTCCAAGCGGCCGAGCCGCTCAACCTCTTCCAGCACCTGGCGCGGGATCCAGACGCCCATGCCGAGGCACTGCATGAGTTCGATGAGCTGCAAGATCGGCTCACAAGACTGCTGATCTACGGATGCTGAAAGAGGTCTTTATGCTCCGAGCTGTGTATGTGGCGGTCACAGCTGATGTCAGACGACCACCTCATACAGAAGGAAGAAGAGGGGAGAATGCGGGACACAGAAAGGGAAGGGAAAACCCTGCACAGCAGCCCTGTGCCAAGAGCAGTGGCGTTCTCCTCTCAGCAGTCTCCACAGCACAGCAGCTGGTGATGTCTACGATGGCTACAAAGATGGCTTCCGCCCTGCTTTCCCCTTGCACCGTCACGGTGATGTTGACGATGTCACATAGACCCAGAAATTCTTGCTGGCACCTCCAGCTGTGCAGAGCCCAAGCAAGAGGCTCTGCTGATGTGCCTCTTTCTGTTCACTGGGTGCCGGGTGGACAATCTACCCATCTTGACACTGCTCGGGGAGGTGGTCCCTCAGAACTAAGCACGCAGGACATGGAGAAGACGCTATTCACTTAGCATTGGGATTGCCGCTGCAAGCTTTCCGCCACAGCAAAAGCACACTCTGGGGAATCAGACTCGATGCAGCTGAAGAGGCTGTTGCGAGGAGCCTTGCAACAGAGACTCCAGGTACCAGCTGCACAGCGACCGCCCTCTCTCTTCGAGAGCCCATTCCTTCTCTGGACTTTACCCTGTGCAAAGTTGACAATAAATGGTGTGTTTGAACAAACGCTGCGTCTGTGAGTGCCTGTGCATCACTTTGTCAGGGAACATGGGCAGAGGGTGCTGACTGCTCAGCTGCCACAGCGTCAGGGAACATTTTGCAGAAGAGCTGCTGCGGTGGGCTCTGATTTCACTGAGTCTGCAATTAAGGCTCCACCACTGGTCCATGCTCCTAAGTTGGGGCAAGTGGAATAATGTGTCACCCTCCACATCTGTGCAAGACATACTCAATGTCTTCTTTGTTTCAGTCTTCACTAGCATTGTCTCCTCCCACACCTCCTGAGTGGAAGGCCAGCAAGACGGGGACTGGAGGAGCAAAGTCCCTCCCATAGTAAGAGAAGATGAGGTTCGAGACCACCTGCAGAACCTGAACATACACAGGTCTATGGGACCCGATGAGATGCATCCCAGAGCCCTGAGGGAAGTGACTGATACAGTTGCTGGTCTTCACAAAATTTCAAAAGCCATGGCAGTCAGGTGAAGTCCCTGGAGACTGGGCAAAGGGTGACATTTTTAAAACCGGTACCAAGGAGGACCCTGGGAACTACCAATCAGTCAGCTTCACCTCTGTGCCTGGGAAGATCAGGGAACAGATCCTCCTAGAAGCTATGCTAAGGCACGTGGAGGACCGGGAGGTCATTCGAGACAGCCAGCATGGCTTCACCAAGGGCAAGTCCTGCCTGACCAACCTAGTGGTCTTCTATGATGGAGCTGACCACATCAGTGGACAAGGGAAGAGCTAGAGACGTCGTCTATCTGGACTTCTGCAAGGCCTTTGACAAGGCCCCCCACAACATCCTTCTCTCTAAATTGGAGAGAGATGGATTTCATGGGTGGACTGTTTGGTGGTTGAGGAATTGGCTGGATGGTCACACCCAGAGGGTGGTGGTCAACGGCTGAACATCCAGATGGAGATCGGTGACAAGTGGTGTCCCTCAGGGGTCCATACTAGGACTAGTACTCTTTAATATCTTCATCCATGACATTGACAGTGGGATCGAGCGCACCCTCAGCACGTTTGCAGATGACACCAAGCTGAGTGGTGCAGCTGACACACCGGAGGGACGGGATGCCATCCAGAGGGACCTGGACAAGCTCGAGGAATGGGCCCGTGTGAACCTCATGAGGTTTCAACACGGCAAAGGGCAGGGTCCTGCCCCTGGCTCGAGATAAGCTCCATTATCAATCCAGGCTGGGCGAGGAAGGGGTTGAGAGCAGCCCTGCCCAGAAGCACTTGGGGGTACTGGTGGATGAAAAGCTGGACATGAGCTGGCAATGTGCCCTCGCAGCCCAGAAGGCCAGCCGTCTCCTGGGCTGCGTCCAAAGCAGTGCGTCCAGCAGGTCGAGGGAGGGGATTCTGCCCCTCTGCTCTGCTCAGGAGAGACCCCCCCTGCAGTGCTGCGTCCAGCCCTGGAGCCCTCAGCACAGGAAAGCTATGGACCTGTTGGAGAGGGTCCAGAGGAGGTGACAAAAATGACCAGAGGGATGGAACAGCTCTCGTATGAGGACAGGCTGAGAGAGTTGGGGTTCTTCTCTTCTGGAGAAGAGAAGGCTCTGGGAAGACCGTACTGTGGCCTTCCAGGACTTCAAAGGGACCTATAGGAAAGATGGGGACAGACTTTGTAGCAGGGCCTGTCGTGGCAGGACAAGGAGTAATGGTTTTAAACTAAAAGAGGGCAGGTTTTGCCTAGATCTAAGGAAGCAATGCGCACTGCAGCGGGGTTAGACTAGAGGACCTTTAAGGGTTCCTTCCAACCCAAACTATTCTATGATTCTACAATTCTATGATTCTATGGTTCTATCAATACCTGTATCACTCCCCACCTGGTAATGGTGCTGCCCTCCTCCCACTATTCCAAACTCCTTCAGGAGGACTGTTTTCATTGAGTTGACATTTGGCAGGGAGACAGGCAACTCAGACATCTTCCTAAGCATTTGGGAGGCCGAGGCCAGCTTTCCTGGCTGTTAATATCTCTCTGGTAGGACTGTACTTTTCAAGCAGCATTTGGTCATCTCATGATATCGTGTTAATCCTTCATGGGTCCTTAGTATCTTCAGCTGTATCTTTTGGGTTTAGATTGTCTTTAGCAGGAAATGTACGACTTGGAGTAGCTAGAGCAAGCATGTGGGAGCTGTCTGCCTCTGGATATGTATCACGCACCCAGTTTGGCAATATTTAGGTGCATTGTATTTATGTGGTGTAATTCATTTCCCCCTGCTTCATGGCAGAGGCCAGTAAGCATCACAGCCTGTGGCATTCCTCCTGCCCAAGGCATATGCCAGGGCATCTTTGATACTCCCTCTCCTTTAACCCTGGAATTAGTTTCTGTGCCCAAAGAGGAAAACTGCACTGGTAACTATGCTGGATAGGAGACCTTGTTTGAACACTGAGGGCTTTAAAGGTTACGTTCCAGAAGTGTTCACATACGGGAAGAAGGAACCGCTCTGCCGCCAAGTGGCCGAACATATTTCAGACGAAGGGTGTCTCTGGAAAACACAACTACTCTCAGCCGTAGCTCCCACACGCTCTGCTGCAAACCCTGCTCGTGACCCTGTTGCAAGAGGGACGGTCCCAGTCAGGCAGCAGAGCTCCTACGGGCTTGCTGGGTTGGTGCAGGTTTTTCTTAGCACTTGAGTGGACTTAAAGGAACTGCTGTGTTTTGGGAGGGGGATATTGATGGATATAAGGAAAAAAAAATCATAGAATCATAGAATACCAGGTTGAAAGGGACGTGAAGGATCATCTGGTCCAACCTGTCTCGGCCAAAGCACAGTTTAGACAAGATGGCACATCACCTTGTCTAGCCAAATCTTAAAAGTGTCCAACACTTCTCTGGGGACATTATGCCAATGGATGATTGTTGCCAATGTGAAAAGTTTTCCTCTTGTGTCCAGTTGGAACCTCCCCGGAAGGAGTAACTTGTACCCATGACCCCTAGTCTTTTCCAGGCGACTCCTTGTGAAAAGGGATTCTCCATTTTCTTTGTAGCCACCCTTTAAATACTGGACCATGGTGATAAGGTCTCCGCTAAGCCGCCTTTTCTCAAGGCTGAATAAACCCGGTTCTCTCAGCCTTTCCTCATATGGCAGGCTTGTTTCCTCTGGCAGGGTTGCTTTTCCTTTCTTTAAGACCACTGAAGATACCCTCCTCTGTGTCAGATTTCTCAGGCCACTCTCATACTTCACCTGGACTGGTGTTCCACCTGGGCTCCCAAACACCCGCACTGTCCCCTGGAAACTGCCCAAACCACAGGTGCTGAGGAGGAGCCGCCAGGGAGATGGTCTGGTCCTCTTGTTCCCCCGCAACACCTTTGTCAGTTACACCCCGTTAGGGCTTTTTGCCCTGGTCTTTGATTTTTCACAGTCCTAATTCTCTTGGTAATTCTCATGCATCTTGCCTACGCTTCCGGCCTTGGCCACCCATACCTGTCACCGGGTGATTGCCTCACGCTGTCACGGGTGAGGTTCATAGCTACTGCCCAGAGGTCCCAGTCCTCCAAATACGTGGAATTGCCTCCCTTGCGCTCAAGGAATTGACTCAACTCTCAGCACTGACATGGACAACTTGTTCTTCCTCTGTTCTCTCTGGTCTCTCCATGTGAGCTCCTGGGCAAAAGCAGCCTCCCTCCTTCAGTGTCTGACCGTACTGTGCGTATCCCAGCTGGGCTGTCTTCTAGCTGTCGTAACACCCCGTGGGGATGAGTTTCTGCCCAGTCGGCTCACTGGCACATCCCCTTGTATTGCTACCATTCTCCACCGTGTGACCTTTTTGTGTGCCAGCATCCCTCCACACATCCCCTTGCCCAGGCACTGCTTCGCCCACTGGAGGACAGAAATGGGGCTGAACTGGCTGGCCATCAGCCCTCCTTAATGATGCTGATCTTTGGCTGGCTTGCCCTGCTTGCTATGTGCAGTGAGGCTTGGGCAATGCCACAAATCTTACCCAAGCACCAAAAGTCCTTCGCAGCTATGGAAGGCCAGCGCTGTGCTTGCAGAGCTTCACCTTTAATGGAGCAAGCAGACTTTGTGCTTAACTATCAGGGCAATGGCTCTGAGGTTCTAGAGACTTATGAAGAGCATCTGAGGGAACTGAGATTGTTTAGTGCGGAGAACAGGAGGCTGAGGGGGGACCTTATCGCTCACTACAACTACTTGCAAGGAGGCTGTGGCGAGGTGGGTGTTGGTCTCTTTTCCCAGGTATCAAGTGATGGGAAGAGAGGAAACGGCCTCATGTTGCACTCGGGGAAGTTTATCTTGGATATTACGGGATTACAGAGTCACAGAATCATTAAGGTTGGAAAAGACCTTTAGGATCATCACGTCCAACCATCAACCCAACACCACCATGCCCATCAAACCATGTCCTGAAATGCCACATCTACCTGTTTTTTGAATACTTCCAGTGATGGTGACACCACCACCTCCCTGCGCAGCTGTCCTGGTTTCAGCCAGGATAGAGTTAATGTTCTTTGTAGAAGCTAGTGTGAGGCTATGTTTTGGATTTGGGATGAGAAAATGTTGATAACGTGCTGATATTTTAAGTTTTTGCTAAGTAGTCAAGGACAGTCCCGCTTCTCGTGCTGTCCTGCTAGCAAGAAGGCTGGGGGTGCACGGGAAGCTGGGAGGGGACACAGCTGGGACAGCTGACGCAGGCTGACCAAAGAGATATCCATACCATATAACATCATGCTCAGTATATAAAGCTGGGAGGAAGAAGAAGGAAGGGCTGGAGGGACATGGAGTTACGGCATCTGTCTTCCCCAGAAACTATTACGCGTGATACAGCCCTGCTTCCGAACACCTGCCTGCCATGGGGAGTAGTGAATGAATTCCTTGTTTTGCTTTGCTTGCATGTGCGGGAGAAGGATGGATTTCACAACTCTATGAGAGTTATATTCCGAAGCCGTTTATTGTCTTGTCTGACTCCAATATATATCATAATTTTCGCTTAGTCACTGCGCACACACTCATGATTGGTTACAACTTGTTACACACACTGTTGCAATTGGCTATATACAAAATATCACGCGCTGTCCACGCGCCCCTCACACAGTCAGGATTGTTGCTTGCAGGTGTTCCTGTTTTCCTCGCTTCTTCTTAGTTGCTTATCACAGCTCCTTCTCCTCAAGGCCGAGCCGTGCAGATATCCAGCTGTTTACCAGCTTCTCAGTGCCACAGCTCCTTCTCCTTAAGGTCGAGCCATGCAGGGTGATCCCAACATGCATGTGCAGCTTTTGCTTTATCTATTAAACTGTCTTTATCTCAAACCATGAGTTTTCTCACTTTTACTCTTCCGACTCTCTCCCTCATCCCACTGTGGCAGAGTGAGCAAGCGGCTGCATGGTGCTTGGTTGCCGGCTGGGGCTAGACAATGATAGTCCCTTTTGGTGCCCGATGTGGGGCTTGAAGGGTTTGAGATAATGACAGGCTTGATAAGAATGTGCTAGCTAGAATTTATAGCTGTTATTCCTCTTTAGCTATTAATTGGCATGCTCCTGTGTTTGGACACTGGGAACTACAGGCCTGTCAGTCTGACCTCTGTACCGGGGAAGATTATGGAGTAGTTGGTCTTGAAAGTGCTCACAGGGCATCTGCAGGACAACCAAGGGATCAGGCCCAGCCAGCATGGGTTCATGAAAGGCAGGTCCTGCTTGACGAACCTGATCTCCTTCTATGACCAGGTGACCCGCCTAGTGGATGAGGGAAAGACTGTGGACGTTGTCAACCTACACTTTAGTAAAGCCTTTGACAGCGTCTCCCACAGCATTCTCCTGGAGAAACTGGCGGCTCGTGGCTTAGACAGGTGTACTCTTCGCTGGGTGAGGAACTGGCTGGATGGCCGAGCCCAGAGAGTTGTGGTGAACGGCATTAAATCCGGCTGGCGGCCAGTCACAAGCGGTGTTCCCCAGGGCTCGGTTCTGGGGCCAGTCTTGTTCAATATCTTTATAGATGATCTGGATGAGGGAATTGAGTGCTCCCTCAGTAAGTTTGCAGATGACACCAAGTTGGGTGGGAGTGTTGATCTGCTGGAGGGTAGGAGGGCTCTGCAGAGGGATCTGGACAGGCTGGATCGATGGGCAGAGGCCAACTGTATGAGGTTTAATAAGGCCAAGTGCAGGGTCCTGCACTTCGGCCACAACAACCCCATGCAACGCTACAGGCTTGGGGAGGAGTGGCTGGAGAGCAGCCCGGTGGAAAGGGACCTGGGGGTGCTGGTTGACAGCCGGCTGAACATGAGCCGGCAGTGTGCCCAGGTGGCCAAGAAGGCCAACAGCGTCCTGGCCTGTATCAGGAATAGTGTGGCCAGCAGGAGTAGGGAAGTGATCGTGCCCCTGTACTCGGCACTGGTGAGGCCGCACCTTGAATCCTGTGTTCAGTTTTGGGCCCCTCACTACAAGAAGGATATTGAGGTGCTGGAGCGTGTCCAGAGAATGGCAACGAAGCTGGTGAGGGGTCTGGAGCACAAGTCTTATGAGGAGCGGCTGAGGGAACTGGGATTGTTTAGTCTGGAGAAGAGGAGGCTGAGGGGAGACCTTATTGCTCTCTACAACTACCTGAAAGGGGGTTGTGGCGACGAGGGTGTTGGTCTCTGCTCCCAAGTAACTAGCGATAGGACAAGAGGAAATGGCCTCAAGTTACACCAGGGGAGGTTTAGATTGGATATTAGGAAAAATTTCTAAACTGAGAGAGTGGTCAGGCATTGGAACAGGCTGCCCAGGGAGGTAGTGGAGTTACCATCTCTGGAAGTGTTCAAAAAACGTGTGGATGTGGCGCTTCAGGACATGGTTTAGGGGACATGGTGGCGCTGGATTAATGGTTGGACTTGATGATCGTGAAGGTCCTTTCCAACCTAGTGATTCTGTGATTCTGTGATTCTGTGACAAGGGGTAATGGTTTTAAAGTAAAAGAGGGCAGATTTTGACTAGCTCTAAGGAAGAAATGTTTCATGATGAGGGTGGTGCAACAATGGCACAGGTTGCCTAGGGAGGTGGTAGATGCCCCATCCCTGGACAAATTCCAGGTCAGGCTGGATGAAGCTCTGAGCAATGTGACCTAGTTGATGTCCCTGCTCACTGCAGGGGGCTGGGACAAGATGACATTCAAAGGTTCCTTCCAACCCAAAGATTCTGGGATGATTCTATGGTTCTATGCATCCACTCTTCCGGTAATGCTCCTTGACTCTGTGGCAGCTGAGCAGGCAGCACCCTCTGCCCGCGTGCCCTGACAAAGCGATGCACGCGCGCTCACGGACACAGCTTTTGTGTGTTAAACAAGAGATTTATTGACATCTTTGCACAGGGTAAAGCTCCCAGAGGAATGGGGTCTCTTGAAGAGGGCGGGTGGGTGCTTTGCCAGGTGGTAACGGGAATTTCTATTGCAAGACTCCTTGCAATGGCCCCTTCAGCTGCGTTGGGTCCCGCGCCCCAGAGCGTGCTTTTGCTGTGGAGGAACGGTGCGGCAGCAATTCCCACTGCCGACTGAGCAGCGAGCTCTCCGTGTCCAGCACCTCAGCTCCGCAGCACCAGCTCCCCAGGGAGTCTCTTCAGGCCTGGCCCTGTGCCTAAAGAACTGCACCTCTGCCATAGAATGGCTGCCTGGCCACGTCCTGCTGCTGGTAACACTGGCCACTGCCTACTCGATGCTCAGGGAGGTGTCTGAGTCACCTCGCTGCACCGCAAACATCATCTCCATCAGGAGAGCGCTGTCAACAGCATTTGTCATCCGGAGCCTGCAGGAGCGCCTGGAGGGCAGCACTGTGAGACGGCAGTGTCTCGAGTGAGGAAAAACCAGCCTGAGGGCTGCTTTCACCAACATTCGGAACCAGCGGGTGGTTTTCTCCACGTCTAGGTAGGGGCCAGTGCAGAGGGCGCCAAGGAGCCTGGCACCCTGGTTTCTCCTCAGCTCCTCCTTGGGCTGGTGGAGGAAGCACAGCATATCTAGCCACTCCCTCGTGCAGGTGCACTCCAGCTCCACAGGGAGCCTGGAGTTCCTCGCTGGCTTCCTGGTGGAAGATGCACCTGTGGGGGAGCTGGGGCTGCATCATCCTTATGAGGATTCCAAACTTTGAAGGCACTGCTCACCATGATGGCTCGCTTCAGTTGTGGCGTGTAACTATTCCTGGAAAGTTTTCAGCAGATACGGAGAAGTTCATCCACCAGCTCCTCCATGATCGTAAACAATTCTGGCCGCTCAGGGAGGGTTTTTGATGAAATCATGCCCACTACCAGCGCAACAGTGGGTTTTTCTTCTTGCTCTTTCTTGTCTGCCTTCTTTCTAGAGCTGCCTTCCTTGCTGTTGCTGGCAGGCTGTCGGCTTCTTGTTCTGAGCCGCCGGCAGAGCCTGAAGAGCAGAACCAGGACTCCAGCAACTGCCCAGAATTGCCACTGCTGCACGGCAGCAAAGAGCAGGGCTCCCCAGGCCAAGCTGCCCTGCTCCTGGGTGCTCTGCTCCTGGGTGCTCTGCTCCAGCTCCTGCAGCAGCCGAGCCATCTCCTGGCTCAGCTGCTCCGCACGCTGCTGCATGCACTCGCGCGTGGCCTCATCCAGCTCATCACTCACCAGCTGCAGGTGCTGGATGATGGTTTGCATCACCACAGTGAAGACTTTTGTGGCGGCCATGGCCTGTAGAAGGAGGGAGAGAATGGGTTGACTAAGATGAGGACGGAGGGAGCTGGCGGTGAGGGAACGGGGACGTGGGCCGCAGGGAGCTGGGGGCAGGTAGCAGAGGGGGCGAGACAGCTGGGAGGCAGCGAGGCCTGCGCCCAGCCCCGGCAGCGGCGGCACCGTGCCCTGCCCAAGGCGCTGCCGCTAGCGGCTGGGCCCTCGATGCAGGCTGAGAACCCACCACCCGGGGGCCCGCGATTCTGCCCCGACCCTCGTCCAGCCCAGCCTTCCCCCGCGTGCGCACTCACCGCTGGCCCAGGCCGCACTGGGGCAGGGCTGCCTGCTGGCGCCCTTTATAACTGTCCCCATTGTGACACGTCCCCTGTGCTGTCACAGGCATCAGTACGCATCACAGGCACGCCCGCCGGCTAGCCCCGCCCTTCGGTCCCACCCTGGCTCAGCCACTCACAGCTGCCCCCTTGTACTGCTTAAGGCTGGGCTAGAGTTTGTTTTCTTCACAGCAGCTTGCACGGTGCCACAGTTTGCTTTTAAGATCTTCTGCCTCCCAACAGCACTCTCTTCATCATAGAAGATCCTGAGCTGGAAGGGACCCACGAGGATCATCGAGTCCCAGCCCTGACTCCACACCGCACAACTTTCAGGGTAAATCCCAGAATCCTAGAATGATTCAGCTTGGCCAGGACCCTGAAGATCATCGAGTCCAACCGCAAAGCTAAAACTGCCAACTCCACCACTAAACCACGTCCCTAGTCGACACGTCTACACACCCTTTGTATACCTCCGGGCATGGTGCCTCAGCCACTTCCCTGGGCAGCCTGTTCCAATGCTTGACACCCCTTTTGGTGATCAAGTTTCTCCTAATATCCAATGTAAACTTCCCCGGGTGCAACGTGAGGCCCTTTCCTCTCTTCCTTTCACTTGTTACCTGGGAAAAGAGACCGACACTCACCTTGCCACAACCTCCTTGCAGGTAGTTGTAGAGAGTGATAAGGTCTCCCCTCAGCCTCCTGTTCTCTGCACTAAACAATCCCTGTTCCCTCAGAGGCTCCTCAGAAGCCTCTAGTACCTTCAGCAGCTTTGCTGCTTTTCTTGGGACGCACTCCAGAACCTCACTGTCTTTCCTGCAGTGAGGAGCCCCAAACCAAACACACTATTCGAGGTGCGGGCTCACCAGTGCCAAGTAGAGTGGGACGATGGCTTCCCGAGTCCTGCTGACCACACATTTCTGATACAAACCAGCATGAGATTGGCCTTCTTGGCCACCTGAGCACACTGCTGGCTGTCAACAAGTCCTCCAGGTCCTTTCCTGCCAGGCGGCTTTCCAGACACTCTTCCCGAAGCCTAAAGTGTTGCATAGGCTTGTTATGGCCCAGGTGCAGGATCCAGCACTTAGCCTTTTTCAATCTCATGCAGTTGGCCTCAACCCATTGATCCAGCCTGTCAAGATCCCTTAGTAGAGCCTTCCTACCCTCAAGCAGATCAACAACTCCTGCCCAACTTGGTGCACTCGATCCCCTCATCCAGATCATTGATAAGGTTCTTAAACAGAACTGGCCCCAATACTGAGCCCTGGGAAACACCACTTGTGACTGGCCAGCAACTACAGTTAACTCCATTCACCACAACTCTATCCCATATGTCTAAGAGCATTGTCCAATTGCTTCTTGAATGCCAACAGGCTTTGGGCAATGACCGTTTCCTCGGGGGACCTTGTTCCACTGCTTGACCACCCTCTCTGTGAGGAGTGTTTTCCTAATATCCAATCTGAACATCTCTTGACACAGCTTTAAGCCATTCCTTTGTGTCCTTTCACCAGGCCCTAGAGAGGAGAGATTGGCACCTCCCTCTCTGCTCCCCGTCCTGAGGAAGTTGTAGACAGCAATGAGGTCACCCCTCAGTCTCCTCTCCTCTAAGCTCAACAAACCCAGCGTCCTCAGCTGTGCCTCATAAGGACATGCCCGCTAGTCCTTTCACCATCTCTGTTGCATCATCTCCTTTGGACACATCCTAGCACTTTTATAGCCTGCTTCTCACGTGGAGGCCAAAGCTGTGCACAACACTCGAACTGACGCTGCCCCACTACTGATTATGGTGGGTCAGTCCCTTCTTTTGACCGGCAAGCTATATTGTGCCTAATGCAGCCCAGGAGAGGGCTGGCCCTTTTGGATGCCCGGGCATGCTCCTGACTCCTATTGAGCTTCCCATCAACCAAAACCCCCCCAGCCCTTTCCAAAGGCCATACACTTATGTTGGCAGCCTGCGTTCCCAAAGGAGAGTCCTCGCCAGCCAAGCCAGCCTTCTGCCCCTCTTGCTTGCTTGCAATACACTGGAATTGCCCACCCCCGTGCTCTTAAGAAATGGCTCTTCAAAAGTGAACGCCATTATAGACACCAATACCCTCAAAAGCAGATTCCCAGGGGAGCTCACAATCTGGCTCCTTGAGTAGCCGCAAGTCTGCTCTCCCAGAGTCCAGGCTAGTAGCTCTGCAGGCAGATTTTCCCATATCACCAAAGATTTTAAACGCAACCATTGCTTGACCACTGTGGCCATGAGAGCCATCAATCATTACTTCACCCACAAGACCACCTCTGTGTACAAACAAGAGGTTGAGGAAGGCACCTTTCATAGTCGGCTCCTGTAGTACCCATCTCAAAAAGAAATCTTCAACATGGGCTTCCGGAACTTCCTGGGACTCTTGAGCATGTCTGCTCTATGATGGTCCCAGTTAGCAGCTGGGAAGTTAAAGTCGTCCATAACGATGACATAGGGCAACTGATTGAGAGGTTTCCCTTGATTCCTTGTAGAATCATACCGGGGTGTCATCATCCTGGCTGGGTGATCCATAGCAGACTCCTGCAAGAACACCCGCTTTGTTAGCTTTTCCCCTAATCTTTACGCAGAGGCTCTCCACTGTGTCACCCTCAGCTGCAAGCTCTGTACAGTCCAACCCCTCCTCACCTGCCCTGCCTCTCTCTCCTGAAGAGCCTATGACCGTCCGTCACAGCACTCCAGTCACAGGACTCTTCCCAACAAGTCTCACTTATGCCAATGGTGTCGTAGCTCTGGGACTGAGCCAACGCCTCTAGTTCCTCCTGTCTATTCCTCACACCGCATGCATTTAGGCTGCAAACACTTCAAAAGTGCTCCGGGCTGCTCAGTACATCGTTGAGCAGAGTGAAAGTTCTCACTAGCACACTGTCTCTCAAACATTGTCAGGCCGCCCCATAGCTTATCGCTGGTAAGCCTGATATTATGCCTTCCCCCCTTCAAACCTGGTTCAAAGCTCTTTCCTAATTACTGAGCAAAGATACTTTTCCTCTCCTTGAGAAGGGTGAGTCTCGTCAGGCCCCAGCAGGCCTGGTGTCATGTAGATCATGCCATGACTGAAAATCCCATCTTCTGCCGGTCGAGAAGTTGCGCCGGCCTGTTTCTTTCCCCGTCATTCCCTACAACTGGGAGGACAGAGGAGAATACTGCCTGCACTCCTGATCCCTTTACCGATCTCCCCGAGGCCTCAAGTCTCTTTTGATTGCCCTTGGGCTTCTCGTCACAACTTCGTTGGTACCCACAGGAAAAAGCAAGAGCGGCTAATGATGTGAGGGCCGTACGAGGCTAGGAAGTTTCCTGGTAACGCCTCCAACCCGAGCCCCAGGGAGGCAGAACGCTTCCCAAATAGGCAGGTGTGCTCAGCAGTCCAGGGGAGAAGGCAAGGAATTCTTTCTTTTGCTTTGCCTGGGCATGTAGCTTTTGCTTTACCTCCTGAACTGTCCCCTCTCAACCCACAAGTTTTCTCACTTTTAATGGGGCAAGTGATTGAGAGGCTGTGTGCTGCCAAGCTGCCTACTGGGATTAAGCCACAACCCTTGGGAAGCCAATGCCCAGTGAACCATGAAACCAGAGCCCACTGCATCATGACTGGCAAACTGTCAACAACAGATGTGGAGAAGGCTGAGGTACTGAACGACTGCGTTGCCTCAGTCTTCACTGGCACTGTGTCTTCCCACACCTCTCAAGGGGCTGGCCTGCAAGACGTGTACTGGAGGAGCAAAGTCCCTCCCACTGTCTGAGAAGATCAGGTTTGAGACCACCTGAGGAACCTGAACATGCGCAAGTCTATGGGACCTGATGAGATGCATCCCAGAGCCCTGCAGGGATTCGCTGATGTAGTGGCCAAGCCACTCTCCATGGTATCTGAGAAGTCCTGGTAGTCAGGTGAAGTCCCTGGAGACTGGGCAAAGGGTGACATTGCACCCATTTTTAAGACCGGTACCAAGGAGGACCCTGGGAACTACCAATCAGCCAGCTTCACCTCTGTGCCTGGGAAGATCAGGGAACAGATCCTCCTAGAAGCTATGCTAAGGCACGTGAAGGTCCGGGAGGTCATTCGAGACAGCCAGCATGGCTTCACCAAGGGCAAGTCCTGCCTGACCAACCTAGTGGTCTTCTATGATGGAGCTGACCACATCAGTGGACAAGGGAAGAGCTAGAGACGTCGTCTATCTGGACTTCTGCAAGGCCTTTGACAAGGCCCCCCCCAATATCCTTCTCTCTAAATTGGAGAGAGATGGATTTCATGGGTGGACTGTTTGGTGGTTGAGGAATTGGCTGGATGGTCACACCCAGAGGGTGGTGGTCAACGGCTGAACATCCAGATGGAGATCGGTGACAAGTGGTGTCCCTCAGGGGTCCATACTAGGACTAGTACTCTTTAATATCTTCATCCATGACATTGACAGTGGGATCGAGCGCACCCTCAGCACGTTTGCAGATGACACCAAGCTGAGTGGTGCAGCTGACACACCGGAGGGACGGGATGCCATCCAGAGGGACCTGGACAAGCTCGAGGAATGGGCCCGTGTGAACCTCATGAGGTTTCAACACGGCAAAGGGCAGGGTCCTGCCCCTGGCTCGAGATAAGCTCCGTTATCAATCCAGGCTGGGCGAGGAAGGGGTTGAGAGCAGCCCTGCCCAGAAGCACTTGGGGGTACTGGTGGATGAAAAGCTGGACGTGAGCTGGCAATGTGCCCTCGCAGCCCAGAAGGCCAGCCGTCTCCTGGGCTGCGTCCAAAGCAGTGCGTCCAGCAGGTCGAGGGAGGGGATTCTGCCCCTCTGCTCTGCTCAGGAGAGACCCCCCCTGCAGTGCTGCGTCCAGCTCTGGAGCCCTCAGCACAGGAAAGCTATGGACCTGTTGGAGAGGGTCCAGAGGAGGCCACAAAAATGACCAGAGGGATGGAACAGCTCTCGTATGAGGACAGGCTGAGAGAGTTGGGGTTCACGTGATCAACATGTGGCTTAGGGGCTGGTGCCGTCATCAGAATTTTGTTTTTTTTGACCACGTGGCAGTTTACACGGCACCAGGCCTGCTCACAGCTGATGGAGTGCAACTGATGCCAAGGGGCAAAAGGATTCTTGCTCATGAGCTGGCAGGCCTCATTGAGAGGGCTTTAAACTAGATTTGGAGGGGGGAGGGGATAGAACCGGGCTCCCTGGAGTTGAACCTAGGGGTAGGTTCAACGTGCCAGAGTTGAAATCGATAGCCCAGCTCAGGTGCATCTACACCAATGCACGCAGCATGGGCACCAAACAGGAGGAGCTGGAAGCCATTGTGCAGCGCGACAGCTATGACGTAGTTGCCATCACAGAAACATGGTGGGATGCTTGTCATGACTGGAGTGCTGCAATGGATGGCTATAAGCTCTTCCGAAGGGATAGGCAGGGAAGGAGAGGTGGTGGGGTGGCTCTGTATGTTAGGGAGTGTTTTGATTGCATAGAAATTGAAGGTTGTGAAGACCAAGTAGAGTGCTTATGGGTAAGGATGAGGGGGAAGGCCAATGAGGCAGATATCCTGCTGGGAGTCTGTTACAGACCACCCAACCAGGACGAAGAGACAGATGAGACATTCTATAAGCGACTGGCGGAGGTCTCGCATTCGCTGGCCCTTGTTCTTGTGGGGGACTTCAACCTACCAGACATCTGCTGGAAGTATAACACAGCAGAGAGGAAACAATCTGGGAGGTTCCTGGAGTGTGTGGAGGATAACTTCCTGACGCAGCTCGTGAGTGAGTCTACCAGGGGAGGTGCCTTACTGGACCTGCTGTTTACAAACAGAGAAGGACTGGTGAGAGATGTGGTGGTCGAAGGCTGTCTTGGGCTTAGCGACCATGACATGATAGAATTCTCAATTGTGAGTGAAGTAAGGAGAGGGGTCAGCAAAACTGCTATCATGGACTTCCGGAGGGCAGACTTTGGCCTGTTCAGGTCACTGGTTGAGAGAGTCCCTTGGGAGACAGTCCTGAAGGACAAAGGGGTCCAGGAAGACCGGACAGTCTTCAAGAAGGAAATCTTAAAGGCGCAGGAGCAGGCGGTCCCCATGTGCCATAAGAAGACCTGGCGGGGAAGGCGACTGGCCTGGCTGAACAGGGAGATTTTACTGGGACTCAGGGAAAAGAGGAGAGTTTATCACCTCTGGAAGAAGGGGCAGGCAACTCACGAAGAGTACAAGGATCTTGTTAGGTCAAGCAGAGAAAATTAGAAAGGCAAAAGCCCAGCTAGAGCTTAGTCTGGCCACAGACGTAAAGGATAATAAAAAATGCTTTTACAAATATATTAACAACAAGAAGAGAGGCAAGGAGAACCTCCATCCCCTACTGGATATGGCGGGGAACATTGTCTCCAAGGACGAGGACAAGGCTGAGGTACTTAATGCCTTCTTTGCCTCAGTCTTTAATAGCCAGTCCAGGTATCCACAGGATATTCAGCCCCCTGAGCTGGAAGATGGGGATGGAGAGCACAATGTACTCCTCATAGTCCAGGAGGAAGCAGTCAAGGACATGCTAAACCACCTGGACACCCACAAGTCTATGGGGCCTGATGGGATCCACCCGAGAGTACTGAGAGAGCTGGCGAAGGAGCTTACCAAGCCACTCTCCATCGTTTACCAGCAGTCCTGGTTAACAGGGGAGGTCCCAGAAGACTGGAGGCTTGCCAATGTGACGCCCGTCTACAAGAAAGGCCGGAAGGAGGATCCTGGGAACTACAGGCCTGTCAGCCTGACCTCTGTACAATGGAAGATTATGAAGTGGTTGGTCTTGAGAGTGCTCACAGGGCATCTGCAGGACAACCAAGGGATCAGGCCCAGCCAGCATGGGTTCATGAAAGGCAGGTCCTGCTTGACCAACCTGATCTCCTTCTATGACCAGGTGACCCGCCTAGTGGATGAGGGAAGACTGTGGACGTTGTCTACCTGGACTTTAGTAAAGCCTTTGACAGCGTCTCCCACAGCATTCTCCTGGAAAACTGGCGGCTCGTGGCTTAGACAGGTGTACTCTTCGCTGGGTGAGGAACTGGTTGGATGGCCGAGCCCAGAGAGTTGTGGTGAACGGCATTAAATCCGGCTGGTGGCCGGTCACAAGCGGTGTTCCCCAGGGCTCGGTTCTGGGGCCAGTCTTGTTCAATATCTTTATAGATGATCTGGATGAGGAAATTGAGTGCTCCCTCAGTAAGTTTGCAGATGACACCAAGTTGGGTGGGAGTGTTGATCTGCTGGAGGGTAGGAGGGCTCTGCAGAGGGATCTGGACAGGCTGGATCGATGGGCAGAGGCCAACTGTATGAGGTTTAATAAGGCCAAGTGCAGGGTCCTGCACTTCGGCCACAACAACCCCATGCAACGCTACAGGCTTGGGGAGGAGTGGCTGGAGAGCAGCCCGGTGGAAAGGGACCTGGGGGTGTTGGTTGACAGCCGGCTGAACATGAGCCGGCAGTGTGCCCAGGTGGCCAAGAAGGCCAACAGCGTCCTGGCCTGTATCAGGAATAGTGTGGCCAGCAGGAGTAGGGAAGTGATCGTGCCCCTGTACTCGGCACTGGTGAGGCCGCACCCTGAATCCTGTGTTCAGTTTTGGGCCTCTCACTACAAGAAGGATTTTGAGGTGCTGGAGCATGTCCAGAGAAGGGCAATGAAGCTGGTGAGGGGTCTGGAGCCCAAGTCTTATGAGGAGCGGCTGAGGGAACTGGGGTTGTTTAGTCTGGAGAAGAGGAGGCTGAGGGCAGACCTTATCGCTCTCTACAGCTACCTGAAAGGGGGTTGTGGCGACGAGGGTGTTGGTCTCTTCTCCCAAGGAACTAGCGATAGGACAAGAGGAAATGGCCTCAAGTTACGCCAGGGGAGGTTTAGATTGGATATTAGGAAAAATTTCTACACTGAGAGAGTGGTCAGGCATTGGAACAGGCTGCCCAGGGAGGTGGTGGAGTCGCCATCTCTGGAAGTGTTCAGAAAACGTGTGGATGTGGCACTTCAGGACATGGTTTAGGGGACATGGTGGCGCTGGATTAATGGTTGGACTTGATGATCTTGAAGGTCCCTTCCAACCTAGTGATTCTCTGATTCTGTGTGATTCTCTTCTGGAGAAGGGAAGGCTCTGGGAAGACCTTACTGTAGCCTTCCAGGACTTCAAAGGGGCCTATAAGAAAGGTGGGGACAGACTTTGTAGCAGGGCCTGTCGTGCAGGACAAGGGGTAATGGTTTTAAACTAAAAGAGGGCAGGTTTTGACTAGATCTAAGGAAGAAATGCGCACTGCAGCGGGGTTAGACTAGAGGACCTTTAAGGGTTCCTTCCAACCCAAACTATTCTATGATTCTACAATTCTATGATTCTATGGTTCTATCAATACCTGTATCACTCCCCACCTGGTAATGGTGCTGCCCTCCTCCCACTGTTCCAAACTCCTTCAGGAGGACTGTTTTCATTGAGTTGACATTTGGCAGGGAGACAGGCAACTAAGACATCTTCCTAAGCATTTGGGAGGCCGAGGCCAGCTTTACTGGCTGTTACTTTCTCTCTGGTAGGACTGTACTTTTCAAGCAGCATTTGGTCATCTCACGATATCGTGTTAATCCTTCATGGGTCCTTAGTATCTTCAGCTGTATCTTTTGGGTTTAGATTGTCTTTAGCAGGAAATGTATGACTTGGAGTAGCTAGAGCAAGCATGTGGGAGCTGTCTGCCTCTGTCTGGATATGTACCACACCCCCAGTTTGGCAATATTTAGGTGCATTGTATTTATGTGGTGTAATTCATTTCCCCCTGCTTCACGGCAGAGGCCAGTAAGCATCACAGCCTGTGGCATTCCTCCTGCCCAAGGCATATGCCAGGGCATCTTTGATACTCCCTCTCCTTTAACCCTGGAATTAGTTTCTGTGCCCAAAGAGGAAAACTGCACTGGTAACTATGCTGGATAGGAGACCTTGTTTGAACACTGAGGGCTTTAAAGGTTACGTTCCAGAAGTGTTCACGTATGGGAGGAAGGAACCGCTCTGCCGCCAAGTGGCCGAACATATTTCAGACGGAGGGTGTCTCTGGAAAACACAACTACTCTCAGCCGTAGCTCCCACACGCTCTGCTGCAAACCCTGCTCGTGACCCTGTTGCAAGAGGGACGGTCCCAGTCAGGCAGCAGAGCTCCTACGGGCTTGCTGGGTTGGTGCAGATTTTTCGTAGCACTTGAGTGGACTTAAAGGAACTGCTGTGTTTTGGGAGGGGGATATTGATGGATATAAGGAAAAGAAAATCATAGAATCATAGAATTCCAGGTTGAAAGGGATGTCAAGGATCATCTGGTCCAACCTGTCTCAGCAAAAGCACAGTTTAGACAAGATGGCACAGCACCTTGTCTAGCCAAATCTTAAAAGTGTCCAACACTTCTCTGGGGACATTATGCCAACGGATGATTGTTGCCAATGTGAAAAGTTTTCCTCTTGTGTCCAGTTGGAAACTCCCCAGGAGGAGTCACTTGTACCCATGACCCCTTGTCTTTTCCAGGCGACTTCTTGTGAAAAGGGAGTCTCCATTTTCTTTGTAGCCACCCTTTAAATACTGGACCATGGTGATAAGGTCTCCGCTAAGCCGCCTTTTCTCAAGACTGAATAAACCCAGTTCTCTTAGCCTTTCCTCATATAGCAAGCTTGTTTCCTCTGGCAGGGTTGCTTTTCCTTTCTTTAAGACCACTGAAGATATTCTCCTCTGTGTCAGATTTCTCAGGCCACTCTCATACATCTCTTGGACTGGTGTTCCACCTGGGCTCCCAAATACCCGCACTGTCCCCTGGAAACTGCCCAAAACACAGGTGCTGAGGATGAGTCGCCAGGGAGATGGTTTGGTCCTCTTGTTCCCCCGCAACACCTTTGTCAGTTACACCCCATTAGGGCTTTTTGCCCTGGTCTTTGATTTTTCACAGTCCTAATTCTCTTGGTAATTCTCATGCATCTTGCCTACGCTTCCGGCCTTGGCCACCCATACCTGTCACCGGGTGATTGCCTCACGCTGTCACGGGTGAGGTTCATAGCTACTGCCCAGAGGTCCCAGTCCTCCAAATATGTGGAATTGCCTCCCTTGCGCTCGAGGAATTGACTCAACTCTCAGCACTGACATGGACAACTTGTTCTTCCTCTGTTCTCTCTGGTCTCTCCATGTGAGCTTCTGGGCAAAAGCAGCCTCCCTCCTTCAGTGTCTGACCGTACTGTGCGTATCCCAGCTGGGCTGTCTTCTAGCTGTCGTAACACCCCGTGGGGATGAGTTTCTGCCCAGTCGGCTCACTGGCACATCCCCTTGTATTGCTACCATTCTCCACCGTGTAACCTTTTTGTGTGCCAGCATCCCTCCGCACATCCCCTTGCCCAGGCACTGCTTCGCCCACCGGAGGACAGAAATGGGGCTGAACTGGCTGGCCATCAGCCCTCCTTAATGATGCTGATCTTTGGCTGGCTTGCCCTGCTTGCTATGTGCAGTGGGGCTTGGGCAATGCCACAAGTCTTGCCCAGGCATCAAAAGTCCTGCGCAGCTGTGGAAGGCCAGCGCTGTGCTTGCAGAGCTTCATCTTTAATGGAGCAAGCAGACTTTGCCCTGAACTACCAGGGCAATAGCTCAGTGACACGGAGGTCTTGTTTCACAATGTCAAGTAGGGTTAATAGATTACAAGGCTCATTGGCTTGATAACATAGATGGAGGGAAGGGAACAACATACCGTCTTGTTGCTTGATGGACAAGGAAGAAAATGCCACTCTATGGAATGGTCAGCATGTTAAAGTCTCCACGGTCTCTGCTCTTCTCATTCCCTTTGGCATACTGGGTATGTTGCACCATGTACCTTAACACAGCATAGCAATACTTTATAATGAGAGCTCCTTTCAGGTTAGAAACCTTTCCATGAACGGCCTCTAGCTGGAACCAGAGATTCATGGCCTGGGCCAGCGGTGAGTGCGTACGTGGGGGAAGGCTGGGCTGGCGAGGGACGGGGCAAATCGCGGGCCCCCAGGGGGTGGGTTCTCAGCCTGCACCGAGGGCCCAGCCGCTCGCGGCAGCGCCTTGGGCAGGGCACAGTGCCGCTGCTGCCGGGGCTGGGCACAGGCCTCGCTGCCTCCCAGCTGCCTTGCCCCCTCTGCTACCTGCCCCCAGCTCCCTGCGGCCCACGTCCTCGCTCCCCCACCGCCAGCTCCCTCCCTTCTCATCACACTCAACCCATTCTCTGCCTCCTCCTGCAGGCCATGGCCGCCACAAAATTCTTCACTCTGGTGATGCAAATCATCATCCAGCACCCGCAGCTGGTGGGTGATGAGCTGGATGAGGCCACGCGCGAGCGCATGCAGCAGCGTGCGGAGCAGCTGAGCCAGGAGATGGCTCGGCTGCTGCAGGAGCTGGAGCAGAGCACCCAGCAGGAGCAGAGCACCCAGGAGCAGAGCACCCAGGAGCAGAGCGGCTTGGCCTGGGGAGCCCTGCTCTTTGCTGCCGTGCAGCAGTGGCAATTCTGGGCAGTTGCTGGTGTCCTGGTCCTGCTCTTTGGGTTCTGCTGGTGGCTCAGGAAATGGAGGTCTGAGGCAGAGAGCAGCAGCGATGAGGAAAGCTCCAGCTGTGACACGGAACAGATGGAGGGACAGGAGTCAGAAGAGGACAATGATGATGCAGATGAGCTGGGAAGGTTTTTTGAGGAGCACATACAGTGGCCAGTGCAGAACCTGGCCACAGACTGCCCAGTGGTTGAGGAACTGGTGAACAACTTCATCCTTGTCTTCATGCAGCTCTTGACCAATAGTTTCTTTCCGGTGTTGCAAGCAGCCATCGCTGTGGGCAGTGCCTTCGAAGGCTGGAGTCCCCGTGAGGATGATGCTGTCTACCGCCTGCTTGTGCCCCTGAAGCCCCCTCGTGGGCACACTTTCCTCATGGAGCCGGGCACTGCTGGGGAGCTGCCGGAGAGGAACTTCTGCATCCTCGTGGAGCTGGAGTGCACCTGCATGACAGAGCAGCTGGCAGGAGAGATGCTGTGCTTCCTCCACCAGCCCGAGGAGGTGCTGAGGGGGAATCAGGACCCCAGCCTCCTACACACCCTCTGCACCAGCTCTTACCTAGATGTGCAGAAAACTGCTCGCTGGTTCCAACAATTGGTAAAAGCTGCCTGGGTGATTTTACCTCAGTCATCCAAATACAGTCTAACGCTGGTGCCCTCCAGCCGCTCCTGCAAATTCCAGGTTCAAGAAAGAGGCAAAAAACCCCTCCTAATTGAGATGATGTTCGGGGTGCAGTATGGTGACTCGGACATCTTTGTGAGCAGCCAGAGCACTAAAGCCATCTTCACCCCAAGCACGATGTGGTCAGTGAGCTATGCTGTGGCAGAGGTGAAGTTCTTCAGGCATGTGGCCAGGCAGGCCCCACATGACAGCTTCCACCTCAAATGCCTGCAGCTCTGTGCCCGCATGCTGGTGGGCACAGGCTTTTCCACCTATACCTTGAAGACAGCTGTGATGCACCTCCTGACCACCATACCCCTGTCAGGCTGGCGCAGGAAGGATTTCCTGCTGCGGCTGGAGGATATCATGCGGTACCTGCGCTGCTGCCTGGAGGAAAAAAGCCTCAACCACTTCTTCTTTGGCAATGAGAGGGTGCCTGAGGAGATCGCCTTGCCCACAGACTTCCAAGTGGCCGAGCCGCTCAACCTCTTCCAGCACCTGGCGCGGGATCCAGCCGCCCATGCCAAGGCATGGCATGGGTTCGTGGAGCTGCGAGATCGGCTTAAAAGACTGCTGATCTACGGATGCTGAAAGAGGACTTCATGCACAGAAGTGTGTTTGCAGGTTTCACAGCTGATGGCAGCTTTGATGGAGCCTTGCAACAGAGACTCCAGTTTCCAGCTGCACAGCGACCACCCTCTCTCTTCAAGAGTCCATTCCTTCTCTGGACTTTACCCTGTGCAAAGTTGACAATAAATGGTGTGTTTGAACAAACGCTGTGTCTGTGAGTGTCTGTGCATCACTTTGTCAGGGAACATGGGCAGAGGGTGCTGACTGCTCAGCTGCCACAGAGTCAGGGAGCATTTTGCAGAAGAGCTGCTGCGGTGGGCTCTGATTTCACTGAGTCTGCAATTAAGGCTCCACCACTGGTCCATGCTCCTACGTTGGGGCAAGTGGAATAATGTGTCACCCTCCACATCTGTGCATGACAGAATATGACTCGTGCAGTGCAGCAGATGGAGCAAAGGGCCCTGGAGCGGAGCAGCGTGTCCTGGGGAGCTCTGCTCTTTGATGCCTTGCAGCAGTGACAGGAATGGGACTTTCCTCTAGTCCTTGTCCTGGTCTTTGGGCTCTGCTGGCAGCTGAAGAAAAGGAGCCGTGAGGCTGTCAGTAGCAGTGAGGAAGAGAGCTCCAGCACTGTCATGGAGATGGAGGAAGAAGAGGAGGAGGAAGCAGAGGAGTCAGTGATGGGCAGGGGGAGGAAGAAAGTTGAGAAGATCCTTATGATGACAGCAATTTGGGGATGGTTTTTGCAAAGTGCATCCAGTGACCAGTGCAGAACCTCGCCTCCAGGCAGTGGGTGGCCGAGGAGCTGCTGGTGACTTCCTCCATGTTTTCAGATTGCTATTCTTGAGTGATTTCTTCCTGGTGCTGCAGCCAGCCTTTGAAGGTTGGAGATCCCTTGAGGATGATCATGTCGTGAGAGGCTCCTGCATCCGC
Source organism: Phaethon aethereus (assembly GCF_964289735.1). Lineage (NCBI taxonomy): Eukaryota > Metazoa > Chordata > Aves > Phaethontiformes > Phaethontidae > Phaethon > Phaethon aethereus. Next base: position 6,956,875 of record NC_138579.1, read on the forward strand.
ATGGAGCTGGAGTGTACCTGCAAGAGGGAGCAGCTGGTGGAGAACATTTTGTGCTTCCTCCACCACCCTAAGGATGTGCTGAGTCAATAACGAATAATCACTGGTAACAACGGATGAGGATGTGAAATATGTTTATCTGATTCGTGTGATGAAGTGTAATCTTCTGTACTTTCATGGATTTCTCCTGCACCATAAAAAGGGGTATTTTACAGGAGAAAGTTAAACTACTTTGCTGGTATATCAGCTCAAACCAGTTTGACCACTGACCGCATAGTATTGTGTAAAGAAAGTGCATGCATAAGGTTTGGGGTCATCCTGGGGGCACGCCGAGGAAGATTCGAGAAGACTGTAGCAGGAGAAGAGGGCATGCGCTGAAGAAGACACGCCTGTTCATTAATATGTATTAGAAGACACGCCTATTCATGAATATGTATTGGCGAACAGGATCACGCTGAGGAAGATTCGAGAAGATTCTAGAAGGAGAAGAGGGCATGCGCCGAAGAAGACACGCCTATTCATGAATATGTATTAACGGACAGGATATAAACCAGGAACAGGAACTGTACCGCGTGCATCTTGGTGGAGCAGAGACTCCCGGCGCACCCAGCGCTGTTTGCTTGCCTCTATTCGCTTAATAAATTGCAAATTTGAATAGGAATCCTGTTTGGGACTAAATCATTTATAACAATTGGGGGCTCGTCCGGGAGGGTCTTGGTTCCTGAATTCTGACTTGATCTAGGAGGGGCGCCCCACCTTTTGGTGGCTCCTGATCGGGTCGGGTCAGGACTAAGGCCATCCTGAACCTGAATAGGGGCAAGCAAAGAATTTGATTTTTTTATGAGCTCCCTTGCCGGCTGCAGCAGTTTATTTTGCCCGTAATTCTGCGCGTGAAGATCTGAACGAAGACGACGGAGTCGTAAGTATTTAAGGTGTATACCGTTCGGTTGGGTAGGGTTCGGTTGCCTGTGTGTGTAAGAGTGTGACTGAGATGGAACCTAGTTCCGAAGCGATTGTGGAGGTCTTCTAACTGTGGTTCCAATCTCCCGCGAGGGACTTGGCCGGTGAAGGACCGAAGCGATTCTTAGAGGATTTGTGGGTGGGTGATTGATAGGTCCTAAACCCCCTGCAAGACACTCTTACTGGTAGCCAAGGGCTGTAGGAATTGCCACAGTAAAAATTCCTAGTTGGGTCAGACGAAATCGAGAACCCAGGACCAGAAGAAAGGGAGCGAATTACTAGAAATACCTCCGGAGAGTCCATTAGGAATAATGATTGAAAATCGGGATGATAGGGGCCCCAGAAAAGGAAAAAGTAAATTAAAATTAGTTCAATATTGTATGGTAGAATGGCCAAAAGAACCTTTGAGACCACATGTCTTTTGGCCCGTTTTTGGATCTTTTGAAGACTGGGTCTGCCAGGCCTTAAATATATATGTTAATTCAAAGGAACCTTTTAGTCAGGAGGAAAGTGATTATGCAGGATTATGGGACAGAACTTTACGTTCTTTTCCAGCCTCAATACTTACATTAAAAACAGATTAAAAGTTTGAGGAAGAAGAAGAGGGAAAAAGTGAAAAGGAAAATCTGTACCACCGTTGCCCCTATCTCCACCACCAACAGCACCGGAATTAGATCGACCTCCGGCTGCATGTACGAGAAGTAGGACTGCTGTATCTGAGGGAGCTTCTCTATATCCCTTATGAGAAGTACCCCTCGGAGGCAATCAGGGAGGCATCGAGTTTGTGGCAGTCCCATTAAATACCACAGATGTAAGAAATTTCAAGAAAGAAATGGGCACCCTATTAGATGATCCCCTCGGAGTAGCTGAAAAATTGGACCAATTCCTAGGCCCCAGTACTTATACCTGGGAAGAAATACAGTCCATTTTAGGGATCCTATTCACTGTTGAGGAAAGGGGAATGATTAGACAAGCTGGAATGAGAATTTGGGAAAGACAGAATCAGGCAGGACCCCCGGGAGATCAGAAATGGCCAAATGTGGATCCCCACTGGGATCATCAACAACCCCAAGGAAGACAAAATACGTTAATCATACAGGGAATAGGGGAAGCGGTTCCCCGAGGGCAAAACATTACTAAAGCATTTAATGAACAACAAGGGAAAGACGAATCTCCAACAGAATGGTTGGAGAGGTTGAGGAAAAACCTACAAATGTATTCTGGAATTGATCCGAACACAGTGGATGGAACCGCACTCCTTAAAACACAATTTATAGCTAAATCCTGGGGGAATATAAGAAGGAAATTAGAAAAATTGGAAGATCGGCAAGAAAGAAGATTAGAGGAGTTACTTAGAGAAGCCCAGAAAGTCTATGTTAGGAGGGACGAAGAAAAACAAAAAGCAAAAGCAAAAATTTTTGTAGCAGCAGTAAGGGAAAGTCAGAAAAATAAGACGCCTCCTGGAGAGAAAAGGGAAAAAAGAATAGAGCAGACACCCCGGGGACAGCCTTATCGAGAAAGATTTACAATTCCCGTCTGTAACAAGAGGGGACATGTTCAGAAGAACTGCCGTAAGCGGGAACAAGATGAGAAGATGTTCAAAGAAGACTAGGGGTGTCAGGGGCTCTATCTTCTGGGGACTTCAACATCAACAGAGCCCTTGATAAAATTATTAATTGGTCCGCATAAAGAGGAAGTTTTATTTTTAGTGGATACAGGGGCCAAAAAGTCAACCATTCAAAAACTTCCAAAAAGGAATAGAAAAAGGGAAGAGTTACGTGTCAGTAGTAGGAGCAAAAGGAGAGCCTTTTAAAGTAAATATATTGAAAGATGTAGAAGTAGAAACAGAAAAGAAAATTTGTCTTAATGATTTACTTTTGCTCCCTGAAGCGGAATACAATTTATTAGGAAGGGATTTGATTTTGAAGTTAAACTTGAGCATTCGGAATCAAGGGGACAAATTGCAGATTAAATTATACACTTTAACACAAGAGGATGAAGAAGCTATTAACCCCTCAGTGTGGTATAAGGAAGGGGAAACTGGAAAGATAAAAATGGACCCCATAAGGGTTCAAATAATAGATCCGCACCGCCCAATTAGAATCAAGCAATACCCTATACCTATGGAGGGTCGAAAAGGATTAAAACCTGTAGTTGACAGACTTTTGGAAAAAGGAACCCTAGAACCATGTATGTCACCTCATAACATGCCCATTCTTCCCGTGAAGGAACCGGACGGGTCATACAGGATGGTGCAGGACTTAAGAGCTGTAAATCAGCGAACAATCACTAAATTCCCTGTGGTGGCAAATCCTTATACTTTATTGAGTCATATATCTCCCAAACATACTTGGTATAGTGTAATAGATTTGAAAGATGCCTTTTGGGCCTGTCCTCTGGATGAGGGATCCAGAGATTATTTTGCCTTTGAGTGGGAGGACCCCGAAACAGGACGAAAACAACAATTAAGATGGACTGTGTTACCACAAGCGTTTACAGAGTCACCAAATCTATTTGGACAAACTTTAGAAAAAATTCTACAAGATTTCACAATACCTAAGGAGGTAAAATTATTGCAATATGTGTACGATTTATTAGTAGCAGGAGAAACTGAAGAGGGCATCCGAAAAGCCACCATTAAATTGCTAAATTTTCTAGGGGAAAAGGGATTAAAGGTGTCCCGATCAAAGCTACAGTTTGTAGAACAAGAAGTAAAATACTTAGGACACTGGCTGAGTAAGGGAAGGAAGAAGTTAGATCCTGATAGGGTATCTGGGATTCTATCCTTAAGACCCCCACAAACTAAAACGGAAATTAGGCAAATACTGGGATTATTAGGATATTGTAGACCATGGCTTGAAAATTATAGTGATAAAGTAAAATTCTTTTATGAAAAATTAACTAATAACCAACTTAAATGGTTTATTGAAGATGATCAGAGATTTGAGGAAGTAAAAAAGGCATTAATACAAGCACCTGTACTGAGCCTCCCAGATCTAGAAAAACCTTTCTATCTCTTTGTGAATACATCAAGCCAGGCAGCATATGGAGTTCTTACTCAAGACTGGGCAGGAATCAAAAAACCCGTGGGGTATTGTTCTAAGTTACTTGATCCAGTAAGCAGAGCATGGCCTGCTTGTCTCCAAGCTTTGGTTGCTACAGCATTATTAATAGAAGAAGTTAGGAAGATTACCTTTAGTGCTCCTTTAAAAGTGTATACCCCACACAATGTCAGAAATGTTTTACAACAAAAAGTGGAAAAATGGTTAACGGACAGCCGAATCCTAAAGTATGAAGCAATGCTAATAGACTCCCCTGACTTAGAACTGAGGGTGACTTCTGCTCAGAGTCCAGCACAATTTTTGTTTGGAGAACCATCAGAGGTATTACAACATAACTGTTTAGAGGTAATTGAGACCCAGACAAAGGTGAGACCAGATTTAAGAGATGCTGAGTTGGAAAATGGAGAAGCGCTGTTTATAGATGGCTCCTCCAGAGTGGTAGAAGGGAAGAGAAAATCGGGTTATGCAGTAATTAATAAGGACTTGGAACTTGTGGAATCAGGACCTCTGAGTCCATCATGGTCAGCTCAGGCTTGTGAGCTGTATGCCCTATGTAGGGCCCTGGAATTACTAAAAGGAAGAAGTGGGACAGATTCTAAATACGCATATGGGGTGGTCCACACTTTTGGAAAAATTTGGGAAGAAAGAGGTTTGATTAATACTCAAGGGAGGAATTTAATACATCAAGAATTAACAGTAAAGATTTTGAAGGCGTTAAGAGAACCAAAGGAGATAGCAGTGGTACATGTGAGGGGACACCAAAAGGGATGAGATTACCGAACTAGAGGAAATAACTTAGCAGATAAAGAGGCCCAGGAAGCAGCCTTGAGGGCTAAAGTTGCCAAAATTAATGTAATACAAACAAAGGAGGACACCAGCAAAGAAGAACGAGAGGAAAGAGAGAAGAAGCTTACGCCAGAAGAACAAACAAAATTGGAGAAAATAGGAGCTAAATTAGAACAAGGAAAGTGGACACTGCCTGATGGGCGAGAAATGTTGCCAAAAGCCTACACCAGGCGAATATTAGAACGTTTGCATGCGCAAACACATTGGGGTACAAAAGCGTTAAGTGATCATTTTCTTAAACAATTTGGTGGTATTGGAATTTTTGAAATAGCAAAGCAAATTACACAAGGTTGCTTAACCTGTCAAAAGGTAAATAAGACAGTGTTTCGACAAACAGCCATGGGAGGGAGAAAAACAGCTTACAGACCTTTTGAGAAAGTACAAGTCGATTTCACTGAATTGCCTAAGGTAGGGAGGATAAAATATTTATTGGTAATAGTAGATCATTTAACACAATGGGTAGAAGCGTACCCTGTAGCACGAGCTACGGCACAGATGGTGGTAAAAATGTTATTGGAACATTTGATACCTAGATATGGGATAATCCAGTACCTTGATTCTGACCAGGGCACACATTTTACTTCTAAAATAATAAAACTATTATGTCAATCATTAGATATACAGTGGGAATGCCACACTCCGTGGCACCCACAAAGCTCGGGGAAGGTAGAAAGAATGAATCAAACAATAAAACAACCATTGGCTAAATTAATGATTGAGACACAAATGCCCTGGACGAAATGTTTACCATTGGCACTTCTAAACATAAGAACGAAACCATACAGTGAGACTGGATTATTGCCATATGAAATGTTATATGGCATGCCTTATTTTCAAGGAATGCCTCTGGGGAACAATGTAATTGAGGATCATAGTATCCAACAATATATAATTACCATTGGAAAAAGATTAAAAGAATTAAGAGAGATTGGGATGGTGGCCCAAACACCACCTTTAGGATTTGCAATTCATCAGTTAGAACCAGGAGATAAAATTCTGATAAAAACATGGAAAGAAGGAAACTTATCTCCCTTCTGGGAAGGACCTTTCCTTGTTTTATTAACTGCAGAAACAGCTGTGAGAACTGCTGAAAAAGGATGGACACGTGTCACGAGTGAAAGGTCCAGTGAAGGAGTGGAAAGTCACATCTGGCTGAATTGCTGTGGGAATTTTATTGCGGCTACTCCTGTAATAGAAACAGGAGTGAAACATGAAATTCCCACAGTTGCTAAAAATCTATTTGTAAATCTTGCTGAAAACTCTGCTAAGTCATTGAATATAACTGTTACGTTTGTGGTGGAACAAATCAAGGTGAACGATGGCCATGGGAAGCTATGGAGAGAAATACAAGTAATCCCCCAAGTTTGGAAAACAATGGGAATGGGTAATAGGAAACAACAATGGGTACTCCAAACGTTGGCAAAAGAAGAACAGGAAAAAGGAGCTGGAACTAGAATTTGTCCTTAGTGTAGAAGGTGGTGTGTATTTGTAAGATTAGTGTTGCAGGCTAACTGGCAGTTTTCTGTAGCCATAAAGCCTTGCAAATAAAGAGGATTGCCAGGCTCAGGCAACTGCTCGGGTCTGGACAAACCACTGATCTATCAAAGCTCTGGCCTTCACAAGCAGTGCTCAATTAATTTGGGTGCTAAGAAAGCACCCCCCTAAAGGAAAGAAGAGGGCAAGACCGGAGGGGAACTGGTGTTGCGGCTTAAAAAGGGTCTGCCAAGGGCTGCAACCCCTTTGGGCTGTGACCGCCGATCACTATGGACCTGTCTGGACCTCTTCTAGTTCTACTTGGGGTGAGTTCCTTGACTCTGACTACGGCAAATAACTGCAGTCAATATTGGAACAAGTCCAGCTGGGGTTTACCCCAGAAAAATGGAAAAACCGAGGACCTTCTCCAATTGTACAGCCCGTACCTGTAATCAACAATAAAACCTAGTTTTTTCCTGTTACCCATAAATTAGGGAGAACAAATGGCCTCCTGAGAGACAAACTTGGAATGGAATCAATCTAGGAGGATTTTGGGGAGATTTTATGGGTGGTGATCGGCTTACTAAAATGGGGATAGTTGTATTGAGGATATGTGGGGGATTGTTACCAGATTAATCTACTCGGTTATACTCAATTGGAAATGAAAACACGAATCAATACTATAAAGAAAAAGATAGGGGATTGTGAAATATGTTAATCTGATTCATGTGATGAAGTGTAATCTTCTGTACTTTTATGGATTTCTCCTGCACCATAAAAAAGGGTATTTTACAGGAGAAAGTTAAACTACTTTGCTGGTATACCAGCTCAAACCAGTTTGACCACTGACCGTATAGTATTGTGTAAAGAAAGTGCATGCATAAGGTTTGGGGTCATCCTGGGGGCACGCCGAGGAAGATTCGAGAAGACTCTAGCAGGAGAAGAGGGCATGCGCCGAAGAAGACACGCCTGTTCATTAATATGTATTAGAAGACACGCCTATTCATGAATATGTATTAGCGAACATATAGCTGAGGAAGATTCGAGAAGATTCTAGAAGGAGAAGAGGGCATGCGCCGAAGAAGACACGCCTATTCATGAATATGTATTAACGGACAGGATATAAACCAGGAACAGGAACTGTACCACGTGCGTCTTGGTGGAGCAGAGACTCCCGGCGCACCCAGCGCTGTTTGCTTGCCTCTATTCGCTTAATAAATTGTAAATTTGAATTGGAATCCTGTTTGGGATTAAATCATTTATAACAAGGAGAAGGCTGAGGTACTCAATGTCTTCTTTGCTTCAGTTTTCACTAGCATTCTCTCTTCCCGTACCTCTTGAGTGGAAGGCCTGCAAGACAGGGACTGGAGGAGCAAAGTCATTCCCATAGTAAGAGAAGATGAGGTTCGAGACCACCTGCGGAACCTGGACATACTTCCCCGGGTGCAACGTGAGGCCCTTTCCTCTCTTCCTTTCACTTGTTACAGCATTTGTCAGCCGGAGACTGCAGGAGCACCTGGAGGGCCGCACTGTTACACGGCAGTGTCTCAAGTGAGGAAAAACCGGCCTGAGGGCTGTTTTCACCAACATTTGGAACCAGCGGGGACTTCTCTGGGGACATTATTCCAATGGACGATTGTTGCCAATGTGAAAAGTTTTCCTCTTGTGTCCAGTTGGAATCTCCCCAGGAAGAGTAACTTGTACCCATGACCCCTAGTCTTTTCCAGGCGACTCCTTGTGAAAAGGGAGTCTCCATTTTCTTTGTAGCCACCCTTTAAATACTGGACCATGGTGATAAGGTCTCCGCTAAGCCGCCTTTTCTCAAGGCTGAATAAACACAGTTCTCTCAGCCTTTCCTCATATGGCAGGCTTGTTTCCTCTGGCAGGGTTGCTTTTCCTTTCTTTAAGACCACTGAAGATACCCTCCTCTGTGTCAGATTTCTCAGGCCACTCTCATACTTCACCTGGACTGGTGTTCCACCTGGGCTCCCAAACACCCGCACTGTCCCCTGGAAACTGCCCAAACCACAGGTGCTGAGGAGGAGTCGCCAGGGAGATGGTTTGGTCCTCTTGTTCCCCCGCAACACCTTTGTCAGTTACACCCCGTTAGGGCTTTTTGCCCTGGTCTTTGATTTTTCACAGTCCTAATTCTCTTGGTAATTCTCATGCATCTTGCCTACGCTTCCGGCCTTGGCCACCCATACCTGTCACCGGGTGATTGCCTCACGCTGTCACGGGTGAGGTTCATAGCTACTGCCCAGAGGTCCCAGTCCTCCAAATACGTGGAATTGCCTCCCTTGCGCTCAAGGAATTGACTCAACTCTCAGCACTGACATGGACAGCTTGTTCTTCCTCTGTTCTCTCTGGTCTCTCCATGTGAGCTCCTGGGCAAAAGCAGCCTCCCTCCTTCAGTGTCTGACCGTACTGTGCGTATCCCAGCTGGGCTGTCTTCTAGCTGTCGTAACATCCCGTGTGGATGAGTTTCTGCCCAGTCGGCTCACTGGCACATCCCCTTGTATTGCTACCATTCCCCACAGTGTGACTTTTCTGTGTACCAGCATCCCTCAGCACATCCCCTTGCCCAGGCACTGCTTCGCCCACCGGAGGACAGAAATGGAGCTGAACTGGCTGGCCATCAGCCCTCCATAATGATGCTGATCTTTGGCTGGCTTGCCCTGCTTGCTATGTGCAGTGAGGCTTGGGCAATGCCACAAGTCTTGCCCAGGCATCAAAAGTCCTGCGCAGCTGTGGAAGGCCAGCGCTGTGCTTGCAGAGCTTCACCTTTAATGGAGCAAGCAGACTTTGTGCTTAACTATCAGGGCAATGGCTCTGAGGTTCTAGAGACTTATGAGGAGCATCTGAGGGAACTGAGATTGTTTAGTGCAGAGAACAGGAGGCTGAGGGGGGACCTTATCGCTCACTACAACTACTTGCAAGGAGGCTGTGGCGAGGTGGGTGTTGGTCTCTTTTCCCAGGTATCAAGTGATGGGAAGAGAGGAAACGGCCTCATGTTGCACTTGGGGAAGTTTATCTTGGATATTACGGGGTTACAGAGTCACAGAATCATTAAGGTTGGAAAAGACCTTTAAGATCATCACGTCCAACCGTCAACCCAACACCACCATGCCCATCAAACCATGTCCTGAAATGCCACATCTACCTGTTTTTTGAATACTTCCAGTGATGGTGACACCACCACCTCCCTGCGCAGCTGTCCTGGTTTCAGCCAGGATAGAGTTAATGTTCTTCATAGAGGCTAGTGTGAGGCTATGTTTTGGATTTGGGATGAGAAAATGTTGATAACGTGCTGATGTTTTGAGTTGTTGCTAAGTAGTCAAGGACAGTCCCGCTTCTCGTGCTGTCCTGCTAGCAAGAAGGCTGGGGGTGCACGGGAAGCTGGGAGGGGACACAGCTGGGACAGCTGACGCAGGCTGACCAAAGAGATATCCATACCATATAACATCATGCTCAGTATATAAAGCTGGGACGAAGAAGAAGGAAGGGCTGGAGGGACATTTGGAGTTATGGCGTCTGTCTTCCCCAGAAACCATTACGCATGATACAGCCCTGCGTCCCTGGAGATGGCTGAACACCTGCCTGCCCATGGGGAGTAGTGAATGAATTCCTTGTCTTGCTTTGCTTGCATGTGCAGCTTTTGCTTTATCTATTAAACTGTCTTTATCTCAAATCATGAGTTTTCTCACTTTTACTCTTCCGACTCTCTCCCCCATCCCACTGTGGCAGAGTGAGCGAGCAGCTGCATGGTGCTTGGTTGCCGGCTGGGGCTAAACAACGATAGTCCCTTTTGGTGCCCGATGTGGGGCTTGAAGGGTTTGAGATAATGACAGGCTTGATAAGAATGTGCTAGCTAGAATTTATAGCTGTTATTGCTCTTCAGCTATTAATTGGCAGGCTCCTGTGTTTGGACACTGGGAACTACAAGCCTGTCAGCCTGACCTCTGTACCGGGGAAGATTATGTAGCGGTTGGTCTTGAGAGTGCTCACAGGGCATCTGCAGGACAACCAAGGGATCAGGCCCAGCCAGCATGGGTTCATGAAAAGCAGGTCCTGCTTGACCAACCTGATCTCCTTCTATGACCAGGTGACCCGCCTAGTGGATGAGGGAAGACTGTGGACGTTGTCTACCTGGACTTTAGTAAAGCCTTTGACAGCGTCTCCCACAGCATTCTCCTGGAAAACTGGCGGCTCGTGGCTTAGACAGGTGTACTCTTCGCTGGGTGAGGAACTGGCTGGATGGCCGAGCCCAGAGAGTTGTGGTGAACGGCATTAAATCCGGCTGGCGGCCAGTCACAAGCGGTGTTCCCCAGGGCTCGGTTCTGGGGCCGGTCTTGTTCAATATCTTTATAGATGATCTGGATGAGGGAATTGAGTGCTCCCTCAGTAAGTTTGCAGATGACACCAAGTTGGGTGGGAGTGTTGATCTGCTGGAGGGTAGGAGGGCTCTGCAGAGGGATCTGGACAGGCTGGATCGATGGGCAGAGGCCAACTGTATGAGGTTTAATAAGGTCAAGTGCTGGGTCCTGCACTTTGGCCACAACAACCTCATGCAACACTACAGGCTTGGGGAGGAGTGGCTGGAGAGCTGCCCAGGGGAAAGGGACCTGGGGGTGCTGGTTGACAGCCGGCTGAACATGAGCCGGCAGTGTGCCCAGGTGGCCAAGAAAGCCAAGAGCGTCCTGGCCTGTATCAGGAATAGTGTGGCCAGCAGGAGTAGGGAAGTGATCATGCCCCTCTACTCGGCACTGGTGAGGCTGCACCTTGAATCCTGTGTTCAGTTTTGGGCCCCTCACTACAAGAAGGATGTTGAGGTGCTGGAGCATGGCCAGAGAAGGGCAACGAAGCTGGTGAGGGGTCTGGAGCACAAGTCTTATGAGGAGCGGCTGAGGGAACTGGGGTTGTTTAGTCTGGAGAAGAGGAGGCTGAGGGGAGACCTTATCGCTCTCTACAACTACATGAAAGGGGGTTGTGGTGACGAGGGTGTTGGTCTCCTCTCCCAAGTAAGCAGCAATAGGACGAGAGGAAATGGCCTCAAATTAGGCCAGGGGAGGTTTAGATTGGATACTAGGAAAAATTTCTTCACCGAGAGGGTGGTCAAGCATTGGAACAGGCTGCCCTGGGAGATGGTGGCGTCGCCATCTCTGGAAGTGTTCAAAAAACGTGTGGATGTGGCACTTCAGGACATGGTTTAGGGGACATGGTGGCGCTGGATTAATGGTTGGACTTGATGATCTTGAAGGTCCTTTCCAACCTAGTGATTCTGTGAGTCTGTGATTCTGTGATCTTAAAAGAGCTTAAGATCACCTGACAGTATTTCCCTATGATGCACATGACCTACAAGTCAGGATGCTTTGGAAGGCTACATGTCCTATAAATATTCCACTGCTGGAATTGCCTGATGCAGCATGGGAGCTGCCTGACTTTTGGAGTGTGGTGGGAGAGGAGGTTCACCTCTCACCACCCAGAAGAGACTACAGTTCCCATGATGCAGTGCGAAATGGGGTGGAGGGGAAGAGACTGCGGCTGCCAAGAAGTGTTTCCATGTGAGGAGAACCTTTCTACTAAATACATGAAACAAGGGAATCCATCGCTATAAAAGTAGAAGGACAAATCTGAGTTTTCCTTGTACAAAATTTTGGGGTTTGGAGTGCAAGTAAGTGCTGGAATGTCCCAGGGTGTCAGCGTGAATTTTGCTAACCTGCAAGGCCAGGCTTTGCAGATGGGGTCCCTGCACCCAAGAAAACCCCACTTGCTCTGTCACATTCTATGGGACTGCCAACTGCCAGCACAAGTGAGAGCCCTTCCTTGGTCTTTGCGTTCGGCAAAGCCCCAGTTTGGGCAAACCCTGAATGCCCTATTAAAGCACATCAGATTTACACTGGCATGAAGGACAATGACGGAGGACAGGCAAGCTCAACAAGCTGCTGATGCGATACAGCTCAGGCTACAGCTTTCTGCCTTTGTATCGCTGAAGCCTTAAGGTTGGCTCATACGTGGGGTAGGCTGACCTTCAGCAGCTCTCCTGCTAACAAGCACAGGGCACCCTAAGGGTGTGTTTTCTCACCTGGTATCTCAGCACAGACAAGAGCCTAAATAAAACTGCAGGAACTTTCCCGTTTGCAGCAGTGGGAGCACGGATCAGAGCAGTGCCAGCAGCAGCAGCCATGAAAAAGAGCAGATGCTGAGCACCACTGCCAAAATTAACCAAAGTGCCTGCAAGAAGCAACTGTGTAAGATCCTCCCACGCACCATTCTGCATAGATGTGCCTTCTATGTCCTCTGTCTGCTCTCAACATGTCACATTTTCTCCAGCTGAGGGTCGCCTGCGGGATGGGGTCCTAACCTGGGTGATCCGAGAAGCCCCATAGCTGAGCTAACCAGAGACCCTCACCCAAATCTTACACTCGGGCACCAGTGAACAGCTCTGAAATCACTCAGCAGCCAACACCCCTCCATATTAACAACCACGAGTATGTAGACGCATCAGAGCAATAGCAAAGTGCACCGTGTGTGGCAGGACCAGCTCAGACCAATAGCTGGGGAAGCAGGAGAAATGATAAGGGACTTTATTTATTAGGCACTGGGTCAAAAACCCCATCTTCCAGGCCCAAGTGTTTCATTTGTGCCCCTGCCAAAGAGAAGCCACTGCTAATAACAGGATGAACAACTCCACAAAATATATACTGTGGAGCCAAAGGTCCTCGATACAGGGAAAGCTGCCTCCCCTGTGACAGAGCGAGGCTGGAATGAGCATGACCTGTGCTGCTGCAGGTCCAGCATCCTTTCCCCACACGGTCTCCAGCACCGCTTCAGCCGCCTGGCAGGGAGGACACAGGTGAATTCCTCCCCTGGCTTCACAGACCCCCGGGCCAGGCAAGGAAGAGGAGTGTGCAGGGAAGAGACCATCAGCAGGACGCAGCAGCTTCTTGCAGCCATAAATCTCAGAAATTGCAAACATACATCAATGTTTGTCATTTTTGGGTTTTGTTTCTTGTTTAGTTTTTTTTTTTTGACTATAAGACTTGTGGCATTCTCAGTGTTGGAGACATGGATTTGACTTTTCTGCTCTCAATCCTGCCTAGATCAGTGTCAAAAAGGTGCCTCCACCCCCTCTTTCTTCTGTTATGGCATGTGATTTTAAGGGTTTTAATGCGTAACACCAATTCTCTCTCCCCAGCTTGTGCTCAGGAGCTGGGAGAGCAGCTGACCCCCCCAGCTTTAACCTGCAAGCAGGCAGGATTGTGCGATAGCGTAACTGGGCCGTGGCAGATTGCCAGTGGGTTAGCTGCCAGCACGCTTCCCAAAGCCATGTTCTAGCCTATCCGGAAGACTCATCTGTATGGCTGGAGTCAACTCACAGCTGCCAGCATCTGGGCTATATCCTGCCCCAGATTCATCCTGCCAACAATTCAGAGGGCTGCAGCAGGACGGCAGGGTGGAAAACAAAAGGAACCTCAGCAAGTCAAGTCTCCTTCACACCTGGGCTGTCTCTGTCTTCCTCTGCTCTCATGGCCATCTTGTCAAAGCCTTAACCCATGTAAGAAATACTGAAATAATATTGAAATTCCTTTACTAATTCATAATAATACACAATAAAAAGATAGTAATAACTCTATTGTATGATAAATGATAGTGAAACAGTACAGAGTCATTAACACTTGCACAGCAGTTTCCATTAACTGTTACATGCCACATGCATGATTCCAGGAAGCGTGTTGTTTGGAAATAGCAACTTTTCCACCATTCCCTACCAGCTTTTTGTGTATATGTCATTTTAATCTGCTTGGAAAACACAGGCTGTGATTGACATGGATAAAAGTCTTTATCCATTCAATCTCTCACCCTTTCAGCTTGCCACACATTTCTTCCAGCTTGCAACTCAGCTCGGAGCAGTCAAAGCATGTGAATAGGGACTACAGGGATCACAATCTTTCAGCCTTTTCTGGAGGAAGGTCTAGCCCTGGCAGAAATAAACCAACCGACCACGCCCTGGCATGAGACTTTCCCGCTATCTCTGACCCCACCAAAGGCTATGCTCCTGTCCCAAGGGCGAGGGTAGAAAGCAAGATGAGGAGAGCACATGGAAAAGGAGCTGCATAAGCTCTAGCATCAGAATGAAGTTGCTACTAATGATTTTATGAAATGACTCTACAAAACACTATTTCAGCCAAAGCCTGCTCCCCATCATGACCCTTAGGTCTCACCCACAGCTTGCGAAACTCATGGGGAAAGCTTCATCAATGCCATGAGCCAGCGGTTTCGATAGTCTCCGGAAGAAATACAAAGATGTATTGTCCTCTGAGGTGATGCTTTGGCCAGAGCTTAACCCTGGGGAGATGCCAGTGCCCACAGACAGCAGGTGCTGTGGACAACTCAGTATAGCACCACGAGGGGTACTGCTGTATCGTGCTTGCACAGAGAGGAATTCAAGCCACAGTGGTTGCACTCCAGCCACGATTCAGCTCTGCCACTCTGCCAAAGCCTGGAGACCTCGGTCTGGTTCAAGTTGGTCCTTGGGAGCTGCCACTCTCACCTCCCGTGTGACTGGCTCAGTGGTGACCAAAAGCCCCTGGCAACGCCTGTGTGTGCTTTACTCCTTCCTTGTGCTGGGGCAGTCAGGTCTTTCGTGCAACTGCTGCCATGTCCTGTTACAGCACTCCACGCTTGACACAGGCTGTTTCGCTTTCCTCCCCCACTCGTGTTGCCTTAACAAGACTACAGACCAACTATAGACAATGGAGGATCGATGTTTTGGAGAAGGTAAGAATGTCTTTAGCTTGTTATGCTATCTTCAGGACCATAGTGGAATACATGAATCTCTGGCTCCAGCTAGAGGTTGTTCATGGATAGGTTTCTAACCTGAAAGGAGCTCTCATTATAAAGTATTGCTATGCTGTGTTAAGGTACATGGTGCAACATACCCAGTATACCAAAGGGAATGAGAAGAGCAGAGACCGTGGAGACTTTCACATGCTGTCCATTCCAGACAGTGGCATTTTCTTCCTTGTCCATCAAGCAGCATCAAGCTCCGTGTGGAGCTGGAGTGCACCTGCACGAGGGAGCAGCTAGATATGCTGTGCTTCCTCCACCAGCCCGAGGAGGAGCTGAGGAGAAACCAGGGTGCCAGGCTCCTAGGCACCCTCTGCACTGGCCCCTACCTAGACGTGGAGAAAACCACCCGCTGGTTCCAAATGCTGGTGCAAGCAGCCCTCAGGCTGGTTTTTCCTCACTCGAGACACTGCCGTCTCACAGTGCTGCCCTCCAGGCGCTCCTGCAGGCTCCGGATGACAAATGCTGTTGATAGCGCTCTCCTGATGGAGATGATGTTTGCAGTGCAATGAGGTGACTCAGACACCTCCCTGAGCATCGAGTAGGCAGCGGCCAGTGTTACCAGCAGCAGGACGTGGCCAGACAGCCATTCTATGGCAGAGGTGCAGTTCTTTAGGCACAGGGCCAGGCCTGAAGAAACTCCCTGGGGAGCTGGTGCTGCAGAGCTGAGGTACTGGACACGGAGAGCTCGCTGCTCAGTCGGCACTGGGAATTGCTGCCGCACCATTCCTCCACAGCAAAATCACGCTCTGGGGCGCGGGACCCAACGCAGCTGAAGGGGCCATTGCAAGGAGTCTTGCAACAGAGATTCCCGTTACCACCTGGCACAGCGCCCACCCGCCCTCTTCAAGAGACTCCATTCCTCTGGGAGCTTTACCCTGTGCAAAGATTTCAATAAATCTCTTGTTTAACACACACATCGCTTTGTCAGGGCACGCGGGCAGAGGGTGCTGCCTGCTCAGCTGCCACAGAGTCAAGGAGCATTACCGGAAGAGCTCATGCATAGAACCATAGAATCATCCCAGAATCTTTGGGTTGGAAGGAACCTTTGAATGTCATCTAGTCCCAGCCCCCTGCAGTGAGCAGGGACATCGTCAACTAGGTCACATTGCTCAGAGCTTCATCCAGCCTGACCTGGAATGTGTCCAGGGATGGGGCATCTACCACCTCGGAAGAGTAAAAGTGAGAAAACTCATGGTTTGAGATAAAGACAGTTTAATAGATAAAGCAAAAGCTGCACATGCAAGCAAAGCAAGACAAGGAATTCATTCAATACTCCCCATGGGCAGGCAGGTGTTCAGCCATCTCCAGGGAAGCAGGGCTGTATCATGCGTAATGGTTTCTGGGGAAGACAGACGCCATAACTCCAAATGTCCCTCCAGCCCTTCCTTCTTCTTCGTCCCAGCTTTATATACTGAGCATGATGTTATATGGTATGGATATCTCTTTGGTCAGCCTGCGTCAGCTGTCCCAGCTGTGTCCCCTCCCAGCTTCCCGTGCACCCCCAGCCTTCTTGCTAGCAGGACAGCACGAGAAGCGGGACTGTCCTTGACTACTTAGCAACAACTCAAAACATCAGCACGTTATCAACATTTTCTCATCCCAAATCCAAAACATAGCCTCACACTAGCCTCTATGAAGAACATTAACTCTATCCTGGCTGAAACCAGGACAGCTGCGCAGGGAGGTGGTGGTGTCACCATCACTGGAAGTATTCAAAAAACAGGTAGATGTGGCATTTCAGGACATGGTTTGATGGGCATGGTGGTGTTGGGTTGACGGTTGGACGTGATGATCTTAAAGGTCTTTTCCAACCTTAATGATTCTGTGACTCTGTAATCCCGTAATATCCAAGATAAACTTCCCCGAGTGCAACATGAGGCCGTTTCCTCTCTTCCCATCACTTGATACCTGGGAAAAGAGACCAACACCCACCTCGCCACAGCCTCCTTGCAAGTAGTTGTAGTGAGCGATAAGGTCCCCCCTCAGCCTCCTGTTCTCCGCACTAAACAATCTCAGTTCCCTCAGATGCTCCTCATAAGTCTCTAGAACCTCAGAGCCATTGCCCTGATAGTTAAGCACAAAGTCTGCTTGCTCCATTAAAGGTGAAGCTCTGCAAGCACAGCGCTGGCCTTCCACAGCTGCGCAGGACTTTTGATGCCTGGGCAAGACTTGTGGCATTGCCCAAGCCTCACTGCACATAGCAAGCAGGGCAAGCCAGCCAAAGATCAGCATCATTATGGAGGGCTGATGGCCAGCCAGTTCAGCTCCATTTCTGTCCTCCGGTGGGCGAAGCAGTGCCTGGGCAAGGGGATGTGCTGAGGGATGCTGGTACACAGAAAAGTCACACTGTGGGGAATGGTAGCAATACAAGGGGATGTGCCAGTGAGCCGACTGGGCAGAAACTCATCCCCACGGGATGTTACGACAGCTAGAAGACAGCCCAGCTGGGATACGCCCAGTACGGTCAGACACTGAAGGAGGGAGGCTGCTTTTGCCCAGGAGCTCACATGGAGAGACCAGAGAGAACAGAGGAAGAACAAGTTGTCCATGTCAGTGCTGAGAGTTGAGTCAATTCCTTGAGCGCAAGGGAGGCAATTCCACGTATTTGGAGGACTGGGACCTCTGGGCAGTAGCTATGAACCTCACCCGTGACAGCGTGAGGCAATCACCCGGTGACAGGTATGGGTGGCCAAGGCCGGAAGCGTAGGCAAGATGCATGAGAATTACCAAGAGAATTAGGACTGTGAAAAATCAAAGACCAGGGCAAAAAGCCCTAATGGGGTGTAACTGACAAAGGTGTTGCGGGGGAACAAGAGGACCAAACCATCTCCCTGGCGACTCCTCCTCAGCACCTGTGGTTTGGGCAGTTTCCAGGGGACAGTGCGGGTGTTTGGGAGCCCAGGTGGAACACCAGTCCAGGTGAAGTATGAGAGTGGCCTGAGAAATCTGACACAGAGGAGGGTATCTTCAGTGGTCTTAAAGCAAGGAAAAGCAACCCTGCCAGAGGAAACAAGCCTGCCATATGAGGAAAGGCTGAGAGAACCGGGTTTATTCAGCCTTGAGAAAAGGCGGCTTAGCGGAGACCTTATCACCATGGTCCAGTATTTAAAGGGTGGCTACAAAGAAAATGGAGACTCTCTTTTCACAAGGAGTCGCCTGGAAAAGACTAGGGGTCATGGGTACAGGTTACTCCTCCTGGGGAGATTCCAACTGGACACAAGAGGAAAACTTTTCACATTGGCAACAATCATCCGTTGGAATAATGTCCCCAGAGAAGTGTTGGACACTTTTAAGATTTGGCTAGACAAGGTGCTGTGCCATCTTGTCTAAACTGTGCTTTTGCCAAGACAGGTTGGACCAGATGATCCTTCACGTCCCTTTCAACCTGGTATTCTATGATTCTATGATTTTTTTTCCTTATATCCATCAATATCCCCCTCCCAAAACACAGCAGTTCCTTTAAGTCCACTCAAGTGCTAAGAAAAATCTGCACCAACCCAGCAAGCCCGTAGGAGCTCTGCTGCCTGACTGGGACCGTCCCTCTTGCAACAGGGTCACGAGCAGGGTTTGCAGCAGAGCGTGTGGGAGCTACGGCTGAGAGTAGTGTTTTCCAGAGACACCCTCCGTCTGAAATATGTTCGGCCACTTGGCGGCAGAGCGGTTCCTTCTTCCCGTATGTGAACACTTCTGGAACGTAACCTTTAAAGCCCTCAGTGTTCAAACAAGGTCTCCTATCCAGCATAGTTACCAGTGCAGTTTTCCTCTTTGGGGACAGAAACTAATTCCAGGGTTAAAGGAGAGGGAGTATCAAAGATGCCCTGGCATATGCCTTGGGCAGGAGGGATGCCACAGGCTGTGATGCTTACTGGCCTCTGCCATGAAGCAGGGGGAAATGAATTACACCACATAAATACAATGCACCTAAATATTGCCAAACTGGGTGCGTGATACATATCCAGACAGAGGCAGACAGCTCCCACATGCTTGCTCTAGCTACTCCAAGTCATACATATCCTGCTAAAGACAATCTAAACCCAAAAGATACAGCTGAAGATACTAAGGACCCATGAAGGATTAATACGATATCATGAGATGACCAAATGCTGCTTGAAAAGTACAGTCCTACCAGAGAGAAAGTAACAGCCAGTAAAGCTGGCCTCGGCCTCCCAAATGCTTAGGAAGATGTCCGAGTTGCCTGTCTCCCTGCCAAATGTCAACTCAATGAAAACAGTCCTCCTGAAGGAGTTTGCAGTAGTGGGAGGAGGGCAGCACCATTACTAGGTGGGGAGTGATACAGGTATTGATAGAACCATAGAATCATAGAATTGTGGAATCATAGAATAGTTTGGGTTGGAAGGAACCCTTAAAGGTCCTCTAGTCTAACCCCGCTGCAGTGAGCATTTCTTCCTTAGATCTAGGCAAAACCTGCCCTCTTTTAGTTTAAAACCATTACCCCTTGTCCTGCCACGACAGGCCCTGCTACAAAGTCTGTCCCCATCTTTCCTATAGGTCCCTTTGAAGTCCTGGAAGGCCACAGTACGGTCTTCCCAGAGCCTTCTCTTCTCCAGAAGAGAAGAACCCCAACTCTCTCAGCCTGTCCTCATACGAGAGCTGTTCCATCCCTCTGGTCATTTTTGTGGCCTCCTCTGGACCCTCTCCAACAGGTCCATAGCTTTCCTGTGCTGAGGGTTCCAGAGCTGGACGCAGCACTGCAGGGGGGGTCTCTCCTGAGCAGAGCAGAGGGGCAGAATCCCCTCCCTCGACCTGCTGGACGCACTGCTTTGGACGCAGCCCAGGAGACGGCTGGCCTTCTGGGCTGCGAGGGCACATTGCCAGCTCACGTCCAGCTTTTCATCCACCAGTACCCCCAAGTGCTTCTGGGCAGGGCTGCTCTCAACCCCTTCCTCGCCCAGCCTGGATTGATAACGGAGCTTATCTCGAGCCAGGGGCAGGACCCTGCCCTTTGCCGTGTTGAAACCTCATGAGGTTCACACGGGCCCATTCCTCGAGCTTGTCCAGGTCCCTCTGGATGGCATCCCGTCCCTCCGGTGTGTCAGCTGCACCACTCAGCTTGGTGTCATCTGCAAACGTGCTGAGGGTGCGCTCGATCCCACTGTCAATGTCATGGATGAAGATATTAAAGAGTACTAGTCTTAGTATGGACCCCTGAGGGACACCACTTGTCACCGATCTCCATCTGGATGTTCAGCCGTTGACCACCACCCTCTGGGTGTGACCATCCAGCCAATTCCTCAACCACCAAACAGTCCACCCATGAAATCCATCTCTCTCCAGTTTAGACAGAAGGATGTTGTGGGGGGCCTTGTCAAAGGCCTTGCAGAAGTCCAGATAGACGACGTCTCTAGCTCTTCCCTTGTCCACTGATGTGGTCAGCTCCATCATAGAAGACCACTAGGTTGGTCAGGCAGGACTTGCCCTTGGTGAAGCCATGCTGGCTGTCTCGAATGACCTCCCGGACCTTCACGTGCCTTAGCATAGCTTCTAGGAGGATCTGTTCCCTGATCTGCCCAGGCACAGAGGTGAAGCTGACTGATTGGTAGTTCCCAGGGTCCTCCTTGGTACCGGTCTTAAAAATGGGTGCAATGTCACCCTTTGCCCAGTCTCCAGGGACTTCACCTGACTGCCAGGACTTCTCAGATACCATGGAGAGTGGCTTGGCCACTACATCAGCGAATCCCTGCAGGGCTCTGGGATGCATCTCATCAGGTCCCATAGACTTGCACATGTTCAGGTTCCTCAGGTGGTCTCAAACCTGATCTTCTCAGACAGTGGGAGGGACTTTGCTCCTCCAGTACACGTCTTGCAGGCCAGCCCCTTGAGAGGTGTGGGAAGACACAGTGCCAGTGAAGACTGAGGCAACGCAGTCGTTCAGTACCTCAGCCTTCTCCACATCCGTTGTTGACAGTTTGCCAGTCATGATGCAGTGGGCTCTGGTTTCATGGTTCACTGGGCGTTGGCTTCCCAAGGGTTGTGGCTTAATCCCAGTAGGCAGCTTGGCAGCACACAGCCGCTCAATCACTTGCCCCATTAAAAGTGAGAAAACTTGTGGGTTGAGAGGGGACAGTTCAGGAGGTAAAGCAAAAGCTACATGCCCAGGCAAAGCAAAAGAAAGAATTCCTTGCCTTCTCCCCTGGACTGCTGAGCACACCTGCCTATTTGGGAAGCGTTCTGCCTCCCTGGGGCTCGGGTTGGAGGCGTTACCAGGAAACTTCCTAGCCTCGTACGGCCCTCACATCATTAGCCGCTCTTGCTTTTTCCTGTGGGTACCAACGTAGTTGTGACGAGAAGCCCAAGGGCAATCAAAAGAGACTTGAGGCCTCGGGGAGATCGGTAAAGGGATCAGGAGTGCAGGCAGTATTCTCCTCTGTCCTCCCAGTTGTAGGGAATGACGGGGAAAGAAACAGGCCGGCGCAACTTCTCGACCGGCAGAAGATGGGATTTTCAGTCATGGCATGATCTACATGACACCAGGCCTGCTGGGGCCTGACGAGACTCACCCTTCTCAAGGGGAGGAAAAGTATTTTTGCTCAGTAATTAGTGGGGTCGATGGAAAGAGCTTTGAACCAGGTTTGAAGGGGGGAAGGCATAATATCAGGCTTACCAGCGATAAGCTATGGGGCGGCCTGACAATGTTTGAGAGACAGTGTGCTAGTGAGAACTTTCACTCTGCTCAACGATGTACTGAGCAGCCCGGAGCACTTTTGAAGTGTTTGTAGACTAATGCACGCGGTGTGAGGAATAGACAGGAGGAACTAGAGGCGTTGGCTCAGTCCCAGAGCTACGACACCATTGGCATAAGTGAGACTTGTTGGGAAGAGTCCTGTGACTGGAGTGCTGTGACGGACGGTCATAGGCTCTTCAGGAGAGAGAGGCAGGGCAGGTGAGGAGGGGTTGGACTGTACAGAGCTTGCAGCTGAGGGTGACACAGTGGAGAGCCTCTGCGTAAAGATTAGGGGAAAAGCTAACAAAGCGGGTGTTCTTGCAGGAGTCTGCTATGGATCACCCAGCCAGGATGATGACACCCCGGTATGATTCTACAAGGAATCAAGGGAAACCTCTCAATCAGTTGCCCTATGTCATCGTTATGGACGCCTTTAACTTCCCAGCTGCTAACTGGGACCATCATAGAGCAGACATGCTCAAGAGTCCCAGGAAGTTCCGGAAGCCCATGTTGAAGATTTCTTTTTGAGATGGGTACTACAGGAGCCGACTATGAGAGGTGCCTTCCTCATCCTCTTGCTTGTACACAGAGATGGTCTTGTGGGTGAAGTAATGATTGATGGCTGTCATGGCCACAGTGGTCAAGCAATGGTTGCGTTTAAAATCTTTGGTGATATGGGAAAATCTGCCTGCAGAGCTACTAGCCTGGACTCTGGGAGAGCAGACTTGCGGCTGCTCAAGGAGCCAGATTGTGAGCTCCCCCAGGAATCTGCTTTTGAGGGTATTGGTGTCCATAATGTTGTTCACTTTTGAAGAGCCATTTCTTAAGAGCACGGAGGTGGGCAATTCCAGTGTATTGCAAGCAAGCAAGAGAGGCAGAAGGCTGGCTTGGCTGGCGAGGACTCTCCTTTGGGAACGCAGGCTGCCAACCTAAGTGTATGGCCTTTGGAAAGGGCTGGGGGGGTTTTGGTTGATGGGAAGCTCAATAGGAGTCAGGAGCATGCCCGGCTGTCCAAAAGGGCCAGCCCTCTCCTGGGCTGCATTAGGCACAATATAGCTTGCCGGTCAAAAGAAGGGACTGACCCACCATAATCAGTAGTGGGGCAGCGTCAGTTCGAGTGTTGTGCACAGCTTTGGCCTCCACGTGAGAAGCAGGCTATGAAAGTGCTAGGATGTGTCCAAAGGAGATGATGCAGCAGAGATGGTGAAAGGACTAGCGGGCATGTCCTTATGAGGCGCAGCTGAGGACGCTGGGTTTGTTGAGCTTAAAGGAGAGGAGACTGAGGGGTGACCTCATTGCTGTCTACAACTTCCTCAGGACGGGGAGCAGAGAGGGAGGTGCCAATCTCTCCTCTCTAGGGCCTGGTGAAAGGACACAAAGGAATGGCTTAAAGCTGTGTCAAGAGATGTTCAGATTGGATATTAGGAAAACACTCCTCACAGAGAGGGTGGTCAAGCAGTGGAACAAGGTCCCCCGAGGAAACGGTCATTGCCCAAAGCCTGTTGGCATTCAAGAAGCAATTGGACAATGCTCTTAGACATATGGGATAGAGTTGTGGTGAATGGAGTTAACTGTAGTTGCTGGCCAGTCACAAGTGGTGTTTCCCAGGGCTCAGTATTGGGGCCAGTTCTGTTTAAGAACCTTATCAATGATCTGGATGAGGGGATCGAGTGCACCAAGTTGGGCAGGAGTTGTTGATCTGCTTGAGGGTAGGAAGGCTCTGCTAAGGGATCTTGACAGGCTGGATCAATGGGTTGAGGCCAACTGCATGAGATTGAACAAGGCTACGTGCTGGGTCCTGCACCTGGGCCATAACAAGCCTATGCAACACTTTAGTCTCCGGGAAGAGTGTCTGGAAAGCCGCCTGGCAGGAAAGAACCTGGAGGTCTTGTTGACGGCCGGCAGTGTGCTCAGGTGGCCAAGAAGGCCAATCTCATGCTGGTTTGTATCAGAAATGTGTGGCCAGCAGGACTCGGGAAGTCATCGTCCCACTCTACTTGGCACTGATGAGCCCGCACCTTGAATAGTGTGTTTGGTTTGGGGCTCCTCACTGCAGGAAAGACACTGAGGTTCTGCAGCGCATCCCAAGAAAAGCAGCAAAGCTGCTGAAGGTTCTAGAGGCTTTTGAGGAGCATCTGAGGGAACTGGGATTGTTTAGTGCAGAGAACAGGAGGCTGAGGGGAGACCTTATCACTCTCTACAACTACCTGCAAGGAGGTTGTGGCAAGGTGAGTGTCGGTCTCTTTTCCCAGGTAACAAGTGAAAGGAAGAGAGGAAAGGGCCTCACGTTGCACCCGGGGAAGTTTACATTGGATATTAGGAGAAACTTGATCACCAAAAGCGGTGTCAAGCATTGGAACAGGCTGCCCAGGGAAGTGGCTGAGGCACCATGCCTGGAGGTATACAAAGGGTGTGTAGACGTGTCGACTAGGGACGTGGTTTAGTGGTGGAGTTGGCAGTTTTAGCTTTGCGGTTGGACTCGATGATCTTCAGGGTCCTGGCCAAGCTGAATCATTCTAGGATTCTGGGATTTACCCTGAAAGTTGTGCGGTGTGGAGTCAGGGCTGGGACTCGATGATCCTCGTGGGTCCCTTCCAGCTCAGGATATTCTGTGATGAAGAGAGTGCTGTTGGCAGGCAGAAGATTTTCAATGCAAACTGTGGCACCATGCAAGCTGCTGTGAAGAAAACAAACTCTAGCCCAGCCTTAAGCAGTACAAGGGGGCAGCTGTGAGTGGCTGAGCCAGGGTGGGGCCGAAGGGCGGGGCTGGCCAGCGGGCGTGCCTGTGATGCGTACTGATGCCTGTGACAGCACAGGGGCGTGTCACAATGGGGGCGGTTATAAAGGGCGCCAGCAGGCAGCCCTGCCCCAGTGCGGCCTGGGCCAGCGGTGAGTGCGCACGTGGGGGAAGGCTGGGCTGGACGAGGGCCAGGGCAGAATCGCGGGCCCCCAGGGGGTGGGTTCTCAGCCTGCACCGAGGGCCCAGCCGCTCGCGGCAGCGCCTTGGGCAGGGCACGGTACCGCCGCTGCCGGGGCTGGGCGCAGGCCTCGCTGTCTCCCAGCTGCCTCGCCCCCTCTGCTACCTGCCCCCAGCTCCCTGCGGCCCATGTCCTCGCTCCCCCACCGCCAGCTCCCTCCCTCCTCATCTCATTCAACCCATTTTCTCTCTCCTCCTGCAGGCCATGGCTGCCGCAAAATTCTTCACTGTGGTGATGCAAATCATCATCCAGCACCCGCAGCTGGTGGGTGATGAGCTGGATGAGGCCACGCGCGAGCGCATGCAGCAGCGTGCGGAGCAGCTGAGCCAGGAGATGGCTCGGCTGCTGCAGGAGCTGGAGCAGAGCACCCAGCAGGAGCAGAGCACCCAGGAGCAGAGCACCCAGGAGCAGAGCGGCTTGGCCTGGGGAGCCCTGCTCTTTGCTGCCGTGCAGCAGTGGCAATTCTGGGCAGTTGCTGGGGTCCTGGTCCTGCTCTTTGGGTTCTGCTGGTGGCTCAGGAAAAGGAGGTCTGATGCAGAGAGCAGCAGCGATGAGGAAAGCTCCAGCTGTGACACGGAACAGATGGAGGGACAGGAGTCAGAAGAGGACAATGATGAGTTGGGAAGGTTTTTTGAGGAGCACATACAGTGGCCAGTGCAGAACCTGGCCACAGACTGCCCGGTGGTTGAGGAACTAGTGAACAACTTCATCCTTGTCTTCACGCACCTCTTGACCAATAGTTTCTTTCCGGTGTTGCAAGCAGCCATCGCTGTGGGCAGTGCCTTCGAAGGCTGGAGTCCCCGTGAGGATGATGCTGTCTACCGCCTGCTTGTGCCCCTGATGCCCCCTCGTGGGCACACTTTCCTCATGGAGCCGGGCACTGCTGGGGAGCTGCCGGAGAGGAACTTCTGCATCCTCGTGGAGCTGGAGTGCACCTGCATGACAGAGCAGCTGGCAGGAGAGATGCTGTGCTTCCTCCACCAGCCCGAGGAGGCGCTGAGGAGGAATCAGGACCCCAGCCTCCTACACACCCTCTGCACCAGCTCTTACCTAGATGTGCAGAAAACTGCTCGCTGGTTCCAACAATTGGTAAAAGCTGCCTGGGTGATTTTACCTCAGTCATCTAAATACAGTCTAACGCTTGTGCCCTCCAGCCGCTCCTGCAAATTCCAGGTTCAAGAAAGAGGCAAAAAACCCCTCTTAATTGAGATGATGTTCGGGGTGCAGTATGGTGACTCGGACATCTTTGTGAGCAGCCAGAGCACAAAAGCCATCTTCACCCCAAGCACGATGTGGTCGGTGAGCTATGCTGTGGCAGAGGTAAAGTTCTTCAGGCATGTGGCCAGGCAGGCCCCACATGACAGCTTCCACCTCAAATGCCTGCAGCTCTGTGCCCGCATCCTGGTGGGCACAGGCTTTTCCACCTATACCTTGAAGACAGCTGTGATGCACCTCCTGACCACCATACCCCTGTCAGGCTGGCGCAGGAAGGATTTCCTGCTGCGGCTGGAGGATATCATGCGGTACTTGCGCTGCTGCCTGGAGGAAAAAAGCCTCAACCACTTCTTCTTTGGCAATGAGAGGGTGCCTGAGGAGATCGCCTTGCCCGCAGACTTCCAAACGGCCGAGCCACTCAACCTCTTCCAGCACCTGGTACAGGATCCAGCCGCCCATGCCATGGCATGGCATGAGTTCGTGGAGCTGCGAAATCGGCTTAGAAGACTGCTGATCTACGGATGCTGAAAGAGGACTTCATGCACCAAGCTGTGTTTGCGGGTTTTACAGCTGATGGCAGCTTTGACGGAGCCTTGCAACAGAGACTCCAGTTTCCAGCTGCACAGCGACCGCCCATTTGCTCTTCGAGAGCCCATTCCTTCTCTGGACTTTACCCTGTGCAAAGTTGACAATAAATGGTGTGTTTGAACAAACGCTGTGTCTGTGAGTGTCTGTGCATCACTTTGTCAGGGAACATGGGCAGAGGGTGCTGACTGCACAGCTGCCACAGCATCAGCGAGCATTTTGCAGAAGAGCTGCTGCGGTGGGCTCTGATTTCACTGAGTCTGCAATTAAGGCTCCACCACTGGTCCATGCTCCTAAGTTGGGGCAAGTGGAATAATGTGTCACCCTCCACATCTGTGCATGACAGAATATGACTCGTGCAGCGCAGCAGATGGAGCAAAGGGCCCTGGAGCGGGCTTCTAGGAGGATCTGTTCCCTGATCTTCCCAGGCACAGAGGTGAAGCTGGCTGATTGGTAGTTCCCAGGGTCCTCCTTGGTACCGGTTTTAAAAATGTCACCCTTTGCCCAGTCTCCAGGGAATTCACCTGACTGCCATGGCTTTTGAAATTTTGTGAAGACCAGCAACTGTATCAGTCACTTCCCTCAGGGCTCTGGGATGCATCTCGTCGGGTCCCATAGACCTGTGTATGTTCAGGTTCTGCAGGTGGTCTCGAACCTCATCTTCTCTTACTATGGGAGGGACTTTGCTCCTCCAGTCCCCGTCTTGCTGGCCTTCCACTCAGGAGGTGCGGGAGGAGACAATGCTAGTGAAGACTGAAGCAAAGAAGACATTGAGTACCTCAGCCTTCTCCTCATCCGTTGTTACCAGTGATTATTTGATATTTACTCAGCACATCCTTAGGGTGGTGGAAGAAGCACAACATGTTCTCCACCAGCTGCTCCCTCTTGCAGGTACACTCCAGCTCCATGCGGATGCAGGAGCCTCTCACGACATGATCATCCTCAAGGGATCTCCGACCTTCAAAGGCTGGCTGCAGCACCAGGAAGAAATCACTCAAGAATAGCAATCTGAAAACATGGAGGAAGTCACCAGCAGCTCCTCGGCCACCCACTGCCTGGAGGCGAGGTTCTGCACTGGCCACTGGATGCTCTTTGCAAAAACCATCCCCAAATTGCTGTCATCATAAGGATCTTCTCAACTTTCTTCCTCCCCCTGCCCATCACTGACTCCTCTGCTTCCTCCTCCTCTTCTTCCTCTATCTCCATGACAGTGCTGGAGCTCTCTTCCTCACTGCTACTGACAGCCTCACGGCTCCTTTTCTTCAGCTGCCAGCAGAGCCCAAAGACCAGGACAAGAACTAGAGGAAAGTCCCATTCCTGTCACTGCTGCAAGGCATCAAAGAGCAGAGCTCCCCAGGACACGCTGCTCCGCTCCAGGGCCCTTTGCTCCATCTGCTGCGCTGCACGAGTCATATTCTGTCATGCACAGATGTGGAGGGTGACACATTATTCCACTTGCCCCAACTTAGGAGCATGGACCAGTGGTGGAGCCTTAATTGCAGACTCAGTGAAATCAGAGCCCACCGCAGCAGCTCTTCTGCAAAATGTTCCCTGACGCTGTGGCAGCTGAGCAGTCAGCACCCTCTGCCCATGTTCCCTGACAAAGTGATGCACAGGCACTCACAGACGCAGCGTTTGTTCAAACACACCATTTATTGTCAACTTTGCACAGGGTAAAGTCCAGAGAAGGAATGGGCTCTCGAAGAGAGAGGGCGGTCGCTGTGCAGCTGGTACCTGGAGTCTCTGTTGCAAGGCTCCTCGCAACAGCCTCTTCAGCTGCATCGAGTCTGATTCCCCAGAGTGTGCTTTTGCTGTGGCGGAAAGCTTGCAGCGGCAATCCCAATGCTAAGTGAATAGCGTCTTCTCCATGTCCTGCGTGCTTAGTTCTGAGGGACCACCTCCCCGAGCAGTGTCAAGATGGGTAGATTGTCCACCCGGCACCCAGTGAACAGAAAGAGGCACATCAGCAGAGCCTCTTGCTTGGGCTCTGCACAGCTGGAGGTGCCAGCAAGAATTTCTGGGTCTATGTGACATCGTCAACATCACCGTGACGGTGCAAGGGGAAAGCAGGGCGGAAGCCATCTTTGTAGCCATCGTAGACATCACCAGCTGCTGTGCTGTGGAGACTGCTGAGAGGAGAACGCCACTGCTCTTGGCACAGGGCTGCTGTGCAGGGTTTTCCCTTCCCTTTCTGTGTCCCGCATTCTCCCCTCTTCTTCCTTCTGTATGAGGTGGTCGTCTGACATCAGCTGTGACCGCCACATACACAGCTCGGAGCATAAAGACCTCTTTCAGCATCCGTAGATCAGCAGTCTTGTGAGCCGATCTTGCAGCTCATCGAACTCATGCAGTGCCTCGGCATGGGCGTCTGGATCCCGCGCCAGGTGCTGGAAGAGGTTGAGCAGCTCGGCCGCTTGGAAGTCTGGGGGCAAGACGATCTCCTCAGGCACCCTCTCATTGCCAAAGAAGAAGTGGTTGAGGCTTTTTTCCTCCAGGCAGCAGCGCAGGTACCGCATGATATCCTCCAGCCGCAGCAGGAAATCCTTCCTGCGCCAGCCTGACAGGGGTATGGTGGTCAGGAGGTGCATCACAGCTGTCTTCAAGGTATAGGTGGAAAAGCCTGTGCCCACCAGCATGCGGGCACAGAGCTGCAGGCATTTGAGGTGGAAGCTGTCATGTGGGGCCTGCCTGGCCACATGCCTGAAGAACTTCACCTCTGCCACAGCATAGCTCACTGACCACATCGTGCTTGGGGTGAAGATGGTTTCTGTAGTCTGGCTGCTTAGGAAGATGTCTGAGTCTCCTTGCTGCACCCCAAACATCATCTCAATGAAGAGGGTTCTCCTGGAGGCATTTGTCAGCTGGAGCTTGCAGGAGCGGCTGGAGGGCAGCACCTTCATATCGTAGCGACGTGACTGAGGCACCACCTCCCAGGCTAACCTCACGAGATTCTGGAACCAGTGGGCAGTTTTCTGCACATCTAGGTAGGGGCCAGTGCAGAGGGAGCCTAGGAGGCTGGCACCCTGATTTCTCCTCAGCTCCTCCTCGGGCTGGTGGAGGAAGCACAGCATATCTAGCGGCTCCCTCATGCAGGTGCACTCCAGCTCCACGCGGAGCCTGGAGTTCCTCACTGGCCTCTCCTCCACAGTGCCCATCTCCAGGTGGAAGACGTGCCCACGGGGGGGCTGCAGGGGCATAAGCAGGCGGTAAACAGCATCATCCTCACGAGGACTCCAACCTTCAAAGGTGCTGCCCACCCTGATGGCTGGTTGCAGCACCGGGAGGAAAGTATTTGACAAGAGCACTTGGAATGCATGGAAGAGGTCACCCATCAGCTCCTCCACCACCTGCCTCCTGTAGGCCAGGTTCTGCACTGGCCACTTGATGCGCTTTGCAAAAATCCTGCCCAGATCCCTTTCATTATCAGGATCTTCTCCCTCACTTTCTTCCTGCTCCTGCTCCTCTTCCTCCTCCTGCTCTGTGCTACTGCTGGAGCTTTCCTCTTCGCTGCTGCTGTCCACCTCACGGCTTCTGGTTCTGAGCCACCAGCAGAACCCGAAGAGCAGGACCAGGACACCAGCAACTGCCCAGAATTGCCACTGCTGCACGGCAGCAAAGAGCAGGGCTCCCCAGGCCAAGCCACTCTGCTCCTGGGTGCTCTGCTCCTGGGTGCTCTGCTCCTGCTGGGTGCTCTGCTCCAGCTCCTGCAGCAGCCGAGCCATCTCCTGGCTCAACTGCTCCGCACGCTGCTGCATGCGCTCGCGCGTGGCCTCATCCAGCTCATCACCCACCAGCTGCGGGTGCTGGATGATGATTTGCATCACCACAGTGAAGAATATTGTGGCGGCCATGGCCTGCAGAAGGAGAGAGAAAAGGGGCTGAGTGAGATGAGGAGGGGAGGGAGGGAGCTGGCGGTGGGGGAGCGAGGACATGGGCCGCAGGGAGCTGGGGGCAGGTAGCAGAGGGGGCGAGGCAGCTGGGAGGCAGCAAGGCCTGTGCCCAGCCCTGGCAGCAGCGGCACCGTGCCCTGCCCAAGGTGCTGCAGCGAGCGGCTGGGCCCTTGGTGCAGGCTGAGAACCCACCACCCGGGGGCCCGCGATCCTGCCCTGGCCCTCATCCAGCCCAGCCTTCCCCCACGTGCACACTCACCGCTGGCCCAGGCCGCACTGGGGCAGGGCTGCCTGCTGGCGCCCTTTATAACCGCCCCCATTGTGACATGTCCCCTGTGCTGTCACAGGCATCAGTACGCATCACAGGCACGCCCGCCGGCCAGCCCTGCCCTTCGGCCCCACCCTGGCTCAGCCACTCACAGCTGCCCCCTTGTACTGCTTAAGGCTGGGCTAGAGTTTGTTTTCTTCACAGCAGCTTGCACGGTGCCACAGTTTGCTTTTAAGATCTTCTGCCTGCCAACAGCACTCTCTTCATCACAGAATATCCTGAGCTGGAAGGGACCCACGAGGATCATCGAGTCCCAGCCCTGACTCCACACCGCACAACCTTCAGGGTAAATCCTAGAATCCTAAAATGACTCAGCTTGGCCAAGACCCTGAAGACCATCGAGTCCAACCGCAAAGCTAAGACTGCCAACTCCACCATTAAACCACGTCCCTAGGCGCCACGTCTACACACCCTATGAATACCTCCAGTCATGGTGCCTCAACCACTTCCCTGGGCAGCCTGTTCCAATGCTTGACACCCCTTTGGGTGATGAAGTTTTTCCTAATTCTAAGATTCTTGCTTCCGAGTTGGTGGGCCTCATCGAGAGGGCTTTAAACTAGATTTGAGGGAGAAAGGGTGTAAAATCAGGCTCACTAGAGATGAGCCATGGGGTGGCATGCTGATGTTGGGGGTGAAATCGATAGTCCAGCTCAAGTGTAGCCACACCAATGCACGCAGCATGGGCAGCAAACAAGAGCAGCTGGAAGCCATTGTGCAGCAGGACACCTATGACTTAATTGCCATCACAGAAACATGGTGGGATGACTTTCATGACTGGAGTGCTGCAATAGATGGCTATAAGCTCTTCAGAAGGGATAGGCATGGAAGGAGAGGCGGTGGGGTGGCTCTGTTAGGAAGTGTTTTGATGGTATAGAAATCAATGATTCTGATGACCAAGTCGAGTGCTTATGGGTAAGGATGAGGGCAGAAGCAAACACAGCAGATATCCTTCTGTCTCTTTTCCCAGGTAACAAGTGAAAGGAAGAGAGGAAAGGGCCTCATGTTGCACCCGGGGAAGTTTACATTGGATATTAGGAGAAACTTCATCACCAAAAGGGGTGTCAAGCATTGGAACAGGCTGCCCAGGGAATTGGGTGAGGCACCATATGCAGAGGTATTCAAAGGGTGAAGAGTCTATTGGCTGTTAATAAAATAAGACCTTTTATGTTCTTTTCAAAGTCACAAAACACAAACATACGCAGATGCTTTGGGCCAAAGAAGAGAGCTGAAAATCTGTCTGGCAGTGAGAATTTAGCTGAAATGAGGAGGAGGGCTCCTATCTCACCACCCTGGGGGAAGAGTGCTGCATTTGTTCAGCCAAAAGCGCTGTATCTGGAGATAATGGGAAAGTCAGGACTGGGTCTCCAGAGCTCCTGGTTTAGAGGGTCGAGTCTGGGGGAACGAACATTACATTTTGTTAGAAAACCACTAGTGTTTTTACAGCACAGCTTTAATAAAGCTAATTTATGTCTGACTGAAAATGAAATACCTTACAACCCTGCACTTAGCGTTTGCTTAGTGGCATATACTGTGTCTGACCCACAGCTGGATTCACGATGTGTCCAGAAAGACTCATGCCTGTGAGACACGGAGAAACATGTGGCAATCTGAGGAGGAAATTCCTGGCTGGCACAGTTGGGCAGCCACCCTCTGAAGCCACCAGCTTCAGGCACTCCGGGGTTAGATTTCTGACAAAGGGCAGAGTAAGAACTGAATGCTGAACTCAGGTGTTGATGCTCTGGGCCATTGCAGTGGTGCAAAGGACCCCCCACGTCGGGGAAGGATTTCTTCACGAAAACAGGCGGTGCACAGCAACCTCTATCCCAGGTCGACACCTGCGCTGCCAGCATGGCACAGAAGAGAGACAGAGGAAAAAACCAAAGCAAGCTGGAATTAAGTCAGGAATATCCCATCAAAAGGGTTCTCTCTGGAAGAGGTAGGTCTCAAAAAAAAAAAATCTTCCTTTTGAAAAACATCATAGAATCACAGAATGGTTTGGGTTGGAAGGGACCTTTAAAGACCATCTACTCCAACCCCCTGCAGTGAGAAGGGACATCATCAACTAGAGCAGGTTGCTTAGAGCCCCGTCCAACCTGACCTGGAGTGTTTCCAGGGAGGGGGCATCTACCACCTCTCTGGGCAACCTGGGCCAGTGTTTCACCACCCTCATTTTAAAAAATGTCTCCCTTAGATCTAGTCTAAAGCTACGCTCTTTTAGTTTAAAGCTATTACCCCTTTGCCCTATTGCAACAGGCCCTGCTAAGAAGTCTGTCCCCATCTTTCTTATAAGCCCCCTTTACGTACTGGAAGGCTGCACTAAGGTCTCCCCGGAGCCTTCTCTTCTCCAGGCTGAACAACCCCAACTCTCTCAGCTTGTCCTCGCCTGTCCTCTCTGAACAGCCTGTAGCCATGGACAGCCACAGTCCAGTCATAGGATTTGTCCCACCATGTTCCTTTGAGGTCTTTTGCTGATGCAATAGGCTGAGGGGCCTTGCTAGCACCCCGTCCCTCTAACCTTGGTGTGTCACCCCACAGCTTGTCATGGGTAAGCCTGATATTGTCCCCTTCCCCCTTCAAGTGTAGTGTAAAGCCCTGTCAATAAACCCCAATAGCTTGTGAGCAAAGACCCTCTTCCCCCTTTGAGAAATGTTAATCCCATCTGATGCCAGCAAGCTAGGTGCCATGTAGGCTGTTCCATTATCAAAAAACCCCAAATTGTGGCAATGGCACCAGTCATGGAGCCATGTATTAATAGACTGGACCCACCTGTTTCTTCCTATGTCACTGCCCGCAACCGGAAGGAGAGAGGAAAAAATAACCTGTGCTCCAGATTCTCTAACCAACCACCCAAAGGCCTCGAAGTCTCCTTTGATCGCCCTTGGAGTACATGTTGCAGCTTCATCACGACCCACACGGAAGAGCAGTAGTGGGTAATAGTCCGAGGGCCGCACCAGGCTAGGAAGTTTCCTCGTGATGTCCTTAACCCAGGCCCCAGGGAGGCAGCAGACTTCCCTAAGAGAAGGGTCTGTCCAGCGTATTGGACCTTCTGTCCCCCTCAGGAGGGAGCTGCCTACAACTATCATCTGTCTTTTCTTCCTCATGGAGGTGGTCGTGATGTGGGGGTAGGCCTTTCTTACCTTGGCAACACCTCTGGTGCAGCTGGACTATCGTCCACATCATCCATGGACTGGCCTTCCACATGCAGAGCCTCGTACCTGTTGTAAGGAGGCACCTGGGGAGGCGAGGTGGGCAAGGAGGGGGTTCGCCTGCCACCTTGAGCATGGACTTGCCTCATTTGCTCCTTCCTTTTAAGCTACTGCCTTCAGCCTGGTGGGGGGAAGATACAGGACTCCCTTGATGTGTTTTTTTTTCTGGTAGCTGTTCTGTTTCTGTCTCAGGGAGGGCAGAGAATGGTTCCACGAGCCCATCTGTTTCTCAGACTCCCTGATGCTGCTCAACCTTTCTACCTCCTCTGGTAGCTCTGCCAGCAGGCTGAGCCGATTGTCTGAGGACATGGCTTTCCGCTGGGTGGCTGCCATAGCTAAGCTCCTGCTGAGAGGGTGATGACCACCAACTGAACTCATCTCTTGAGCTGGTGGGGCCACTACGCCCTCCCTGCACGTCCTTCTGCGCAAACCGCCGCGCCACGCTCTGTTGGCAGCGCTCCTGGTTGCCCGCACTCTCCAGGCTGGGTTTTATAGGCGTGGGGGGTGGGCCGCCATTGCTCTGCCAGTGCCCAGGTGTAGATAGCTAGGGTCTGGCGGCCGGAAGATATCGCGCTGTACGGAAAGTTAGGGCCCCTCTCCTGAAAGCCAATAGCGTTTAGTTTATGATGCAAGCAGATGGAAGTGAGGTTATAAACCTAAGCTATATAATGCCGTGTCACACACCAATAAACGCCATTTGCCGTCCACCGCACTGGTGTCAGCGAGCTGATGGCCCGAGCGGCCTGCGGTTGGTCGCCGTGCCGTTCCTGAACCAGGTCGCCACGCCTGCGAAGGCAACAAGTGGTTCCGAAACCCGGGAATCGTCGCCTGGACGGGTGAACGGCGGCCGGAGCGGCAGGACCAGCCCGGCGGGGAGGACGCTCCCAGACCAAGAAGGAGGATGGAAGCCCTTGTGAAGGTCGTATCACAATTACATAAACAGTGGGGTATTGATTGTAAACCCAAAGATTTTACTCTCGCAGTTGCGAGACTTTTGCAAATTGGGGCCATTGCCCAGCCGGTGGATATTCTCCACCCTGAAGTGTGGGATAAATGCACTAAAGCATTAGCCGAAGAGACGATGTCCTCGGGTTGTGGGAAAAACCTTAAGTCGTGGGGGAAGGTCGTACAGGCCCTGCAGAAGGCCATACAAGAACAGGACACCTGGAGGGCGGCAAAGAACTGTTTGTTGGTCATCCCGAAATTGGGAGTCGGGGCAGCCACGCAGACTTTGCACCCCCCAGACGATGACGATTCTACTGAGCCTAAAGATCTGCAAGAGGGCAACACGTCCCCTCAATTCCCGAACCCCGACCTGCTTACGGACGGACAGAAACGAGCTAAATCCTTCTGGGGTAAGCTAGCCGAGGAAGCCAGGGGCGCCGCCGAGAAATCAGAGTCTGAGGAAGTCTGGGCTACACCACCGCCCTATGCGCCCCAAGATGGCGCCGAGCAAGAAGGTAAAGGGCGGGGCGAGGATGCCCTTAGCAG
Source organism: Phaethon aethereus (assembly GCF_964289735.1). NCBI lineage: Eukaryota > Metazoa > Chordata > Aves > Phaethontiformes > Phaethontidae > Phaethon > Phaethon aethereus. Next base: position 6,992,438 of record NC_138579.1, read on the forward strand.
GAACAGGGAGGAAGCGTTAGCGTTAACAAGCGCACACAAACGTGAAGGGGAGGAGAACGAGAAAAAGAAAGGTGATGAGGGTGACCGGGAAGGTGAGGGGAGCGCGAGCGAAGGGCGGAAAGCCAATCAGAGCGGCCATCTGAAAAAATGCCCTGATAGGACAAACACCCCGCCGAGCAGAGGGCGGGACGAATCGAGAGGGCGGGAACGGCCCGCCCGCAAGGGAAGCGGGCGGGGCCGGAGCCCAACAAAAAGGTACTGCAAACCGGAAGTAACCAGTCACTCGAGTTCCGACTGTGGATCAGACACTAGCAGGGACGAGTGGCTCACAACTGATTCAAACTTAGAGGAGGAGGAAACAGAGATAAATAAAGTCAGGAGCCAAAATATTCCCATCCAAATTAAAGAGGAACCGCAAAGGGGAGAAATCCCTCTCATGGACTGGAGGAAAATAAAGATTGCGTGTGCCAGCTGGGCCCCATCGGCCGCGCTAGCGTTCCCGGTCCGGGTGACAGATGCGGGACAGAGGGTCCACTCGCCAATAAAACCTGAAGATATACAAGCGATTGTTAAGGCAATTGCGGATAAAGGACTTAATTCTGCCATGGTCTCCACCCTCATAGATGGTGTCTTTGGGGGAGACGATATGCTCCCGTTCGATATAAAACAAACTTGTAGATTGATCTTCGACGGGGCAGGGATGATTGTTTTTAAACAAGAATGGGAGGACAACTGTGCGAGACAACTAGCCCGAGTAACCGGGGCGGATCACTCGCTACATGGCTCCAGCCTGCAGCGGCTGATGGGTACAGACCCAACAGTGATTACCCCCCAGGCGCAGGCCCAGGGCCTGCGGGCCCATGAAGTAATGACAACTACTCGTGCAGCCAGAGAAGCTATTCGCACAGCCTCTAGAGTTATTGTCAAGCCATCGCCATGTTCCACAATAAAACAAAATGAAAATGAGAGCTTTACGCAATTTGTGGATTGCCTCCAGGCAGCGGTCGACTCCTCGACCCTGCCCGCGGATGCGAAGGGCCCGGTTGTTGCAGATTGCTTACGTCAGCAGTGCAATTTGACAACCAAGGAAATCCTACGATCACTGCCAGTGAGGTCAAGTATCGCGGACATGATTAAGCATGTCGCGAAGGAAGAGCATCTAGCCCCGATCCAGGTGGCTGTTCATATCGCAATAGCTAATGTGATGGCATGTTTTAAATGTGGCCAGGCGGACCACATTGTAGCAAACTGCCCTCGGTCGGGGGACCCACCAACAGCGCTTCCCCCGCGCCAGAACCGACCCAGAGGACCGTGTTGGGCCTGCGGAAAGAAAGGACATTTTGCTAAGGAATGTAGATCTAAAACTCAGGGAAACGGGAGGGGGAGAGGACACCTGGGCCGCGCACAGCCCCTCTCCCACTTGGGACATCAGGCGGCCCAACTACGCCAACCCCGGGTGGGGCGAAGCGCTCCCGAACCCGTGTCCTGGTTTCAGCCAGGATAGAGCTGGTTTTCTTCACAGAAGCCAGTGTGACATTGTGTTTTGGATTTGGGAGGAGAAACTGTTGATAATGTGCTGATGTTTTGGGTTGTTGCTGAGCAGTCAAGGACAGTCCAGCTTCTCGTGCTGGCCTGCTAGCAAGGAGGTTGGGGGTGCATGGGGAGCTGGGAGGGGACACAGCCGGGACAGCTGACCCAGACTGGCCAAAGAGATATTCCCTACCATACGACGTCATGCCCAGTACATAAACTGGAGTTGGCCGGGGGGTGGAAATCGCTGCTCGGGGACGGGCTGTCGATCGCCGGGTGGTGAGCAATTGCTGTATTGGGCATCACTTGTTCTTGTACATTCCTTTGTGGTATTATCATTGTTGTTTCCTTCTTTCTTTCTGTCCTATTAAACCGTGTTTATCTCAACCCACAAGGTTTTTTTCCTAATTCTCTCCCCGACCCTATTGTGGGAGGGGGAGTGAGCGAGCGGCTGCGTGGTGCTTAGTTGCCGGCTGGGGCTAAACCACGACAGTCCTTTTTGGCGCCCAACGTGGGGCACGAGGCTTGAGATAATAACGGTTGCAGGTCACAATATCAGTTTATTTGATTTGCATGATGCTCTCGTCTTTGTTGTACATGTTAAGGATCGGTGTTGGTCTCTGCGGGCTGCTGTACTCACCTGCGAGTTTTGTTTTTAGAGCACTGACCTTGAGCTTAATGTGGTATCATCTGAGCTCTGTACTAAAGCCGTTACTGTATTTTGGCTACAGTCTTGTGGAGACGATTAGCAATTATACTTCTGCCTCTGAAAGGCTTTCTATGGAGAAAATGCAGAATGGTACCTTTGCTACCCTCTATCATAACGTTTCCTCCTTCATCACAGTAATTTTTCCGTATTTTGAACACCCTTGGGTAGTTATAATACCTCTATTGCTACTTCTGGGGAACATTGTTTCGGTTTTGTCTAAGGTTGGCAAGCGATTTAAGAACATCACTCAGAGATCTGCCCCAAGGCTGGATAGTTATGAATGGCAGGGCGTGTGGAACAGCATGGGCAAATGCCTGGGGCGGTGGGCACCTCCGGTGTTTTGGAACCTCACTCCTGAACAAGTGCAGAATCCTGATAAACTAGCAGAATATTTGGAAGAAGTATGCTGTCGGCCTGGCAGCTCCAAGGAGACACAAATCATTGCCATGTGCTGGGGCCTGGCCCATGCCTACCGAGCTCTATTTAACACTGTGCAAAGGGGAGAGAGGCTCTCTGGGTCTGATGGCAATGTGGCAGGCACTGTGACTACTCCAACCCCTGCAACAGGCACTGTAGCTACTCAGACTGTTGCAGCTGAACTAGAGAACCAGCCCATCCCAGTATCAGTTGCCCCTGTACAAAAGAAGAGATCTTGGAAGCGGAAGTCAGCTCATTTAATAAGGGATGAGGAAGATTCTGCTAAGAAGGAGGCAGAGGAAGCGAGTGAGGAGGCAGAGTGCTCTGAAGCAGGGCCATCACAAGGACTGAAGAGGGAAGAGAGCGGGTCATCGCTGGAAGAGGAGGAAGAGGAAGAACTCATAAAAGAGACGGTAACTAACTGATCTCTATCCCTGAGTGAATTGCGAGATATGCGAAAGGATTTCAGCTGTCATCCAGGTGAGCACATTGTCACCTGGCTGCTCCGATGCTGGGATAATGGGGCCAGTAGCCTGGAATTAGAGGGTAGGGAAGCCAAGCAGCTGGGATCCCTTTCTAGGGAAGGGGGCATTGACAAAGCAGTTGGAAAAGGTGCACGAGTCCTCAGCCTCTGGAGACGACTCCTGTCGGGTGTGAAGGAAAGGTATCCCTTCAAGGAAGATGTTCTATGTCACCCAGGCAAGTGGACCACCATGGAGAAAGGTATCCAGTACCTGAGGGAGCTAGCTGTGCTGGAAGTGATTTATGGTGACTTGGACCAATTAACATCTTCTCATCTTGTTCCGGCTTACGGAAATCTTTCTCGATAAGGCTGTCCCCGGGGTGTCTGCTCTATTCTTTTTTCCCTTTTCTCTCCAGGAGTCGTCTTATTTTTCTGACTTTCCCTTACTGTTGCTACAAATATTTTTGCTTTTGCTCTTTGTTTTTCTTCGTCCCTCCTAACATAGACTTTCTGGGCTTCTCTAAGTAACCCCTCTAATACTGTATTTCTTCCCAGGTATAAGTATTGGGGCCTAGGAATTGGTCCAATTTTTCAGCTACTCCGAGGGGATCATCTAATAGGGTGCCCATTTCTTTCTTGAAATTTCTTACATCTGTGGTATTTAATGGGACTGCCACAAACCCCATGCCTCCCTGATTGCCTCCGAGGGGTACTTCTCGTAAGGGATATAGAGAAGCTCCCTCAGATACAGCAGTCCTACTTCTCGTACATGCAGCCCGAGGTCGGTCTAATTCCGGTGCTGTTGGTGGTGGAGATAGGGGCAACGGTGGTACAGGTGGAGTTACTACGGCCACCACAGGGGGAGCCGCCGCCGGAGATGGATTATTAGAATATGGAGGCGGTAGGTTATCCAGTGGCTCCCATTTATCATCTTTCTCCTTTTCCTTTTCACTTTTCTCCTCTTCTTCCCCAAACTTTTAATCTGTTTTTAATGTAAGTATTGAGGCTGGAAAAGAACGTAAAGTTCTGTCCCATAATCCTGCATAATCACTTTCCTCCTGACTAAAAGGTTCCTTTGAATTAACATATATATTTAAGGCCTGGCAGACCCAGTCTTCAAAAGATCCAAAAACGGGCCAAAAGACATGTGGTCTCAAAGGTTCTTTTGGCCATTCTACCATACAATATTGAACTAATTTTAATTTACTTTTTCCTTTTCTGGGGCCCCTATCATTCCAATTTTCAATCATTATTCCTAATGGACTCTCCGGAGGTATTTCTAGTAATTCGCTCCCTTTCCTCTGGTCCTGGGTTCTCGATTTCGTCTGACCCATCTAGGAATTTTTACTGTGGCAATTCCTACAGCCCTTGGCTACCAGTAAGAGTGTCTTGCAGGGGGTTTAGGACCTATCAATCACCCACCCACGAATCCTATAAGAATCGCTTCGGTCCTTCACCGGCCAAGTCCCTCGCGGGAGATTGGAACCGCGGTTAGAAGACCTCCACAATCGCTTCGGAACTAGTCTCAGTCACACTCTTACACACACAGGCAACAGAATCCTACCCAACCGAACGGTATACACTTTAAATGCTTACGACTCCGTCGTCTTCATTCGGATCTTCGCGCGCAGAATTACGGGCAAAATAAACTGCTGCAGCTGGCAAGGGAGCTCATAAAAAATCAAATTCTTTGCTTGCCCCTATTCAGGTTCAGGATGGCGTTAGTCCTGACCCGACCCGATCAGGAGCCACCAAAAGGTGGGGCGCCCCTCCTAGATCAAGTCAGAATTCAGGAACCAAGACCCTCCCGGACGAGCCCCCAGTTGTTATAAATGATTTAGTCCCAAACAGGATTCCTATTCAAATTTACAATTTATTAAGCGAATAGAGGCAAGCAAACAGCGCTGGGTGCGCCGGGAGTCTCTGCTCCACCAAGACGCATGCGGTACAGTTCCTGTTCCTGGTTTATATCCTGTCCGTTAATACATATTCATGAATAGGCGTGTCTTCTTCGGCGCATGCCCTCTTCTCCTTCTAGAATCTTCTCGAATCTTCCTCAGCGTGATCCTGTTCGCCAATACATATTCATGAATAGGCGTGTCTTCTAATACATATTAATGAACAGGCGTGTCTTCTTCAGCGCATGCCCTCTTCTCCTGCTAGAGTCTTCTCGAATCTTCCTCGGCATGCCCCCAGGATGACCCCAAACCCTATGCATGCACTTTCTTTACACAATACTATGCGGTCAGTGGTCAAACTGGTTTGAGCTGATATACCAGCAAAGTAGTTTAACTTTCTCCTGTAAAATACCCCTTTTTATGGTGCAGGAGAAATCCATAAAAGTACAGAAGATTACACATCATCACACGAATCAGATGAACATATTTCACACCTGGTATCTCAGCACAGACAAGAGCCTAAGTAAAACCACAGGAACTTTACCGTTTGCAGCAGTGGGAGCACGGATCAGAGCAGTGCCAGCAGCAGCAGCCATGAAAAAGAGCAGATGCTGAGCACCACTGCCAAAATTAACCAAAGTGCCTGCAAGAAGCAACTGTGTAATATCCTCCCACGCACCATTCTGCATAGATGTGCCTTCTATGTCCTCTGTCTGCTCTCAACATGCCACATTTTCTCCAGCTGAGGGTCGCCTGCGGGATGGGTCCTAACCTGGGTGATCCGAGAAGCCCCATAGCTGAGCTAACCAGAGACCCTCACCCAAATCTTACACTCGGGCACCAGTGAACAGCTCTGAAATCACTCAGCAGCCAACACCCCTCCATATTAACAACCGCGAGTATGTAGACGCATCAGAGCAATAGCAAAGTGCACCGTGTGTGGCAGGACCAGCTCAGACCAATAGCTGGGGAAGCAGGAGAAATGATAAGGGACTTTATTTATTAGGCACTGAGTCAAAAACCCCATCTTCCAGGCCCAAGTGTTTCATTTGTGCCCCTGCCAAAGAGAAGCCACTGCTAATAACAGGATGAACAACTCCACAAAATATATACTGTGGAGCCAAAGGTCCTCGATACAGGGAAAGCTGCCTCCCCTGTGACAGAGCGAGGCTGGAATGAGCATGACCTGTGCTGCTGCAGGTCCAGCATCCTTTCCCCACACGGTCTCCAGCACCGCTTCAGCCGCCTGGCAGGGAGGACACAGGTGAATTCCTCCCCTGGCTTCACAGACCCCCGGGCCAGGCAAGGAAGAGGAGTGTGCAGGGAAGAGACCATCAGCAGGACGCAGCAGCTTCTTGCAGCCATAAATCTCAGAAATTGCAAACATACATCAATGTTTGTCATTTTTGGGTTTTGTTTTTTGTTTAGCTTTTTTTTCTTGACTATAAGACTTGTGGCATTCTCAGTGTTGGAGACATGGATTTGACTTTTCTGCTCTCAATCCTGCCTAGATCAGTGTCAAAAAGGTGCCCCCACCCGTCTCTTTCCTCTCTTATGGCGTGCGATTTCAAGGGTTTTAATGGGTAACACCAATTCTCTCTCCCCAGCTTGTGCTCAGGAGCTGGGAGAGCAGCTGACCCCCCCAGCTTTAACCTGCAAGCAGGCAGGATTGTGCGATAGCGTAACTGGGCCGTGGCAGATTGCCAGTGGGTTAGCTGCCAGCACCGTTCCCAAAGCCATGTTCTAGCCTACCTGGAAGACTCATCTGTATGGCTGGAGTCAACTCACAGCTGCCAGCATCTGGGCTATATCCTGCCCCAGATTCATCCTGCCAACAATTCAGAGGGCTGCAGCAGGACGGCAGGGTGGAAAACAAAAGGAACCTCAGCAAGTCAAGTCTCCTTCACACCTGGGCTGTCTCTGTCTTCCTCTGCTCTCATGGCCATCTTGTCAAAGCCTTAACCCATGTAAGACATACTGAAATAATATTGAAATACTTTGCTAATACATAATAATACACAATAATAAGATAGTAATAACTCTATTGTATGATAAATGATACTGAAACAATACAGTTGTATTATCTGTATACAGATCTCGAACCTGATCTTCTCCTACAATGGGAGAGACTTTGCTCCTCCAGTCCCCGTCTTGCTGGCCTTCCACTCAAGAGGTGCGGGAGGAGAGAATGCTAGTGAAGACTGAGGCAAAGAAGACATTGATTACCTCAGCCTTCTCCTCATCTGTTGTTACCAGTGATTATTCGTTATTGACTCAGCACATCCTTAGGGTGGTGGAAGAAGCACAACATGTTCTCCACCAGCTGCTCCCTCTTGCAGGTACACTCCAGCTCCATGGAGATGCAGGAGCCTCTCACCGACTTCTCCTCCACGGTACACAGATCAAGGTGGAAGGCGTTCCCAAGAAGAGAATGTGGGGGAATAAGCAGGTGGTAAACATGATCGTCCTCAAGGGGACTCCAACCTTCAAAGGCGATGCCCATCCCAATGTTTGGCTGCAGCACCAGGAAGAAATCACTCAAGAATAGCAATCTGAAAACATGGAGGAAGTCACCAGCAGCTCCTCGGCCACCCACTGCCTGGAGGCGAGGTTCTGCACTGGCCACTGGATGCTCTTTGCAAAAACCATCCCCAAATTGCTGTCATCATAAGGATCTTCTCAACTTTCTTCCTCCTCCTGCCCATCACTGACTCCTCTGCTTCCTCCTCCTCTTTTTCCTCCATCTCCATGACAGTGCTGGAGCTCTCTTCCTCACTGCTACTGACAGCCTCACGGCTCCTTTTCTTCAGCTGCCAGCAGAGCCCAAAGACCAGGACAAGGACTAGAGGAAAGTCCCATTCCTGTCACTGCTGCAAGGCATCAAAGAGCAGAGCTCCCCAGGACACGCTGCTCCGCTCCAGGGCCCTTTGCTCCATCTGCTGCGCTGCACGAGTCATATTCTGTCATGCACAGATGTGGAGGGTGACACATTATTCCACTTGCCCCAACTTAGGAGCATGGACCAGTGGTGGAGCCTTAATTGCAGACTCAGTGAAATCAGAGCCCACCGCAGCAGCTCTTCTGCAAAATGCTCGCTGATGCTGTGGCAGCTGTGCAGTCAGCACCCTCTGCCCATGTTCCCTGACAAAGTGATGCACAGACACTCACAGACACAGCGTTTGTTCAAACACACCATTTATTGTCAACTTTGCACAGGGTAAAGTCCAGAGAAGGAATGGGCTCTCGAAGAGCAAATGGGCGGTCGCTGTGCAGCTGGAAACTGGAGTCTCTGTTGCAAGGCTCCGTCAAAGCTGCCATCAGCTGTAAAACCCGCAAACACAGCTTGGTGCATGAAGTCCTCTTTCAGCATCCGTAGATCAGCAGTCTTCTAAGCCGATTTCGCAGCTCCACGAACTCATGCCATGCCATGGCATGGGCGGCTGGATCCTGTACCAGGTGCTGGAAGAGGTTGAGTGGCTCGGCCGTTTGGAAGTCTGCGGGCAAGGCGATCTCCTCAGGCACCCTCTCATTGCCAAAGAAGAAGTGGTTGAGGCTTTTTTCCTCCAGGCAGCAGCGCAAGTACCGCATGATATCCTCCAGCCGCAGCAGGAAATCCTTCCTGCGCCAGCCTGACAGGGGTATGGTGGTCAGGAGGTGCATCACAGCTGTCTTCAAGGTATAGGTGGAAAAGCCTGTGCCCACCAGGATGCGGGCACAGAGCTGCAGGCATTTGAGGTGGAAGCTGTCATGTGGGGCCTGCCTGGCCACATGCCTGAAGAACTTTACCTCTGCCACAGCATAGCTCACCGACCACATCGTGCTTGGGGTGAAGATGGCTTTTGTGCTCTGGCTGCTCACAAAGATGTCCGAGTCACCATACTGCACCCCGAACATCATCTCAATTAAGAGGGGTTTTTTGCCTCTTTCTTGAACCTGGAATTTGCAGGAGCGGCTGGAGGGCACAAGCGTTAGACTGTATTTAGATGACTGAGGTAAAATCACCCAGGCAGCTTTTACCAATTGTTGGAACCAGCGAGCAGTTTTCTGCACATCTAGGTAAGAGCTGGTGCAGAGGGTGTGTAGGAGGCTGGGGTCCTGATTCCTCCTCAGCGCCTCCTCGGGCTGGTGGAGGAAGCACAGCATCTCTCCTGCCAGCTGCTCTGTCATGCAGGTGCACTCCAGCTCCACGAGGATGCAGAAGTTCCTCTCCGGCAGCTCCCCAGCAGTGCCCGGCTCCATGAGGAAAGTGTGCCCACGAGGGGGCATCAGGGGCACAAGCAGGCGGTAGACAGCATCATCCTCACGGGGACTCCAGCCTTCGAAGGCACTGCCCACAGCGATGGCTGCTTGCAACACCGGAAAGAAACTATTGGTCAAGAGGTGCGTGAAGACAAGGATGAAGTTGTTCACTAGTTCCTCAACCACCGGGCAGTCTGTGGCCAGGTTCTGCACTGGCCACTGTATGTGCTCCTCAAAAAACCTTCCCAACTCATCATTGTCCTCTTCTGACTCCTGTCCCTCCATCTGTTCCGTGTCACAGCTGGAGCTTTCCTCATCGCTGCTGCTCTCTGCATCAGACCTCCTTTTCCTGAGCCACCAGCAGAACCCAAAGAGCAGGACCAGGACCCCAGCAACTGCCCAGAATTGCCACTGCTGCACGGCAGCAAAGAGCAGGGCTCCCCAGGCCAAGCCGCTCTGCTCCTGGGTGCTCTGCTCCTGGGTGCTCTGCTCCTGCTGGGTGCTCTGCTCCAGCTCCTGCAGCAGCCGAGCCATCTCCTGGCTCAGCTGCTCCGCACGCTGCTGCATGCGCTCGCGCGTGGCCTCATCCAGCTCATCACCCACCAGCTGCGGGTGCTGGATGATGATTTGCATCACCACAGTGAAGAATTTTGCGGCAGCCATGGCCTGCAGGAGGAGAGAGAAAATGGGTTGAATGAGATGAGGAGGGAGGGAGCTGGCGGTGGGGGAGCGAGGACATGGGCCGCAGGGAGCTGGGGGCAGGTAGCAGAGGGGGCGAGGCAGCTGGGAGACAGCGAGGCCTGCGCCCAGCCCCGGCAGCGGCGGTACCGTGCCCTGCCCAAGGCGCTGCCGCGAGCGGCTGGGCCCTCGGTGCAGGCTGAGAACCCACCCCCTGGGGGCCCGCGATTCTGCCCTGGCCCTCGTCCAGCCCAGCCTTCCCCCACGTGCGCACTCACCGCTGGCCCAGGCCGCACTGGGGCAGGGCTGCCTGCTGGCGCCCTTTATAACCGCCCCCATTGTGACACGCCCCTGTGCTGTCACAGGCATCAGTACGCATCACAGGCACGCCCGCTGGCCAGCCCCGCCCTTCGGCCCCACCCTGGCTCAGCCACTCACAGCTGCCCCCTTGTACTGCTTAAGGCTGGGCTAGAGTTTGTTTTCTTCACAGCAGCTTGCATGGTGCCACAGTTTGCATTGAAAATCTTCTGCCTGCCAACAGCACTCTCTTCATCACAGAATATCCTGAGCTGGAAGGGACCCACGAGGATCATCGAGTCCCAGCCCTGACTCCACACCGCACAACTTTCAGGGTAAATCCCAGAATCCTAGAATGATTCAGCTTGGCCAGGACCCTGAAGATCATCGAGTCCAACCGCAAAGCTAAAACTGCCAACTCCACCACTAAACCACGTCCCTAGTCGACACGTCTACACACCCTTTGTATACCTCCGGGCATGGTGCCTCAGCCACTTCCCTGGGCAGCCTGTTCCAATGCTTGACACCGCTTTTGGTGATCAAGTTTCTCCTAATATCCAATGTAAACTTCCCCGGGTGCAACGTGAGGCCCTTTCCTCTCTTCCTTTCACTTGTTACCTGGGAAAAGAGACCGACACTCACCTTGCCACAACCTCCTTGCAGGTAGTTGTAGAGAGTGATAAGGTCTCCCCTCAGCCTCCTGTTCTCTGCACTAAACAATCCCAGTTCCCTCAGATGCTCCTCAAAAGCCTCTAGAACCTTCAGCAGCTTTGCTGCTTTTCTTGGGATGCGCTGCAGAACCTCAGTGTCTTTCCTGCAGTGAGGAGCCCCAAACCAAACACACTATTCAAGGTGCGGGCTCATCAGTGCCAAGTAGAGTGGGACGATGACTTCCCGAGTCCTGCTGGCCACACATTTCTGATACAAACCAGCATGAGATTGGCCTTCTTGGCCACCTGAGCACACTGCCGGCCGTCAACAAGACCTCCAGGTCCTTTCCTGCCAGGCGGCTTTCCAGACACTCTTCCCGGAGACTAAAGTGTTGCATAGGCTTGTTATGGCCCAGGTGCAGGACCCAGCACGTAGCCTTGTTCAATCTCATGCAGTTGGCCTCAACCCATTGATCCAGCCTGTCAAGATCCCTTAGCAGAGCCTTCCTACCCTCAAGCAGATCAACAACTCCTGCCCAACTTGGTGCACTCGATCCCCTCATCCAGATCATTGATAAGGTTCTTAAACAGAACTGGCCCCAATACTGAGCCCTGGGAAACACCACTTGTGACTGGCCAGCAACTACAGTTAACTCCATTCACCACAACTCTATCCCATATGTCTAAGAGCATTGTCCAATTGCTTCTTGAATGCCAACAGGCTTTGGGCAATGACCGTTTCCTCGGGGGACCTTGTTCCACTGCTTGACCACCCTCTCTGTGAGGAGTGTTTTCCTAATATCCAATCTGAACATCTCTTGACACAGCTTTAAGCCATTCCTTTGTGTCCTTTCACCAGGCCCTAGAGAGGAGAGATTGGCACCTCCCTCTCTGCTCCCCGTCCTGAGGAAGTTGTAGACAGCAATGAGGTCACCCCTCAGTCTCCTCTCCTTTAAGCTCAACAAACCCAGCGTCCTCAGCTGCGCCTCATAAGGACATGCCCGCTAGTCCTTTCACCATCTCTGCTGCATCATCTCCTTTGGACACATCCTAGCACTTTCATAGCCTGCTTCTCACGTGGAGGCCAAAGCTGTGCACAACACTCGAACTGACGCTGCCCCACTACTGATTATGGTGGGTCAGTCCCTTCTTTTGACCGGCAAGCTATATTGTGCCTAATGCAGCCCAGGAGAGGGCTGGCCCTTTTGGACAGCCGGGCATGCTCCTGACTCCTATTGAGCTTCCCATCAACCAAAACCCCCCCAGCCCTTTCCAAAGGCCATACACTTAGGTTGGCAGCCTGCGTTCCCAAAGGAGAGTCCTCGCCAGCCAAGCCAGCCTTCTGCCTCTCTTGCTTGCTTGCAATACACTGGAATTGCCCACCTCCGTGCTCTTAAGAAATGGCTCTTCAAAAGTGAACAACATTATGGACACCAATACCCTCAAAAGCAGATTCCTGGGGGAGCTCACAATCTGGCTCCTTGAGCAGCCGCAAGTCTGCTCTCCCAGAGTCCAGGCTAGTAGCTCTGCAGGCAGATTTTCCCATATCACCAAAGATTTTAAACGCAACCATTGCTTGACCACTGTGGCCATGACAGCCATCAATCATTACTTCACCCACAAGACCATCTCTGTGTACAAGCAAGAGGATGAGGAAGGCACCTCTCATAGTCGGCTCCTGTAGTACCCATCTCAAAAAGAAATCTTCAACATGGGCTTCCGGAACTTCCTGGGACTCTTGAGCATGTCTGCTCTATGATGGTCCCAGTTAGCAGCTGGGAAGTTAAAGGCGTCCATAACGATGACATAGGGCAACTGATTGAGAGGTTTCCCTTGATTCCTTGTAGAATCATACCGGGGTGTCATCATCCTGGCTGGGTGATCCATAGCAGACTCCTGCAAGAACACCCGCTTTGTTAGCTTTTCCCCTAATCTTTACGCAGAGGCTCTCCACTGTGTCACCCTCAGCTGCAAGCTCTGTACAGTCCAACCCCTCCTCACCTGCCCTGCCTCTCTCTCCTGAAGAGCCTATGACCGTCCGTCACAGCACTCCAGTCACAGGACTCTTCCCAACAAGTCTCACTTATGCCAATGGTGTCGTAGCTCTGGGACTGAGCCAACGCCTCTAGTTCCTCCTGTCTATTCCTCACACCGCGTGCATTAGTCTACAAACACTTCAAAAGTGCTCCGGGCTGCTCAGTACATCGTTGAGCAGAGTGAAAGTTCTCACTAGCACACTGTCTCTCAAACATTGTCAGGCCGCCCCATAGCTTATCGCTGGTAAGCCTGATATTATGCCTTCCCCCCTTCAAACCTGGTTCAAAGCTCTTTCCATCGACCCCACTAATTACTGAGCAAAAATACTTTTCCTCCCCTTGAGAAGGGTGAGTCTCGTCAGGCCCCAGCAGGCCTGGTGTCATGTAGATCATGCCATGACTGAAAATCCCATCTTCTGCCGGTCGAGAAGTTGCGCCGGCCTGTTTCTTTCCCCGTCATTCCCTACAACTGGGAGGACAGAGGAGAATACTGCCTGCACTCCTGATCCCTTTACCGATCTCCCCGAGGCCTCAAGTCTCTTTTGATTGCCCTTGGGCTTCTCGTCACAACTACGTTGGTACCCACAGGAAAAAGCAAGAGCGGCTAATGATGTGAGGGCCGTACGAGGCTAGGAAGTTTCCTGGTAACGCCTCCAACCCGAGCCCCAGGGAGGCAGAACGCTTCCCAAATAGGCAGGTGTGCTCAGCAGTCCAGGGGAGAAGGCAAGGAATTCTTTCTTTTGCTTTGCCTGGGCATGTAGCTTTTGCTTTACCTCCTGAACTGTCCCCTCTCAACCCACAAGTTTTCTCACTTTTAATGGGGCAAGTGATTGAGCGGCTGTGTGCTGCCAAGCTGCCTACTGGGATTAAGCCACAACCCTTGGGAAGCCAACGCCCAGTGAACCATGAAACCAGAGCCCACTGCATCATGACTGGCAAACTGTCAACAACGGATGTGGAGAAGGCTGAGGTACTGAACGACTGCGTTGCCTCAGTCTTCACTGGCACTGTGTCTTCCCACACCTCTCAAGGGGCTGGCCTGCAAGACGTGTACTGGAGGAGCAAAGTCCCTCCCACTGTCTGAGAAGATCAGGTTTGAGACCACCTGAGGAACCTGAACATGTGCAAGTCTATGGGACCTGATGAGATGCATCCCAGAGCCCTGCAGGGATTCGCTGATGTAGTGGCCAAGCCACTCTCCATGGTATCTGAGAAGTCCTGGCAGTCAGGTGAAGTCCCTGGAGACTGGGCAAAGGGTGACATTGCACCCATTTTTAAGACCGGTACCAAGGAGGACCCTGGGAACTACCAATCAGTCAGCTTCACCTCTGTGCCTGGGCAGATCAGGGAACAGATCCTCCTAGAAGCTATGCTAAGGCACGTGAAGGTCCGGGAGGTCATTCGAGACAGCCAGCATGGCTTCACCAAGGGCAAGTCCTGCCTGACCAACCTAGTGGTCTTCTATGATGGAGCTGACCACATCAGTGGACAAGGGAAGAGCTAGAGACGTCGTCTATCTGGACTTCTGCAAGGCCTTTGACAAGGCCCCCCACAACATCCTTCTGTCTAAACTGGAGAGAGATGGATTTCATGGGTGGACTGTTTGGTGGTTGAGGAATTGGCTGGATGGTCACACCCAGAGGGTGGTGGTCAACGGCTGAACATCCAGATGGAGATCGGTGACAAGTGGTGTCCCTCAGGGGTCCATACTAGGACTAGTACTCTTTAATATCTTCATCCATGACATTGACAGTGGGATCGAGCGCACCCTCAGCACGTTTGCAGATGACACCAAGCTGAGTGGTGCAGCTGACACACCGGAGGGACGGGATGCCATCCAGAGGGACCTGGACAAGCTCGAGGAATGGGCCCGTGTGAACCTCATGAGGTTTCAACACGGCAAAGGGCAGGGTCCTGCCCCTGGCTCGAGATAAGCTCCGTTATCAATCCAGGCTGGGCGAGGAAGGGGTTGAGAGCAGCCCTGCCCAGAAGCACTTGGGGGTACTGGTGGATGAAAAGCTGGACGTGAGCTGGCAATGTGCCCTCGCAGCCCAGAAGGCCAGCCGTCTCCTGGGCTGCGTCCAAAGCAGTGCGTCCAGCAGGTCGAGGGAGGGGATTCTGCCCCTCTGCTCTGCTCAGGAGAGACCCCCCCTGCAGTGCTGCGTCCAGCTCTGGAACCCTCAGCACAGGAAAGCTATGGACCTGTTGGAGAGGGTCCAGAGGAGGCCACAAAAATGACCAGAGGGATGGAACAGCTCTCGTATGAGGACAGGCTGAGAGAGTTGGGGTTCTTCTCTTCTGGAGAAGAGAAGGCTCTGGGAAGACCGTACTGTGGCCTTCCAGGACTTCAAAGGGACCTATAGGAAAGATGGGGACAGACTTTGTAGCAGGGCCTGTCGTGGCAGGACAAGGGGTAATGGTTTTAAACTAAAAGAGGGCAGGTTTTGCCTAGATCTAAGGAAGAAATGCTCACTGCAGCGGGGTTAGACTAGAGGACCTTTAAGGGTTCCTTCCAACCCAAACTATTCTATGATTCCACAATTCTATGATTCTATGGTTCTATCAATACCTGTATCACTCCCCACCTAGTAATGGTGCTGCCCTCCTCCCACTACTGCAAACTCCTTCAGGAGGACTGTTTTCATTGAGTTGACATTTGGCAGGGAGACAGGCAACTCGGACATCTTCCTAAGCATTTGGGAGGCCGAGGCCAGCTTTACTGGCTGTTACTTTCTCTCTGGTAGGACTGTACTTTTCAAGCAGCATTTGGTCATCTCATGATATCGTATTAATCCTTCATGGGTCCTTAGTATCTTCAGCTGTATCTTTTGGGTTTAGATTGTCTTTAGCAGGATATGTATGACTTGGAGTAGCTAGAGCAAGCATGTGGGAGCTGTCTGCCTCTGTCTGGATATGTATCACGCACCCAGTTTGGCAATATTTAGGTGCATTGTATTTATGTGGCGTAATTCATTTCCCCCTGCTTCACGGCAGAGGCCAGTAAGCATCACAGCCTGTGGCATCCCTCCTGCCCAAGGCATATGCCAGGGCATCTTTGATACTCCCTCTCCTTTAACCCTGGAATTAGTTTCTGTCCCCAAAGAGGAAAACTGCACTGGTAACTATGCTGGATAGGAGACCTTGTTTGAACACTGAGGGCTTTAAAGGTTACGTTCCAGAAGTGTTCACATACGGGAAGAAGGAACCGCTCTGCCGCCAAGTGGCCGAACATATTTCAGACGGAGGGTGTCTCTGGAAAACACTACTCTCAGCCGTAGCTCCCACACGCTCTGCTGCAAACCCTGCTCGTGACCCTGTTGCAAGAGGGACGGTCCCAGTCAGGCAGCAGAGCTCCTACGGGCTTGCTGGGTTGGTGCAGATTTTTCTTAGCACTTGAGTGGACTTAAAGGAACTGCTGTGTTTTGGGAGGGGGATATTGATGGATATAAGGAAAAAAAATCATAGAATCATAGAATACCAGGTTGAAAGGGACGTGAAGGATCATCTGGTCCAACCTGTCTTGGCAAAAGCACAGTTTAGACAAGATGGCACAGCACCTTGTCTAGCCAAATCTTAAAAGTGTCCAACACTTCTCTGGGGACATTATTCCAACGGATGATTGTTGCCAATGTGAAAAGTTTTCCTCTTGTGTCCAGTTGGAATCTCCCCAGGAGGAGTAACCTGTACCCATGACCCCTAGTCTTTTCCAGGCGACTCCTTGTGAAAAGAGAGTCTCCATTTTCTTTGTAGCCACCCTTTAAATACTGGACCATGGTGATAAGGTCTCCGCTAAGCCGCCTTTTCTCAAGGCTGAATAAACCCGGTTCTCTCAGCCTTTCCTCATATGGCAGGCTTGTTTCCTCTGGCAGGGTTGCTTTTCCTTGCTTTAAGACCACTGAAGATACCCTCCTCTGTGTCAGATTTCTCAGGCCACTCTCATACTTCACCTGGACTGGTGTTCCACCTGGGCTCCCAAACACCCGCACTGTCCCCTGGAAACTGCCCAAACCACAGGTGCTGAGGAGGAGTCGCCAGGGAGATGGTTTGGTCCTCTTGTTCCCCCGCAACACCTTTGTCAGTTACACCCCATTAGGGCTTTTTGCCCTGGTCTTTGATTTTTCACAGTCCTAATTCTCTTGGTAATTCTCATGCATCTTGCCTACGCTTCCGGCCTTGGCCACCCATACCTGTCACCGGGTGATTGCCTCACGCTGTCACGGGTGAGGTTCATAGCTACTGCCCAGAGGTCCCAGTCCTCCAAATACGTGGAATTGCCTCCCTTGCGCTCAAGGAATTGACTCAACTCTCAGCACTGACATGGACAACTTGTTCTTCCTCTGTTCTCTCTGGTCTCTCCATGTGAGCTCCTGGGCAAAAGCAGCCTTCCTCCTTCAGTGTCTGACCGTACTGGGCGTATCCCAGCTGGGCTGTCTTCTAGCTGTCGTAACATCCCGTGGGGATGAGTTTCTGCCCAGTCGGCTCACTGGCACATCCCCTTGTATTGCTACCATTCCCCACAGTGTGACTTTTCTGTGTACCAGCATCCCTCAGCACATCCCCTTGCCCAGGCACTGCTTCGCCCACCGGAGGACAGAAATGGAGCTGAACTGGCTGGCCATCAGCCCTCCATAATGATGCTGATCTTTGGCTGGCTTGCCCTGCTTGCTATGTGCAGTGAGGCTTGGGCAATGCCACAAGTCTTGCCCAGGCATCAAAAGTCCTGCGCAGCTGTGGAAGGCCAGCGCTGTGCTTGCAGAGCTTCACCTTTAATGGAGCAAGCAGACTTTGTGCTTAACTATCAGGGCAATGGCTCTGAGGTTCTAGAGACTTATGAGGAGCATCTGAGGGAACTGAGATTGTTTAGTGCGGAGAACAGGAGGCTGAGGGGGGACCTTATCGCTCACTACAACTACTTGCAAGGAGGCTGTGGCGAGGTGGGTGTTGGTCTCTTTTCCCAGGTATCAAGTGATGGGAAGAGAGGAAACGGCCTCATGTTGCACTCGGGGAAGTTTATCTTGGATATTACGGGATTACAGAGTCACAGAATCATTAAGGTTGGAAAAGACCTTTAAGATCATCACGTCCAACCGTCAACCCAACACCACCATGCCCATCAAACCATGTCCTGAAATGCCACATCTACCTGTTTTTTGAATACTTCCAGTGATGGTGACACCACCACCTCCCTGCGCAGCTGTCCTGGTTTCAGCCAGGATAGAGTTAATGTTCTTCATAGAGGCTAGTGTGAGGCTATGTTTTGGATTTGGGATGAGAAAATGTTGATAACGTGCTGATGTTTTGAGTTGTTGCTAAGTAGTCAAGGACAGTCCCGCTTCTCGTGCTGTCCTGCTAGCAAGAAGGCTGGGGGTGCACGGGAAGCTGGGAGGGGACACAGCTGGGACAGCTGACGCAGGCTGACCAAAGAGATATCCATACCATATAACATCATGCTCAGTATATAAAGCTGGGACGAAGAAGAAGGAAGGGCTGGAGGGACATTTGGAGTTATGGCGTCTGTCTTCCCCAGAAACCATTACGCATGATACAGCCCTGCTTCCCTGGAGATGGCTGAACACCTGCCTGCCCATGGGGAGTATTGAATGAATTCCTTGTCTTGCTTTGCTTGCATGTGCAGCTTTTGCTTTATCTATTAAACTGTCTTTATCTCAAACCATGAGTTTTCTCACTTTTACTCTTCCGAGGTGGTAGATGCCCCATCCCTGGACACATTCCAGGTCAGGCTGGATGAAGCTCTGAGCAATGTGACCTAGTTGACGATGTCCCTGCTCACTGCAGGGGGCTGGGACTAGATGACATTCAAAGGTTCCTTCCAACCCAAAGATTCTGGGATGATTCTATGGTTCTATGCATGAGCTCTTCCGGTAATGCTCCTTGACTCTGTGGCAGCTGAGCAGGCAGCACCCTCTGCCCGCGTGCCCTGACAAAGCGATGTGTGTGTTAAACAAGAGATTTATTGAAATCTTTGCACAGGGTAAAGCTCCCAGAGGAATGGAGTCTCTTGAAGAGGGCGGGTGGGCGCTGTGCCAGGTGGTAACGGGAATCTCTGTTGCAAGACTCCTTGCAATGGCCCCTTCAGCTGCGTTGGGTCCCGCGCCCCAGAGCGTGATTTTGCTGTGGAGGAATGGTGCGGCAGCAATTCCCACTGCCGACTGAGCAGCGAGCTCTCCGTGTCCAGCACCTCAGCTCTGCAGCACCAGCTCCCCAGGGAGTTTCTTCAGGCCTGGCCCTGTGCCTAAAGAACTGCACCTCTGCCATAGAATGGCTGTCTGGCCACGTCCTGCTGCTGGTAACACTGGCCGCTGCCTACTCGATGCTCAGGGAGGTGTCTGAGTCACCTCATTGCACTGCAAACATCATCTCCATCAGGAGAGCGCTATCAACAGCATTTGTCATCCGGAGCCTGCAGGAGCGCCTGGAGGGCAGCACTGTGAGACGGCAGTGTCTCGAGTGAGGAAAAACCAGCCTGAGGGCTGCTTGCACCAGCATTTGGAACCAGCGGGTGGTTTTCTCCACGTCTAGGTAGGGGCCAGTGCAGAGGGTGCCTAGGAGCCTGGCACCCTGGTTTCTCCTCAGCTCCTCCTCGGGCTGGTGGAGGAAGCACAGCATATCTAGCTGCTCCCTCGTGCAGGTGCACTCCAGCTCCACACGGAGCTTGATGCTGCTTGATGGACAAGGAAGAAAATGCCACTGTCTGGAATGGACAGCATGTGAAAGTCTCCACGGTCTCTGCTCTTCTCATTCCCTTTGGTATACTGGGTATGTTGCACCATGTACCTTAACACAGCATAGCAATACTTTATAATGAGAGCTCCTTTCAGGTTAGAAACCTATCCATGAACAACCTCTAGCTGGAGCCAGAGATTCATGTATTCCACTATGGTCCTGAAGATAGCATAACAAGCTAAAGACATTCTTACCTTCTCCAAAACATCGATCCTCCATTGTCTATAGTTGGTCTGTAGTCTTGTTAAGGCAACACGAGTGGGGGAGGAAAGCGAAACAGCCTGTGTCAAGCGTGGAGTGCTGTAACAGGACATGGCAGCAGTTGCACGAAAGACCTGACTGCCCCAGCACAAGGAAGGAGTAAAGCACACACAGGCGTTGCCAGGGGCTTTTGGTCACCACTGAGCCAGTCACACGGGAGGTGAGAGTGGCAGCTCCCAAGGACCAACTTGAACCAGACCGAGGTCTCCAGGCTTTGGCAGAGTGGCAGAGCTGAATCGTGGCTGGAGTGCAACCACTGTGGCTTGAATTCCTCTCTGTGCAAGCACGATACAGCAGTACCCCTCGTGGTGCTATACTGAGTTGTCCACAGCACCTGCTGTCTGTGGGCACTGGCATCTCCCCAGGGTTAAGCTCTGGCCAAAGCATCACCTCAGAGGACAATACATCTTTGTATTTCTTCCGGAGACTATCGAAACCGCTGGCTCATGGCATTGATGAAGCTTTCCCCATGAGTTTCGCAAGCTGTGGGTGAGACCTAAGGGTCATGATGGGGAGCAGGCTTTGGCTGAAATAGTGTTTTGTAGAGTCATTTCATAAAATCATTAGTAGCAACTTCATTCTGATGCTAGAGCTTATGCAGCTCCTTTTCCATGTGCTCTCCTCATCTTGCTTTCTACCCTCGCCCTTGGGACAGGAGCATAGCCTTTGGTGGGGTCAGAGATAGCGGGAAAGTCTCATGCCAGGGCGTGGTCAGTTGGTTTATTTCTGCCAGGGCTAGACCTTCCTCCAGAAAAGGCTGAAAGATTGTGATCCCTGTAGTCCCTATTCACATGCTTTGACTGCTCCGAGCTGAGTTGCAAGCTGGAAGAAATGTGTGGCAAGCTGAAAGGGTGAGAGATTGAATGGATAAAGACTTTTATCCATGTCAATCACAGCCTGTGTTTTCCAAGCAGATTAAAATGACATATACACAAAAAGCTGGTAGGGAATGGTGGAAAAGTTGCTATTTCCAAACAACATGCTTCCTGGAATCATGCATGTGGCATGTAACAGTTAATGGAAACTGCTGTGCAAGTGTTAATGACTCTGTACTGTTTCACTATCATTTATCATACAATAGAGTTATTACTATCTTTTTATTGTGTATTATTATGAATTAGTAAAGGAATTTCAATATTATTTCAGTATTTCTTACATGGGTTAAGGCTTTGACAAGATGGCCATGAGAGCAGAGGAAGACAGAGACAGCCCAGGTGTGAAGGAGACTTGACTTGCTGAGGTTCCTTTTGTTTTCCACCCTGCCGTCCTGCTGCAGCCCTCTGAATTGTTGGCAGGATGAATCTGGGGCAGGATATAGCCCAGATGCTGGCAGCTGTGAGTTGACTCCAGCCATACAGATGAGTCTTCCGGATAGGCTAGAACATGGCTTTGGGAAGCGTGCTGGCAGCTAACCCACTGGCAATCTGCCACGGCCCAGTTACGCTATCGCACAATCCTGCCTGCTTGCAGGTTAAAGCTGGGGGGGTCAGCTGCTCTCCCAGCTCCTGAGCACAAGCTGGGGAGAGAGAATTGGTGTTACGCATTAAAACCCTTAAAATCACATGCCATAACAGAAGAAAGAGGGGGTGGAGGCACCTTTTTGACACTGATCTAGGCAGGATTGAGAGCAGAAAAGTCAAATCCATGTCTCCAACACTGAGAATGCCACAAGTCTTATAGTCAAAAAAAAAAAACTAAACAAGAAACAAAACCCAAAAATGACAAACATTGATGTATGTTTGCAATTTCTGAGATTTATGGCTGCAAGAAGCTGCTGCGTCCTGCTGATGGTCTCTTCCCTGCACACTCCTCTTCCTTGCCTGGCCCGGGGGTCTGTGAAGCCAGGGGAGGAATTCACCTGTGTCCTCCCTGCCAGGCGGCTGAAGCGGTGCTGGAGACCGTGTGGGGAAAGGATGCTGGACCTGCAGCAGCACAGGTCATGCTCATTCCAGCCTCGCTCTGTCACAGGGGAGGCAGCTTTCCCTGTATCGAGGACCTTTGGCTCCACAGTATATATTTTGTGGAGTTGTTCATCCTGTTATTAGCAGTGGCTTCTCTTTGGCAGGGGCACAAATGAAACACTTGGGCCTGGAAGATGGGGTTTTTGACCCAGTGCCTAATAAATAAAGTCCCTTATCATTTCTCCTGCTTCCCCAGCTATTGGTCTGAGCTGGTCCTGCCACACACGGTGCACTTTGCTATTGCTCTGATGCGTCTACATACTCGTGGTTGTTAATATGGAGGGGTGTTGGCTGCTGAGTGATTTCAGAGCTGTTCACTGGTGCCCGAGTGTAAGATTTGGGTGAGGGTCTCTGGTTAGCTCAGCTATGGGGCTTCTCGGATCACCCAGGTTAGGACCCCATCCCGCAGGCGACCCTCAGCTGGAGAAAATGTGACATGTTGAGAGCAGACAGAGGACATAGAAGGCACATCTATGCAGAATGGTGCGTGGGAGGATCTTACACAGTTGCTTCTTGCAGGCACTTTGGTTAATTTTGGCAGTGGTGCTCAGCATCTGCTCTTTTTCATGGCTGCTGCTGCTGGCACTGCTCTGATCCGTGCTCCCACTGCTGCAAACGGGAAAGTTCCTGCAGTTTTATTTAGGCTCTTGTCTGTGCTGAGATACCAGGTGAGAAAACACACCCTTAGGGTGCCCTGTGCTTGTTAGCAGGAGAGCTGCTGAAGGTCAGCCTACCCCACGTATGAGCCAACCTTAAGGCTTCAGCGATACAAAGGCAGAAAGCTGTAGCCTGAGCTGTATCGCATCAGCAGCTTGTTGAGCTTGCCTGTCCTCCGTCATTGTCCTTCATGCCAGTGTAAATCTGATGTGCTTTAATAGGGCATTCAGGGTTTGCCCAAACTGGGGCTTTGCCGAACGCAAAGACCAAGGAAGGGCTCTCACTTGTGCTGGCAGTTGGCAGTCCCATAGAATGTGACAGAGCAAGTGGGGTTTTCTTGGGTGCAGGGACCCCATCTGCAAAGCCTGGCCTTGCAGGTTAGCAAAATTCACGCTGACACCCTGGGACATTCCAGCACTTACTTGCACTCCAAACCCCAAAATTTTGTACAAGGAAAACTCAGATTTGTCCTTCTACTTTTATAGCGATGGATTCCCTTGTTTCATGTATTTAGTAGAAAGGTTCTCCTCACATGGAAACACTTCTTGGCAGCCGCAGTCTCTTCCCCTCCACCCCATTTCGCACTGCATCATGGGAACTGTAGTCTCTTCTGGGTGGTGAGAGGTGAACCTCCTCTCCCACCACACTCCAAAAGTCAGGCAGCTCCCATGCTGCATCAGGCAATTCCAGCAGTGGAATATTTATAGGACATGTAGCCTTCCAAAGCATCCTGACTTGTAGGTCATGTGCATCATAGGGAAATACTGTCAGGTGATCTTAAGCTCTTTTAAGATCACAGAATCACAGAATCACAGAATCACTAAGGTTGGAACGGACCTTCAAGATCATCAAGTCCAACCATTAATCCAGCGCCACCATAATCCCTAAACCATGTCCTGAAGTGCCACATCCACACATTTTTTGAACACTTCCAGAGATGGCGACGCCACCATCTCCCAGGGCAGCCTGTTCCAATGCTTGACCACCCTCTCAGTGAAGAAATTTTTCCTAGTATCCAATCTAAAGCTCCCCGGGCGTAACTTGAGGCCATTTCCTCTCGTCCTATTGCTGGTTGCTTGGCAGAAGAGACCAACACCCTCGTCGCCACAACCCCCTTTCAGGTAGTTCAATGGCACACGCTGGTTTAGCGCGAAGTGACTGAAACGAAACAGCTAAACGTGGCTTTCCTTAATGTAAACGGGAAATATTTTAGGCACCGAGGGGAGCTGCTCCGGAGCTGGCCCGACCCGCAGCGGAGCATCAGATCTCGGTGCACAGGGGGGTTTCCTCAGGCAGGGAAAAGCCGGGGTAGCGCAGAGACCCGCCCGGAGCCAGCACTCTCGCGGGAGGTGCTGACGAGACCAGGGCACTGGCAGAGCAATGGCAGCGCACCCCCCACGCCTATAAAACCCAGCCTGGAGAGCGCGGGCAACCAGGAGCGCTGCCAGCAGAGCGTGGCGCGGCGGTTTGCGCAGAAGGACGTGCAGGGAGGGCGTAGTGGCCCCACCAGCTCAAGAGATGAGTTCAGTTGGTGGTCATCACCCTCTCAGCAGGAGCTTAGCTATGGCAGCCACCCAGCGGAAAGCCATGTCCTCAGACAATCGGCTCAGCCTGCTGGCAGAGCTACCAGAGGAGGTAGAAAGGTTGAGCAGCATCAGGGAGTCTGAGAAACAGATGGGCTCGTGGAACCATTCTCTGCCCTCCCTGAGACAGAAACAGAACAGCTACCAGAAAAAAAAACACATCAAGGGAGTCCTGTATCTTCCCCCCACCAGGCTGAAGGCAGTAGCTTAAAAGGAAGGAGCAAATGAGGCAAGTCCATGCTCAAGGTGGCAGGCGAACCCCCTCCTTGCCCACCTCGCCTCCCCAGGTGCCTCCTTACAACAGGTACGAGGCTCTGCATGTGGAAGGCCAGTCCATGGATGATGTGGACGATAGTCCAGCTGCACCAGAGGTGTTGCCAAGGTAAGAAAGGCCTACCCCCACATCACGACCACCTCCATGAGGAAGAAAAGACAGATGATAGTTGTAGGCAGCTCCCTCCTGAGGGGGACAGAAGGTCCAATACGCTGGACAGACTCTTCTCTTAGGGAAGTCTGCTGCCTCCCTGGGGCCTGGGTTAAGGACATCACGAGGAAACTTCCTAGCCTGGTGCGGCCCTCGGACTATTACCCACTACTGCTCTTCCGTGTGGGTCGTGATGAAGCTGCAACATGTACTCCAAGGGCGATCAAAGGAGACTTCAAGGCCTTTGGGTGGTTGGTTAGAGAATCTGGAGCACAGGTTATTTTTTCCTCTCTCCTTCCCGTTGCGGGCAGTGACATAGGAAGAAACAGATGGGTCCAGTCTATTAATACATGGCTCCATGACTGGTGCCATTGCCACAATTTGGGGTTTTTTGATAATGGAACAGCCTACATGGCACCTAGCTTGCTGGCATCAGATGGGATTAACATTTCTCAAAGGGGGAAGAGGGTCTTTGCTCACAAGCTATTGGGGTTTATTGACAGGGCTTTACACGACACTTGAAGGGGGAAGGGGACAATATCAGGCTTACCCATGACAAGCTGTGGGGTGACACACCAAGGTTAGAGGGACGGGGTGCTAGCAAGGCCCCTCAGCCTGTTGCATCAGCAAAAGACCTCAAAGGAACTGAGGAGTGTTCTTCGAAGAGGGTGACATGGCCTCTACACCGATGCACGCAGCATGGGCAACAAACAGGATTTAGAAGCCACTGTGATGCTTGAAAACTATGCCCTGGTTGCCATTACTGAAACATGGTGGGACAAATCCTATGACTGGACTGTGGCTGTCCATGGCTACAGGCTGTTCAGAGAGGACAGGCGAGGACAAGCTGAGAGAGTTGGGGTTGTTCAGCCTGGAGAAGAGAAGGCTCCGGGGAGACCTTAGTGCAGCCTTCCAGTACGTAAAGGGGGCTTATAAGAAAGATGGGGACAGACTTCTTAGCAGGGCCTGTTGCAATAGGGCAAAGGGGTAATAGCTTTAAACTAAAAGAGCGTAGCTTTAGACTAGATCTAAGGGAGACATTTTTTAAAATGAGGGTGGTGAAACACTGGCCCAGGTTGCCCAGAGAGGTGGTAGATGCCCCCTCCCTGGAAACACTCCAGGTCAGGTTGGACGGGGCTCTAAGCAACCTGCTCTAGTTGATGATGTCCCTTCTCACTGCAGGGGGTTGGAGTAGATGGTCTTTAAAGGTCCCTTCCAACCCAAACCATTCTGTGATTCTATGATGTTTTTCAAAAGGAAGATTTTTTTTTTTTGAGACCTACCTCTTCCAGAGAGAACCCTTTTGATGGGATATTCCTGACTTAATTCCAGCTTGCTTTGGTTTTTTCCTCTGTCTCTCTTCTGTGCCATGCTGGCAGCGCAGGTGTCGACCTGGGATAGAGGTTGCTGTGCACCGCCTGTTTTCGTGAAGAAATCCTTCCCCGACGTGGGGGGTCCTTTGCACCACTGCAATGGCCCAGAGCATCAACACCTGAGTTCAGCATTCAGTTCTTACTCTGCCCTTTGTCAGAAATCTAACCCCGGAGTGCCTGAAGCTGGTGGCTTCAGAGGGTGGCTGCCCAACTGTGCCAGCCAGGAATTTCCTCCTCAGATTGCCACATGTTTCTCCGTGTCTCACAGGCATGAGTCTTTCTGGACACATCGTGAATCCAGCTGTGGGTCAGACACAGTATATGCCACTAAGCAAACGCTAAGTGCAGGGTTGTAAGGTATTTCATTTTCAGTCAGACATAAATTAGCTTTATTAAAGCTGTGCTGTAAAAACACTAGTGGTTTTCTAACAAAATGTAATGTTCGTTCCCCCAGACTCGACCCTCTAAACCAGGAGCTCTGGAGACCCAGTCCTGACTTTCCCATTATCTCCAGATACAGCGCTTTTGGCTGAACAAATGCAGCACTCTTCCCCCAGGGTGGTGAGATAGGAGCCCTCCTCCTCATTTCAGCTAAATTCTCACTGCCAGACAGATTTTCAGCTCTCTTCTTTGGCCCAAAGCATCTGCGTATGTTTGTGTTTTGTGACTTTGAAAAGAACATAAAAGGTCTTATTTTATTAACAGCCAATAGACTCTTCACCCTTTGAATACCTCTGCATATGGTGCCTCACCCAATTCCCTGGGCAGCCTGTTCCAATGCTTGACACCCCTTTTGGTGATGAAGTTTCTCCTAATATCCAATGTAAACTTCCCCGGGTGCAACATGAGGCCCTTTCCTCTCTTCCTTTCACTTGTTACCTGGGAAAAGAGACAGAAGGATATCTGCTGTGTTTGCTTCTGCCCTCATCCTTACCCATAAGCACTCGACTTGGTCATCAGAATCATTGATTTCTATACCATCAAAACACTTCCTAACAGAGCCACCCCACCGCCTCTCCTTCCATGCCTATCCCTTCTGAAGAGCTTATAGCCATCTATTGCAGCACTCCAGTCATGAAAGTCATCCCACCATGTTTCTGTGATGGCAATTAAGTCATAGGTGTCCTGCTGCACAATGGCTTCCAGCTGCTCTTGTTTGCTGCCCATGCTGCGTGCATTGGTGTGGCTACACTTGAGCTGGACTATCGATTTCACCCCCAACATCAGCATGCCACCCCATGGCTCATCTCTAGTGAGCCTGATTTTACACCCTTTCTCCCTCAAATCTAGTTTAAAGCCCTCTCGATGAGGCCCACCAACTCGGAAGCAAGAATCTTAGAATTAGGAAAAACTTCATCACCCAAAGGGGTGTCAAGCATTGGAACAGGCTGCCCAGGGAAGTGGTTGAGGCACCATGACTGGAGGTATTCATAGGGTGTGTAGACGTGGCGCCTAGGGACGTGGTTTAATGGTGGAGTTGGCAGTCTTAGCTTTGCGGTTGGACTCGATGGTCTTCAGGGTCTTGGCCAAGCTGAGTCATTTTAGGATTCTAGGATTTACCCTGAAGGTTGTGCGGTGTGGAGTCAGGGCTGGGACTCGATGATCCTCGTGGGTCCCTTCCAGCTCAGGATATTCTGTGATGAAGAGAGTGCTGTTGGCAGGCAGAAGATCTTAAAAGCAAACTGTGGCACCGTGCAAGCTGCTGTGAAGAAAACAAACTCTAGCCCAGCCTTAAGCAGTACAAGGGGGCAGCTGTGAGTGGCTGAGCCAGGGTGGGGCCGAAGGGCAGGGCTGGCCGGCGGGCGTGCCTGTGATGCGTACTGATGCCTGTGACAGCACAGGGGACATGTCACAATGGGGGCGGTTATAAAGGGCGCCAGCAGGCAGCCCTGCCCCAGTGCGGCCTGGGCCAGCGGTGAGTGTGCACGTGGGGGAAGGCTGGGCTGGATGAGGGCCAGGGCAGGATCGCGGGCCCCCGGGTGGTGGGTTCTCAGCCTGCACCAAGGGCCCAGCCGCTCGCTGCAGCACCTTGGGCAGGGCACGGTGCCGCTGCTGCCAGGGCTGGGCACAGGCCTTGCTGCCTCCCAGCTGCCTCGCCCCCTCTGCTACCTGCCCCCAGCTCCCTGCGGCCCATGTCCTCGCTCCCCCACCGCCAGCTCCCTCCCTCCCCTCCTCATCTCACTCAGCCCCTTTTCTCTCTCCTTCTGCAGGCCATGGCCGCCACAATATTCTTCACTGTGGTGATGCAAATCATCATCCAGCACCCGCAGCTGGTGGGTGATGAGCTGGATGAGGCCACGCGCGAGCGCATGCAGCAGCGTGCGGAGCAGTTGAGCCAGGAGATGGCTCGGCTGCTGCAGGAGCTGGAGCAGAGCACCCAGCAGGAGCAGAGCACCCAGGAGCAGAGCACCCAGGAGCAGAGTGGCTTGGCCTGGGGAGCCCTGCTCTTTGCTGCCGTGCAGCAGTGGCAATTCTGGGCAGTTGCTGGTGTCCTGGTCCTGCTCTTCGGGTTCTGCTGGTGGCTCAGAACCAGAAGCCGTGAGGTGGACAGCAGCAGCGAAGAGGAAAGCTCCAGCAGTAGCACAGAGCAGGAGGAGGAAGAGGAGCAGGAGCAGGAAGAAAGTGAGGGAGAAGATCCTGATAATGAAAGGGATCTGGGCAGGATTTTTGCAAAGCGCATCAAGTGGCCAGTGCAGAACCTGGCCTACAGGAGGCAGGTGGTGGAGGAGCTGATGGGTGACCTCTTCCATGCATTCCAAGTGCTCTTGTCAAATACTTTCCTCCCGGTGCTGCAACCAGCCATCAGGGTGGGCAGCACCTTTGAAGGTTGGAGTCCTCGTGAGGATGATGCTGTTTACCGCCTGCTTATGCCCCTGCAGCCCCCCCGTGGGCACGTCTTCCACCTGGAGATGGGCACTGTGGAGGAGAGGCCAGTGAGGAACTCCAGGCTCCGCGTGGAGCTGGAGTGCACCTGCACGAGGGAGCCGCTAGATATGCTGTGCTTCCTCCACCAGCCCGAGGAGGAGCTGAGGAGAAATCAGGGTGCCAGCCTCCTAGGCTCCCTCTGCACTGGCCCCTACCTAGATGTGCAGAAAACTGCCCACTGGTTCCAGAATCTCGTGAGGTTAGCCTGGGAGGTGGTGCCTCAGTCACGTCGCTACGATATGAAGGTGCTGCCCTCCAGCCGCTCCTGCAAGCTCCAGCTGACAAATGCCTCCAGGAGAACCCTCTTCATTGAGATGATGTTTGGGGTGCAGCAAGGAGACTCAGACATCTTCCTAAGCAGCCAGACTACAGAAACCATCTTCACCCCAAGCACGATGTGGTCAGTGAGCTATGCTGTGGCAGAGGTGAAGTTCTTCAGGCATGTGGCCAGGCAGGCCCCACATGACAGCTTCCACCTCAAATGCCTGCAGCTCTGTGCCCGCATGCTGGTGGGCACAGGCTTTTCCACCTATACCTTGAAGACAGCTGTGATGCACCTCCTGACCACCATACCCCTGTCAGGCTGGCGCAGGAAGGATTTCCTGCTGCGGCTGGAGGATATCATGCGGTACCTGCGCTGCTGCCTGGAGGAAAAAAGCCTCAACCACTTCTTCTTTGGCAATGAGAGGGTGCCTGAGGAGATCGTCTTGCCCCCAGACTTCCAAGCGGCCGAGCTGCTCAACCTCTTCCAGCACCTGGCGCGGGATCCAGACGCCCATGCCGAGGCACTGCATGAGTTCGATGAGCTGCAAGATCGGCTCACAAGACTGCTGATCTACGGATGCTGAAAGAGGTCTTTATGCTCCGAGCTGTGTATGTGGCGGTCACAGCTGATGTCAGACGACCACCTCATACAGAAGGAAGAAGAGGGGAGAATGCGGGACACAGAAAGGGAAGGGAAAACCCTGCACAGCAGCCCTGTGCCAAGAGCAGTGGCGTTCTCCTCTCAGCAGTCTCCACAGCACAGCAGCTGGTGATGTCTACGATGGCTACAAAGATGGCTTCCGCCCTGCTTTCCCCTTGCACCGTCACGGTGATGTTGACGATGTCACATAGACCCAGAAATTCTTGCTGGCACCTCCAGCTGTGCAGAGCCCAAGCAAGAGGCTCTGCTGATGTGCCTCTTTCTGTTCACTGGGTGCCGGGTGGACAATCTACCCATCTTGACACTGCTCGGGGAGGTGGTCCCTCAGAACTAAGCACGCAGGACATGGAGAAGACGCTATTCACTTAGCATTGGGATTGCCGCTGCAAGCTTTCCGCCACAGCAAAAGCACACTCTGGGGAATCAGACTCGATGCAGCTGAAGAGGCTGTTGCGAGGAGCCTTGCAACAGAGACTCCAGGTACCAGCTGCACAGCGACCGCCCTCTCTCTTCGAGAGCCCATTCCTTCTCTGGACTTTACCCTGTGCAAAGTTGACAATAAATGGTGTGTTTGAACAAACGCTGCGTCTGTGAGTGCCTGTGCATCACTTTGTCAGGGAACATGGGCAGAGGGTGCTGACTGCTCAGCTGCCACAGCGTCAGGGAACATTTTGCAGAAGAGCTGCTGCGGTGGGCTCTGATTTCACTGAGTCTGCAATTAAGGCTCCACCACTGGTCCATGCTCCTAAGTTGGGGCAAGTGGAATAATGTGTCACCCTCCACATCTGTGCATGACAGAATATGACTCGTGCAGCGCAGCAGATGGAGCAAAGGGCCCTGGAGCGGAGCAGCGTGTCCTGGGGAGCTCTGCTCTTTGATGCCTTGCAGCAGTGACAGGAATGGGACTTTCCTCTAGTTCTTGTCCTGGTCTTTGGGCTCTGCTGGCAGCTGAAGAAAAGGAGCCGTGAGGCTGTCAGTAGCAGTGAGGAAGAGAGCTCCAGCACTGTCATGGAGATAGAGGAAGAAGAGGAGGAGGAAGCAGAGGAGTCAGTGATGGGCAGGGGGAGGAAGAAAGTTGAGAAGATCCTTATGATGACAGCAATTTGGGGATGGTTTTTGCAAAGAGCATCCAGTGGCCAGTGCAGAACCTCGCCTCCAGGCAGTGGGTGGCCGAGGAGCTGCTGGTGACTTCCTCCATGTTTTCAGATTGCTATTCTTGAGTGATTTCTTCCTGGTGCTGCAGCCAGCCTTTGAAGGTCGGAGATCCCTTGAGGATGATCATGTCGTGAGAGGCTCCTGCATCCGCATGGAGCTGGAGTGTACCTGCAAGAGGGAGCAGCTGGTGGAGAACATGTTGTGCTTCTTCCACCACCCTAAGGATGTGCTGAGTAAATATCAAATAATCACTGGTAACAACGGATGAGGAGAAGGCTGAGGTACTCAATGTCTTCTTTGCTTCAGTCTTCACTAGCATTGTCTCCTCCCGCACCTCCTGAGTGGAAGGCCAGCAAGACGGGGACTGGAGGAGCAAAGTCCCTCCCATAGTAAGAGAAGATGAGGTTCGAGACCACCTGCAGAACCTGAACATACACAGGTCTATGGGACCCGACGAGATGCATCCCAGAGCCCTGAGGGAAGTGACTGATACAGTTGCTGGTCTTCACAAAATTTCAAAAGCCATGGCAGTCAGGTGAATTCCCTGGAGACTGGGCAAAGGGTGACATTTTTAAAACCGGTACCAAGGAGGACCCTGGGAACTACCAATCAGCCAGCTTCACCTCTGTGCCTGGGAAGATCAGGGAACAGATCCTCCTAGAAGCTATGCTAAGGCACGTGGAGGACCGGGAGGTCATTCGAGACAGCCAGCATGGCTTCACCAAGGGCAAGTCCTGCCTGACCAACCTAGTGGTCTTCTATGATGGAGCTGACCACATCAGTGGACAAGGGAAGAGCTAGAGACGTCGTCTATCTGGACTTCTGCAAGGCCTTTGACAAGGCCCCCCACAACATCCTTCTGTCTAAACTGGAGAGAGATGGATTTCATGGGTGGACTGTTTGGTGGTTGAGGAATTGGCTGGATGGCCACACCCAGAGGGTGGTGGTCAACGGCTGAACATCCAGATGGAGATCGGTGACAAGTGGTGTCCCTCAGGGGTCCATACTAGGACTAGTACTCTTTAATATCTTCATCCATGACATTGACAGTGGGATCGAGCGCACCCTCAGCACGTTTGCAGATGACACCAAGCTGAGTGGTGCAGCTGACACACCGGAGGGACGGGATGCCATCCAGAGGGACCTGGACAAGCTCGAGGAATGGGCCCGTGTGAACCTCATGAGGTTTCAACACGGCAAAGGGCAGGGTCCTGCCCCTGGCTCGAGATAAGCTCCGTTATCAATCCAGGCTGGGCGAGGAAGGGGTTGAGAGCAGCCCTGCCCAGAAGCACTTGGGGGTACTGGTGGATGAAAAGCTGGACGTGAGCTGGCAATGTGCCCTCGCAGCCCAGAAGGCCAGCCGTCTCCTGGGCTGCGTCCAAAGCAGTGCGTCCAGCAGGTCGAGGGAGGGGATTCTGCCCCTCTGCTCTGCTCAGGAGAGACCCCCCCTGCAGTGCTGCGTCCAGCTCTGGAGCCCTCAGCACAGGAAAGCTATGGACCTGTTGGAGAGGGTCCAGAGGAGGCCACAAAAATGACCAGAGGGATGGAACAGCTCTCGTATGAGGACAGGCTGAGAGAGTTGGGGTTCTTCTCTTCCGGAGAAGAGAAGGCTCTGGGAAGACCTTACTGTGGCCTTCCAGGACTTCAAAGGGACCTATAGGAAAGATGGGGACAGACTTTGTAGCAGGGCCTGTCGTGGCAGGACAAGGAGTAATGGTTTTAAACTAAAAGAGGGTAGGTTTTGCCTAGATCTAAGGAAGAAATGCTCACTGCAGCAGGGTTAGACTAGAGGACCTTTAAGGGTTCCTTCCAACCCAAACTATTCTATGATTCCACAATTCTATGATTCTATGGTTCTATCAATACCTGTATCACTCCCCACCTGGTAATGGTGCTGCCCTCCTCCCACTATTCCAAACTCCTTCAGGAGGACTGTTTTCATTGAGTTGACATTTGGCAGGGAGACAGGCAACTCAGACATCTTCCTAAGCATTTGGGAGGCCGAGGCCAGCTTTCCTGGCTGTTACTTTCTCTCTGGTAGGACTGTACTTTTCAAGCAGCATTTGGTCATCTCATGATATCGTATTAATCCTTCATGGGTCCTTAGTATCTTCAGCTGTATCTTTTGGGTTTAGATTGTCTTTAGCAGGAAATGTATGACTTGGAGTAGCTAGAGCAAGCATGTGGGAGCTGTCTGCCTCTGTCTGGATATGTATCACGCACCCAGTTTGGCAATATTTAGGTGCATTGTATTTATGTGGTGTAATTCATTTCCCCCTGCTTCACGGCAGAGGCCAGTAAGCATCACAGCCTGTGGCATCCCTCCTGCCCAAGGCATATGCCAGGGCATCTTTGATACTCCCTCTCCTTTAACCCTGGAATTAGTTTCTGTCCCCAAAGAGGAAAACTGCACTGGTAACTATGCTGGATAGGAGACCTTGTTTGAACACTGAGGGCTTTAAAGGTTACGTTCCAGAAGTGTTCACATACGGGAAGAAGGAACCGCTCTGCCGCCAAGTGGCCGAACATATTTCAGACGGAGGGTGTCTCTGGAAAACACAACTACTCTCAGCCGTAGCTCCCACACGCTCTGCTGCAAACCCTGCTCGTGACCCTGTTGCAAGAGGGACGGTCCCAGTCTGACAGCAGAGCTCCTACGGGCTTGCTGGGTTGGTGCAGATTTTTCTTAGCACTTGAGTGGACTTAAAGGAACTGCTGTGTTTTGGGAGGGGGATATTGATGGATATAAGGAAAAAAAATCATAGAATCATAGAATACCAGGTTGAAAGGGACGTGAAGGATCATCTGGTCCAACCTGTCTTGGCAAAAGCACAGTTTAGACAAGATGGCACAGCACCTTGTCTAGCCAAATCTTAAAAGTGTCCAACACTTCTCTGGGGACATTATTCCAACGGATGATTGTTGCCAATGTGAAAAGTTTTCCTCTTGTGTCCAGTTGGAATCTCCCCAGGAGGAGTAACCTGTACCCATGACCCCTAGTCTTTTCCAGGCGACTCCTTGTGAAAAGAGAGTCTCCATTTTCTTTGTAGCCACCCTTTAAATACTGGACCATGGTGATAAGGTCTCCGCTAAGCCGCCTTTTCTCAAGGCTGAATAAACCCGGTTCTCTCAGCCTTTCCTCATATGGCAGGCTTGTTTCCTCTGGCAGGGTTGCTTTTCCTTTCTTTAAGACCACTGAAGATACCCTCCTCTGTGTCAGATTTCTCAGGCCACTCTCATACTTCACCTGGACTGGTGTTCCACCTGGGCTCCCAAACACCCACACTGTCCCCTGGAAACTGCCCAAACCACAGGTGCTGAGGAGGAGTCGCCAGGGAGATGGTTTGGTCCTCTTGTTCCCCCGCAACACCTTTGTCAGTTACACCCCGTTAGGGCTTTTTGCCCTGGTCTTTGATTTTTCACAGTCCTAATTCTCTTGGTAATTCTCATGCATCTTGCCTACGCTTCCGGCCTTGGCCACCCATACCTGTCACCGGGTGATTGCCTCACGCTGTCACGGGTGAGGTTCATAGCTACTGCCCAGAGGTCCCAGTCCTCCAAATACGTGGAATTGCCTCCCTTGCGCTCAAGGAATTGACTCAACTCTCAGCACTGACATGGACAACTTGTTCTTCCTCTGTTCTCTCTGGTCTCTCCATGTGAGCTCCTGGGCAAAAGCAGCCTCCCTCCTTCAGTGTCTGACCGTACTGTGCGTATCCCAGCTGGGCTGTCTTCTAGCTGTCGTAACACCCCGTGGGGATGAGTTTCTGCCCAGTCGGCTCACTGGCACATCCCCTTGTATTGCTACCATTCTCCACCGTGTGACCTTTTTGTGTGCCAGCATCCCTCCACACATCCCCTTGCCCAGGCACTGCTTCGCCCACCGGAGGACAGAAATGGGGCTGAACTGGCTGGCCATCAGCCCTCCTTAATGATGCTGATCTTTGGCTGGCTTGCCCTGCTTGCTATGTGCAGTGAGGCTTGGGCAATGCCACAAATCTTACCCAAGCACCAAAAGTCCTTCGCAGCTATGGAAGGCCAGCGCTGTGCTTGCAGAGCTTCACCTTTAATGGAGCAAGCAGACTTTGTGCTTAACTATCAGGGCAATGGCTCTGAGGTTCTAGAGACTTATGAGGAGCATCTGAGGGAACTGAGATTGTTTAGTGCGGAGAACAGGAGGCTGAGGGGGGACCTTATCGCTCACTACAACTACTTGCAAGGAGGCTGTGGCGAGGTGGGTGTTGGTTTCTTTTCCCAGGTATCAAGTGATGGGAAGAGAGTAAACGGCCTCATGTTGCACTTGGGGAAGTTTATCTTGGATATTACGGGATTACAGAGTCACAGAATCATTAAGGTTGGAAAAGACCTTTAGGATCATCACGTCCAACCATCAACCCAACACCACCATGCACATCAAACCATGTCCTGAAATGCCACATCTACCTGTTTTTTGAATACTTCCAGTGATGGTGACACCACCACCTCCCTGCGCAGCTGTCCTGGTTTCAGCCAGGATAGAGTTAATGTTCTTTGTAGAAGCTAGTGTGAGGCTATGTTTTGGATTTGGGATGAGAAAATGTTGATAACGTGCTGATGTTTTAAGTTTTTGCTAAGTAGTCAAGGACAGTCCCGCTTCTCGTGCTGTCCTGCTAGCAAGAAGGCTGGGGGTGCACGGGAAGCTGGGAGGGGACACAGCTGGGACAGCTGACGCAGGCTGACCAAAGAGATATCCATACCATATAACATCATACTCAGTATATAAAGCTGGGACGAAGAAGAAGGAAGGGCTGGAGGGACATTTGGAGTTACGGCATCTGTCTTCCCCAGAAACTATTACACGTGATACAGCCCTGCTTCCGAACACCTGCCTGCCATGGGGAGTAGTGAATGAATTCCTTGTTTTGCTTTGCTTGCATGTGCGGGAGAAGGATGGATTTCACAACTCTATGAGAGTTATATTCCGAAGCCGTTTATTGTCTTGTCTGACTCCAATATATATCATAATTTTCGCTTAGTCACTGCGCACACACTCATGATTGGTTACAACTTGTTACACACACTGTTGCAATTGGCTATATACAAAATATCACGCGCTGTCCACGCGCCCCTCACACAGTCAGGATTGTTGCTTGCAGGTGTTCCTGTTTTCCTCGCTTCTTCTTAGTTGCTTATCACAGCTCCTTCTCCTCAAGGCCGAGCCGTGCAGATATCCAGCTGTTTACCAGCTTCTCAGTGCCACAGCTCCTTCTCCTTAAGGTCGAGCCATGCAGATCAACGCCACAGCTCCTTCTCCTTAAGGTCGAGCCATGCAGGGTGATCCCAACATCTCCCCCTTTTTGTTTATCTAAAAACAAAACCTGATGGATCATTTGCAACCTAAGGACTGTGAGGAAGATGGATCATCTGTACATGCTTGTATTGTCCTGTGCCGTGAACTCAGCGCAGCAGTCGGTAGGTGCCAGCTTTACGTGGGCGTCCCCACGGAGGCAACGATGGCCTTGCCATACACCGATCCCCCTGCTCTTCGGGAAATCCTGGTATTTATACATTTGCCAAGGAACGAGTTTCGACACACGTGGCCAGCGAGTGTCGGAACACGCCTCGGTTGTCACCTTTCAACACAGGGAACCTATGGGGCATGTGCCCGCTGGCCAGACGTGCTGCACGCGCCACAGCCACCCCGTCTATTGGTTCGTAGGCTTTGTTCACACAGCATCTTACCATAATCCAGCAGTCACATATCAACTATGCTTAAATTACTAGCAGAATGTTACAAGGCAAACAATTCTAGCTGTACTACTCCTAGCGATAGAAGCTACTTCTAGTGGTGGAAAAAGTGCTTGTATAAAGCTATGAAAACCAATATTATATCTTACCAAAGGATTTGTAGTTATAGAGCGGTTTGCCCTAAAAGCTTTCCATGTTCCTCTCATGATACTGCTAATTTCAGTGTGATTTACCCATATATTTTCTTTTGGCTGAGGTGGCATCCAGATTGCGATGACACCTGATAGTGTCAAGATGTGTCCGACGATGACGATGGTGACTGTTTCACCCATGGTTTTACCCATTTTGTGGGTACCCAACGAGTTCCAGAATCTGCAATGACACAAGCATAACCTCGTCCCCAGGTTAGCAGTTGAAAAGGTCCTTCCCACATATTCTTTTCCAAATTTTTAACTTTTACTTGCACATTTTGTGTTAACTCAAACAGACTTCCTGTCATTCCTTTTACATGTTTCTCCTTCTGCTAGATGGAAATAATTTAACACATATAAGGCTTTATTCAAATGTTCTTGGGGTGGTATGGTAGCCTCTCCCCCTTTTTGTTTTTGCAATAAACACTTCAGGAAATGATTCATTCGTTCAACAATAGCTTGTCCAGTTGGGGAATGCGGTATTCCAGTAACATGCGTCACTCCCCATTGAGCAAAAAATGGTTGGGTTGACTGGGCTACATAACAAGGACCATTATCGGTTTTAATTTGTAGGGGTATACCATGGGCTGTGAATGCAGCTTGCAAATGCTTTTGTACATATCTACTAGTTTCTCCTGTTTGTGCAGTGGCCCAAACTATTGCAGAATAGAAATCAATTGAAACATGAACATATTTAAATCTTCCAAAGTCAGCAACATGTGTCACATCCATCTGCCATAGTTGTAGCGAATGCAATCGTCGGGGACTAACTGTAATTGCGATTCCTGGGCCTATGTGTTGACAATCAGCACAAGTCTGTATAATAGCTCTAGCGTCACCTGCACTTAGATTAAATTGTCTCGCTAAAACTTTGGCAGATTGATGGAAAAAGGCATGAGAGGCTTGTGCTTGACCTAAACGGTCCGGAGCAGGTCCAGCCCATACTGCGGCAGTCAGCCGATCAGCTCTTGCATTTCCTTCCACCAATTCCCCTGGAAGGTTGGTATGGCTGCGTATATGCATAACGTAATAAGGATGTCGTCTTTTCTGCAATAAAAACCAAAGCGTTCTAAATTGTTGATATAGCTGTTCCTGCTGTACCTGTCTGAGGATTGAACCTTCCAATCTTTGGAGTACTCCAACTACATATAAAGAATCAGTAATTATATTCACAGGTTCTTCAGACCATAATTTAAAGGCTTCAATTACTGCCTGTAGTTCTACCTTTTGAACTGATCCTGGCACGACAAGTACCCGTTCTTTCCATTCTCCGTGCTCTCGCCATACTATTGCTGTCTTGCCTGTTTTCCCACCACCATCCATAAATACTGTAGCACCTTGAACTGGATATTGACTACACTTTGATTTTTCTTCTACTTCATGTTTGGGTTGTTTTTTGGGGGTTTTTTGGGGAGTTTTTTTTTTTTTTTTTAAAGGTAAACATTTTGTGTGATGGATAATGAATCTAAATGTCACCCTCAAATTCTGCTAATGCAGTTTGGAAGGGAACCGAGTGCTGCAAAGCCCAAGTCAAATATTCTTGTTGTAATGGTATTAAAATCGTTTTCATGTCCTTTGCCGACATATCAATAATTCTGTTGCGCCCTTTCATAATCAAATTTGCAAAACACTCTACTTTCATTGTGATGGTTTTTCTGTGCTACTGAGGTAAAAAGACCCACTCTAAAGTTCTCAGCTTTTGATTCCAGCTTTGTTATCTGCTGTATTATAAGCGCATAGGGATGTCGCTCATGACTGATTACTGCCAAAGTGATCCCTATCAAGGGGTCTATCCTAGAACTAAATGCTTGAGTTACCTTTTCAGAAATGTTTGCTACTGCTTCCCAGGCTTCCTTGGTCAATTGCTGAGGAGAGTTTAACCTGCTATCCCCTTGCAAGAGCTGAACCAAGGGCTCCATATCTTGGTTTGTGATCCCACAAATAGGTCGAATCCAGTTAACATCTCCTACCAATTTTTGTACATCATTTAATGTTTTAATCTGAATTCTTAATTCAACCTTCTGGGGGGTTACCGACGTTTCAGTGATCATCCACCCCAAGTACCTCCAAGGCGCTTCAACTTGTATCTTTTCTGGCGCCACTTGCAGCCCACTTTGTCTTAAAAGCTCAACGAGCTCCCTGATCATTTCTTCCGGATTTAATTGATCACCGGCCAACAATATGTCATCCATATAATGATAGATGAGATATTGAGGCCACCTTTTTCTGATTGGCTGTAAAGCCCAATTTACATAAATTTGACACATCGTGGGCGAATTTTTCATGCCTTGTGGCAATACTGTCCAATGATATCTTTGCATGGGTTGCGCCTTGTTTGTACTTGGGACTGAGAATGCAAAATGTTTGGCATCATCTTCATGCAGAGGGATTGTAAAAAAGCAATCTTTGAGATCTATGATCAAAAGCTTCCAATACTTCAGTATCATACAGGGAGATGGTAGCCCTGGTTGCAAGGCTCCCATGTCCACTATACCTTATTGACTTCTCACAAGTCATGTAATAGTCTCCATTTTCCACTTGTTCTTTGGAATCACAAAAACAGGTGTGTTCCAAGGACTAATGGTTGGCACAATATGGCCTTTTTCGTCAATGACTCGAGGTAGAACGAAAAGTCCCTACTTTGTTGCTGAAGATCGTCCTAATAACAAAGCACTCAATCCATATCCTAATAGTCCATTTGCGTTAGTCGGGACATCATAAACCGACATGTCCCATAAGGTAACTTCTACTGTTGTTTCCACGTCCATTCCGGCGCTCCCTCTGGTTTGGGCGCTGAGGCTTGCCAAGCAGCCTGGTGGTGCTTCCCCATTTGTGTCGTCGTGTGGGGTGCCTTCGTGCTCGGTCGCCCGTTTCCCAATTTCATACCATCCCGATGATACTTTGAAGAACATTCTGAGGTTTGATGACCAAATTTTTGACATCGACCACATGGTGCTCCTGCTGGGCCTATTCCTTGCTGAAAGGGTCCTTGTTGGAAGGATTTATGACCTGTCTCAATCTGCCTAGGTCCTTTCCTTGTGGCCTTGCACTGAGCTCTAAAATGGCCTGGTTTTCCACAATTAAAACATTTTTTCTCCCCTTTTCCATTTATAAATGGCTTAATTGCTGCTGCAAAGGCACTTGCGAGTGCTTCTGCCTGATGTGTGGCAGAGCCTACTCTGTTGCAGGCTTCTACCATTTGTACTAACGTTGCTTCTTTTGGCAAAGTTAACAAAATTCTTTTACAATCTACATTGGCATTTTCTACTGCTAAATTCAACAACACTGCTGGTTTTGCCTCTTCATTGGTATACACTTTATTCAAAGTGTCTCTCAGACGATCAACAAAAGACATATATGGTTCATCTCTCCCTTGTCTAATTTGAGTGTAAGATGGTTGCCTCTTTCCCTCCTCAGGGACTGTTTGCAACGCATTCAATGCTAGTCGCCCAACTAATTGCAAGGCTTCTAAGGGCAGCTGAGCTTGCAATCTAACATCCACAAATAGTCCCTGGCCTGTCATTTGTTCCATAGTAATGTTCTGAAGTGGATCGCCGTCTTGACGCTCCAGGTTTCTCAGGGCTTCTTGCATACAGAGTTTATACCATCTGTCTGCCCACAATAACCTTTGGGTTGGTGTCAACAACATATCTATCATCTGCCAACAATCCCATGGTGTAAGAATCATTCCCGTGAATATGTTATCTAATAGAGCTTGCGTGAAAGGTGATTGCAAGCCATAATTTTGTACTGCCTTCCACACTTTCTTAATCAAGTCCCAGTGAAATGGGTCCCAGCGATTGGGCCCGTGAGGCTGTACACTAACAGGAAATGCCATCGGTAACTCTGTTTCCTCGTCTTTCATCGCTCCTAAAAAAACGTCTTTCCACCGCTCTCTAGGGTCGCCTTTCATTCTAGGCTCTTGCCTCCCTATAGTCTCTACAACAGGCTCTTCTTCGTCGCTGCTATCAGACAACGGGGGCCGTAAAGGTGGCAGGGGCTCGGCTGAGGGCTTCAAAACTACGGCTTTCGACTGGTTAAGTCTGGGTGGTTTCGGAGGTGGTTAAGCCCGCCCCATCAATCTTTCACATGGGCACACAGAGGAACATTGAGTACATTGTTCTGGGCAGCTTTGTCCCGTCTTGCCCTCACATATATCATCGTAGATCTGTTTCTCTGACTTATCTAATGCGGCCAGTTCACCCGGTGCATCTGGCACCTCAGGCGGTGCATTCGGAGTCGCTGAAGGTCCCGGACCCTCTGACTCGGTTAAGAAAGGATTGGTTGAAAGCAGTTTAACAGCCTCCTCCACATCAGCTGCAGCTTTTCTCTCTGCCTTTAAGGCTTTTAATGTGGTTAATATCAACTTCCACGCCGTCACTAACTCTGCGGCGGTTTTCTCAATATGTTCCCATAACATTTTTCCTATCTCCTCCCACGTCTCTGCCCTAAACGCTACAGACGGATCGGGGGGGTACCCTTTCTTTCGGCTCCAAATTAGAAGCCTTCTAAGTGTATATTCATCATATTTCAGTCCTCTCTTAGAGAGCATATGCAGCAGGAGTCTGACTATTGCCCCTTCTTCACGCGATGTGTTCTGCCCCATGCCGCCCCGGTTGCTCACCTCACCTCGCTGGGTGCTTCTCCGTTGCAACGTATTCCTTTTTCTTTTTCCTTGCGTCAGTCCTGCTGACTGCAATTCTTCCAACCGCGCTTCTCCTGCGACGTCCTCTGCGCTCGACCGGTGTTCAACGATGAGATCCCAGAGATCGTATCACGTCGGGGTCACCAGTTGCGGGAGAAGGATGGATTTCACAACTCTATGAGAGTTATATTCCGAAGCCGTTTATTGTCTTGTCTGACTCCAATATATATCATAATTTTCACTTAGTCACTGCGCACACACTCATGATTGGTTACAACTTGTTACACACACTATTGCAATTGGCTATATACAAAATATCACGCGCTGTCCACGCGCCCCTCACACAGTCAGGATTGTTGCTTGCAGGTGTTCCTGTTTTCCTCGCTTCTTCTTAGTTGCTTATCACAGCTCCTTCTCCTCAAGGCCGAGCCGTGCAGATATCCAGCTGTTTACCAGCTTCTCAGTGCCACAGCTCCTTCTCCTTAAGGTCGAGCCATGCAGATCAACGCCACAGCTCCTTCTCCTTAAGGTCGAGCCATGCAGGGTGATCCCAAAATGCATGTGCAGCTTTTGCTTTATCTATTAAACTGTCTTTATCTCAAACCATGAGTTTTCTCACTTTTACTCTTCCGACTCTCTCCCTCATCCCACTATGGCAGAGTGAGCAAGCGGCTGCATGGTGCTTGGTTGCCGGCTGGGGCTAGACAATGATAGTCCCTTTTGGTGCCCGATGTGGGGCTTGAAGGGTTTGAGATAATGACAGGCTTGATAAGAATGTGCTAGCTAGAATTTATAGCTGTTATTCCTCTTTAGCTATTAATTGGCATGCTCCTGTGTTTGGACACTGGGAACTACAAGCCTGTCAGTCTGACCTCTGTACCGGGGAAGATTATGGAGTGGTTGGTCTTGAGAGTGCTCACAGGGCATCTGCAGGACAACCAAGGGATCAGGCCCAGCCAGCATGGGTTCATGAAAGGCAGGTCCTGCTTGACCAACCTGATCTCCTTCTATGACTAGGTGACCCATCTAGTGGATGAGGGAAAGACTGTGGATGTTGTCTACCTGGACTTTAGTAAAGCCTTTGACAGCATCTCCCACAGCATTCTCCTGGAAAACTGGCGGCTCGTGGCTTAGACAGGTGTACTCTTCGCTGGGTGAGGAACTGGTTGGATGGCCGAGCCCAGAGAGTTGTGGTGAACGGCATTAAATCCGGCTGGTGGCCGGTCACAAGCGGTGTTCCCCAGGGCTCGGTTCTGGGGCCAGTCTTGTTCAATATCTTTATAGATGATCTGGATGAGGAAATTGAGTGCTCCCTCAGTAAGTTTGCAGATGACACCAAGTTGGGTGGGAGTGTTGATCTGCTGGAGGGTAGGAGGGCTCTGCAGAGGGATCTGGACAGGCTGGATCGATGGGCAGAGGCCAACTGTATGAGGTTTAATAAGGCCAAGTGCAGGGTCCTGCACTTCGGCCACAACAACCCCATGCAACGCTACAGGCTTGGGGAGGAGTGGCTAGAGAGCAGCCCAGTGGAAAGGGACCTGGGGGTGTTGGTTGACAGCCGGCTGAACATGAGCCGGCAGTGTGCCCAGGTGGCCAAGAAGGCCAACAGCGTCCTGGCCTGTATCAGGAATAGTGTGGCCAGCAGGAGTAGGGAAGTGATCGTGCCCCTGTACTCGGCACTGGTGAGGCCGCACCCTGAATACTGTGTTCAGTTTTGGGCCTCTCACTACAAGAAGGATTTTGAGGTGCTGGAGCATGTCCAGAGAAGGGCAATGAAGCTGGTGAGGGGTCTGGAGCCCAAGTCTTATGAGGAGCGGCTGAGGGAACTGGGGTTGTTTAGTCTGGAGAAGAGGAGGCTGAGGGCAGACCTTATCGCTCTCTACAACTACCTGAAAGGGGGTTGTGGCGACGAGGGTGTTGGTCTCTTCTCCCAAGTAACTAGCGATAGGACAAGAGGAAATGGCCTCAAGTTACGCCAGGGGAGGTTTAGATTGGATATTAGGAAAAATTTCTACACTGAGAGAGTGGTCAGGCATTGGAACAGGCTGCCCAGGGAGGTGGTGGAGTCGCCATCTCTGGAAGTGTTCAGAAAACGTGTGGATGTGGCACTTCAGGACATGGTTTAGGGGACATGGTGGCACTGGATTAATGGTTGGACTTGATGATCTTGAAGGTCCCTTCCAACCTAGTGATTCTCTGATTCTGTGTGATTCTCTTCTGGAGAAGAGAAGGCTCTGGGAAGACCTTACTGTGGCCTTCCAGGACTTCAAAGGGGCCTATAGGAAAGATGGGGACAGACTTTGTAGCAGGGCCTGTCGTGGCAGGACAAGGGGTAATGGTTTTAAACTAAAAGAGGGCAGGTTTTGACTAGATCTAAGGAAGAAATGCTCACTGCAGCGGGGTTAGACTAGAGGACCTTTAAGGGTTCCTTCCAACCCAAACTATTCTATGATTCTACAATTCTATGATTCTATGGTTCTATCAATACCTGTATCACTCCCCACCTGGTAATGGTGCTGCCCTCCTCCCACTATTCCAAACTCCTTCAGGAGGACTGTTTTCATTGAGTTGACATTTGGCAGGGAGACAGGCAACTCAGACATCTTCCTAAGCATTTGGGAGGCCGAGGCCAGCTTTCCTGGCTGTTACTTTCTCTCTGATAGGACTGTACTTTTCAAGCAGCATTTGGTCATCTCATGATATCGTGTTAATCCTTCATGGGTCCTTAGTATCTTCAGCTGTATCTTTTGGGTTTAGATTGTCTTTAGCAGGAAATGTACGACTTGGAGTAGCTAGAGCAAGCATGTGGGAGCTGTCTGCCTCTGTCTGGATATGTATCACGCACCCAGTTTGGCAATATTTAGGTGCATTGTATTTATGTGGTGTAATTCATTTCCCCCTGCTTCACGGCAGAGGCCAGTAAGCATCACAGCCTGTGGCATCCCTCCTGCCCAAGGCATATGCCAGGGCATCTTTGATACTCCCTCTCCTTTAACCCTGGAATTAGTTTCTGTGCCCAAAGAGGAAAACTGCACTGGTAACTATGCTGGATAGGAGACCTTTTTTGAACACTGAGGGCTTTAAAGGTTACGTTCCAGAAGTGTTCACGTATGGGAGGAAGGAACCGCTCTGCCGCCAAGTGGCCGAACATATTTCAGACGGAGGGTGTCTCTGGAAAACACAACTACTCTCAGCCGTAGCTCCCACACGCTCTGCTGCAAACCCTGCTCGTGACCCTGTTGCAAGAGGGACGGTCCCAGTCAGGCAGCAGAGCTCCTACGGGCTTGCTGGGTTGGTGCAGATTTTTCTTAGCACTTGAGTGGACTTAAAGGAACTGCTGTGTTTTGGGAGGGGGATATTGATGGATATAAGGAAAAGAAAATCATAGAATCATAGAATACCAGGTTGAAAGGGATGTCAAGGATCATCTGGTCCAACCTGTCTCAGCAAAAGCACAGTTTAGACAAGATGGCACAGCACCTTGTCTAGCCAAA
Organism: Phaethon aethereus; assembly: GCF_964289735.1. Taxonomy (NCBI): domain Eukaryota; kingdom Metazoa; phylum Chordata; class Aves; order Phaethontiformes; family Phaethontidae; genus Phaethon; species Phaethon aethereus. Next base: position 7,037,420 of record NC_138579.1, read on the forward strand.
TCTTAAAAGTGTCCAACACTTCTCTGGGGACATTATTCCAACGGATGATTGTTGCCAATGTGAAAAGTTTTCCTCTTGTGTCCAGTTGGAAACTCCCCAGGAGGAGTCACTTGTACCCATGACCCCTTGTCTTTTCCAGGCGACTCCTTGTGAAAAGGGAGTCTCCATTTTCTTTGTAGCCACCCTTTAAATACTGGACCATGGTGATAAGGTCTCCGCTAAGCCGCCTTTTCTCAAGATTGAATAAACCCAGTTCTCTTAGCCTTTCCTCATATAGCAAGCTTGTTTCCTCTGGCAGGGTTGCTTTTCCTTTCTTTAAGACCACTGAAGATATTCTCCTCTGTGTCAGATTTCTCAGGCCACTCTCATACATCACTTGGACTGGTGTTCCACCTGGGCTCCCAAACACCCGCACTGTCCCCTGGAAACTGCCCAAAACACAGGTGCTGAGGATGAGTCGCCAGGGAGATGGTTTGGTCCTCTTGTTCCCCCGCAACACCTTTGTCAGTTACACCCCATTAGGGCTTTTTGCCCTGGTCTTTGATTTTTCACAGTCCTAATTCTCTTGGTAATTCTCATGCATCTTGCCTACGCTTCCGGCCTTGGCCACCCATACCTGTCACCGGGTGATTGCATCACGCTGTCACGGGTGAGGTTCATAGCTACTGCCCAGAGGTCCCAGTCCTCCAAATATGTGGAATTGCCTCCCTTGCGCTCGAGGAATTGACTCAACTCTCAGCACTGACATGGACAACTTGTTCTTCCTCTGTTCTCTCTGGTCTCTCCATGTGAGCTCCTGGGCAAAAGCAGCCTCCCTCCTTCAGTGTCTGACCGTACTGTGCGTATCCCAGCTGGGCTGTCTTCTAGCTGTCGTAACACCCCGTGGGGATGAGTTTCTGCCCAGTCGGCTCACTGGCACATCCCCTTGTATTGCTACCATTCCCCACAGTGTGACTTTTCTGTGTACCAGCATCCCTCCGCACATCCCCTTGCCCAGGCACTGCTTCGCCCACCGGAGGACAGAAATGGGGCTGAACTGGCTGGCCATCAGCCCTCCTTAATGATGCTGATCTTTGGCTGGCTTGCCCTGCTTGCTATGTGCAGTGGGGCTTGGGCAATGCCACAAGTCTTGCCCAGGCATCAAAAGTCCTGCGCAGCTGTGGAAGGCCAGCGCTGTGCTTGCAGAGCTTCATCTTTAATGGAGCAAGCAGACTTTGCCCTGAACTACCAGGGCAATAGCTCAGTGACACGGAGGTCTTGTTTCACAATGTCAAGTAGGGTTAATAGATTACAAGGCTCATTGGCTTGATAACATAGATGGAGGGAAGGGAACAACATACCGTCTTGTTGCTTGATGGACAAGGAAGAAAATGCCACTCTATGGAATGGTCAGCATGTTAAAGTCTCCACGGTCTCTGCTCTTCTCATTCCCTTTGGCATACTGGGTATGTTGCACCATGTACCTTAACACAGCATAGCAATACTTTATAATGAGAGCTCCTTTCAGGTTAGAAACCTTTCCATGAACGGCCTCTAGCTGGAACCAGAGATTCATGGCCTGGGCCAGCGGTGAGTGCGTACGTGGGGGAAGGCTGGGCTGGCGAGGGACGGGGCAAATCGCGGGCCCCCAGGGGGTGGGTTCTCAGCCTGCACCGAGGGCCCAGCCGCTCGCGGCAGCGCCTTGGGCAGGGCACAGTGCCGCTGCTGCCGGGGCTGGGCACAGGCCTCGCTGCCTCCCAGCTGCCTTGCCCCCTCTGCTACCTGCCCCCAGCTCCCTGCGGCCCATGTCCTCGCTCCCCCACCGCCAGCTCCCTCCCTTCTCATCACACTCAACCCATTCTCTGCCTCCTCCTGCAGGCCATGGCCGCCACAAAATTCTTCACTCTGGTGATGCAAATCATCATCCAGCACCCGCAGCTGGTGGGTGATGAGCTGGATGAGGCCACGCGCGAGCGCATGCAGCAGCGTGCGGAGCAGCTGAGCCAGGAGATGGCTCGGCTGCTGCAGGAGCTGGAGCAGAGCACCCAGCAGGAGCAGAGCACCCAGGAGCAGAGCACCCAGGAGCAGAGTGGCTTGGCCTGGGGAGCCCTGCTCTTTGCTGCCGTGCAGCAGTGGCAATTCTGGGCAGTTGCTGGTTTCCTGGTCCTGCTCTTTGGGTTCTGCTGGTGGCTCAGGAAATGGAGGTCTGAGGCAGAGAGCAGCAGCGATGAGGAAAGCTCCAGCAGTGACACGGAACAGATGGAGGGACAGGAGTCAGAAGAGGACAATGATGATGCAGATGAGCTGGGAAGGTTTTTTGAGGAGCACATACAGTGGCCAGTGCAGAACCTGGCCACAGACTGCCCAGTGGTTGAGGAACTGGTGAACAACTTCATCCTTGTCTTCATGCAGCTCTTGACCAATAGTTTCTTTCCGGTGTTGCAAGCAGCCATCGCTGTGGGCAGTGCCTTCGAAGGCTGGAGTCCCCGTGAGGATGATGCTGTCTACCGCCTGCTTGTGCCCCTGAAGCCCCCTCGTGGGCACACTTTCCTCATGGAGCCGGGCACTGCTGGGGAGCTGCCGGAGAGGAACTTCTGCATCCTCGTGGAGCTGGAGTGCACCTGCATGACAGAGCAGCTGGCAGGAGAGATGCTGTGCTTCCTCCACCAGCCCGAGGAGGTGCTGAGGAGGAATCAGGACCCCAGCCTCCTACACACCCTCTGCACCAGCTCTTACCTAGATGTGCAGAAAACTGCTCGCTGGTTCCAACAATTGGTAAAAGCTGCCTGGGTGATTTTACCTCAGTCATCTAAATACAGTCTAACGCTTGTGCCCTCCAGCCGCTCCTGCAAATTCCAGGTTCAAGAAAGAGGCAAAAAACCCCTCTTAATTGAGATGATGTTCGGGGTGCAGTATGGTGACTCGGACATCTTTGTGAGCAGCCAGAGCACAAAAGCCATCTTCACCCCAAGCACGATGTGGTCGGTGAGCTATGCTCTGGCAGAGGTGAAGTTCTTCAGGCATGTGGCCAGGCAGGCCCCACATGATAGCTTCCACCTCAAATGCCTGCAGCTCTGTGCCCGCATCCTGGTGGGCACAGGCTTTTCCACCTATACCTTGAAGACAGCTGTGATGCACCTCCTGACCACCATACCCCTGTCAGGCTGGCGCAGGAAGGATTTCCTGCTGCGGCTGGAGGATATCATGCGGTACCTGCGCTGCTGCCTGGAGGAAAAAAGCCTCAACCACTTCTTCTTTGGCAATGAGAGGGTGCCTGAGGAGATCGCCTTGCCCGCAGACTTCCAAACGGCCGAGCCACTCAACCTCTTCCAGCACCTGGTACAGGATCCAGCCGCCCATGCCATGGCATGGCATGAGTTCGTGGAGCTGCGAAATCGGCTTAGAAGACTGCTGATCTACGGATGCTGAAAGAGGACTTCATGCACCAAGCTGTGTTTGCGGGTTTTACAGCTGATGGCAGCTTTGACGGAGCCTTGCAACAGAGACTCCAGTTTCCAGCTGCACAGCGACCGCCCATTTGCTCTTCGAGAGCCCATTCCTTCTCTGGACTTTACCCTGTGCAAAGTTGACAATAAATGGTGTGTTTGAACAAACGCTGTGTCTGTGAGTGTCTGTGCATCACTTTGTCAGGGAACATGGGCAGAGGGTGCTGACTGCTCAGCTGCCACAGAGTCAGGGAGCATTTTGCAGAAGAGCTGCTGCGGTGGGCTCTGATTTCACTGAGTCTGCAATTAAGGCTCCACCACTGGTCCATGCTCCTACGTTGGGGCAAGTGGAATAATGTGTCACCCTCCACATCTGTGCATGACAGAATATGACTCGTGCAGTGCAGCAGATGGAGCAAAGGGCCCTGGAGCGGAGCAGCATGTCCTGGGGAGCTCTGCTCTTTGATGCCTTGCAGCAGTGACAGGAATGGGACTTTCCTCTAGTCCTTGTCCTGGTCTTTGGGCTCTGCTGGCAGCTGAAGAAAAGGAGCCGTGAGGCTGTCAGTAGCAGTGAGGAAGAGAGCTCCAGCACTGTCATGGAGATGGAGGAAGAAGAGGAGGAGGAAGCAGAGGAGTCAGTGATGGGCAGGGGGAGGAAGAAAGTTGAGAAGATCCTTATGATGACAGCAATTTGGGGATGGTTTTTGCAAAGTGCATCCAGTGACCAGTGCGGAACCTCGCCTCCAGGCAGTGGGTGGCCGAGGAGCTGCTGGTGACTTCCTCCATGTTTTCATATTGCTATTCTTGAGTGATTTCTTCCTGGTGCTGCAGCCAGCCTTTGAAGGTTGGAGATCCCTTGAGGATGATCATGTCGTGAGAGGCTCCTGCATCCGCATGGAGCTGGAGTGTACCTGCAAGAGGGAGCAGCTGGTGGAGAACATTTTGTGCTTCCTCCACCACCCTAAGGATGTGCTGAGTCAATAACGAATAATCACTGGTAACAACGGATGAGGATGTGAAATATGTTTATCTGATTCGTGTGATGAAGTGTAATCTTCTGTACTTTCATGGATTTCTCCTGCACCATAAAAAGGGGTATTTTACAGGAGAAAGTTAAACTACTTTGCTGGTATATCAGCTCAAACCAGTTTGACCACTGACCGCATAGTATTGTGTAAAGAAAGTGCATGCATAAGGTTTGGGGTCATCCTGGGGGCACGCCGAGGAAGATTCGAGAAGACTCTAGCAGGAGAAGAGGGCATGCGCTGAAGAAGACACGCCTGTTCATTAATATGTATTAGAAGACACGCCTATTCATGAATATGTATTGGCGAACAGGATCACGCTGAGGAAGATTCGAGAAGATTCTAGAAGGAGAAGAGGGCATGCGCCGAAGAAGACATGCCTATTCATGAATATGTATTAACGGACAGGATATAAACCAGGAACAGGAACTGTACCGCGTGCATCTTGGTGGAGCAGAGACTCCCGGCGCACCCAGCGCTGTTTGCTTGCCTCTATTCGCTTAATAAATTGCAAATTTGAATAGGAATCCTGTTTGGGACTAAATCATTTATAACAACTGGGGGCTCGTCCGGGAGGGTCTTGGTTCCTGAATTCTGACTTGATCTAGGAGGGGCGCCCCACCTTTTGGTGGCTCCTGATCGGGTCGGGTCAGGACTAAGGCCATCCTGAACCTGAATAGGGGCAAGCAAAGAATTTGATTTTTTTATGAGCTCCCTTGCCGGCTGCAGCAGTTTATTTTGCCCGTAATTCTGCGCGTGAAGATCTGAACGAAGACGACGGAGTCGTAAGTATTTAAGGTGTATACCGTTCGGTTGGGTAGGGTTCGGTTGCCTGTGTGTGTAAGAGTGTGACTGAGATGGAACCTAGTTCCGAAGCGATTGTGGAGGTCTTCTAACTGTGGTTCCAATCTCCCGCGAGGGACTTGGCCGGTGAAGGACCGAAGCGATTCTTAGAGGATTTGTGGGTGGGTGATTGATAGGTCCTAAACCCCCTGCAAGACACTCTTACTGGTAGCCAAGGGCTGTAGGAATTGCCACAGTAAAAATTCCTAGTTGGGTCAGACGAAATCGAGAACCCAGGACCAGAAGAAAGGGAGCGAATTACTAGAAATACCTCCGGAGAGTCCATTAGGAATAATGATTGAAAATCGGGATGATAGGGGCCCCAGAAAAGGAAAAAGTAAATTAAAATTTGTTCAATATTGTATGGTAGAATGGCCAAAAGAACCTTTGAGACCACATGTCTTTTGGCCCGTTTTTGGATCTTTTGAAGACTGGGTCTGCCAGGCCTTAAATATATATGTTAATTCAAAGGAACCTTTTAGTCAGGAGGAAAGTGATTATGCAGGATTATGGGACAGAACTTTACGTTCTTTTCCAGCCTCAATACTTACATTAAAAACAGATTAAAAGTTTGAGGAAGAAGAAGAGGGAAAAAGTGAAAAGGAAAATCTGTACCACCGTTGCCCCTATCTCCACCACCAACAGCACCGGAATTAGATCGACCTCCGGCTGCATGTACGAGAAGTAGGACTGCTGTATCTGAGGGAGCTTCTCTATATCCCTTATGAGAAGTACCCCTCGGAGGCAATCAGGGAGGCATCGAGTTTGTGGCAGTCCCATTAAATACCACAGATGTAAGAAATTTCAAGAAAGAAATGGGCACCCTATTAGATGATCCCCTCGGAGTAGCTGAAAAATTGGACCAATTCCTAGGCCCCAGTACTTATACCTGGGAAGAAATACAGTCCATTTTAGGGATCCTATTCACTGTTGAGGAAAGGGGAATGATTAGACAAGCTGGAATGAGAATTTGGGAAAGACAGAATCAGGCAGGACCCCCGGGAGATCAGAAATGGCCAAATGTGGATCCCCACTGGGATCATCAACAACCCCAAGGAAGACAAAATACGTTAATCATACAGGGAATAGGGGAAGCGGTTCCCCGAGGGCAAAACATTACTAAAGCATTTAATGAACAACAAGGGAAAGACGAATCTCCAACAGAATGGTTGGAGAGGTTGAGGAAAAACCTACAAATGTATTCTGGAATTGATCCGAACACAGTGGATGGAACCGCACTCCTTAAAACACAATTTATAGCTAAATCCTGGGGGAATATAAGAAGGAAATTAGAAAAATTGGAAGATCGGCAAGAAAGAAGATTAGAGGAGTTACTTAGAGAAGCCCAGAAAGTCTATGTTAGGAGGGACGAAGAAAAACAAAAAGCAAAAGCAAAAATTTTTGTAGCAGCAGTAAGGGAAAGTCAGAAAAATAAGACGCCTCCTGGAGAGAAAAGGGAAAAAAGAATAGAGCAGACACCCCGGGGACAGCCTTATCGAGAAAGATTTACAATTCCCGTCTGTAACAAGAGGGGACATGTTCAGAAGAACTGCCGTAAGCGGGAACAAGATGAGAAGATGTTCAAAGAAGACTAGGGGTGTCAGGGGCTCTATCTTCTGGGGACTTCAACATCAACAGAGCCCTTGATAAAATTATTAATTGGTCCCCATAAAGAGGAAGTTTTATTTTTAGTGGATACAGGGGCCGAAAAGTCAACCATTCAAAAACTTCCAAAAAGGAATAGAAAAAGGGAAGAGTTACGTGTCAGTAGTAGGAGCAAAAGGAGAGCCTTTTAAAGTAAATATATTGAAAGATGTAGAAGTAGAAACAGAAAAGAAAATTTGTCTTAATGATTTACTTTTGCTCCCTGAAGCGGAATACAATTTATTAGGAAGGGATTTGATTTTGAAGTTAAACTTGAGCATTCGGAATCAAGGGGACAAATTGCAGATTAAATTATACACTTTAACACAAGAGGATGAAGAAGCTATTAACCCCTCAGTGTGGTATAAGGAAGGGGAAACTGGAAAGATAAAAATGGACCCCATAAGGGTTCAAATAATAGATCCGCACCACCCAATTAGAATCAAGCAATACCCTATACCTATGGAGGGTTGAAAAGGATTAAAACCTGTAGTTGACAGACTTTTGGAAAAAGGAACCCTAGAACCATGTATGTCACCTCATAACATGCCCATTCTTCCCGTGAAGGAACCGGACGGGTCATACAGGATGGTGCAGGACTTAAGAGCTGTAAATCAGCGAACAATCACTAAATTCCCTGTGGTGGCAAATCCTTATACTTTATTGAGTCGTATATCTCCCAAACATACTTGGTATAGTGTAATAGATTTGAAAGATGCCTTTTGGGCCTGTCCTCTGGATGAGGGATCCAGAGATTATTTTGCCTTTGAGTGGGAGGACCCCGAAACAGGACGAAAACAACAATTAAGATGGACTGTGTTACCACAAGCGTTTACAGAGTCACCAAATCTATTTGGACAAACTTTAGAAAAAATTCTACAAGATTTCACAATACCTAAGGAGGTAAAATTATTGCAATATGTGGACGATTTATTAGTAGCAGGAGAAACTGAAGAGGGGATCCGAAAAGCCACCATTAAATTGCTAAATTTTCTAGGGGAAAAGGGATTAAAGGTGTCCCGATCAAAGCTACAGTTTGTAGAACAAGAAGTAAAATACTTAGGACACTGGCTGAGTAAGGGAAGGAAGAAGTTAGATCCTGATAGGGTATCTGGGATTCTATCCTTAAGACCCTCACAAACTAAAACGGAAATTAGGCAAATACTGGGATTATTAGGATATTGTAGACCATGGCTTGAAAATTATAGTGATAAAGTAAAATTCTTTTATGAAAAATTAACTAATAACCAACTTAAATGGTTTATTGAAGATGATCAGAGATTTGAGGAAGTAAAAAAGGCATTAATACAAGCACCTGTACTGAGCCTCCCAGATCTAGAAAAACCTTTCTATCTCTTTGTGAATACATCAAGCCAGGCAGCATATGGAGTTCTTACTCAAGACTGGGCAGGAATCAAAAAACCCGTGGGGTATTGTTCTAAGTTACTTGATCCAGTAAGCAGAGCATGGCCTGCTTGTCTCCAAGCTTTGGTTGCTACAGCATTATTAATAGAAGAAGTTAGGAAGATTACCTTTAGTGCTCCTTTAAAAGTGTATACCCCACACAATGTCAGAAATGTTTTACAACAAAAAGTGGAAAAATGGTTAACGGACAGCCGAATCCTAAAGTATGAAGCAATGCTAATAGACTCCCCTGACTTAGAACTGAGGGTGACTTCTGCTCAGAGTCCAGCACAATTTTTGTTTGGAGAACCATCAGAGGTATTACAACATAACTGTTTAGAGGTAATTGAGACCCAGACAAAGGTGAGACCAGATTTAAGAGATGCTGAGTTGGAAAATGGAGAAGCGCTGTTTATAGATGGCTCCTCCAGAGTGGTAGAAGGGAAGAGAAAATCGGGTTATGCAGTAATTAATAAGGACTTGGAACTTGTGGAATCAGGACCTCTGAGTCCATCATGGTCAGCTCAGGCTTGTGAGCTGTATGCCCTATGTAGGGCCCTGGAATTACTAAAAGGAAGAAGTGGGACAGATTCTAAATACGCATATGGGGTGGTCCACACTTTTGGAAAAATTTGGGAAGAAAGAGGTTTGATTAATACTCAAGGGAGGAATTTAATACATCAAGAATTAACAGTAAAGATTTTGAAGGTGTTAAGAGAACCAAAGGAGATAGCAGTGGTACATGTGAGGGGACACCAAAAGGGATGAGATTACCGAACTAGAGGAAATAACTTAGCAGATAAAGAGGCCCAGGAAGCAGCCTTGAGGGCTAAAGTTGCCAAAATTAATGTAATACAAACAAAGGAGGACACCAGCAAAGAAGAACGAGAGGAAAGAGAGAAGAAGCTTACGCCAGAAGAACAAACAAAATTGGAGAAAATAGGAGCTAAATTAGAACAAGGAAAGTGGACACTGCCTGATGGGCGAGAAATGTTGCCAAAAGCCTACACCAGGCGAATATTAGAACGTTTGCATGCGCAAACACATTGGGGTACAAAAGCGTTAAGTGATCATTTTCTTAAACAATTTGGTGGTATTGGAATTTTTGAAATAGCAAAGCAAATTACACAAGGTTGCTTAACCTGTCAAAAGGTAAATAAGACAGTGTTTCGACAAACAGCCACGGGAGGGAGAAAAACAGCTTACAGACCTTTTGAGAAAGTACAAGTCGATTTCACTGAATTGCCTAAGGTAGGGAGGATAAAATATTTATTGGTAATAGTAGATCATTTAACACAATGGGTAGAAGCGTACCCTGTAGCACGAGCTACGGCACAGATGGTGGTAAAAATGTTATTGGAACATTTGATACCTAGATATGGGATAATCCAGTACCTTGATTCTGACCAGGGCACACATTTTACTTCTAAAATAATAAAACTATTATGTCAATCATTAGGTATACAGTGGGAATGCCACACTCCGTGGCACCCACAAAGCTCGGGGAAGGTAGAAAGAATGAATCAAACAATAAAACAACCATTGGCTAAATTAATGATTGAGACACAAATGCCCTGGACGAAATGTTTACCATTGGCACTTCTAAACATAAGAACGAAACCATACAGTGAGACTGGATTATTGCCATATGAAATGTTATATGGTATGCCTTATTTTCAAGGAATGCCTCTGGGGAACAATGTAATTGAGGATCATAGTATCCCACAATATATAATTACCATTGGAAAAAGATTAAAAGAATTAAGAGAGATTGGGATGGTGGCCCAAACACCACCTTTAGGATTTGCAATTCATCAGTTAGAACCAGGAGATAAAATTCTGATAAAAACATGGAAAGAAGGAAACTTATCTCCCCTCTGGGAAGGACCTTTCCTTGTTTTATTAACTACAGAAACAGCTGTGAGAACTGCTGAAAAAGGATGGACACGTGTCACGAGTGAAAGGTCCAGTGAAGGAGTGGAAAGTCACATCTGGCTGAATTGCTGTGGGAATTTTATTGCGGCTACTCCTGTAATAGAAACAGGAGTGAAACATGAAATTCCCACAGTTGCTAAAAATCTATTTATAAATCTTGCTGAAAACTCTGCTAAGTCATTGAATATAACTGTTACGTTTGTGGTGGAACAAATCAAGGTGAACGATGGCCATGAGAAGCTATGGAGAGAAATACAAGTAATCCCCCAAGTTTGGAAAACAATGGGAATGGGTAATAGGAAACAACAATGGGTACTCCAAACGAGTATAATCAGAAGGAGTTGTTGGCAAAAGAAGAACAGGAAAAAGGAGCTGGAACTAGAATTTGTCCTTTGTGTAGAAGGTGGTGTGTATTTGTAAGATTAGTGTTGCAGGCTAACTGGCAGTTTTCTGTAGCCATAAAGCCTTGCAAATAAAGAGGATCGCCAGGCTCGGGCAACTGCTCAGATCTGGACAAACCACTGATCTGTCAAAGCTCTGGCCTTCACAAGCAGTGCTCAATTAATTTGGGTGCTAAGAAAGCACCCCCCTAAAGGAAAGAAGAGGGCAAGACCGGAGGGGAACTGGTGTTGCAGCTTAAAAAGGGTCTGCCAAGGGCTGCAACCCCTTTGGGCTGTGACCGCCGATCACTATGGACCTGTCTGGACCTCTTCTAGTTCTACTTGGGGTGAGTTCCTTGACTCTGACTACGGCAAATAACTGCAGTCAATATTGGAACAAGTCCAGCTGGGGTTTACCCCAGAAAAATGGAAAAACCGAGGACCTTTTCTAATTGTACAGCCTGTACCTGTAATCAACAATAAAACCTAGTTTTTTCCTGTTACCCATAAATTAGGGAGAACGAATGGCCTCCTGAGAGACAAACTTGGAATGGAATCAATCTAGGAGGATTTTGGGGAGATTTTATGGGTGGTGATCGGCTTACTAAAATGGGGATAGTTGTATTGAGGATATGTGGGGGATTGTTACTAGATTAATCTACTCGGTTATACTCAATTGGAAATGAAAACACGAATCAATACTATAAAGAAAAAGATGGGGGATTGTGAAATATGTTTATCTGATTCGTGTGATGAAGTGTAATCTTCTGTACTTTTATGGATTTCTCCTGCACCATAAAAAAGGGTATTTTACAGGAGAAAGTTAAACTACTTTGCTGGTATATCAGCTCAAACCAGTTTGACCACTGACCGCATAGTATTGTGTAAAGAAAGTGCATGCATAGGGTTTGGGGTCATCCTGGGGGCACGCCGAGGAAGATTCGAGAAGACTCTAGCAGGAGAAGAGGGCATGCGCTGAAGAAGACACGCCTGTTCATTAATATGTATTAGAAGACACGCCTATTCATGAATATGTATTGGCGAACAGGATCACGCTCAGGAAGATTCGAGAGGATTCTAGAAGGAGAAGAGGGCATGCGCCGAAGAAGACACGCCTATTCATGAATATGTATTAACGGACAGGATATAAACCAGGAACAGGAACTGTACCGCGTGCGTCTTGGTGGAGCAGAGACTCCCGGCGCACCCAGCGCTGTTTGCTTGCCTCTATTCGCTTAATAAATTGCAAATTTGAATTGGAATCCTGTTTGGGACTAAATCATTTATAACACAGGTGAGAAAACACACCCTTAGGGTGCCCTGTGCTTGTTAGCAGGAGAGCTGCTGAAGGTCAGCCTACCCCACGTATGAGCCAACCTTCAGGTTTCAGCGATACAAAGGCAGAAAGCTGTAGCCTGAGCTGTATCGCATCAGCAGCTTGTTGAGCTTGCCTGTCCTCCGTCATTGTCCTTCATGCCAGTGTAAATCTGATGTGCTTTAATAGGGCATTCAGGGTTTGCCCAAACTGGGGCTTTGCCGAACACAAAGACCAAGGAAGGGCTCTCACTTGTGCTGGCAGTTGGCAGTCCCATAGAATGTGACAGAGCAAGTGGGGTTTTCTTGGGTGCAGGGACCCCATCTGCAAAGCCTGGCCTTGCAGGTTAGCAAAATTCACGCTGACACCCTGGGACATTCCAGCACTTACTTGCACTCCAAACCCCAAAATTTTGTACAAGGAAAACTCAGATTTGTCCTTCTACTTTTATAGCGATGGATTCCCTTGTTTCATGTATTTAGTAGAAAGGTTCTCCTCACATGGAAACACTTCTTGGCAGCTGCAGTCTCTTCCCCTCCACCCCATTTCGCACTGCATCAGGGGAACTGTAGTCTCTTCTGGGTGGTGAGAGGTGAACCTCCTCTCCCACCACACTCCAAAAGTCAGGCAGCTCCCATGCTGCATCAGGCAATTCTAGCAGTGGGATATTTATAGGACATGTAGCCTTCCAAAGCATCCTGCCCCTAAGAAGGGCCTTTTTTCTGGAAGGTGGGTCTTGTAGGTCACATGCACCATAGGGAAATACTGTCAGATGATCTTAAGCTCTTTTAACGCTGAAACATGTCACAGAATCACAGAATCACAGAATCACTAAGGTTGGAACGGACCTTCAAGATCATCAAGTCCAACCATTAATCCAGCGCCACCATAATCCCTAAACCATGTCCTGAAGCACCACATCCACACATTTTTTGAACACTTCCAGAGATGGCGACGCCACCACCTCCCTGGGCAGCCTGTTCCAATGCCTGACCACCCTCTTGGTGAAGAAATTTTTCCTAGTATCCAATCTAAAGCTCCCCGGGCGTAACTTGAGGCCATTTCCTCTCGTCCTATTGCTGGTTGCTTGGGAGAAGAGACCAACACCCTCGTCGCCACAACCCCCTTTCAGGTAGTTCAATGGCACATGCTGGTTTAGCGCGAAGTGACTGAAACGAAACAGCTAAACGTGGCTTTCCTTAATGTAAACGGGAAATATTTTAGGCACCGAGGGGAGCTGCTCCGGAGCTGGCCTGACCCGCAGCGGAGCAGCAGATCTCGGTGCACAGGGGGGTTTCCTCAGGCAGGGAAAAGCCGGGGTAGCGGAGAGACCCGCCCGGAGCCAACACTCTCGCGGGAGGTGCTGACGAGACCGGGGCACTGGCAGAGCAATGGCGGCCCACCCCCCACGCCTATAAAACCCAGCCTGGAGAGTGCGGGCGACCAGGAATGCTGCCAACAGAGCGTGGCGCGGCGGTTTGCACAGAAGGACGTGCAGGGAGGGCGTAGTGGCCCCACCAGCTCAAGAGATGAGTTCAGTTGGTGGTCATCACCCTCTCAGCAGGAGCTTAGCTATGGCAGCCACCCAGCGGAAAGCCATGTCCTCAGACAATCGGCTCAGCCTGCTGGCAGAGCTACCAGAGGAGGCAGAGAGGTTGAGCAGCATCAGGGAGTCTGAGAAAGAGTCGGGCTCGTGGAACCATTTTCTGCCCTCCCTGAGACAGAAACAGAACAGCTACCAGAAAAAAAAACACATCAAGGGAGTCCTGTATCTTCCCCCCACCAGGCTGAAGGCAGTAGCTTAAAAGGAAGGAGCAAATGAGGCAAGTCCATGCTCAAGGTGGCAGGTGAACCCCCTCCTTGCCCACCTCGCCTCCCCAGGTGCCTCCGTACAACAGGTACGAGGCTCTGCATGTGGAAGGCCAGTCCATGGATGATGTGGACGATAGTCCAGCTGCACCAGAGGTGTTGCCAAGGTAAGAAAGGCCTACCCCCACATCACGACCACCTGCATGGGCAAGAAAAGACAGATGATAGTTGTAGGCAGCTCCCTCCTGAGGGGAACAGAAGGTCCAATACGCTGGACAGACCCTTCTCTTAGGGAAGTCTGCTGCCTCCCTGGGGCCTGGGTTAAGGACATCACGAGGAAACTTCCTAGCCTGGTGCGGCCCTCGGACTATTACCCACTACTGCTCTTCCGTGTGGGTCGTGATGAAGCTGCAACATGTACTCCAAGGGCGATCAAAGGAGACTTCAAGGCCTTTGGGTGGTTGGTTAGAGAATCTGGAGCACAGGTTATTTTTTCCTCTCTCCTTCCACTTGCGGGCAGTGACATAGGAAGAAACAGATGGGTCCAGTCTATTAATACATGGCTCCATGACTGGTGCCATTGCCACAATTTGGGGTTTTTTGATAATGGAACAGCCAACACGGCACCTAGCTTGCTGGCATCAGATGGGATTAACATTTCTCAAAGGGGGAAGAGGGTCTTTGCTCACAAGCTATTGACAGGGCTTTAAACTACACTTGAAGGGGGAAGGGGACAATATCAGGCTTACCCATGACAAGCTGTGGGGTGACACACCAAGGTTAGAGGGACGGGGTGCTAGCAAGGCCCCTCAGCCTGTTGCATCAGCAAAAGACCTCAAAGGAACTGGAGAGTTCTTCGAAGAGGGTGACATGGCCTCTACACCAATGCACGCAGCATGGGCAACAAACAGGATTTAGAAGCCGCTGTGATGCTTGAAAACTATGCCCTGGTTGCCATTACTGAAACATGGTGGGACGAATCCCATGACTGGACTGTGGCTGTCCATGGCTACAGGCTGTTCAGAGAGGACAGGCGAGGACAGGCTTGTGAGAGTTGGGGTTGTTCAGCCCGGAGAAGAGAAGGCTCCGGGGAGACCTTAGTGCAGCTTTCCAGTACGTAAAGGGGGCTTATAAGAAAGATGGGGACAGACTTCTTAGCAGGGCCTGTTGCAATAGGGCAAAGGGGTAATAGCTTTAAACTAAAAGAGCGTAGATTTGGACTAGATCTAAGGAAGACATTTTTTAAAATGAGGGTGGTGAAACACTGGCCCAGGTTGCCTAGAGAGGTGGTAGATGCCCCCTCCCTGGAAACACTCCAGGTCAGGTTGGACGGGGCTCTAAGCAACCTGCTCTAGTTGATGATGTCCCTGCTCACTGCAGGGGGATTGGACTAGACTGTCTTTAAAGGTCCCTTCCAACCCAAACCATTCTGTGATTCTATGATATTTTAGCAAAAGGAAGATTTTTTTTTTTGAGACCTACCTCTTCCAGAGAGAACCCTTTTGATGGGATATTCCTGACTTAATTCCAGCTTGCTTTGATTTTTCCCTCTGTCTCTCTTCTGTGCCATGCTGGCAGCGCAGGTGTCGACCTGGGATAGAGGTTGCTGTGCACCGCCTGTTTTCGTGAAGAAACCCTTCCCCGACATGGGGGGTACTTTGCACAACTGCAATGGCCCAGAGCATCAACACCTGAGTTCAGCATTCAATTCTTACTCTGCCCTTTGTCAGAAATCTAACCCCCGAGTGCCTGAAGCTTGCTTCCAGCCAGCCTGAGCTGGTGGCTTCAGAGGGTGGCTGCCCAACTGTGCCAGCCAGGAATTTGCTCCTCAGATTGCCGCATGTTTCTCCGTGTCTCACAGGCATGAGTCTTTCTAGACTCATGAATCTTTCTAGACTCATGAATCTTTCTAGACTCGTGAATCCAGCTGTGGGTCAGACACAGTATATGCCACTAAGCAAACGCTAAGTGCAGGGTTGTAAGGTATTTCATTTTCAGTCAGACATAAATTAGCTTTATTAAAGCTGTGCTGTAAAAACACTAGTGGTTTTCTAACAAAATGTAATGTTCGTTCCCCCAGACTCGACCCTCTAAACCAGGAGCTCTGGAGACCTAGTCCTGACTTTCCCATTATCTCCAGATACAGCACTTTTGGCTGAACAAATGCAGCACTCTTCCCCCAGGGTGGTGAGATAGGAGCCCTCCTCCTCATTTCAGCTAAATTCTCACTGCCAGACAGATTTTCAGCTCTCTTCTTTGGCCCAAAGCATCTGCATATGTTTGTGTTTTGTGACTTTGAAAAGAACGTAAAAGGTCTTATTTTATTAACAGCCAATAGACACTTCAAAGCAAAAATTGAGAAATTAATCATTCTGCACCTCCAAAGTTAGATTTATTATAGCTCTGAAACGAAACCAGAAATGAACAAAAAGCTACATGCATTAATCACTCTTTTAAAACAAAGTCAGGATTTCAATGACTATGGTATGTGTACTGGTAAAATCAAATGCAGGGCCAACTAATTTTTTTCATTTATAGATAATGTTAAAGTAACATGTTGGTCCTTAGTGTCTCAATGGCCCAGGGAAAGTGTTTCCCTTTAGCAGAAAGGGTCTTGTCTGATAGTACTTTCCCAGATTACTGAAAAGATTTTGTTTCCCACTCTTCCTATTTTTTTTTGTCTAAAAATCCAAATTAACTTCCTCAGAGGAAATGCCTACTTTCTGTGTTTACCAGGGCAAAGGTGGCCATTGTCTGGGGAAAATGACTCTGATGGGAATGTGAATGCAGGGACAGGGCATTAACATTTGCTGAGTTGGGTTACAAGTGGGATGTAGTTTCACCTAAGGGATTACATTCATAGATTCTTGGTGGATTTTTTTTTCCACAGTTTCTCCCAATGCACGATTTGCCAGCAGGAAAATGTGGCCAGCTCTAGCTGCAGCTTCAAGGGTGCATATTTAAATAACGGTAGCAATTGCCACTCTGGGAGATGGTTCCCAGCAGCTCCTGGAAAGACGATGAGGTGCTCTCTGCCTGCTCCTGTGCCCACAGCCTCCGTGATCACAAGCTGCTGGCAAAAGTAGCCTATTTCACAGGTGAGACTGTCACCAGAGGAGCCGCCACAATAACCCTGCTATATTTTCTCAGCCCATCTCCTTGCTTTGGGGTCTGGTTGAGCAAGGATGGTGCTTTCCCAGCTGTGTGGCCATGCAGTCTCCATTGTCCTTGGTTCCCTTCAGCTCCTTCTAGGCTGTTGTCACTGTCTTGTAACTCTGTTTCTAATGATGAGTACGTTCTGATTTTTTCCTCAAACTGTATAGCACCAAAAATCTCAGTAGGCAGGACAGATTTGTCTTTTTGTTAAATTATTTATACACAAGATATGCTTTTCCCCAAGGGTTGGAAAGGCTCAGCTTCTCATAATAAACACTTGCCTAATGCACTAAAGTGTCTTGGAATACTTTTATTTTCTGTCCTCCTTGGCTTTATTTTCAAAAGTACAAAATCTCTGACTAGAAAAAATGACAGCTTCACAGTGCAGGGATAAAGCACCTGGACAAAAATGTTGCAGTGATATGAAAGGGAAATTCAAACGTCAACATCAAATCCTTAGACACCTTTGAAAGAGTTTCCTGTTTTTCCAATCCTTTAGGGCCAGGAGGTGTGTTCACGCAGAGCTTGCTCCAAGCTCACTTTACATGAGTAGGCCAGCTCACAGTGAGGACGGCATGTCTACTAACAGCGCCTCAATGCTGCTGATGACCAGCAGAATTTGCAGCAGAAACCCACCCCAAAGCAGGCTTCTTGCTTCAAATTGTGTGCCAAAAACAGGCAAGAGTTTCAAACACATGTCAGCTTCCAGAAGATGGGGCTGCCCTTCCTCTCAGCATCATCCTGCCTGCTTCAGGGGACATCTGCAGCACACAGGGCTGCTCACTCAGCACACTCAGCAACAGACTTTGGTACAGAGCTTGTTTTCACATGATGGTCCCTCCCTAGTCCAAAAAGCACTGTGGTGTGTTCACATGTGCTGCTGCTTTGGAGCTGGGGTGAGCAAAGATGATGGTGTCAGCCCAAAGAGAGATTAAGTGATTGTTGAGGAATTTTTTTATCACTATCCTGTGTAAATGGAGATTAGAGACAGAACAGTAAGTTTTTCTTACAGCTGTGAGTCACTTCTTCAAACAGGAGGGAATACAGTGCTAGGCAGTATTACATAGCCAGCTTCAACAGTGGTGTTGCAAAACGGGAGGACGTGGACTCATCGCAGCATCCAGGTAAAGTGAGAATGGCAGTGCTGTTCTGCCTGCAGTCCATTCCTCCATTGGCAATGCCCTGTGGACCAGCAAGGCACCAAGCCCACATAGCTGGGTTTCTGTTAGTCCCAGCTGAGCCTCACCCCAGCAATGACGTGCTCCTTGCAGGGCAGTGTTTGTCCCCTAGGCGAAGGTCTCTCTAGGCAGTGGAGTCGCAGGAGCCCTGAGGAGGTCCCTGATATACAGATGAGATCAAGCAGGAAGTTTAGTATATTTGAAGTGTCATTTCTCATTGCTTTCTGTGATAAATTGCTTTTATTTGAGGGGATGGCTAATTCTGCACACCAGGGCTTGAATTCTGATCAGAAGTAGTAAGCTGTGCATGATATAGGAGAGTATATAGCGTAGCTTCCTATATTTCAGTGACTGCCTCCTTACTTGAAAGCAGGCCTTGGAAAGCATACAGAGCAGATTAAAAATAAAGTAGTATTCATCACCGGTAATGAAAAACTACTCCTATCCCAAAAGAGAGGAGAGTAACATTTTCCACAGTTTGAGGTGTGGGCATTTGACAGGGCAGGTCCTGCTACGTGCTTGGATGGCACCCAGCCCACGTCTCATCACTGTTTACTCTGTAAATATTGATTTCCCAGTGGGAACAACTGTTATACAGTACAGCCAGAGTTAAAGAACTGCTCTGCAAAAAAAAAAAACCCACATGCATGTCTCACTTCTGCAACATTCCTGGGACAAGGCTGTATTTTTATCATCTGCAAAACAAGCTACATCTGCTGTGCCGAGCTATAACTGGAATCCCAACTCCCTCATTACGAACTCTGTCAGAGAAGTGAGCCAACTTCTCTGGGGTATAATTTAAATTCTACCCAGTTCCATGGCTTTCCTGAGAAAAAGATAACACCCTGGCACATGAAGTTGGATGAGAGACTAGCCCGGCTCAGCTGCTGCAAGAGGACTCTGTGTGCATAACTTAATCTTTCCTCAAAGTCACTCCAGGCCACAAGCATCCATTGCTGCTGTAGATGAACCCTGTTAAAAACCATCTCCCCCGTTTTAGCCTCTTCCTGCACGCAGCAGCTTTGAAGCAATGAGCTTTCTCCCTCCACCTGCCTCCGGAGGCTTGGGTTTGCTGCTCTCGGGCGCTGAGCAGAGGCTGCCCTCCTGCAGCACAGGGAGTGGGATCTCCCGCACAGCTCCCAGCTGCCTGCAAGTCTGCCAGAAATGCCTGGCTTCCTCTGCCCCTTCCGCCGGAGCGCTTGTGCTGTAGGGCTGCTCCCAAAACGCCTCGCGGGCCGGGGCTGGATGCCGTTGCTGTCAGCTTTTGCTCAACTGGTCTGAAGAGCTTCAAAATCCCCCAGGGGAGGGAGCGCAAGGCTCCGAGTCGGACTTAAGCCCAAGTCCTCTGCATGCGGAATAAGGGACACATGAATGCACAGAGGAAAACTGCAGCAACTCTCCCCTCTTACCACTCATCACAGGAAGTTGTTCCCCTGTCAGGGTGTCCTAACATCAAATACATGAATAATATGCTCCTTTTGTAGCACATTTCTTTTACGAAAATCATTTCTGCAGCCTCTGACTTCAAAGAGAAATACCTGAAAACAGGGAAATAAAGCCAACGCCAGGCTTTGCTGGTCCAGTGAGGACTGCTAGCAGGAGAAAAGTTTCTCAGTTTTGTTGCATCTGTTAACAGGATTCAATTAAGCTGCCAGAAATTATAAGCATTTAGAGGGACATCAGCCATCACTCCTCACTACCAAACAAAATCTCTGTCATGTCAGCAGTCATAAATCACAGTGATTGTATTTGGGAAGTGTTATGCACTGTAACTCATCACCAGGGCTTAATTCAGCTTCCCTCGGGGCACCATTGTACCTGGTAGGCCAAGGTAAATGTCTTGCATTGTTGGTATACCCAAGGAAGGAGTATTTGGGGGGTATAGTAACTATGTCTGTTTTCACTGAATTAAAAAAAAAAGGTTCCTTCTAAAACAGATTGAAGGTTGCAAGTGGGAGGTTGGTCAAAAATCAGGGAAAAGTCAGATTCTTTAAACACTTGGTGTGATACCAAATCAGGGCAAGAAAAGGGAAAATATTCTTATTTTTCACAGAACAGTATTTGTCACAAAGTTCTGGGCACGTTTAAACCTTCCACCCCTGCTCAGTTTGCAGCATACAGGCTGTTCACTGCAGTGCTGGTCCCAAGGGGCTTTTGCCCCTGTTTTTTGCCCAGGCTTAGGCAGTATCTCTCACAATGCACCCAAGTAAAAAAGGAACTTACATGGACACAGATTAACATCAAACTCACAGGAGCTAAAAGCAAATGGCCAAACTGAAATGGTGAAGCCTGGAATGACCAAATGGGTAAAAAAAAGTTTTATTTTCAGGTTAAGATAAGGAATGGGAAAATGTCAGTAAAACTGGCATCATCACACAGGATCTATCTGTTCGCAGAAACAGGCATTTCCCTCCCAGATGCCTTTCAGCAGGAAGTCCTTGACCAGCTGCAGGAGAAAGCAAGCTCCAGATAATGCCCAGCATGAATGTGTGAGCCTGGCACTCCACTGTTTCAAGTTGAGGTCTTGAGGTCTACATTGCACAGAGCCCAACAGGCTCCGCCTGGGACCCAGGAGAGCATTGTAAGTCGTGATGGATACATACAGACCAAAGGGGCATCTCCTTCCACCGAGGGTCCACAGGGATTTAAGAGCAGAGGCAAGTGGTGGATGGAGATGGACAGACAGAAAAGCACAAGGACACAGAAGAGTCTACTGCCTGTGAGGGTACAGCCTCCAATGTCTTAGATGCCACTACTGGCTGTGATCTCTGCAACCATCACTGCAGATGACCCATGGGCGGGTCTCAAAGAGATGTTAATGGGAAGCATGAGGGGAAGCACAGGAGAAAACAGGAAGATGGTGGAATGAAAGTGGAGCAAGATGGTTACCATTGACCAAATCCATGCTTGGCCAGGAGAGCAGCTGCTGGGCCATGGAGATGAAGCAAGAAGGTATGCTGTGCTGGGGAGAGATGAGCTGGAAGACAGCTGCAGAGAGATGAGATGGGTCAGTAAAGTGGTAGGGTGGGAAACACCATCTCCTTATGCAGCATTTGAGAAGATGGGCTCGTGCTGAGGATGAAACAGGCCTGGGTAGGGGCTTTGCTGCACAGATGGATTGGCAAACAGACGCTGCGAGGAGGGAGATGCTGCCTTGGGCCAAGCTGGGGAAGTCTTGCCAAGGACCCTCTGGTGTGGCAAGCCTGAGATTCCCTCAACATCCTTCTCGTGGGGGTTGTCCACCACCTCTTGAATTTCCCAAATTGTCAGACCTTTGTCTGGGGATGCCAAGATATGACCCATTCACAAGTGCTTTTTTTCCCCCTAGCCTCCTAAGGTCCTGGTTGCAAATTGCTTCCTGAAATCCAGCTCCTTCCTTGCACATTGGCAAGCCAAAACAGTCACCCCAAGCTGATACAGGCTCTGGAAAATGTTGGTTCACACTTGGCTCTTTCAGCGCCCTGCACCAGGCAATGGAGGCATTTTGGTCCTTGTCCTTCATTTCAACACCATCAATATAGACCTTTTCTTTCCTTAATTCAGGGAGGTAGGAGGGACAGGAAAGGAGGTTTGTTCTTCGCTCTTGCTTTGTGAGCTGAGCAGAGGAAAGAGACACTCAGGGCTTGGCCAGCTGGTGGTTATTTGCTCCTTCGTCCCTCTGCCAAGGTGTTTCACTCGCCTCGGTGCTCCCATTCCACCAACCAGTTTGGGGAATGTGGCACCAGCTCTTCCTGGCCTGGCAGGCAAGCATGTGAAAGACTGGGTGGCCAATGTGCAAACCACGTTACCTCGGGGGACAGCTCACCTTGACATTGCTTGAAAATAGAATTGCCAGGTCAGGAGGGTTTTGCTGTTTTCTGCGCTGCGGGAAGGGGCTTTGCCACGAGGCAGGGGACAGGCTATTTTGGAAATCAGCTGCTCTTTGCGTTTTTTTCCTCCTCAGTCTGCAGATCAGATAATGGGTGCCCAGCAACGGGCAGTCTCAAAGAGTCCTCTGCTAAGAGCAATCAGATCAGGTCAGAAAGAGCTTGGCCCCTGGGCACCAAAATTACTGCTCCTACCTATACTGCCCATGTTCAAAGGTTTAATCAGGGTCTTTAGAAAGTGGGTGCTTTTCTAAATTCTTGTTTCTGGAGTCAGGCAATTGTGTTACAGGTTTTAACCTTTGCAGAAGGGGTTGTTTCTGCTGCTACATGTGCAGGGAAAAAAAGCCAAGACATGTCCTGAAAGCACAAAACCTCAATGAGGAGAGCCAGCTTCTGTTATTTAAAAAAAAAAACAAAACAAAAAACACTCATGATTTGGGGAAGCTTAATTTAAAATTTGTAAAGTCTGAGATTAACAGCGCTGCATATTCGTGAGACTTGAACAGCAGTAAGTGATTTCCTCTGCTTAATTCAGTACAAAAAATGTAACAAGACCTTGGGGAAAAAAAAAAGTCTTCATCGTCCAGCCCACACAAGCTCAGCCTAAAGAGCAACTCCCAGCAAGGCAGATGGGAAAGCCAAAGCACGCATCCAGCCTTGAGCCAGTGATTTCCAACCTGTCTCACCAGTTGTGCGTGCCACAGCCAGCGCACTGCAAAGAGCAAGATCAGGGCTTTCAGCTGGCGCTGGCTGCTGCCGGCAGCCCCGCGGTGGCGAGAAGCTCTGGCGCGTGTGCAGCCTCTCCGTGCCGTCCTTCGATCCTGCTCCTCATGGAAGTGATGACTCAGGCTTAACGAAGGAGCACACCTTCATCCGTGTGCGAGCAAGCTCCACGGCACCTTTGTCTTACCACCGCGGTGACGCATCGTGCCTCAAGGCCTAACCAATAGTCTCATTCTCTTACTTTGTAAACAGAAAATAAAAATAATTTGCTTGGAAGTCGCCAACAGATTAACAACCTCCAGCTGTAACTTTGATGACTAATTCAGCCTACTCTAACCCAGCCGTGCCAAAGTTCTCATTTGTATAATTTGACATCTTCCTACAGGTTCTCCGTGAGGAGGATTAAGAGAAGATGGGTTTTCAGAGGGAGCTGAGGTTTGTTTGAGGTTTGTTTTGAAACTGCGCACTCAACAGGGTGTAAAGATTGTGCAGATCGTGTTAGGATAAAGTGCTGCACACCTGTCCGAAACGAGACGTGGAAAGGGCTGATCTAGAAATCGGAGAGGCTTTTTCACAAAGGTGGAGGTCTGGTTTCAAAAAGCACTGAATGCCGTTCCATGCTCACAAAAAAAGTCTCAGAGTTAAATGCTTTTAAAATCTAAGTTGATTCCAGCCAGTTTTCAGCATGAAGGCATGGAAAAGCTTTGGTATCAGAAAAAGCAAGGGAAAACATTGAAATGTGGGGCTATATTTCTCATATCCCTCAGATTCTTTGTTTTTCTTCTAAGCTGATTTACTGTGTTATTGCAGATTTATTAAAACAAAAAGGGTCAACACTTCAGGAGGAACAGATAGATAGCCAAAATGCCCAATCCAATGCTATCTGTTTTCATCTTTAGTTCATAGCAGCTTGCAGTGGGCATGGGTGAGCAGATCCTGGCTGAAGTTAAATGCAGCTAATCTACTGTGTGAGCTCAGGGTACCTTTCACTATGCTCCACGCTGGCTCACAGAAAGGTTATCTGTAATATTCAGGAAAATACGTCCTCTTCCTTTTCCACGGCTGAGCTTGTATTTAAGATCAAGCTGTAAAGATACTTTTTGACCATGCAGAGTTTGTCTCTTTGCAGGAAGGGAGAGAGGAGGCTGAGGAACAGCCCAGATGGACAAACAAAGGGAACAATAGGAGCCATTCTGCAGGGGGAAGCTGTTGCGTTCTTGGACACATTCACATGGATAAAGGAGATCAAATAAGAGCCTTCAAAGTTGCACAATGATAAGAGAAAAATATTACAATGCTGTTCTGCAGGCTGGATTTTGCAGTGATTATACAGCAGTTTGTCCAAAAGAGCTCCCCAGGGCCAAAATGCAATCAGTAACCCTTCCCTTAGACTTCTGGCTTCTCTGCAGAGCCACAAGAGCATCTGACGATTCCCTAGCAGTCCCAGCCATGGACAGCCTTGTGCAAAGATGTGGTAAGCTGAATGTCCGGTTTGTGCGCTTTTCACATAGAACGAGGCTGGGTCGGAGGCACAGCACAGGGAGGGATGTCCACTTCCCTTCTCTGACACTGATCCACTCTTTGGCCTTGGGCAAGTCATCTAGTTGCAGTCTGAGCCCCAAGAGCCATGGCTGCAGGAGGTATAAGGTGGGACCAGGACTCTCTTTGTGCTGCCATGTAGCCTCCCTGGACATCTGTGCCCAGGGAAGGTAGGTCCCGATGGCAAAGGGACGGGTATGGGTGAGAGAAGCAGATGGAGATGGGGTGGTTGGTGGCAGCAGCTGTTGAGTAGCAGAGTTCAAGGTGGTGTACAGGCAGGTGGACCGCAGGTGGGGAGAGGGATGGGGACTCCCTTCCTGTGGTTAAAAAGGAGATACCAGCCAACTTGCCCCTTCTTGGCTCACTAGAGCTTCAGTTAGAGGGAGTACTTTGCTGGCAGCTCCAGAAAGCTGGAACTGGGCTTTTGAAGAGGAACAGTCGAGGAAATATTATCGAGTGCTTGCTTCCAGGCAGCTCTGGTTGATGTGGAGCACAGACAGCAAGCAAAGACAAACGAGCACAGTCTCTATTGTAGCTCCGTTAGAGCTTCATCCCTGCGCTCCCAGAGCAGTGGGCAGCATTGCTGCACCAGCTCTGGGGCTGGCAGGCTGCCTCTAGGCTGGCTGGGAATGGAGAGGTGCATCTCTCAGACCCCTTGTTTCTCCGCTGGGGCGTTTCCATGCAGGTACAAATCGCACCACTTCTGACACAGGACATCTCATAACTGCACCACCCGCCCCGCTTGCTCTCACCGTCTCTGAAGCCTAGCGTTACACCAAACCCCAGAGACACGGCAGTGCTTTGAGAAGCTTGAAAGATGGATGTTGTTAAACATCTCTAAAAGGAGTCCTGGATGCAGAGATGATTTCTGAGCGCATCCAAAGGAGCCTCTTCACCTATATTTCCCACCAGCAGAATCGCTCAAGGCATCCGTGTTTTAAACAGATGGATGGTAGCCCAACAAAAACAACAGCAGCTTTTATATACAGCCTCCAGTCCAAGCCCTTCCAGAAGAGACTGTTTCAAATAGCAAAGAAATACACATCAAAGCTAGCCCACAGCATCTGCCGGGTTTGCTGTGGGAGCCGTAGCACCTGTGTCATGGGTACGTTGCAAGCGTTCACTCCCCGAGTGGAAATCCCTCTTCCAGGACTGAAAAGGGGAGAACGGGGCCATTTGGGTCTATCAAGAACATGCACGAAGCTCCCGACTCCAGCTCTGCTTTTGCAGTTACTGAACTTAGGTGGGTGGTAGGACATTCCTGGAGCATCCTCTCCAGGGAGCGTATCGGGTGTTGTGTGGGGCAGTGCTCAGTGCCAGAAGAAATGGGTACCAAGAGCCAATAGGGAGAGTGTGAGCCAGAAAAACAGCCAGTCTCATGTTGGTCTCTTTAATCCAGACTTGGAGATGTGCTAGTAGCATGGTTGGCACCTCTGATTGCAAAGAGAGTCACTTAGAAACGAATGGAGGGACTCGAGTACCCTGTGCCAGAAAAAGACCCTTGCATCCCAGAGAGGAGCTGGCTGTCCAGATGATCAGGTTGTCAGCTCCTGGTTTTCATGCCAAGGTTGTCAAGGACACAGCAAAAGTTAATGGAGACTCGTCTGCTGTCATCCCCTGCAGTCATCCTCTGCAGTGATGCCACGTCAGAAGAAAATCTGGGCTGGGTAATTTCACCAGCGTATACAGCAGAACCCCCCAGGCAGCCCTTCCCGAGGCCAACTCAAACCAGCCCTCATACCCAGGATTGGTACACTGGGTGGCCATGGGTTTGCAGCGGCCCATGTGCTCTCTTTTCAGATGAGCAAGGCCAAAGCCAGGAGCCCATGCAACTATCATTAAATTGGTGATTAGTGGAGCTTAATTTGTTTTCTAGGCCTTGCTTCAGGAGGGTTGGAGGAGAGTGCAAGCCTGTCCCAGCCGAAAGAGGGTTGGTGGCAGTCTGTGCCAGAACAGGATGGATGGCTGGAGGCAGATGGGTCACTGGGAGCCCAAGAAAGAGCCCCTGGTGAGCTGCACCATGGGTGTTGGTTGCCCCTCAGCCAGGAGCAGCCCTGGCAGAGCCATCTGCCCAGTGCAGCAGGTAAAGGGACACAACAGCCCATTGCCTGTCCTGAAGACCTAGGAAATGACCTTCCCTCACTATTCATCTCTGCATCTGGTGGGGTGTCCATAACGCGTACATCTTCCTTAAGCCAAAGAGATCTCATTGGCAAGAGCTTGTTTGGCCTGGGAAAGTGTCTTCTACACAGGATCTTTGCTAGTGTAAAAAACACAGTATAAAATGTCATCCACTGAACTGATCTTACTGTCCCAGTGAAAGCTTTGAGTGTTCTGGACTTAGTGTAAATAAATAATGTAGAAAGAATAATGCAGAGCTAATAAAGCTATTATCTGGAAAGATTGCAGCCTAATCTCCAGCACAATGAAGATAATGAGTGTTGAATCATGCCTGGAGCATCCTAAGTAAGCAGCAGTGGTTTTGATAAAGTATAGGAGTGAATTTTTGGTTTCAGCCTATAGATTTCTGGGGTGAGCTGTGTTGGTCCCTAAGCTGTGGGTTCACATTTCTCCTGGTGGCAGAGCTGGCTCAGCCTCCTGCACTCCCATCACCTTCATCTTGGATTGGCCTGGGGAACTCGCCATCTTGACCACACCAGCATGCCCAAGTGAGTAACACATGGCAGGGGCAAGCATATGGAGACAGGACAGAGATGGAGAGAAGGGGATACCATGTCATTTCAGCCCCCTTTTCAGCCTCTGCTGGACCCGCATGTCAATAGCTGTGTGTCACCAAAGGAGATCAGCCTTCCCAATGTAATTACAGTCGTAAAGGATAATAAAAAATGTTTTTACAAATACATTAACAACAAAAAGAGAGGCAAGGAGAATCTCCATCCCCTACTGGATATGGCGGGGAACATTGTCTCCAAGGACGAGGACAAGGCTGAGGTACTTAATGCCTTCTTCGCCTCAGTCTTTAATAGCCACTCCAGGTATCCACAGGATATTCAGCCCCCTGAGCTGGAAGACGGGGATGGAGAGCACAATGTACTCCTCATAATCCAGGAGGAAGCAGTCAAGGACATGCTAAGCCACCTGGACACCCACAAGTCTATGGGGCCTGATGGGATCCACCCGAGAGTACTGAGAGAGCTGGCGGAGGAGCTTGCCAAGCCACTCTCCATCGTTTATCAGCAGTCCTGGTTAACAGGGGAGGTCCCAGAAGACTGGAGGCTTGCCAATGTGACGCCCGTCTACAAGAAAGGCCGGAAGGAGGATCCTGGGAACTACAGGCCTGTCAGCCTGACCTCTGTTCCAGGGAAGATTATGGAGCGGTTGGTTTTGAGAGTGCTCACAGGGCATCTGCAGAACAGCCAAAGGATCAGGCCCAGCCAGCATGGGTTCATGAAAGGCAGGTCCTGCTTGACCAACCTGATCTCCTTCTATGACCAGGTGACCCGCCTAGTGGATGAGGGAAAGGCTGTGGATGTTGTCTACCTGGACTTTAGTAAAGCCTTTGACAGCGTCTCCCACAGCATTCTCCTGGAGAAACTGGCGGCTCGAGGCTTAGACGGGTTTACTCTTCGCTGGGTGAGGAACTGGCTGGATGGCCGAGCCCAGAGAGTTGTGGTGAATGGCGTTAAATCCGGCTGGCGGCCGGTCACGAGTGGTGTTCCCCAGGGCTCGGTTCTGGGACCAGTCTTGTTCAATATCTTTATAGATGATCTGGATGAGGGAATTGAGTGCTCCCTCAGTAAGTTTGCAGATGACACCAAGCTGAGTGGGAGTGTTGATCTGCTGGAGGGTAGGAGGGCTCTGCAGAGGGATCTGGACAGGCTGGATCGATGGGCAGAGGCCCACTGTATGAGGTTTAATAAGGCCAAGTGCAGGGTCCTGCACTTTGGCCACAACAACCCCATGCAATGCTACAGGCTTGGGGAGGAGTGGCTGGAGAGCAGCCCGGCGGAAAGGGACCTGGGGGTGCTGGTTGACAGCCGGCTGAATATGAGCCGGCAGTGTGCCCAGGTGGCCAAGAAGGCCAACAGCATCCTGGCCTGTATCAGGAATAGTGTGGCCAGCAGGAGCAGGGAAGTGATTGTGCCCCTGTACTCGGCACTGGTGAGGCCGCACCTTGAATACTGTGTTCAGTTTTGGGCCCCTCACTACAAGAAGGATGCTGAGGTGCTGGAGCGTGTCCAGAGAAGGGCAACGAAGCTGGTGAGGGGTCTGGAGCACATGTCTTATGAGGAGCGGCTGAGGGAACTGGGGTTGTTTAGTCTGGAGAAGAGGAGGCTGAGGGGAGACCTTATCGCTCTCTACAACTACCTGCAAGGGGGTTGTGGCGATGAGGGTGTTGGTCTCTTCTCCCAAGTAACTAGTGATAGGACAAGAGGAAATGGCCTCAAGTTGCGCCAGGGGAGGTTTAGATTGGATATTAGGAAAAATTTCTTCACTGAGAGGGTGGTCAGGCATTGGAACAGGCTGCCCAGGGAGGTGGTGGAGTCGCCATCCCTGGAAGTGTTCAAAAAACGTGTGGATGTGGCACTTCAGGACATGGTTTAGGGGACATGGTGGTTTTGGATTAATGGTTGGACTTGATGATCTTAAAGGTCCTTTCCAACCTAGTGATTCTGTGAGTCTGTGATTCTGTAATTAATTTCCATGAGGAAGAAACTCCATCTGTGTCCCGGGGCCGCGAGGGCTGTGACTGCAGCTTGGGTAAGACACTGGCTTTGGCTGCTTAGCCAGAGTGAAGCACACCTTTCCCTGGGGCAAAGGGAGGGTGATCCCATGGCCAGAGCAAATTCCTGCTTGCAAAATCCTTTGCCCTTGAAGAATGGCAGGCACAGCGCAAGGGAGTTGCAGGGGCCAGATTCAGCAGCGCTGCGCGCTTATGCCGTCACTGGCTTAAGGAGAACGTGGCAGGAGGGGGCTGCTAAATGCACAGCTTTGCAGCAAGCACTAGAAGCAAGCAAAATAAAACAAAACACCCCCAGACAAGTTGAGGATACACAAAGGAACTGACAGCCTCTGAATCTGGCCTCACATCAATGAGTTGAAACTTGAAAGCTTTATTTAGACTGCTAAGAAAAACAGCTGCAGAAAAATACTGATGACCTGCTTTAAAGGGGGATTTTGACAAGGAGAGAAGCGCTGGGCTCGTTCTGGAAGAGGAGCACCTAATTCCCCTAAATCCCCTTCAAAAAGCCCAGCCTTAGACTGGAGAGCACTGGAGAAGGGCAGGATTTGTATAATCTGAAAAAAATAAAAATAATCCTGAAAAAAAAAAAAAAGCTAGCAATTTAAAAGCAATAAAAACCTACCTTGAGGAGATGGGGAGAACTTAGGGGTGTCATGAACAAGGGACAGGAGTCAGGGAGTGGGTGCTGTGCTTGGCAAGCTTTTGGGTTTGGGCTCCCCCAGGACAAGCTGAGCTTCTTGGTGCTGGGTGGAGGCGACGCTGGTAGAGCAGGCTGTGCACATGGACCTGTGCAATGTTGGAGAAAAATATTTGCAACTGTCAAACAGACCAAGCTTGCTACGGTACCCAGAAGAGCTCTATCGCCAAATCCCTATCTGCACAGCGATAAAAAGCAGGGAGGGGGAGATAACTCCACGGTGAGATTCTTGCGAGCTCATAAATCACTGCAAGCCCTGGTCTTGGGACTGATGAAATCACCGGGAACCCCAGTGGCCTGGTTTCCGCAGTGCTGCCTGCCCTGCCTCCGCTAGCAACAGTATCATTGGAAGAAAAATGGAGCCAAACTGTTGGGAGAGGGGTGGCTTTTTCCGAGCAAGAGGGAAGCTGTTACAGCCCAAGGCTTTCTTAGGATGAAATGATTTAAGCACCTCTCCGGTATCCTGCTGATCTTTTGGAGGGGGGGAGCCCGATAGCTGAGACTCCTCAGGATGATAATTGTGGTGTATTTGCAGAATCAAAGGTTTCCCCTTGGAGTGGAGCCAGCAAGCTTTGGGAAGAAGAATGGATCTGATACAAAGGGTTTTTTTAAAAGCCCATTAAGTCGCCTAGGGGCTGAGCTCATGTTCCCACCGTCTCGGCAGTCAGTGCCGGGGCAGTGAGGTTTTGTTCCCATCCTCTCAGCCCAAGTGAGAAAGTTCTTCGTCACCCTTCCTCCCCTTCTCAGGTCTGCACAGGGAGGGGAATTGCCCCGGGGTCTGGGGGCAGATCCTGACTGCAGTCCCGGAGGGAGCTGGGCGGCCGTCCTCTCCCACCTCCTGCACTGTGAACACCTGGCCAGCTGTGGGGACGCTGGAGCCAGGAGCCCTGGGCTGCTGCAATACCCATGGCTGGGAGCTGCAGGAGACGTGTGAGACTTGGCATGTGTCTGAGCCCTGAAACCTGTAACCTATGCTCATCATTTGCGTTGTCCCTTACGCATAAGCCAGGCATCTGGGCGGTGCAAAAACGCTCCCAAGACCTGATCTCACCCCCAACTCGCCATGGGTCAAAACAAGGAAAGCCATGAACAGACCAGGTTTGCTGCAGGAGCTGGGGGGGTCTTCTCCAAGACATGTTTGTGTCCCAAATGTAAACTCTGAAGGGATTGAGGTGTTTCAGAGATGGTGGAAAAGGCTGAGCTATGCATGCCCACCCCCTCCTATAGTGACACTGTCTTGGAGGATGCTTGGGGCAGCCCTCTCCATCCCAGGCCCCCCTTGGCTGGCTCTGTCCTGTGCCTGTGTCAGCGTCCCGCTCCTAGTGCAACCATTTGGCTCCCCTGATCTGGCCCGAAACTTACCCAGCCTGATAGTCCTGTCAGCATTTCTCTCATTGAGGGTTTCTGGAGGCAACAACCGGCCCTAGGAGTCAGCTCTTACTCATGCCACCCCCGTGGAAAATATAAGAATGGGGTTAGTAATCCAGCTGTGACTAAGGAGGTTGCAGCTGGGGAGGTCCCCCTTGCTGTTGGTGTGACTGTGATTTCCCCCTCTGCCAACTCAGCAACACCCTTGTGTCACCAGCGATTCGAGGCAGGGAGGGCATGGCCGGGATCCCTCCACCTCGCCAGGGCAGGGCATGCAGGGAGCTGCTGTCACCACCGCATCTCCTACAGCCCCAGCCCTCCACCACTCATTCCTGCTCTCCCCGGGGCTCCTCCTGAGCTGGGGTGGTGGTGCTCTGCCCAGGCTGTGATCTGAGTTTGAGACCTCTGAGCAGTACCAGCCGTGGACAGCTTTTAGATACTGAGGACATCAGTCCTGCCAGGATATCAGATGGAGCCCTATGCATGGACCTAAAATGATTGCAAGGTGGACGGAGGAGGAGGAGAGGTTTGTGTGCTTGGGCAATCAGGGAAAAGGCTGAGCAGAGGAAAGAGAAAAGCTTTCCAGCAGTGTCCAACCCCATGCCCAACCAGGAAACCTTTCCAGCAGGGCTATTGCTGTGGGTGCAGCCCAGAGCAGCCAGAGGTGGCTGCAATACCTTTCCTTCACCATTGCAAACTGCTCCCAGCACAGGGGTCTGATGAGCTGATGAAGCCACAGCAGCACAGAGACCCTGGGGTGGGGCAGCATCTGGGTACCATGGAAAAGGGCATGTGAGCCTGCAGAAGTCCTTGCAGCAGAGAAACTGCAACCAGAGAGGAACCAGAAGCCCTCCAGAGAAAACCCATAAGCAAAGAGAGCCAGCCAAGAGAGATGATCTCTGCTCATCACCCCAGGAGAGCCCAGGGATGGAGCAGGGAGGCTGGAGCGGTCCCACACTCGCTCCACCCACGCAGGATGCCTGTTCCTGCGATCTCTTGACAGGGATGCAACAGGACCTGCTGCTCTGATGACTGTAACATCATTGTTCAAGTCTTGTATCAGATCTGTCCCAAATCCTGCTTATTAGAAAGAAATCCAGTATGAGGACCTGAAAAATCCACACTGATCCTTTGAAAGATACTGGGAGCGTGTATGTCCAGTAACACAGCCGTCAGGGATGGGAGAAAGTTTCCTGCCTGTGCTGGTCGCTGAGTCTTCACATTCCAGCCCCTGTGCTGGGAGGAACAAAACCTCTTAGCTTTGTACTTACTGGAGACAGGAGACACAAACTTGAAATCATTTGGAGTCAGGCGCTGTAAAAATTTAGTGATGCAGGACAAATCAGGGTGACCAAAATAGCGAGCAAGACAGAGACGGTCTTGTGATTTAATGCACTGGGCCAGGAGTCGGGGTATCTGGGAGCAGTTCCCAGGTCGACCACAGGCTCCACGTGTCACCTTGGCTGAGTCACTAGGGCCAAACACCGCCAAGAATTGGCTTAGGCATCTTGCAAAAGTAAGATAGGTGCTTAGAAAACCAAATTGTATCAAAAATCAGGAGGATTAAGATATTTCAAATGCAGCTAGGCCCTTGATGAGGGCTCCCAGTTCCCCTCGGATAAGCTCCTCTCCCTAACGGATGGTGGAGTTGGGCCGGGACCCATCTGGTGATGACCTGGGGGTTAACTGTTTTGTTAACTCTTTTATGCTCCATTAGGAGGATGGAGGCTCAGCAAGAGCCTAAGGCGACTTGGCACTTCCTCAGTCTGTCTCTAGAGCAAAGGACTCCCTACCGATAGGGCAACGGCCTCACTTGGCTCCCTGGCCATCACCCATGAGGTGGGTTTGTAGCCTGCTCCCCCAAGCCATGAAGCCAGCATCTGGTCAGGCCACTTCCACCTCCCCATTTTCACTTCCTGCAAAGCCTTAATCTGAGGTTTTAAACGGGATTTAAGTGACGCCCTGGCTTTTGCTGGCCCCTCTGCAAAGGCAGTAAATTCAAGCCCTGCTAGATGTGAACAAATAAAAGCAGGTCTCCCTGTAGGCTGTGTATGCACACATCCCTGTTGAACCCTTCTCTGACAGCCCAAGCAACAGCTGGTGTAAATCTACAGCAGTCTCAGGCTTGAGAGAGAGGCACTGATTTACGCCCCTCTCCCCCCCTTCTCTCCTCTTCCTCCTGCTTCACCTCTTCCCTGGCCACTACCCCTCACCTTAACTCTTCCCTGCTCTCAGAAGATAAATAACACTGGATATAAGGAAGATAACAGGGAACTGAACTTTCACCCATTGAGAATTTGCTCCATCTACCTTGACATAGAGGTTTTTTTGGCCTGGCACCTTCAATAACTGTTCAGTGCAAGAAGAGTCACCTACAGGGCTAGGGGGAGAAAATAAGGTGTGGGCAAAGCTGGAGACCCTTAATCAGTAATGGCATGTTTTCCGGCAGGGGTTGAGGAGTCTGGGGGGGAAGAGATAGTGCCCTCAACCCACCCCCAGCAACAC